>NC_052402.1:23074012-23689012 GCF_009389715.1 Phoenix dactylifera
GAGATGCTTGCTTTAGTCCATAAATGGATCTTTGCAAGCTTTCAGACCTTGTGATCACCATCACTGGAAGTAAAACCCTGAGGTTGTTCCATATAGATATCTTCCTCAAGATATCCATTAAGAAAAGCAGTTTTCACATCCATCTGCCATATCTCATAATCATGATAAGCTGCAATGGCAAGCAACGTTCGAATGGACTTCAGCATGGCTACCGGTGAAAAGGTATCTTGATAGTCAATGCCTTCGCGCTGACTATAACCTTTTGCCACCAACCTTGCCTTATAGGTCTCTACCTTGCCATCCGAACCCATTTTTTCTTTTGTAGATCCATTTACACCCAATAGGTACTATACTTCAGGCGGATCTACTAAGGTCCATACTTGGTTGGAATGCATGGAGTCTATTTTTGACTTCATCGCATCAATCCATTTTTCGGACTCGATGTCTAACATCGCTTCGTTGTAGGTCTTGGGATCATTACTATGATCTCTTTCTCCCATGAGAAACTCTTCCTCTATTTTCTCTGTAAGCATATCTAAGTATCTTTCAGGAGGATGGGAGATCCTACTGGATCTACGAAGTGGACGAGGTTCTTCATGTATTGGCTAAATGTGAATAGGTTCACTAGGCTCAATTGCTCGTTGCTCTTCAGAGACTTTCTCTTCAAGCTCAATTTTTCTCCCACTGCCTCTATCAAGGATAAACTATTTTTTCAAGAAGACGGCATGTCGACTCACAAACACTTTGTGATCTTCTGGGATGTAAAAATTGTATCCTAACGACTCTTTAGGATATCCAATGAAACGAGCACCAATTGTCCTCGACTCTAACTTGTCCGCTTGTTGTCGCTTGAGTTGAGCTGGACATCCCCAAATCTTGAGATAACCAAGACTTGGTTTCTTACCATGCCATATCTCATGCGGTGTGGTAGGAACGGACTTAGAGGGAACTCTATTCAATATATAGATAGCTGTAAGTAGGGCATCTCCCTACAAGAATAAGGGTAAGTCAGTGAAGCTCATCATGGACCTGACCATATCCAATAGGGTCCGATTTCTCTTTTTTGACACTCCGTTGAGTTGAGGTGTTTCAGGAGGTGTCAACTATGAAACTATACCATTTTGTTTGAGATAATCGCGAAACTCTCCACTAAGGTATTCTCCTCCTCGATCTGATCGAAGAACCTTAATGAGTTTCCCTATCTACTTTTCCACTTCAAATCTGAATTCTTTGAACCTTTCAAATGATTCAAATTTATGTCTCATAAGATAGACATAACCATACCGTGAGAAATCATCGATAAAAGCAATAAAGTAGAAAAATTGACCCCTAGCCTGCACATCGAATGGGCCACACACATCAGTGTGTACTAGGGCAAGTATTTCAGTGGACCTCTCTTCATGTCCTACAAAGGGTAATTTGGCCATTTCTCCTTAAAGGCAGGATTAACAAATCGGATATGACTCAGAAATCAATGAACTCAAAAAGCCCATGTTTTCTCCAATTTGTTAATTCTGTCTTCTTCTATATGATCAAGTCTGAGGTGCCATAAATACTTTTGATTTATCTCATCTCTAGATCTTTTTGATCCTATGGTACTCACTATATACTCAGATACGTTCACAGATACATCCATATGTAAGTGATAGAGACCGTCAATCATAAAACCACGTCCAAACAGTTTATTTCATAAATAAATACAAATGTAGTCTTTATTGAAATTGAATTCATAATGTTCCTGTGCTAGACAAGATATAGAAATCAGATTTCTGCTAGCACTAGGTACAAAATAACAATCTCTAAGTATCAAACTAAATTCTGACGGTAAATGCAAAGGGTATGTGCCCACAGCAACAGCAGCAACTCTTGCTCCATTGCCAACTGTTAGGGGGAAAAACCCCAAGTCATATATCCACAGAGGCGCTCGGCCGAAGAGCGCCGACCGGAAAGCTGCTCGGCCAAGAAGTGCCGACCGGAAAGCCACTCGGCCGAAGAGCGCCGACCGGAAAGCTGCTCGGCCAAGAAGTGCCGACCGGAAAGCCACTCGGCCGAAGAGCGCCGACCGAAAAGCTGCTCGGCCAAAGGATGCCGACCAGGAAGGCGCTCGACTAGAGGGCGTCGACCAGAGCGCGCGCCAAGAGGTGCCCCACCCAAAGCTGCTCGGTTAGAAAGTGCCGACCAAAGACAGCGCCGAGGCGCTCTGCTAGAAGGTGCTCGCCTAAAGGGCGCCAACCAGGAGCACTTGAAGCAACCCCGCCACAGGGCGCCCCATTGGGCGACCAGCTCGGCTCGGCACTCTTGCCGAGCCGATGCCTTAACCAAATGTTCAACCTCCGGCCTAAAGTCCAAGGGACTGACAACTCCTACGGCTTGCGACCTGCCACTATCTCCAAGCCATCAAGGCATAAGATCTTCGCAGGTATTCGGCACGACCTGCCATTAATGCATGAGACTCTCTCAAGTCTCCGATGCACTCAGTCATTTAATGAACACGGCCCAAGACGATCTCCGGATCACTGAACCATCAGAGCGCATGGCTCTACCTGACCGCCGGTTCATTCGGTAATAAATGCACTTACCATCCACAGACCCCAGGCCCGCTACGGCCGACGGTTCAACCACTCCAACAGGTCCGATCGACCGTGACAACTCCCTGGTTCCGGTCTGATTCGGCCTTTTTTTTCCACCACGCCATTAATGGGCCAAATCGTGCCCAATTATCACATAACGGGACAAAAACGGGAGAAAAAATCCGAAGCTCTCTCTGTCTTCTCCACATACTCTCTTCCCTGCTCTCTCCACATACTTGCCCCCTCTGACTTAGGCATCGGAGGGCCGGCGCCGGGGAGCCCGGCCACCGGCTTTTTTGCAGGACAGGACAGGACTGGACGCACCACCCCTCTTCGGACTTGCACACCCCCCGCGGCGGAGGACGCAGCCGGCCGGCGCACCGCCGTCCGCCCCCTGCAGCAGCGGAGCTCCTCCTTCGCCGGCTTCGCGGCGGCCCCCGGGTCCAATTTCCAGCAACAGTTGGCGCTAGAGGAAGGGCCCGAGTTCGCCACCATGAAGCTAAGAAGCAAAGGGGCTTCCAACGCCTCTCGACGTCCTCCACCAAGCCCAGAATGTTCCGTTCGGAACTCATCACCCCCGGTTGAGCCAGCACCTCAAGTTCGACCGGAACAATTTGATGCCCTGGTGCAGCAAGTGCAGGCGTTGGCTACCGCCGTTCAAAACTTGCAACCCAGGGGCATCCCAGCAGCACCGCCTCCCCCGGCTCCAGTTCAACTGGGGCCCCCTACTAGCAGGCTTCCTCCTCGAGGTCAGGACTCTCAAGTCCAGGCCTCCCTCTGGAGAGAGCACCCAGTCAGAGATCACGGAGGCTGGCCACAGCCTTCAGAAGCCGAGTCGGTTCCAGGGCAACCTGCACCCAGAGGAACCGCTGTAGCGATCCTCCAGAATGATGAACTCGACAAGAAGGTCGAAAAGCTGGAGCGCCAAATCCAGGCACTCCACGGGAGAAAATCGGGACGTAACGGCGACTTCGAGTTCAATACGAAGTCGCCCTTCTCCCAGGAGATTGAAGATGAACCGGTTCCCCTCCGGTTCAAAATGCCCCAGGTGGAGCCTTACAACGGCAAGGCTGATCCCTTTGACCACCTGGAGAGTTACCGGGTCTTGATGGCCCTACAAGGAGCCTCGGAAGCCATGATGTGCAAGGCTTTTCCGGCGACACTTCGAGGACCAGCCCGGCTTTGGTTCACCGGGCTAAAGCCAAGTACTGTCTCCTCCTTTGAGCAGCTCGGCAGACAGTTTGCCGGCAACTTCGCCGCCAGTCAGTCCCAGCGGCGGACATCCGACTCCCTCCTCGACATCAAACAAAAGGAGGGAGAGTCCTTCAAGGAATATCTGGACCGGTTCACCGCCGCAACATGGGAAGTCCAGGAGCTTGACCAGTCAATCGCCATGTCGGCGCTGAAGACTGGAGCCCGGTCCTACAGATTCCTCTTCTCGATTGAGAAGAATTTCCCAGCGGACCTCACCGAAATGTTCGCTCGGGCACGGAAGTATGCCAAGGCGGAAGAGGCCGTGGCAGTTAGGCGGGGTGGAACCGAGCAGAATCCCAAGAAGAGGCGCCGCGAGGAACGCGGCCGACCCAGAAGCTCGTCTCCACGACGAGCTAAGAATCCGCCCCGCCCGAAGAGTCCACCCCGGTTGAGAGGACCGCCGCAGCAGAGGTCACTCCGCCCGAGGTTCCCGCTGCAGGCCCGTGCACCTGAAGGGAGGTATGAAAAGTATACTCCCCTCAATGCTCCTCGAGCTGAAATCCTCATGGAGATTGAGAATCGGGATTGCATCCGGCTCCCCCCTCCAAAGCCAGACACCAGAATCCGGCGTGATCTCCGGAAGTATTGCCGTTTTCACCGGGATCACGGCCATGATACCGAGGATTGTTATCAGCTCCGAAATGAGATCGAAGCACTCATTCGCCGAGGGGTGCTCAATCGGTTTGTGCAAGGCCGGCGCGAAGGGAAGAAGCCAGCCGAAGGAGCAGCACAGCCTGAAGGTTCCAATGCCAACAGGCCCATCGTCGGCGTCATCAACACTATCCGAGGAGGGACCTCAGCTGGAGAAGCCTCAGGGGAAGGAACCTCCTCGAAGCGCCCGCGCACATTTGAAGCTATCTCCTTCTCAGACGACGATCTAGAAGGAGTCGAAACTCCCCATGATGATGCCATGGTCATCTCCATGATCATAAATAAATTTGATGTAAAACGCATCCTGGTTGATAATGGAAGCTCGGCGAATGTTTTGTATTTTGATGCTTATTGTAAAATGGGGATGACAAAGGAACAGCTACGGAGGATGAATGCTCCGCTAGTTGGATTCACTGGGGATTCAGTCCCAGTAGAGGGCGAGATCGACCTTCTGGTCACAGCCGGGCTCGCCCCTCGTGAAAGTACCGTGGGTATGAGCTTCCTTGTGATACGCCTGCCCTCGGTTTACAACGCCATCCTTGGAAGGCCAGGACTCAACGCCCTCCGAGCAGCGGTCTCAACTCACCACCTGCTGATGCGATTCCCCACCAGCCAGGGGGTCGGCGAAGTCCGAGGAGACCAAATGGTGGCAAGGCGATGCTACCTGGCGACCCACGAGGCAAAGCGACCCGCCGAGGTGCCTGCCCCAGCGACTGACCAGCCCTCAACCGAGGTTATGGAGGCACGGGCCAACCCCCAGAAAGAGCGGGTAGAGCCCGGTGAGTTATTAATTCAGGTTCCTCTATGTGAGAACTCTCCCGAGCTAACCGTGCAAGTCGGCTCCGGCCTTGGCAAGCACGAGAGGGGTCACCTCGTCAACCTCCTGCGAGACAACATGGATGTTTTCGCATGGTCGCCTGCAGACATGCCGGGGATAGATCCAGAGATCATGGTCCACCGGCTCTAAGTAAAGCCAACCAGCAAGCCCGTGAGGCAGAAGAAGCGAGGCGCCGCCCCTGAACGACAGCAAGCAGCAGCCGAGGAGGTCAGCAAACTCCTTGAAGCTGGATTCATCCGGGAGATAGCTTACCCGGAGTGGCTCGCCAATGTGGTCCTCGTCAAGAAGGCCAACGGGAAGTGGCGTATGTGCGTGGACTACACCGACCTGAATAAAGCCTGCCCGAAGGACAGCTTTCCACTTCCTAGCATAGACCAGCTCGTGGACTCCACCTCGGGTCACGAGCTGCTGGCATTCATGGACGCCTTTTCCGGATATAACCAGATCCGCATGGCGCCAGAAGACGAGGAAAAGACAGCCTTCATCACCGACGGGGGAACCTACTGCTACAAAGTGATGCCATTCGGTCTAAAAAATGCCGGGGCGACTTATCAAAGGCTAGTCAGCCGGATCTTCAAAGACCAAATAGGCCGAAACATGGAGGTCTACGTGGATGACATGCTGGTGAAAAGTAAGGCGGCGCAAGACCACATAGCCGACCTCAATGAAGCATTCTCCACACTCCGAAAGTACCAGATGAAGCTCAACCCAGCTAAATGTGCATTCGGGGTCACCTCCGGCAAATTTCTCGGCTTCATCATTACACAACGAGGAATCGAGGCCAATCCAGAGAAGATCCGAGCCCTCCAAAGGATGACGCCTCCCAGGACGGTCAAGGAGGTACAGCGGCTCACGGGCCGAGTGGCAGCCCTCGGGAGGTTTATCTCCCGCTCGGCCGAGCGCTGCCTTCCATTCTTTGCAGCCCTCAAGAAGCCGAAGAACTTTTTGTGGTCGGACGAGTGCCAGCAATCTTTTGAAGAGCTCAAGCACCTGCTGGCTTCCCCTCCCCTACTCACGAAGCCTCAACAGGGTGAGCTCCTCTACTTGTATTTAGCTGTCTCCCCTGTAGCAGTAAGCTCGGTCCTGGTCCGAGAGGAGGAGAAACTTCAGAAACCGGTGTATTACACCAGCCGGGTCTTAAGGGATGCTGAGACCCGATACTCCAAGCTTGAGAAGACCGCCTATGCTTTGGTCATCTCAGCTCGGAGGCTCCGACCCTACTTCCAAGCTCACACAGTGGCCGTGCTGACTGACCAGCCGATCAAGCAGATCCTACAAAGATCGGATCGTGCGGGTCGGATCACCAAATGGGCCATTGAGCTCGGGGAATTCGACATTGAGTACCGGCCCAGACAGGCGATCAAAGCACAAGCACTCGCAGACTTTATGGCCGAGTGCACTATACCAGATGAGGTCAAGCCTGAACCTGAACCACCGCTGGAGCAAACCCCGAGTTTCACATGGGCTCTACATGTCGATGGCTCTTCAAACTCGGGGGGTAGTGGAGCAGGATTTATTCTCACCAGCCCGGAGGGGGTGGTCGCCGAGCAGGCCCTGCGCCTCGAGTTTCCTGCTTCCAATAATATGGCGGAGTATGAAGCGCTCGTCGCCGGGCTTAAGCTAGCCAAAGAGCTAGGAGTGAAGGACTTGAAGGCCTTCAGTGATTCCCAGCTCGTCGTCAACCAAATTGTGGGCGACTTCGAAGCTAGAGACCCGACCATGCAGAAGTATCTCCAGAAAGTACGGGATCTCGCCTCGACCTTGGACTCTTTCCACGTCCAACATATTGCCAGATCGGAGAATCTCAGGGCCGACCGGCTATCAAAGCTGGCATCCTCTCGCATGAGCGAGCTTCCCAAAGGGGCAGTCCTGGAATATCTCCAAAAGCCCAGCACGGACGAGACTGAGCGGACCCTCTGCACCGAGCTCGAGCCAAGCTGGATGGATGGACTCATCAGCTATCTGCAAGACGAAACTCTCCCTGCTGATGTACGAGAGACTCGCCGAATCAAGCGCCTCGCCACCCGATACATACTATACGAGGGAAAGCTCTATCGGAAATCCTTCACCTCTCCCCTTCTCAGATGCCTTCGCCCAACGGAAGCTAATTATGCCCTGCGCGAAGTCCACGAAGGAATTTGTGGAAACCATCTGGGAGGACGAGCCTTGGCCCATAAAATTCTGCGCCAAGGGTATTATTGGCCGACACTCCAGAAGGATGCTATGGATTTCGTCAAGAGATGCGACCGGTGCCAAAGGAACGCCAACGTTCAGCGCCGGCCCTCGGCTCTTTTGACTTCTATCAGCTCCCCTTGGCCTTTTGCCCAGTGGGGAATTGACATCCTCGGGCCATTTCCTCTGGCCACCGGGCAAAGGAAGTTCCTGGTCGTCTCCATCGACTACTTCACTAAGTGGGTGGAAGCTGAGCCCCTCGCCCGGATAACCGAACAGAAGATGCGGAATTTCGTTTGGAAGTCCATCATTTGCAGATTCGGGCTTCCCCGCATCCTTATCTCTGACAACGGTCGCCAGTTCGACAACATCCATTTCAGAGAATTCTGCTCCGAGCTTGGCATTGACCACCGCTTCACCTCGGTCGCGCATCCTCAGATAAACGGAGAAACCGAGGTAACAAATCGTACTATTTTGCAGGGTCTCAAAACCAGGCTCGACAAATCCAAAGGACAGTGGGTCGAAGACCTATACAATGTCCTGTGGGCTTACCGGACTACGTTCCGCGTCCCCACCGGCGAGACTCCCTTCAACCTGACATATGGGACGGAGGCCGTCATTCCACTAGAGATTGGGCTCCCCTCTCCAAGAGTCGAGCACCACGATGCTAGCTCTAACTCTTCGCAGCTCAGAGGCAACCTCGACTTGATCGAGGAAACAAGGGAGGTCGCCCGAGTGCGTATGGCGAGGTACCAACAAAAGACAGCTCAGTACTACAACGCCAGGGTCAAAGTCAAATCTTTCAGACCAGGGGACCTTGTCCTAAGAAGAGCTGAAACCTCCCGACCAACTGAGCGAGGGAAGCTGGCCCCGAATTGGGAAGGACCATACCGAATCACGCGCATTCGCCGGCCCGGAGCTTATCAATTGGAGTCTCTAGATGGGACTCCCATTCCGCGGAGCTGGAGCTCTGAAAATCTCCGCGTGTACCACCAGTAGAACCCTAAGGGGTCCCTCATCATTCAACTATTAAATTTCATCTTATGAATTTCACTCTATAAATTTCATTTCACGGTAAACTGATGGATTGCGAACTTATTCCGAGCTCACCAATTTTCTTGATTATCTCGTGGCATCAGGTTTATTCTTCCCTAACCACCGTTGGGATGCCCTGATACCTCGGGACGATGGAGTACCTGCGTGGACTCCCTGAAGATGTCCATGAGTTTATGGTGCGCTCTCCATGGACGAGCTCGGCTCGTGCTCCATCGATTATTGAGTAGCGGTCCTCTGACCGGACGAGCTCGGCTCGTGCTCCATCGATTATTGAGTAGCGGTCCTCTCTGACCGGACGAGCTCGGCTCGTGCTCCATCGACTATTGAGTAGCGGTCCTCTGACCGGACGAGCTCGGCTCGTGCTCCATCGATTATTGAGTAGCGGTCCTCTCTGACCGGACGAGCTCGGCTCGTGCTCCATCGACTATTGAGTAGCGGTCCTCTGACCGGACGAGCTCGGCTCGTGCTCCATCGATTATTGAGTAGCGGTCCTCTCTGACCGGACGAGCTCGGCTCGTGCTCCATCGACTATTGAGTAGCGGTCCTCTGACCGGACGAGCTCGGCTCGTGCTCCATCGATTATTGAGTAGCGGTCCTCTCTGACCGGACGAGCTCGGCTCGTGCTCCATCGACTATTGAGTAGCGGTCCTCTGACCGGACGAGCTCGGCTCGTGCTCCATCGATTATTGAGTAGCGGTCCTCTGACCGGACGAGCTCGGCTCGTGCTCCTACCCCGACCTCGGCCGGGATGCCCCGATACGTTGGGATGTTGTCTTCATTGGCCAAGCAAGCTCGGCTCATTTTTTACCGGCTTCAGCCAACGAACTCGGCCCGCTATTCCATTTCTGGATTTCTCTGCCGACGTCCTCAAGAAACGGAGTCCGAGCAGAGAAGCGTCTCCAGTCGCCTCGGCGCACGGACGCATTTTATTTATTGTCGGCATTATTTTATCTATCTATGGATTTCTCTGCCGACGTCCTCAAGAAGCGGAGTCCGAGCAGAGAAGCGTCTCCAGTCGCCTCGGCGCACGGACGCATTTTATTTATTGTCGGCATTATTTTATCTATCTATGGATTTCTCTGCCGACGTCCTCAAGAAGCGGAGTCCGAGCAGAGAAGCGTCTCCAGTCGCCTCGGCGCACGGACGCATTTTATTTATTGTCGGCATTATTTTATCTATCTATGGATTTCTCTACCGACGTCCTCAAGAAGCGGAGTCCGAGCAGAGAAGCGTCTCCAGTCGCCTCGGCGCACGGACGCATTTTATTTATTGTCGGCATTATTTTATCTATCTATGGATTTCTCTGCCGACGTCCTCGAAGAATGGAGTCCGAGCAGAGAAGCGTCTTCAGTCGCCTCGGCGCCAGGACGCATACGGTACAAGGTACCATTTATTTAATGTCTTTACATTATTTTATTCTTGGACTTTTCTCTGCCGACGTCCCCAAAGAACGGAGTCCGAGCAGAGAAGCGTCTTTAGTCGCCTCGGCGCAAGGACGCACACGGTACAAGAAGCGGAGTCCGAGCAGAGAAGCGTCTCCAGTCGCCTCGGCGCACGGACGCATTTTATTTATTGTCGGCATTATTTTATCTATCTATGGATTTCTCTGCCGACGTCCTCGAAGAATGGAGTCCGAGCAGAGAAGCGTCTTCAGTCGCCTCGGCGCCAGGACGCATACGGTACAAGGTACCATTTATTTAATGTCTTTACATTATTTTCGTTTTCGGATCTCTGCCGACGTCCTTGAAGAATGGACTCCGAGCAGAAAGCATTTGCAATCACCTCGGCGAAAGAATGCTCACGACACCGGCACATTATCATGCTAAGGCTGGTGAGTCCCTGTCACGAGTTGGCAAATATTCAACCAATCTGTGGGGAGAGAATTCGGTCCGACCCCGATAATTCAAGGCTCGGACCCGAAGTTAATTAACTTCGCTAAAGCTAAGTCCTAATGACCGCCCCAGGGCTTGGTCACATTGGACTAGGCTCGGAAAGACTTTCCGAGCCCGAACCCTTTGGGTGAATGATACTCCGAACAATGGGGCTCGACGAGCCGAACCTAAACCCAAACCCTGTGGCGGGCGAAATTAGAGGCCATAGAGCCCATGTCCTCGGAACTCAAAACGGATCCGAGCTGGAAAACCTACGCTACGTAAACGAGTTTCCAATAAGAAATGCATATTCATTTCAAAAAGGCCCGTAGGCTAAGTACAAAATTCGGGTTTGGCCCTTACAAGAATGGGAGGCCATCCCAACCTTACAAGAAAGAACAAAAATTACACTAAAGGTTCGAGTTCGACCACCTCAGCCTCGGCGGTCCCGGGAGTGGTCGGCTCAGCAGCCGAGACCTCTACAATGGCCTCGGCAATAATAGGAGCGGCCTCGGGGGCGACCTCGGTCGCTTCAGGATCGGCTACGGCCGCCTCAGCTCCCGGACTTTCTGCCTCCGCCTCCGCCCTCCCTGCTCCCGGTTTGAGCAGGTTTACATCGAAATCCGGGAGAAGATGCCGCAACTGGTTGCGGAAATCCCGGAAGCCTTGGATTAACCCGTTCACGCCCTCCTCTGCTAAGAGGTCGCGAAACTCCTCCGACTCACGGAAGAGCTTGACGGCGTCCTGGGCCTGCTCCCGAGCCTCCTTCTCCCGAGCCTCATGGTAGGCGGCCTTCCGCTCCAAAATCTTTATTTCTCTTTCGCGATCCGCGAGCAGAGATTGCACGTCAAGTAGACGGATCTCGAGATCTCGGACCTTTATTCGAGCCTCCCCCACCTCCTGCTCGCGTATAGCGAGCGACGATTCGGCCTCCGTCCGGCGGGCCTCCGCGGCGCGCACTTCGGACCTAGTCAAAGAGTGCGCGCCCTTCTCCTCTTCAAGTTCGGCGACCAGAGTCCGAACCTCGTCTTCGGCCGCCCCTAGCTTCGCTTGAAGCACTTTCTGCTCGGCCTCATACGCGAGGAACTTTGTTTCGGCCTCCTCGCGCCCCCTTTGATGCCTTCGGGCCCGGTCCCGATAGTCCTGGATGATGTGAATCATCGTCTCGGTCTCGTGGAGGCGCTGCAAGAGGGACATGTAAGAAACAGTTTTAAGCCGAAACACCAATTTGCACAGAGATAAAAGCTGACTTACTCGGATGGAAGAGCAAATAGCGGAGTCCATGAACTCGCCGTAGTTCATGGACCGAATTTTTGCCTGGTCGGCCGGGAGCAGCGCGACCCGAAGAACTTCGCGCGCCACTTGTACATTATCGAGGGCCGAGTCGCCCTCGAAAACAGCCCATCCAGGAGCGTAAGGCACCCGCTCCTGAGGACCCGAAGGACCCGCCAGACCGGCCTCAGCTGGCCGGGGTGCGGCCGACCCCGTTGCTTCTTGGCTATTCCCCGGCTCAGAGCTGGGGAATTGGGGTCGAGTAGACGGCTGACCGGACCGCTGCGTGGTAGAGGTGGGGCGTGCGAGCGCCAGATCTGCTGAGGTCCTCCCTCCCTGGTCGGAATCTGGAGCTTCCCGCCGACCAGGGACTTGCGAAACCGGACACAGAGGTGCCATTGTGGCTCCGCCAGAGCCCACGCCCTCTCCCCGACCAGCCTCAGGGCGCACGGGGCGAGAAGCGCGCGCCTCAACGGTTGTGGTCGTCGAGGTCTTCGCCGAGGTCTTTGCTTTCTTCCTCAGCTCGGTCGGTTCTCCTGAGAGTTCAGCCGCCCTCTTTTGGAAGCGGGCGTAAAGGACTTCGCTCTTGGTCACCATTTTTGCGATGTCTGCAAAGATGAGCAAAATTAGAACATTAGAACAATAAGGAAATAAGAAGTTGCTGTAACTATCCTTACCCTGAGGACGTGCCGAGCTCAAGCCCACGTTCACCAGGGCGTCCTCGCTAATGAGGCCGTTCAGCAAAATCCCGTCCCCAAGGTTGCGGATGGTATCGAAGATCTCCTGCTCACGCGGAGAAAGCTGGGGGAGCCTGTTGATGGATTTAAGTTGGGCCGGCCTCCACCTGGGGTCAAACCCCTAGGCCCGTTCGGAACCCAGGAAGAAGAACTTCTCCTTCCAACCATGAATGGATGAGGGGGCACCATGAAAAAGTGGACGACCCACCCGGAGGGCGATGTAGAGCCACTCCCCGTCTCCCGGGTTCGACTTAAAAATAAAAAGTCGCCGGAAGACGTTGACAGAGGTAGGAATCCCCTGTAGTAAACACAGTGATAGGAAATCCATCACTGCCCTCCAAGCGTTTGGAGTGAGTTGCGCCGGGACCAACTGGCATACCGCCAGCAACTCATTCACAAAGCTGTGAAGAGGAAACCGGAGGCCGACCCAGAGTGACTCCGAGTGCACTCCGATCCGGCCTACCGGAGGATCGGTTACCCGATCCCTTCGCCTGGCGGGTTCCAAATGGAACCCGTGAAGAGGGAAAAACCACTCTTCGGTCATCTCGACCTCCAGGACACTCATGGTGGATACTACTTCGCTAGGCAAAGAACCCATTACAAGAGAGGGAAATCAAAAAGAAGGGGGACCTGGGAAAGATGCCGGAGAAAAGGGACTTCGGTCTGAGGAAGGCTGGGAGAATAGGAAGCTGGAAGCAGAAGGCAATAGAAAGAGGACAGGGGGCCGGGGGAGAGTTTATATAGACCTCCCCGACGGCCCGGATCAGCGAAGAAAGCGCTGCGTCCTGGTTAGATGATAACACGTGTCGGCCTAAAAGACAGAACGACGCATTTAATTAGGGTTGGCGCTTCGAATGTCGAAGCGCCCCATCGGATCGTGCGGAAAGGCATCCGCAATCGAAGATCGTGCGGCCCCATCATGAGCCCACGACGCGAGGATGCTTCGCAAAAGGTGTCCCAATAATGAGGCTCTTCGGGAAAGAAGAGACGCCGCCTATTAAAGGCTCCTCGAAGCGTTCGATAATTCAAAACGCACAGTAAATCAAAATTTTCGGAATTCGTGATGACCAAATTAAAGCTACTTCCCGCGCTCCAGCTGATAGCCAACTGGAGCTCGGAAGTCGGGGGGTAGTGTTAGGAGAAAAACCCCAAGTCATATATCCACAGAGGCGCTCGGCCGAAGAGCGCCGACCGGAAAGCTGCTCGGCCAAGAAGTGCCGACCGGAAAGCCACTCGGCCGAAGAGCGCCGACCGAAAAGCTGCTCGGCCAAGAAGTGCCGACCGGAAAGCCACTCGGCCGAAGAGCGCCGACCGGAAAGCTGCTCGGCCAAAGGATGCCGACCAGGAAGGCGCTCGACTAGAGGGCGTCGACCAGAGCGCGCGCCAAGAGGTGCCCCACCCAAAGCTGCTCGGTTAGAAAGTGCCGACCAAAGACAGCGCCGAGGCGCTCTGCTAGAAAGTGCTCGCCTAAAGGGCGCCAACCAGGAGCACTTGAAGCAACCCCGCCACAGGGCGCCCCATTGGGCGACCAGCTCGGCTCGGCACTCTTGCCGAGCCGATGCCTTAACCAAATGTTCAACCTCCGCCTAAAGTCCAAGGGACTGACAACTCCTACGGCTTGCGACCTGCCACTATCTCCAAGCCATCAAGGCATAAGATCTTCGCAGGTATTCGGCACGACCTGCCATTAATGCATGAGACTCTCTCAAGTCTCCGATGCACTCAGTCATTTAATGAACACGGCCCAAGACGATCTCCGGATCACTGAACCATCAGAGCGCATGGCTCTACCTGACCGCCGGTTCATTCGGTAATAAATGCACTTACCATCCACAGACCCCAGGCCCGCTACGGCCGACGGTTCAACCACTCCAACAGGTCCGATCGACCGTGACAACTCCCTGGTTCCGGTCTGATTCGGCCTTTTTTTTCCACCACGCCATTAATGGGCCAAATCGTGCCCAATTATCACATAACGGGACAAAAACGGGAGGAAAAATCCGAAGCTCTCTCTGTCTTCTCCACATACTCTCTTCCCTGCTCTCTCCACATACTTGCCCCCTCTGACTTAGGCATCGGAGGGCCGGCGCCGGGGAGCCCGGCCACCGGCTTTTTTGCAGGACAGGACAGGACTGGACGCACCACCCCTCTTCGGACTTGCACACCCCCCGCGGCGGAGGACGCAGCCGGCCGGCGCACCGCCGTCCGCCCCCTGCAGCAGCGGAGCTCCTCCTTCCCCGGCTTCGCGGCGGCCCCCGGGTCCAATTTCCAGCAACACCAACCCTTAGGGTTATCGCACCTTCCGTAAGCCTTCTACTTTCCTTTAGACTCAGCATGGTAGTGCACAAGTGAACACTAGAACCAGAGTCTATAACCCAACTGGAAATAGAAGAAACCGTTAGATTAGTTTCAATAATGAGCATATTAGACATACCTTCAGAAGGCGTGTCATCCTTCTTGCTCTTTATGTTTTCCATGTAGATAGGACAGTTCCTCTTTCAATGGCAGTCTTCATTGCAATGGAAATATTTTTCTTTGGGTTCGGCCTTCTTTATAGGAACTTCCTTCTTCGGCTTTTTTTGGGTCTTCTGCTTCTTCGCGGGCTTCTTCTTCTTCTTCCCAGTAGACTTTCTCTTGAAAGTAGAAGCTAGCTCAGCAACGAGAACTGTGCCCCTTGAACCTTTCAAGGCTCCCTCAGTTGTCACCAACATATTCAACAATTCAAGTTTGGTGCATTCAATTTTATTCATATGATAGTTTACAATAAACTGCCCATATGAAGATGGCAACGATTGTAGGATCAAATTCGTTTGCAAATCCTTATGCATGGTCATGCCAAGCTTCTCAAGCTCCTCAAGATCCTTGATCATGGTCAAACCATGTTCATGGACGGACTGCCCATCACGTATCTTGGCTTTGAAGAGCCGCTTGGACACTTCAAACCTTGTTGCGCGACTCTGTTCACCATACAACTCTTGTAGGTGATCAAGTATGTCCTTAGCAGTCTTCATACTCTCATGCTGGCATTGCAATTCGTTGGACATGGATTGCCAAAATGTAGCACCTAACCTTATTGTCGTCATCCAACCATTTTGCATGCGTCTCACGCTGCTCATTGGTTGCACGGGTGGTAAAACCGGGAGTTCATGGTCAAGAACATAAGCTATCTTTTCGCAACTCAAGACAATCTTCAAGTTGCGGAGCCAATCTTTATAGTTTGGTCCGGTCAACCTATTGTTACCTAGAATTTGAACTATCGAGTTGGAAGCCATTGACATCTGCAGAGAGTAAAGATTCTAATTAGAAATTTGTATTTGACATTAATTTGTTTTAGAGACTTTTAAAACAAAATTGGATCAAATTCTCCCACTATTTTTTGGATCTCTCACACTCCCCTGGTAAATATACGGAAACCTGCGACTTAGAATTTCGAGTGGGGTGCTGCGGTCCCACCAATCTACATGTCACCTCACCTAACAGTTATTGGAGACACATAGACGATAAGTGTACAACTCTTGTACAATGCTTCGTAAACATATTAAGCTAACCTGGTCTCCAAGTCATAAGGATCTCACCTAACAGATATTGGACCCGTTCCTTAGTTAAGTCAGACCCACCGTATATCCCGCGAAAATAAAGCTGTGATTGGATCCTCACCTAACAGTTATTGGAGCCCAACCCCACCTTTACCCCACAACATCTCATGTAAATAGAGAGGTCCAATCCCCCGATGCAACTAGCCCACTGTATCCAGCCGAGACTAATCAACGCCGAAAAGATCTTAGCAACTCTACTACAGTGGAAGATCAATCGACTTAATATTGGGTAATCAGATCTTAGTGATTCCAACTTTGAGCTTTCCATAGGAGGTAATCGATCAATTGGCCAGGTAAGCAGGTGGGAGGCTCCCCTTACTCAGAGAGTAAGGTCCTAATTAAGTAACCACCTTTGAGCTTACCTAGACACCAATTAGATCAATTAATCAAATATGGCTAGCTCAATGTATCGTTCACTTTCGATTGATTTAGGGAGATTTTAGGTCTCTTGGGATTTACATCTAATGTAACCATCTACCCCATACCATATGTCATTCGATTTACATCTTATGTAAATGTCACATTGGTTCAGGTTTACATCCTATGTAATTATGAAACCCTTTCATATATTATGTGATTACATCTTATGTAAATGACATAATTGTTCAGTTTACATCTTATGTAAATGTCCTATTGTTTAAGGATTTTATTTACATCTCATGCAAATAAATTTTTGTTTAACTAATACATACATCTCATGCATACATTATTTTAAACATAACCTTAAACAAGTATGAACATTATGTTACCATATGCATCTCATGTATATTTTCAGATCTAAAATTTTAAAACTATTATGCTATTCTCTGGATTTCAGATCATGCATTACTCGATTTAAAATATTGTAATCTAATCGCAATTCTAAAATAATTTGCAAGATCATAGCAAATAAAAATCTGCATGCTGAAAATTTCAGCACGCAGAAAATCCAGCAAGCATAATTTCTTTAAAAATCAGAATAAAAATATGGTAATCAATCCTTAGATCCTAATCATGCTCCCTAGAACCATGGCTCTAATACCACTGCTGAGTTACGCCCCGTTCGATGCGACGTTCGCAGCGGAATTCGAACGGGATGTCGTTCATCGCAAGAACGCGCCTCGGATCGTAGAATTCAAAAATTTTTCTGAATCCAAATCTAGAAGATCTTTGAATTCATTAGGGAGGAGAGATTAGGATCTGAGGAAGGTTGATTAAGATTCATAAAGCTAAAACTAAAATCAGAAGAAATTAATTTAAAGATCTTATCTTCAAAAATTCTGCAGGTGAAGAACACCGCAGCCTAATGATCTATCTAGGTTCCTGTTTGAGCCACACAATTGTCTGACCTCTACAGGTATCCACACGAGGATCTAATCATCTGAGATAGGATCTTACCGGAGTGCTAGCTCCTTACAAAGACCTCTCATGACTATCATATAGATTAGAAGCTAAAAATCTACAATATACCTCCTTAAAAAAGAACCCTTTCTTCTTCAACCTTGCTCGTGATGGAGGAAGAGGAAGGAGGAACCTTGCACGTGAATCTTCCTTGCCTTGCTACTGCGGAAGAAGAGGAGGATGAAGACCCCTTGCTGCCGTGGAGAAGGAGGAAGAAAGAAGAGGAGGCGTGGAGAGGAAGATGAGATAATTCATCCATAACTTCTCCCTTGCTACCCTTTTATAGATTGAATTTAGGGCTCCTCCTAATCTTATTAGGAGTATGGGACTATAACCCACCCTTGGATTAATGCCAAGTGTCCAATCCTTGTGCTCATAGATGCATGACATGTGTCTATTTAATCAATTGATTAATTTTCTAATCATATTAGGATTCCTAATCTCATTAGGAGAATTAATTAATTTGGGAGCATGCATCCTACGATGCCATGTGGACTTTAAAGTCCACATAGTGTGAACATGACTTAAGTCATATTCATCCTACAACGACATGTGGTCTTTAAAATCCGCACAAATCTTGGTTTAATCAAATTGACCCAATCATGAACCCAAATCAATTTGGGTCAAACCCAATTTGATTTGGCTCATTAAATCAGCCCAATTGCAATCCAATTGCAATCAATTCCACTTAATTCTTCTTTCATTAACTCACTAACACTTAGTGGGTTAATTCAATCACCAATCATATTGATGATTGATTTCTATTATGATTCCAAATCACAATTATGATAGTCTGACTAATTAAATCCTCTATGTGTGTGACCCCGTAGGTTCTATTTTGACTGGTAGTGAGAAATATTGAGATCTCCATCTCAATATCACTGAAACTTCTTTCAGTGGACTGAAACGATTTCAGTTCTATCTTAGGGTTCACTGATCACCAAGTGAATGCCTTCGAGTCTCACAATCCACGAGTGACACCTAGCAGTATGTAGTGGCAACCCAGCAGAATAGAATATCTGAACCTCTTGGTGCAGTTAGCGTATGATACAGTCCCTCTATCATCGATTCCGACGTGACGGAGGTTATGGATATCTCGTCAAATCCCATCGTCTGTCATATGTCAAATTTATACGACTTCGAGTTCGAAATATGGAAAACTCTTTTTTCAAAAGATCTGATCAAAAATTTATCGAACTCACTCTCATAAATCACATAGGATCACTCCTAATCTATCAAGATCGATAGATCCCATATAGATGCAACCCTATTCCAAAATGAACCTACTGCAGCCAATTCGCACTACAAGGATCCGAATGACTAGGGCCCAAGTTCACATGCTCGTCAAACTACAACAACCTCACAGTGAATAGTTGAGGCATCGCAGGTCAAAGGACCAGTCATACAACTGCAGCATAAGTAGTCACTGACGAGTGGATAGACATCCATGTGACAACTATCTTTGGTCACGCTCAGTACCTTATTCTCTAACAAGTACTTGCATAATCCCTCCAGTGTCTCTACACCGTGAACTCGAGACTCGTCCATCTGACTAAGTGATTTGTGAACTAATCTCAGCGGATCGATCACCATCCCTCGTGATGGATCCATCGATCATGAGTATTTAAAAATTAATCCCTAATGACACATGCCTCAAATTCTCAACTTCTTGAAATTATGTGTCATCATCTATTAATTTTTTGGACGATTCATGGACACATACAAATATGAATAAAAAATAAATTGCCCAATCTTATTTATTAATAAGTGTAAAATTATAAATTTATGCCCCAGATTACAAATATGCGTCAGCCATGTTGGCTTCTAGGGCATACTTCTAACAGTGTTCAAGCGCTGAGGAGACCATCGGGCATGTTCTAGTACAGTGTCCTTGGGCTAGGGAGATATGGAGTAGGTCACCTGCCCCTCTTTCTTGTTCAGTGGAGTCGGCACAGGGTTTGTTACATCTGCTGAGAGTATCTATGTGGAGCCCTAAGTTTGCTCAGGTAAGGATACTTAGAACATATGCGGCCTACCACATTTAGTTGGATCGGAATGCGCGATTGTTTGAGGGCAGAAGGTTCTCGGCGAGGATGGTGGTGGATAGAGTTGTGCTTCAGGTCAGGGAGGTCTCCTCTTGTCTCGACTTGTGTTCTCTTGGAATGGCCAGGAACATCTGGGGTACTTGTTATGCTGTTTCAGCATCCAGATTTGTCGTTGCTTTTTGGGTGCCCCACCTCATGGTCATCTCAAGGTAAACTTTGATGGTAGCGTGGCGTTGGATGGAAGGTTCGGAGGGGTTGGATTTGTCATCAAAGATCACCTTGGGTGACTGGTTGCAGCAAGTGGCCGGTGTATGCCAGGGCTCACAGTAGTTGGGGCAGAGCTACGAACAGCTTGGGAGGACATATCCTATGCGAGGCGAATGCTCGGTACCGGGCGGGTGCACCTCGAGGGAGATTCATCTATAGTTATCGATTGGATTCGAGGTGCGGACAAGTATGGTCATGGTAATCCTCTTATCCGTGAGACTCGCAGGCTGGCTTTGGAGATGGACGAGTTTGAGGTAGTGCATGTATTCCGAGAGATGAACAGAGCAGCAAACTGGGTCACCTCTTATGTTGCACGGCATTTCGAGGAGATCTGCTGGACTACCACAATAGAGCTCCCACCCCCATTGTATTTTTTGCTTTCTTCTGATATGTCAGGATATACTCACGTTAGAGCCATATGAATTGCCGCTTTCACCAAAAAAAAAAAAGATGTGCATGTGAACCGGTCACTCAGATATGAGAAGGGTGAAGAAAAGAAGGTGTGCATAGTAAGGAAGGCACTTTATGGTTTGAAGCATGCTCCTACAGCTTAGTACAGCCACATTAATGGATATTTTATGAAGAAATGATTTAAGAAATGTCCATTTGAGCATGCTCTCTACACTAAAGAAGGCAAGCAAGGTGAGATTTTGATTGTTTGTCTTTATATTGATGAATTAATCTTTACCGGCAATAATTCATATATGTGTGAAGAGCTCAAAGAAGCTACGAAACATGAGTTCGAGATGATCGATATGGGTCTCCTACATTTTTTTCTTGGCATTGAGGTTAAGCAAAGTGAAAGAGGAATTTTTATTTCTCAAAAGAAGTATGCAAGAGATTTGTTGAAGAGATTTAGAATGAAGGATGCTACTCCATTGAACACACCTATGGAAGTAGGCTTGAAGCTAAGATGGTGAGAAAAGTATTGATGCAACACTTTATAGAAGACTTATTGGTAGTCTTATGTACTTGACAGCTACAAGGCCATGCATTATGTATTCGGTGAGCATGCTTAGTAAGTTCATTGAAGCACCAACAAGAAATCATTGGGCAGCTAGAAAAAGGGTTCTAAGATATGTAAGTGGAACCATTGACGAAGGCATTCCCTATGCAAGTGTCGAAGATGCATGGTTGGTTGGCTATTGTGATAGCGATTGGATGAGGAAGTGTTGATGATAGTAGAAGCACTTCCAGATATGTTTTTAACATTGGTTCAGATGCTAATTCATGGGCTTCAAAGAAGCAATCAGTGGTGACACTTTTTACAGCTAAAGCGGAGTGCATCTCTTTATCTTTTGCATCTTGTCAAGCACTTTGGCTAAGATGGGTTTTAGAGGAGCTCAAGCATTCAGAACAAGAAGGTATCACATTATTTTCAGACAACAAATCAACTATTTCTCTCACCAAAAATCTAGTTTTTCATGGCAAGAATAAGCATAGAAGAATCAAGTATCATTTCATTCATGACTTGATGAAGAATGGTGACGTAAATGTGAAGTATTGCAAGACACAAGAACAAGTTGCTGATGTCTTCTCAAAAGCTTTGAAAGTTGATACATTCAAGCATTTGAAAAAGAAATTAGGTATGACGGTTATCTAGCTTAAGGGGGACTGTTAGAATTTGTAAGCTAGACACATGTTTGTCTCTTTAGCTTCTGTGGGTAATGTTTGTCTCTTTAGCTTCGGTAGCTAATGTTTGTCTCTTTGGCTTCTGTGGTTCATGAACTTTCTAGTTCGTGAACTTCGTTGGTTGGAAAGAATTTATTTCTTACTTTGAATATGTTCTAGAAACTTGGTTCTTGTCTCTTGGAAAGTTGTGTCATTAATTAGTATGTGAATCTAGTCTAAATTCGTATGAAAATTTGCCTATAAATTTTCAGTTTTGTAACTTCATACCTATCATTGGAATCAACGAAAATCAACGAAATTTGAGTTCATTATCAAGTAGTAACACCCTAGCCTCATTTCTCCATTGTCCTTCGTCAAGAATATACCTTTCTTGATTAGTTTCTTGTGGTGTTTATTTTCAACATGGCACTGGCTCTTAAAAGGCGTAATTCCCTATTCATCACCCTTCTGCATCACAAAAGCTTTGATCAGGAAACCTACAAAGAAGGGTTGGGCATAAAATTCATCCCCTAAACTATTGTCATGGCCTTTCTTTCGAACTTCTCTTGTTTATGTATGAAATATTAGGGTCTATTTGGAGGTCTTCTAGAACCGATCACATTAGTCAGGCAGAATTCTATTTCAAACTTTTTTTTAAATAAAAAAAGCATACCAAGATGAAGAAAGATATAATAAAAGAAAAAATATTAAAAAAATAAAAAAATTCCATACTACTATCTAACATAAACTATAAAATTTAAAATTTAACATTTTCTATATAAACATTAAATGCTATTAAAATTTTATAATTTAAAATTTAAATTTCAGATAGAAATCTGCTCCACACTGAGAAGTTTTCCTAAAAAAAGGATGCATCAAAATTAAATTATCCAAAAATACGAATAAGACGACATAGCCTAATCACAGTAAAGCACGACATCCTATTAACAGTAATGTTACACATAAAGAGAGTAGAGAAAAAAGAATTTAGAGAAGATAAAGAAGTCAGAATCAAGAGAGGTATTCAGACAGACAGAAGCGAAAGAGAAAGAGAGAGAAAGGATGGGAGGATTTGGTCTCGAGGATCGGTGGAGAGGGATGAGAGACTAACCAAGGAGGGGCACTCACAAAAACATGTGAAAAGAAAGAAAAGAGGGGAGGGACCGACAAGCACGAAAAGAAGAGGTGTACCATAATTAGGGGCATTATTTGCTTAGGAAAAAAAGGGTGAGGAATAAAAAAGGAAGACAAGGGTCAGATCAATAGAAAGGGACTAACACCCATCCTATAAAAATAGAGATAGAGAGAGAAGAGGGCCAGATTTATAAGGAGCGGCCGACAATCATTTCATGCTAAGAAAGGGTAAGAGATGGCCTCATATAGAAAAAGTGAGAGGAAGAGAGAGGGAGGGAGGAGGGGAAGGCCATCTCAAACAAATCAAAAGAGGGCCAAATGGGAGAGGTATCAAGATTCCAAGAAAGTGAGAGAAAAGAGATGAGAATCGAGTAGTTGTCTTTGTAGCAAGAGAGATCGGAAAGAAGGGGTTGAAGCGGGATGCCTTCACAGAGAAAGAGGTAAGAGAAAAGGTTGGAGGGTGGTTGCCTTCATAGGGAGACCAATGGGGGGAGAGAAGCAGGGTTTGGTGGCTAATCAAAGACCAGAACTGATCATCCATGACAATGGAAGCTAATAAAGAGAGAGTGACGTAGACAGAGATGGGAGCATGCTGAAATCTAGTTGGACGATAGCTGATCTCTCTTCTTTTTTTTCTCTTTTCTTTCTCTATCAGTGGTGTCTAGGGTTCTTGGGGAAGGAAGGAGGAACAAGATGATGGAAGAAGATGGTTAAGTGGTTCACTTAGGTTCAATAGTTGGTGGCTAAAATTTGGGGATTGTGATTGATTGGGTAGGGGTGAATGGAACTTGGCTTGGATCCAAAGTGGTTTGGGTTTGGGCGTGAGATACTTTGGTTGCAAGTTCCGGTTGGCCGGGATGCGAGTTCCGGTTGGCCTTGAGAAATTAGGATAACTATGGAATGAATGAAAGAGTCTCACCCTCACTCAATCTAATGGTTGGCGTGAAGAGTTGGATGGCGTCTCACCTATCTTTCTTCAGCCCCTCTTGGCATCGCACCAAGGAAAAGAAAAGAAATCTCTCCTTTCACGTGAAAGAACAGAATTTTTTTTCAAAACTCTCTAATCTCTCAAGGACTCCTCAACACCATAGCTCAATATGATTTCATGGCGTTGGGACCTAAACTCCAATTACACACCAAACAAAAAGGACTCAATCTCTATATGACTCAACACAACCGATCTAGAGGACTCAATTCTCACACGCCCAAAGGGATTGGGCTCAATGCTCCTGCATCAATTCTCCCTGCTAAGAAGAACTCGACTCCATCAAGTTGGGGCTAATTTGATGAATCCTAGCTCGGATGGGACCCGCCATCTGGTGCGTGCTCAGGTGCTGGCAGGTGCATGCTAGGAGAGTACTAGTTCGAACGGACTCGACTGATGAAGTGATGGTCGAACCGTTACTGGTGCGGCATGCTAACGTGGGTTGATGCAAGCCAAAAAACTCATAAACCTGATGGACGCGGATCTGGTGTGCATGGGATGCAGGTCCAATGTGCACGGATTGCATATTCGGACAAAACCGAGAGGCTACATTTCGCGCGGTCGCAGCAGCTGCTGTGCTAGGTTGTAGACTTATGCTCAGGCGCTGGACGTGGCACCGCGCGTGGATTGGCTGGCCGCTGCTTGTGCTTCTCTTGGCTTCTTCGAAAAATTAGATTATCCCCCTCGAAATTAGATGGCACACTTCTGAAATTTTAGAACCGACTTTCTTCACAATTGAGGTGAACATGTCCTCATCTTCATGGCTGATCTCCTCGAATCGCCTTATAGTCAACAACCTTTGGATTGCTGAATTTTTAGGCTTGAATTCAACAATCCGAAATGGTCGGTATGGCTCAGAATGAGGCTCCAATTTTAGCATCATCTTGTTTAGCAACTTGCACAAGACAATGTTCATCTCGCTTCCATTGTCGATGTTGAGGTTCATGGCCTTGTTGTTGTGCTCAACACGGACATAGACTACTTTTGGTGGAGCGAAAGAAGAAAGGGACAGCAATGGGGAAGAAGGTCTTGGGGAAGACGATGGTGGGGAAGAAGGGATTATCTCTGAAATTTCATATCCAACTTTCTCGCCTTGCTTGCAAATCGAAAGGATCCTGTGAATCATGCAAATGGGCAGATCAGAAACTTCTAGTTTCACCGCGTCGACTTCTTCTTCGTTGCCTTTTTCCTCTTCTTCAACCTCAGCGGGTATAAGAAGAATTTCAGATGTCGCAGCGATCTCGTCTTCCTCACAAACCAACGTAAATCGCTGGTCTTTAGTGGGGCGAACATCAACAAAGTGCCTTCGGCCACCGCATATGCTGCAATCGGATTGGCTTCCCCTATTTGCAGAAATTTTTAATATTGTAAAAGGAGAAATACCACGAGGAAAAGAAATGCACTTGTTGCTGCATTCTGAAGATCCTCGCCCAACTTGAGGGTGACGCTATAGTCGTGCCTCCACGGCATCTAACTTTTGTGCCATAGCAGCAAGTTGATTAGCGATTCTAGCCAATATCTCTTCTGCTTCTCGATCGTCATCATAGGGACGACTACTTCTCATACTCATGAATGTAGAGTACCCAAGTTGATGTGGATAGGAATTGTAGGGATGGCTGCTTCTCGTACTCATGGTGCTAGAGTACCCAAGTTGATGATGGGTGTTGTAGGGACGGCCGCTTCATGTGCTCATTATAATCAAGGATCTTCGCTCTAATACCAATTGACGCAGATGGGGATGGGTGCTTGCTGAAATCTAGTTGGACGGTGGCTGATCTCTCTTCTTTTTTTTTCTCTTTTCTTTCTCTATCAATGGTTGCTAGGATTCTTGGGGGAGAAAGGAGGAAGAAGATGGCTAAGTGGTTCCCTAAGGTTCAATGATTGGCGGCTGAAATTTGGGGATTGTGATTGATTTGGTAGGGGCGAATGGAACTTGGCTTAGACCCAAAGTGGTTTGGGTTTGGACGTGAGATACTTGGAGGTGTGATGGAGGTTTAGGTGTTCTAGCAAAAGAAGGATTCTAGAATATCCAGGATGCACGTCCTAGTTGGTTGGGATGTGAGTTCCGGTTGGCTGAGATGTGAGTTCCAGTTGGCCATAGGGAATTAATATAACTATGGAATGAATGAGAGAGTCTCACCCTCACTCAATCCAATGGTTGGCGTGAAGAGTTGGATGGCATCTCACCTATCCTTCTTCAGCCACTTTTGGCATCGCACTAAGAAAAAAAAAAGGAATCTCTCCTTTAACGTGAAAGAACACAATTTTTTTTCAAAACTCTCTAATCTCTCAAGGACTCCTCAATGCCATGGACTCAATGTAATTTCATGGCATTGAAACCCCAACTCTAATTGACTCAACACGCCAAACAAAAAGGACTCAATCTTCATATGACTCAACACAACCAAACTAGAGGACCCAATCCTCACAAAGCCAAAGGGATTGGGCTCAATGCTCCCACATCAAGGGGAAGAAAGGAAGAGAAGGAGAGGAAGAGAGGAAGAAAGAGAGGAAAGGGGAGAGAGAGAAGATATGACTTCATGGAGAGACAAAATGGGGGAGAGAAGCGGGATTTGGTGGCTAGTCAAAGACCATATCTGAATAGCCATGGAATCGAAAGCTAATAGAGAGGGAGGAAGAGAAAGGGACACGGATAGGTCCGATAAAAGAGAGGAAGAAAGAGAAGAAAGGGGAGAGAGAAAAGATAGGATGATGGGTCCGACAGCTGGTCGAAGTCGGCCAACTGCTGAAGAGGGAGTTCCTACTTAGTCACCTTTGCCTTCTAAGGCACGAGGTCATGATTCTATTTCTGATATACGATCAAACAAGTGCCATTGATAAGAAAATTTATTATTTTCTTTTAGAGACAACTAATCTATTTTCTAAGTCGCTCTGAACACTATGGATTAATTGTGATCATAACCCGTCAAAACCCACCAAGATTTTTTTTCCCTAAGAAATCCTGCCAAGAATATATCATGGGGTCAATACATCTTCTCGCATCTAAATAGGATCTCAATGTTTCCCTAAATCTCAACATCAGACCATCTAATCCCTAGATATTATCTCCTAATTAAAAGGTGCTGTGAGTATCGGGCCGCCAGATGGGCCGACCTGGACCAAAGTCGGCAGCCCATCTGGAGGCCACTATCCGCTGCTTCTGGGGGGAAAAAGTGGATGTACGGTGGTTCAGTCGTCGAACCCTCCAGAACCCACCCTTCTATTAACTGAACCCACATCATTGTTCCTCCTTCATTATTCTCCTCCTTCCTCAGAGACTAGGCTCCCTGAATGAACATCTGCGTCGCTGGAGAAGGTGCTCATGACTCCTTCCTGAAGTTGGGCAAGCTTCCGACCATCTTAGTTTTCCTCTTCCTAGCCTTCTTCCCTCCCGATCTACTTGGGATAATAGAGAGAGAGAGGAGGAAAGAAAGCAAGCAATAAAGAGAGAAAGGGGAAGAAGGGAAGGCTCACCATGTGCGGCCGCGAGCATCGCCGGTGCCGCTGACCCTAGCCATGAGCACCGCGACGCTGCAGCCGGCCGTGAGAGTTGTGACCGTCACGGGGAGCAGTCGCCGGCTCAGCCGCGATCATCCCGTGACGCCGCCGGCTTCTTCCGGTGTGTCTCCCCTACGTTGGAGAACAGAGGGCAACCGCAGGCGCCGCCGGCCTCGGCAGGCCCTCCCAAGAGCTCCATTGCCCCTCCTCCCAAGCTCCGGCTTGGGATCTTCTTTCTTTTGTGCTCACAGGAGAAGAGTGGAAAGGTAAGAGGAAGAAGAGAAGAGAAGAGGAAGGAGGATGCTTCGGGAAAGAAAAGAAAGAAGGAAGGAGAGGATGCTTCGGGAAGAAGAAGAAAAAAAAAAAAAGGAAAACAGGAAAGCTTTGGGAAGAAACAGGAAGAAGGAAAGAAACAGAAAAGAGAAAGAAGAAGAGAAAGAGAAGAAAAAGAAAAAGAAAAGAAAAGAAAGAAAGCCCATCGTGGGCTGAACTGGGTCAAGCTTGGGCTCTGTTCATTGCGGGGCCAACTTGGGCCCAGTTCAACCATGTTGGGCCCAGTTGGGGTCGTGCCCCTTTTGTGGGCCCAACTTGGGTCCACTTCAACCTTGTTGGACCCTATTTGGGCCATACCATTATAGGCCCAACTTGGGCTCAGTTTAGTCATGTGGAGCCCTGTTGGGCCGTGTCTAATACTATTTTAGATTTCGCTTTGCCTTGAAATTAACAAAAAAATTTATTATATCTAAACAGGTGCACTTGATCTATTTGTTTAAAGTGAGATTTAAGCAAGGAAAGGTAAGTAATTTAATACCTCAAAATATATTTTTTAAAGTATTTAATAAAATAATTATTAGTGATTGAATCTTGAGATATATTTTGTACCGAGTAAAATGGGTCATGCATGTTAAATATCATTTGAAATTTATGTTATATGTTATGAAATCTGGAAAATGTGACTGGGCAAATGGTGAAAAATCTATTTTATATACATTTATGTATTCTCAGCGTGGCTATAATTTGGCCTCGCTAATGGAGATTATTCATTGACCCTGTTGACTTGTATCTGTGAGAAATCGATTTCGACACTGTACCATCGGTGATTAGAATAGTGGTATTTGGACACTATACCACCGATGATTAATAATAGTGGTGTTTGGACACCGTACCACCGGCGTATAATAATAGTGGTGTTTCGCACATTGTGCGACCCATGCCACTGCGTTTCGTGGTCGTAGCCTATATATATTGCGATTTTAGTATCAAAGTTTTCGTGAAAATGATGATAAGTTTTGGATAAAAAATTAGAATACTTATTATGATTTATTTTCCAGTCATTATTTTGTGTTTTAATTAAATATTTGATATACTTTGACCCCACTCTGGGGTATTATTGTAATAACCCCAAAAATTTATATATATATAAAAGGATAGAATAGTCCTTTAAAATTGATATAAGGGGTAAAATTGGAAGGAATCAAAAGATAATGGTATGATTGTAGATGCGTTGAAGTGGTAAGGATAAAATTAGAATGAATCAAAAGTTAATGGCATAACAGTAATATGTTGAAGTGTTAGGGGCAAGATAAAAATTTAATAATATTAAACAAAGGGTGAATAGTGCTTGATGTGACTTAATTCATGGATTGGTGTGTCCGTGGAGTGAAACAAAGAAGAAAAGGGGGGGAGTCTCAAACGGTGACAGAGAGAAGAAAAAGAAGAAGAAGAAAAGAAAGGAAGAAAAGAAGAGGAAGAAGAAGAAGAAAGAAGAAGGGAAGGAAGCCTCGGTTGCGCTGCCAACTGAAGGGAAAAGCGTAGATCTCCTTTTCCTCTATGCAAAGACCTCGATTTTCCGAAGAGAAAAAGGTAAATACCCATTCCTACCTAGTCTTTTGATGAAATTAGGCTATACAAAGGTGGATGTAGTCTTGAGGGGTTGGATAAGGGTTGTAGAGGTGGTTAAAAGAGGAAGAATTGGATTTCGACAAGTTTTTCCGGCACTGCAGAAATACTGTGTCGAAGTCCCAACTTCGGTGAATTATTTCGGAATTCAATCGGCCTCCGATGGTGATGCATGTTATCTCTCTGAAAACCCCTATGAGTGTAGAATGTTAGGTATAAAATTTTATAAAATTTGGAGTTTGGAAAGTGGATCAAAATCGAGATGAAGTAACCCACTGTCAGTTCGGGTTACTGTTCACCCGAGATGAAAAAAATGAGAAAATGGTGGGAGTCGCCTCAAAACGCGCTGGAGTCGATTCGAGATCAACTGAAGTCGACTCGGGGCGGATTGGAGTCGACTCATGCCTCAGAGGGATCGACTCATGAGGTTGGGGGTCGACTCTCTCTAAGAGTCCAGAAAATGAAGTTTTGCGGCTCCGTGGTCGGGGTCAACTCATGAGGTCGGGGTCGACTCACGCCTCAGTGAAATTTTTAGTGAAGGAGGATTTTAACTCTTTCTCACACCTTGACCCTATAGCAGTGGCCTAAGAGGTGTGTGTGTGTGATGCTTTTGCATCATAATACATATAAGGGGAAGATTTATTGATAGAAAAAAGAGAAAAAGAAAAGAATTTAGAAAAGGGGGGAGTTGAATCAATTAAAGTTTTCTATATTATGATTGGCACGTAAATTATGGCCCTTGATACAAGACTAAATGTATTATCAATGCATGTATCAGTTGGGCAAGAAGCTAGGAAACAAGAGGAGGAAGTCCCCTACTGCCTACTGTAGATTTTTGGAAGTGTATCAGGGCTGTGCCAGATTGACAGGTGAGTGGAAGTCATGTACTTTGCACCATGAGCATTCTTAATTCATTTTCATGAATGTCGCCAAGTGTGAATTGATTCCACTTGTGCATATTGATTGATATTGTAATAAATTCCTCTATAATCTTGTTTCTCCATGCTTGATTATTTTGTACATGCATTTGAGGGAACATTGAGAGGAATAAAAAGGGGTAGAAGAGTATTCAAATTGGTTCTAGATTGTGAAATGACTTCTTTTATAAATTGATTTCATTTTCTCTACTTCAAAGATTTATAGAGCCTTTTCAGTGGTATATTGAGTTGCATTGCACTCTCTTGACTCTTTACTCCCAACCCTGATGTTAGTTTATGATTGGATCGTGGTCAAGTGAGTGGTAGTATTCATTTTATTCTTTTATAGTTGAGTATTGAGAAGGTGCATTATGTCATTCATGCATAGCTTGGCAGTATCTACAGGACACCTATAGTCGATGGGGTTAGATATCGGCCTGTGTGTACATAGTAGCCTTCTGGGTGGGCGGAGCCCAGTTCCTTTCTAGGGGGGACACGGCCCTAAGCGTAGGATCAGTCGGTCCTACGACTTATATTCTGCTTGCCGTCGGGCATAGTAAGACCCCGCGAGGTGTAGTATGGCTTTCCGCGGATGTAGAATTCCCGCGAGGTGCCGTTCAGTATATAGAAGTGAGATGTTTCTATGGATTTCTGTTCTGGATACTGGCCAGTATTTGTATTATCAGTGTGGTGTCTTATCCTGCATATGCATGTGATTGTAGGGAGTTGTTGTGGTTCGCCTGGGGCGTAAGACCCATCTTCCGACAGCTGTCTAGTGATGACTTCGCATATTGACACCCTGATTTACATATTGGTGTGGTGTCATATTCTATGCATGCATATGGCAGTAGGGAGTTGTTGTGTTTCGCCTGGGGTGTAAGACCCACCTTCCGATAGCTATTTATCAATGTTTCAGCATATTGACACCCGATTTGTATGTTCCAGCATTATGATCTGTCGAGCATATTCATGAGTAGCATATATGTTTACTTGATTATTCCATATGTGCTCCAGATGAGTTGATTGTGATTGTGGTGATATTGATGATTTACGCCATATTCTCTATGTTGAGTTTATTTTAATCTTGTTATTGATCTTGAGATTTCATCTCGAGCGATGATTATATTCTGTCTCATATGCATAGTACTCACTACTCCACTCACTGAGTATTCATATACTCACTCTCCAATTTGATATTTTTGTTGCAGGACAGATGTTGTATAGAGAGGAGCAGGGTTAGAGATTGCTTGCTAGCTGTGCCGCTCTATAGTATAATGTAGATAGAGGTTTATACCTTTTGGTGTATTATAAATCTTCTGTTGTATGTAGTGTATAGTTACAGTCATAGATCCTGTTGTGGATATGGGTTTGACCATGGATGGAATGGAAACCAGATTTTTATACAGATGAGTTATATGCCTGTGACGATGTATTGATATATATTGTCCAGGTTCATTATGTGACAGATTATGTGATTGCTGCTCTGACAGGTAGTGTTGTTGTATGTATTGAGATAATTCTGACAGATCACCATAGGAAAGGTGATCATTTTGTGCATGCATCATGCCAAAATTTTTCAGAATTTATTGATGATTGATAGGTAGTAGGGTTCTACGTGGTGGCTGGTGGCCTTATGCCTACCCCGAACCTAGGACCGTCGCAGCGGCCCGCCGGAAGCGGGGCGGGGGTCGTGATAAAAGTGGTATCAGAGCAAAGGTTAAGAAGAGTCCTGTCAGAGCAATAGGGTGAGTCAGGATTAAGTATAGGATTATACTATGGAGCATAGAATTTTTCTGTATGTTATTTTATGAATCATTTACAATTCAGTAAAATATATTTGGGGATGAGACTTAAGAGTTCTTTTTTGGCTCTACTTGAGGCATAAAATTTTATATCATTTCAGTTTATAATTAAGACTTGTATTTTGATAGAAAGTCAATTAATAAATTCGGAGAATATTGATCAGAGTTGTGCAGCAAAAGTATAGTGGATCGAGTCAAATTTAAATTGGTCATATTGACCGCTACAGTAAAAGAGTGATATTCTAGATACCTGAAGAACCAGGGTTCTTCTTTCAAAGCGATGCACCCGTGTAATGTAATTCATCATTACATTAATTTCTGCCGTGAAAGCTAGGAAGGCATTAGGCAAGGAATATAAGACTTATTTAGCCTGTATAATGAATACCTGAAAGGAGACCAAATTGGAGGATATTCCAGTAATGAATGAATACCCTGATGTTTTTCCAGAAGATCTTCCTGGTTTGCCACCAGAGAGAGAGATTGGATTTGCAATTGATTTGATTTCCAATACCACACCAATCTTCAAAAAAAAAAAACCCTATAGAATTGCTCCAACTGAAATAAAAGAATTAAAGGAACAGTTGCAAGATCTGCTTGATAAAGGCTTCATTCGACTTAGTGTGTCACCTTGGGGAGCTCTAGTATTGTTTGTAAAGATGGAAGTTTGAGGTTATGTATCGGTTATCGAGGATTAACAAGGTAACAATAAAGAACAAATACCTTCTATCTCGGATTGATGAATCTTGTAAGGTGTATATGGATCATAAAAGTCTAAAATACGTTTCTACTAGAAGGAACTCAATATGAGACAGGAAAGATGATTGGAATTGATAAAAATTATGCCTTGTCTATGCACTACTCCCCGAAAAAAGCTAATGTTGAGGTAGATACACCGAGCTGAAAAACTTCTGGTAGTATTGCTGCTCTACTCACATCCGAGAAAAGCTAATGTTGTGGTAGATGCACTGATCAGAAATGGTGTTAGTGATACAGCAAAGGTTGAGGACAGTGTTTAGTAGGCAGAAGAGCTACGCAGATCTCAGAAGGAGAGATGTGCAATTTGGCACGGAGGATCATGTTTTCCTAAAGATCTCTCCTATGAAAGGAGTAATGAGGTTTGGAATAAGAGGCAAGCTTAGTTCCAGATACATTGGCCCCTTTGAGATATTAGACAAGGTTGACACTGTATCTTACAGATTAGCACTGCCTCCAACCCTCAGCCATGTGCATCCAGTATTTCATATATCTATGCTCCGGAAGTATGTGCCGGATCCATCCCATGTGCTACTAGTGCAGGAAGTTACAGTAGAGGGAGACCTTTCTTATGAAGAGCTTCCCGTAGCTATCCTTGATACTCAGATCAAGAAGCTAAGAAATAAGAAAATATGTATAGTGAAGGTCTAATGGCACCAGCACAATGTTGAAGAATGCACTTGGGAGTCGGAGCAAAGTATGAAAAGCAAATACCCTCACCTCTTTGAGTAATCAGGTAATTTACTCTTTTAAATTCGAGGACAAATTTAATATAAAGTGGGGAGGATGTAATAACCCCAAAAATTTTTATATATATATATATATAAAAGAATAGAATAGTCCTTTAAAATTGATATAAGGGATAAAATTGGAAGGAATCAAAAATAATGGCATGATTGTAGATGCGTTGAAGTGGTGGAAGGAATCAAAAGTTAATGGCATAACAGTAAATATGTTGAAGTGTAGGGGCAAAACGGGAATTTAATAATATCAAACAAAGGATGAATAGTGCTTGATGTGACTTAATTTATGGGTTGGTGCTGTGTCCGTGGAGTGAAACAGAGAAAAAAAGGGAGGGGACTCTCAGGTGGTGACAGAGAGAAGGAAAAGAAGAAGAAAAAAAGAAAGGAAGAAAAGAAGAGGAAGAAGAAGAAGAAAGAAGAAGGGAAGGGAGCCCCGGTTGCGCTGCCAACTGAAGAAAAAAGCGTAGATCTCCTTCTCCTCTACGCAAAGACCTCGATTTTCCGAAGAGAAAAAGGTAAATACCCATCCCTACCTAGTCTTTTGATGAAATTAGGCTATACAAAGGATGAATGTAGTCTAGAGGGGTCAGATAAGGGTTGTAGAGGTGGTTAAAAGAGGAAGAATTGGATTTCGACAAGTTTTTCCAGCACTGCGGAAAAACTGTGTCGAAGTTTCAACTTCGGTGAATTATTTTGGAGGTCAATCGGCCTCCGATGGTGATGCATGTTATCTCTCTGGAAACCCCTATGAGTGTAGAATGTTAGGTATATCAAAACCGGGATGAAGTAACCCACTGTCAGTCCGGGTTACTGTTCACCCGAGATAAAAAAAATGAGAAAATGGTGGGAGTCGCCTCAAAACGCGCCGGAGTCGACTCAAGGTCAACTGGAGTCGACTCGGGGCAGATTGGGGTCGACTCATGCCTCAGAGGGGTCGACTCACGAGGTTGGGGGTCGACTCTCTCTAAGAGTCCAGAAAATGAAGTTTTGCGGCTCTATGGTCGGAGTCGACTCACGAGGTTGGGGGTCGACTCTCTCTGAGAGTCCAAAAAATGAAGTTTTGCGGCTCTATGGTCGGGGTCGACTCATGAGGTTGGGGTAGACTCACGCCTCAGTGAAATTTTTAGTGAAGGAGGATTTTGACTCTTTCTCGCACCTTGACCCTATAGCAGTGGCCTAAGGTGTGTGTATGTGATGCTTTTGCATCATAATACATATAAGGAAAAGATTTATTGATAGAAAAAAGAGAAAAGAAAAAGGATTTAGAAAGGGGGGAGTTGAATTGTTTCTCCATGCTTGATTATTTTGTACATGCATTTGAGGGAATATTGAGAGGAATTAAAAGGGATAGAAGAGTATTCAAATTGGTTCCGGATTGTGAAATGATTTTTTTTGTAAATTGATTTCATTTCCTCTACTTCAAAGATTTGTAGAGCCTTTTCAGTGGTATATTGAGTTGCATTGCACTCCTTGACTCTTCACTCCCAACCCTGATGTTAGTTTATGATTGGGTCGTGGTCAAGTGAGTGGTAGTCTTCATTTTACTCCTTTATAGTTGAGTATTGAGAAGGTGCATTATGTCATTCATGCATAGCTTGGCAGTATCTACAGGACACCTATAGTCGATGGGGTTAGACATCGGCCTGTGTGCACATAGTAGCCTTCTGGAAGGGTGGAGCCCAGTCCCTTCCTAGGAGGGACACGGCCCTAGGCGTCGGCCGGTCCTACGACTTATATTCTGCTTGCCGCCGGGCATAGTAAGATCCCGCGAGGTGCAGTATGGCTTTCCGCGGATGTAGAATTCCCGCGAGGTGCCGTTTAGTATATAGAAGTGAGATGTTTCTATGGATTTCTGTTCTGGATACTGGCCAGTATTTGTATTATCAGTGTGGTGTCTTATCCTGCATATGCATGTGATTGTAGAGATTTGTTGTGGTTCGCCTGGGGCGTAAGACCCACCTTCCGACAGCTGTCTAGTGATGACTTCGCATATTGACACCCTGATTTACATATTGGTGTGGTGTCATATTCTATGCATGCATATGGCAGTAGGAAGTTGTTGTGGTTCGCCTGAGGTGTAAGACCCACCTTCTGATAGCTATTTATCAATGTTTCAGCATATTGACATCCGATTTGTATGTTCCAGCATTATGATTTGTCGAACATATTCATGAGTAGCATATATGTTTACTTGATTATTCCATATGTGCTCCAGATGAGTTGATTGTGATTGTGGTGATATTGATGATTTACTCCATATTCTCTATGTTGAGTTCATGTTCATCTTGTTATTGATCTTGAGATTTCATCTCGAGCCATGATTATATTCTATCTCATATGCATAGTACTCACTACTCCACTCACTGAGTATTCATATACTCACTCCCCAGTTTGATATTTTTGTTGCAGGACAGATGTTGTATAGAGAGGAGCAGGGTTAGAGATTGCCTGCTAGCTGTGCCGCTCCATAGTATAATATAGATAGAGGTTTATACCTTTTGGTGTATTATAAATCTTCTGTTGTATATAGTGTATAGTTACAGTCATAGATCCTGTTGTGGATATGGGTTTAACCATGGATGGAATGGAAACCAGATTTTTATACAGATGAGTTATATGCATGTGATGATGTATTGATATATATTATCCAGGTTCATTATGTGACAGATTATGTGATTGCTGCTCTGACAGGTAGTGTTGTTGTATGTATTGAGATAATCCTGACAGGTCACCATAAGAAAGGTGATCATTTTGTGCATGCATCATGCCAAAATTTTTCAGAATTTATTGATGATTGATAGGTAATAGGATTCTACGTGGTGGCTGGTGGCCTTATGCCTACCCGCACCCTAGGACTGTCGCGGCGGCCCGCCGGAAGCGGGGCAGGGGTCGTGACAATTATGTTGCTTACTGGGCTAGTGTAACTTATTATCCTATTTTATTTATTTTTCAGATCCAGAAGCTTGATCGCACGGGATTGAGGAGTACGATAGATTTTGGAAGTTTTTGCTAAAATTAGAATTTTGGTTAGTTTAACTAAAATATTTGAAATTATGTTGATATATGCAAATTTTGGAAACTTTGTAAGATTGTTTTGCATATATATTATTGTTTAAGCAAATTTTTAAGCATTTGTGATAGCTTTGACATGGTCAGCTACCTTGCGTGCCCATGCGGCCCGCCGCACGGGCGTGCGGCGTCTGCTGTGCTCCGGGCTCGAGGCGTGACAGATTTAGTGGTATCAGAGCCTAGATTTTAGGATTCCTTGGATCTGTTGGAAAGGTTGAGAAATGGGCAAGAGTTAGACAAGAGGATAATATTATTTGCTTTTTGTTATAAATATATTAATTAAAGAAAAAATTTATTAATATTTGTTATAAATATATTAATTGAAGAAAATATTTTATTAATATTTGTTATAAATATATATATATTAATTAAAGAAATTGATGTGTGTTAATCTCATCTTAAATTTTTGACTGCTAGGTAGCCGTAAACAATATGGAGGATGAGAGAGAAATAAGGGTACATTTCCCGAACCTTAGCAGCCAATCAATTTCACAAACCACTCCACACTCCGTGGCAACCCAAGCAAACTTGGCAAGAGTGTACCAATTAATGGCACAACTGCTCCAGCAACAGCAGCAAATGCAGTTGGCTGCCCAACCTGTAGAGTCGATTGATTCCTATTACGAGAGGTCCGTAGGCTAAATCCACCGATGTTTGATGGTGGATCTGATCCCATGACAGTTGAGACCTGGATCCGGAAAATGGAGAAGATGTATCTGGCACTCCAATTTCTCGAGGAGATAAAAGTCAGACTAGCTATCTCTATGCTAAGGGGGAATGCTGAGTTTTGGTGGTCTGCTATGGAGACAGCATATGAAGTCAATAGAATGACCTGGAGAGATTTTAAGAGGTTATTTTATACTCAGTACTTTTCGGACTCAGTGAAGCAAATAAAGCAGAATGAGTTTTTATCGCTGACTCAGTCCGAGCATATGCCTGACTAGGATTACGCCAATAGGTTTAATGAGTTAGGCCGATTCTGCCCCTAGTTCATGCAGGACGAAAGGAGTAGAGCCAACCAGTTCGAACAAGGGCTTAGATATAGGATCAGGTTCCGGACATCTTCACATTTATTTACCAGTTATAGGGATATTTTGGACAAAGCCTTGAAAGTGGAGGCTGAATTAAAAAGATCTGATAGAGACAAGGCTGACCTAATGAGATCTAGGCCAGCTAGAAGTCGGAGTGGCAAGCCATGGGACTTCAACGACGCTCCGATTCGGAAGAAGCCCAAGGCCTGCACTTACTCTGGCAGATCCCATAGTAGGCCCTGTCGAAGGAGAGCGAGGGCATGTTTTAGTTGTGGGTGGATTGGACACCTAGCATGTGCTTGCCCGAACAAAAGGAGGAATGAGCCCAGACTTCCTATACCTGGTGACCAGAGGCCAAGAAGCAATGCTCGAGTTTTGCACTGACCCACCAAGATGCCAATGCCAATGACCGGGTGGTGACAGGTACATTACCAGTCAACTCGATTGATAGCTCTATTCTATTCGATTCTGGCTCTACGCATTCTTTGGTTTCAGTTAATTCTTCTAGATAATTACACTGCATACTTGAGAAACTAAAAGAACCATTACATGTTACTACAACTCTACAGAAAACAGTAATTGATGATATTAGGTGCAAGAATTGCATCATAAGATAAATTTGTGGTGGTCTTTATTGATGATATTTTAATTTATTCTAGAAGTCAGGCCAAGCATGAGCAGCATTTAAGGATAGTACTGAAAACCCTAAGATAGGAGCAATGGTATGGTAAATTGAAGAAAAGTGAATTTTGGCTGGATAGTGTGATGTTCCTAGGACATGTGATATCCAAAGAGTGATATTCTAGATACATGAAGAACCAAGGTTCTTCTTCCAAGACGATGCACCCCTGCAATGTAATTCATCATTGCATTTTATTTCTACCCTGAAAGCTATGAAGGCATTAAGAAAGGGGTGTAAGACTTATCTAGCCTGTGTAATGGGTACCGAAAAGGAGACCAAACTGGAAGATATTCCAGTAGTCAGGAAATACCCGGATATTTTTCCGGATGGATTACTAGGATTACCCCCTAATCAAGAGGTCGAATTCACCATCAATCTCGCGCCAGGAGTAGGACCTATTTCCAAAGCCCCTTATCGAATGGCCCCTGCCGAGCTAAGAAAATTAAAGATCCAGCTGCAAGAACTCCTGGACAAGAATTTTATCCAGCCTAGTGTATCTCCGTGGGGAGCCTCTGTCCTGTTTGTGAAAAAGAAAGATGGGAGTATGCGGCTGTGTATCGATTATCAAGAATTGGACAAGGTAACAATAAAGAACAAATATCCTTTGCCCTGGATTGATGAATCTTGTAAGGTGTATACGGATCACAAAAGTCTAAAATACTTTTTTACTTAGAAGGAACTCAATATGAGATAGAAAAGATGGCTAGAGTTGATAAAAAAAATTATGACTTGTCTATACCCTACCATTCGGGAAAAGCTAATGTTGTGGTAGATGCACTGAGCAGAAAAGCTTCTGGTAGTATTGCTACTCTACTCACCTTCGAGAAAAGCTAATATTGTGGTAGATGCACTGAGCAGAAAAGCTTCTGGTAGTATTGCTGCTCTATTCACCTTCAGAAGAAGCTAATGTTGTGGTAGATGCACTGAGCAGAAAAGTTTCTGGTAGTATTGCTGCTCCACTCACCTTTTAGAAGGAAATCTTGGAAGATTTGAGGAGAGCAGAAATTGGGGTATGTTAGCATGATCTTGATGTATATTTGGCAAATCTGTGGGTCCAACATATCTTGATAGAGAGGATCAGGAATGCTCAAGCAGATGACCCTCAGTTATAAAAGATTAGAAGTGACATTGAAACAGGTTCTTAGTCAGAGTTCAGACTTCATGAGAATGGATCATTGAGATTCAGAAACAAAATTTGTTTTCCAAATGACTCTAATTTAAAGAGAGAAATTATGAGAGAAGCTCATAACACTGGATATATAGTACATCCTGGAAGTACAATAATGTATAAAGATTTGAAAAATATATTCTAGTGGAATAACATAAAGAGAGAAATTGCACAGTTTGTAGCTCGGTGTTTGACTTGTCAGCAGGTTAAGGCAGAACACCAGAGACCAACTGGGTTGTTGCATCCCCTTTCAATTTCTGAATTGAGGTGGGAACACATCCCAATAGACTTCGTCTCTACATTGCCTCGTACTCCTAAAGGTTATCATGCTATATGGGTGATTGTAGACAGACTGACTAAGTCGGCACACTTTTAGTATTCAAAATGGGAATGACACTAGAAAAGTTTGCGGAGCTCTATATTGAGCAAATAGTGAGGTTGCATGGAATACCGATATCCATTATTTTCGATAAGGACTTGTGGTTTGTATCTCACCTTTGGGGTAGTCTGTATAAACCTTTGGGAACCACTCTCAGCTTTAGCACAGCTTTCCACCCTCAGACCGATGGCCAGTCGAAAAGAACCATTCAGATCTTGGAGAATATGCTGAGGGCTTGTGTGGTTGACATGATAGGCTATGTGGGAACTGGAGGACGAGATGAAGAAAAAATATTCATGCCTTTTTGAAAGCTAAGGTATGTTAAATTTCGATAACGAAATTTTTAAAAGGAGGGAAGAATGTGAGTATCGGGCCGCCAGATGGGCCGACCTGGACCAAAGTCGGCAGCCCATCTGGAGGCCACTATCTGTTGCTTCGAGGGGGGAGAAGTGGATGTGCGATGGTTCTAGTAGAACCCACCCTTTTTATTAACTAAACCCACATCACGATTCCTCCCTCACCATTCTCCTTCTTCCTCAGAGACCGGGCTCCCTGAACGGACGTCTGCATCGCCGGAGAAGGCGCTCGTGACTCCTTTCCAAAGTAAGGTAAGCTTCCGACCATCTTAGTTTTCCTCTTCCCAGCCTTCTTCCCTCCCGATCTACTTGGGATAACAGAGAGAGAGAGGAGGAAAGAAAGCAAGCAAGAAAGAGAGAAAGGGTAAGAAGGAAAGGCTCACCGTGTGTGGCCGCGTGCGTCGCCAGCGCTGCTGACCCTGGCCATGAGCACCGCGATGCTGCAGCCCAGCTATGAAAGCCGTGACCGTCGTAGGGAGCGGCCGCAGGCTCGGCCGCGGTCATCCTGCAACGCCGCCGGCTTCTTCCGGTGTGTCTCCCCATCGCAGGAGAAGAGAGGGCCACCGCAGGCGCTGCCGGCCTCGGCCGGCCCTTCCAAGAGCTCCATCGCCCCTCTTCCCAAGCTCCGGCTTGGGATCTTTTTTTTTTTTGTGTGCTCACAGGAGAAGAGTGGGAAGGTGAGAGGAAGAAGAGAAGAGAAGAGGAAGGAGGATGCTTCGGGAAAGAAAAGAAAGAAGGGATGAGCGAATGCTTCGAGAAGAAGAAAAAAAGGAGGGAAACAAGGAAGCTTTGGGAAGAAATAGGAAGAAGAAAAGAAAGGGAAAAGAAAAAGAAGAAGAGAAAGAGAAGAAAAAGAAAAGAAAAAAAAAGGCCCATCGTGGGCCGAATTGGGCCAAGCTTGGGCTCTGTTAATTGCGGGCCCAACTTGGGCCCAATTGAGGCCACACCCCTTTATGGGCCCAACTTGGGCCTACTTCAGCCTTGTTGGACCCTATTTGGGTCGTACCCATTATGAGCCCAACTTGGGCTCAGCTCAGTCGTGTGCGACCCTATTGGGCCACGTCTAATAGTATTTTAGATTTTGCTTTACTCTGAAATTAACAAAAAAATTTCTTATATCTAAACAGATGCACTTGATCTGTTTGTTTGAAGTGGAATTTAAGCAATAAAAGGTAAATAATTTAATACTCAAAGTATATTTTTCAAAGTATTTGATAAAATAATTATTAGTGATTGAATCTTGAGATATATTTTGTACCTATTAAAATGGGTCACGCATGTTAAATATCATTTGAAATTTATATTATATGTTATGAAATCTGAAAAATGTGACTGGGCAAATGATGAAAAATTTATTTTATATACATGTATGTATTTTCAGCATGGCTATGATCTGGCCCCGCCTATGAGGATTATTCGTTGGCCCTGTCGACCTGTATATGTGAGAGTCGGGTTTCGACACCGTACCATTGGTGATTAGAATAATGGTGTTTGGACACCGTACCACCGGTGTTTAATAATAGTGGTGTTTGGACACTGTACCACCGGTGTATAACAATAGTAGTGTTTAGCACTTTGTGCGACCCATGCTACTGGATTTCGTGGCCGTAGCCTACGTATGTTGGGATTTTAGTATCAGAGTTTTTGTGAAAATGATGATAGGTTTTGAAAAGAAAAATTAGAATGCTTATTGTGATTTATTTTCCAGTCATAATTTTATGTTTTAATTAAATATTTGATATGCTTTGACCCCACTTTAGGGTATTATGTTGCTTACTGGGCTAGTGTAGCTCATTATCCTATTTTATTTGCTTTTTAGATCCAGAAGCTTGACCGCACGGGATTGGAGAGTGCGATAGATTTTGGAAGTTTTTGCTAAAATTAGAATTTTAGTTAATTTAACTAAAATATTTGAAATTATGTTGATATATGCAAAGTTTGAAAACTTTGTAAGATCGTTTTGTATATATACTAATATTTAAGTGAATTTTTAAATATTTGTGATAGTTTTGACATGGTCAGCTGTCTTGCGCGCCTGTGCAGCGTCTGTCGTACTCCGGGCTTGGGACGTGATAGGTGCATAGGGTCGAAACAGTATTTTGAAAGCGTCCGGATAGATGCCAAAGATTTTACTCCTAATACTTTGGACGATGCCAATTGATTTTTTCTTAATCCTATAAAATGGGGATAATGGACTCAGCAACTATTTTAACCCCAGGTAACCAAAGAAATGAAAGTTAACAAGAGCAGCTCCATCCACAAACATCCAGCAGATCTATCAAAAAGGGGAACCTGGGCTTGTCTCTGGCTATGAAAGAAAAAGAGCACAACTCACCTAACCGGACGTTAATGGCGTGTAAATAACGGAGAAGGCTTGCACTAGAAATGGTTCCAGCATTAAATATGGTTTACGTGCATGATCATGAGGATTCATGAGGAATATGGATACATGAGGACGAGGGATTGTCAAAGGCAATGCATGCCCGAACAGCCACTGCGGGTTTGGTGAAGGGAACGCATAACTGAACAGCCATAGGTTAGCTCACGAGTATCAAGTTCACATATCAAAACCTGACATTATTTGAGTTCTGCAAGGTTAAAAAGATGTTTTACTAGATCTACTTTTGGAGAAATTCTGGGAAGCTTTCTAATCCCAAATAGATTCCATGCAATATGATAGCCGTTTTTCCACATATCACAGGACTCCAACCATACTTTTTCTTCAGAGCATCATTGTAAAAACAACAAAGAAAACAGTGATAAAGTGAAAATTATCGAAATTTCAAATTTATGTCAGAAAGTTACAATTTCCTCTCGCAGACAGACAAGCATGAATCCATGCATAAGCTGTTTTTTTGCATGAGAAAATAAAATCATGAAATGAACTAAACATTTGTTTTGGCATATTTCAGCCACTCCCATCCCTCTTATAAACTTTTCGTTTCACAGGCTGGCTTGGAAATACCAGAGCCAGAATATTTAAAATGAAAAAGTAGGCACCACCCACCACCATAAATGAAGATCAAAAGAAACGGACAAATAGATAATCAGTAGATCCAGTCTTTGCTAAGAATCAGAAAAGAGGTAATGAAACTTTAGTGCGATCACTCTCCAATGGCACAGCCCATGGAAGATAGAGGCATAGATCACAATCAACAAAAGATTGATTGCGGCAATGTTGGAGATGTCAGAGCAGCCACACGTTCGATCTGTTAAAAACATTGCTCAGCATTTACTAATTGCCTATATAATGGAAATAATTGCAGATTCATGGTACTATTTAACTAGAGACATTAAGGCTTCAAAATTGAGCTAACTGTGAATCAAATCCCTAAAAGTACACTAACAGGATTTTGAACACTTCTTGTTAAGTGTCACAATATTTTTCTCTACTTCTATGACACTAAAAAAGGTGTCTCGATGCACAAGGCTCCCGCTGCTGTGGGGTCCAAATATAAAAATCCATTGAGGATAACTTGATGTGCCAGACTGTGGAGTGATTGAGTAAACCCCTAATTGATTTTGATGAGCTCAAAGCATTTGAGTATATTTTATATTATACTAATGAATTCAATCCAGTGTTTCAGGCAAATATGTATGAATTTCTGTTTAAGTTCCTCGAGCTTTGGTTCAAAGTAATTTGGCTAAGTGTTGGACTCAATTTGAACCAAAGTCTGCATCATGAGTCGACTCCAGAACTTTGCGAGTCGACTCCGGGTGGTTTAACGTTTCTGGCACAAGCTCAGTTGACTCCGACTGAAAACAGACAGAAAGACAGAACGATGGGTTTTAGACCCCGTTAACGAGTCGACTCCAAAAAGTTGAGAGTCGACTCCAATGCTTGCCAAGTCGACTCCCGATGGTCCCGAGTCGACTCCAAAAGGTAACAAACAGAAAGACAGAACGATGGATTTTAGACCCTGTTACCGAGTCGACTCCAGAAGATTGCGAGTCGACTCCGACGCTTGGCGAGTCGACTCCCAGTTTGTCCGAGTCGACTCCTAGAGGAAAACAGTCTGAAAGGCAGAGAACCAATCTCGAAGACCCTGAAAACGAGTCGACTCCAAGTGTTCCAGACTCGAGCCTCAAGTCAGCCAAGTCGACTCCAAGGCAGATCAGTTCAAAAGACAGAGAATCGGTTTTCCGGTCTCTGAGAACAAGACGTCTCCCGAAGATCTCGAGTCGCCTCTCAAGACAGCCGAGTCGACTCGAGGAAGAAAAACAGAAAGATGGGTTTCTGAAACCCTGAGAACGAGCCGACCCCTAAGTGCCCGAGTCATCTCCAGATGTTGGCGAGTCGACTCCAGTTTTGGTCCAAGTCGACTCCAGGACGAGACAAGCACTTTAATTCAAATCCTGAACAGTGGTCGAGTCGTCTCCAATAAAGCGCGAGTCGACTCCAGCAACAGCCGAGTCGACTCCAGATCACACGAGTCGACTCCGATCCCTACAGATACATTGTCAGGATGTGCAGACGGGACAGAACGGCTCCAAATCTCTCTCTAACGGCTAGTTTTCAGAAGGAACCACTTAAATAGCTAGAGTGAACAGTAGTAGACAACAAGAGAGCTATTCTATTTGAGCATTAAAGCATTTCAACCACCAAGAGCTTTCGTAGAGTAAATCAAAGAAAAAGAAGGAAGAAATGCATTCAACTCAAACCGAAAAGTGCTTCCTTCGGATTCAAGGAAGAAGTGTATTCACCTCCAAAAAGAACCAACATAACTAACCTTGAAGGACCCAAGAAAACTTGTGTACCTAAGACTATATGATTTCTTTGTGTAGGAGTGTCTTACAGCCAAGCTCAATAAACATCGTTGGTACTTGGATAGTAGCTGCTCAAGACACATGACGGGTGACAAAGAGCAATTCTTCATCCTAGAGTCTAAGAAAGGAGGTGCGGTGACTTTTGGAGACAATAACCAAGATCACATCATTGGTATCAGTAAAATACAAATTACACATTCAACCTTTGTTGATAATGTTCGGTTTGTAGATAGTCTCAAGCATAATTTACTTAGCGTTAGTCAATTATGCGATAAAGGTTTTGATGTTTTGTTTAAGCCATCTAAGTGCATCATAACCAATTCAATTGACAATAGCTTAGTTTTCAAAAACCTAAAACATGGCAATATTTATATAGTAGATCTTGATGATCTTGCTAAAAACAGCCGCTGCTCAGTAGCTAATGATACTAAGCTCGGTGAGGCAAGTTAGTTATGGCATCGTAAATTAGGTCACGCAAGCATTGACACATTATCTAAATTAATTAAAAGAGATTTTGTGATTGGTTTGCCAAAGCTGAAATTTAAGAAAAATAAAATTTGTAAAGCATGTCAATTTGGCAAACAATCTAAAAGCTCTTTTAAGTCCATAAATTGTCTCTACTACTAGACCTCTTGAGTTATTTCACATGGACCTTTTTGGACCAACTAGGACCACAAGCCTTGGTGGAAACAAGTATGGTCTTGTCATAGTAGATGTTTTTTCTAGATATACATGGATCATATTTTTAGCTCATAAAGATGAAGCATTTTCAGTATTTAAGAAATTCCATAAGGAAGTAACAAACGCAAAAAATACTTCAGTTATAGCTATTAGGAGTGATCATGGAACGAAATTTGAAAATCATCTATTTGAAAATTTTGTAGTAAAAAGGGAATAACTCATAATTTTTCTGCACCTAGAACTCCACAACAAAATGGAGTGGTGGAAAGAAAGAATAGAACCCTAAAAAAAATGGCTAGGACCATGTTGTGTGAAAGTGATCTCCCAAAGTATTTTTGGGGTGAAGCTATTAACACATCATGTTATATTCTAAATAGAGTTCTATTGAGACCAATTATAAAAAAAAACACCTTATGAACTTTGGAGAAATAGAAAGCCCAAAGTAAACTATTTTCATGTTTTTGGTTGTAGGTGTTTTATTCATAATAATGGCAAAGATAACTTAGGTAAATTTGATTCCAAATCTGATCAAGGTATCTTTTTGGGATATTTTACATCAAGTAAGGCATATAGAGTCTTCAACAAAAGAACCCTTGTTATTGAAGAATCTATTCATGTTGTTTTTGATGAGTCTAATGATGTTTCCTCTAGCAAGAGAGTAACTTTTGATGATGATGCAGGGATACTTGAAGAAAAGATGGATAACATGACCTTACAAGAGGATGAACCGAAGCAAATTGAAGAGACTTCAACAAGCCAAGAGGCAATTGCTGAACATGGGCTTACAAAGGCTTGGAGGTATGCTCACGATCATCCTAAAGAGTTAATCTTAGATGATCCATCTCAAGCTGTTAGAACTAAAGCCTTTCTTAGAAACTTAAATAATCATCTTGTATTTGTTTCACATCTAGAACCTAAAAACATTGAAGAAGCTGAAAGTGATGTAAATTGGATAAATGCTATGCAAGAGGAACTTAAACAATTAACAAGAAACAAAGTATGGAACTTAGTTGAAAGATCCTCTGAATACTCAATAATTGGAACTAAATAGATGTACAAAAATAAACTTGATGAAAATAAAGTTATGGTTAGAAACAAGGCTAGACTAGTAGCAAAGGGCTATAATCAAGAAGAAGGTATAAATTTTGATGAGACCTTTGCTCCTGTGGCTCGACTTGAGGCAATTAGATTGTTACTAGCATTTACATGTTTTAAAGATTTCAAATTATTTCAAATGGATGTAAAAAATGCTTTCTTGAATGGGTATATTAATGAGGAGGTTTATGTAGAACAACCTCCTATTTTTGAAAATCATCAATACCCCAACCATGTTTACAAATTAAATAAAGCACTTTATGGTCTAAAACAAGCCCCTAGAGCATGGTATGAAAGACTTAGCAAATTTCTATTAGACTATGAATTTTCTAGAAGGAATGTTGACACAACCTTATTTTTGAAAAAGAAAAACAAAGATATGTTAGTAGTGCAGATTTATGTATGTGATATTATTTTCGGTGCTACTAACAATCGTCTTTACGAAGAATTTGCTGAATTAATGCAGAGTGAATTTGAGATGAGCATGATGGAAGAATTGAATTACTTCCTCGGACTTCAAATCAAACAATCTAAGGAAGGAATTTTCATCAATCAAGCTAAGTACATCAAGAAAATGCTAAAGAAATTTGATATGGATGGAAACAAGTCAATTGGCACTCCCATAAGCTCATCATGCAAACTAGACAAAGATGAGGTAAGTCAGTAGATCAAAAGCTGTATAGAGGTATGATAGAATCTTTACTATATCTTACAGCAAGTAGACCTGATATTATGTTTAGTGTATGCATGTGTGCTAGATATCAATCTAATCCTAAGGAATCACACCTAATTGCAGTTAAGAGAATTTTTAAATATCTCATAGGAACAAAAAATATAGGTCTACGGTACTCTAAAGAATCAAGCATAAATTTAATAGGGTACACTGATTCAGACTTCGCTGGTTGTAAACTTGATAGAAAAAGCACCAGCGGATCTTGTCATTTTTTAGGAGAAAACCTAATTTCATGGTTTAGCAAGAAACAAAACTCGGTTGCACTATCTATGGCTGAAGCCGAATATGTTGCTGCCGGGAGTAGTTGTGTTCAAATTTTGTGGATCAAGCAACAACTTGAAGATTATGACATTAAACAAGATAAGATTCCCATAAACTGTGATAACACAAGTGCTATAAATCTAACTAAAAATCCAATTCAACACTCAAAATAAACACATTGAGATAAGACATCACTTCATAAGAGATCATATGTTAAATGGTGATGTGATGCTTGAATTCGTATGTACTGATAATCAACTTGCTGATATCTTCACAAAATTCTTGAGTGAAGATCGATTTTGTATTCTTAGAAGAGGGTTAGGAGTGATTGATCCATTCCTGTGATACTCTTCTCTAATTCATTGATTTCGATGATTAGCTTATGTTGGATATAGGATTTCACGTTTGTGATCATCAAATCATTTCTTAAGTTCTAAAGATTTTCATATTTCTCTTTTGGAACGGAATTAACTGGGATTTTGGGTATGTACCAGAGTTCGAGTCGACTCGAATGAATCTAAGAGTCGACTCGTGGGCGAGTCGACTCGCGCATGTTCAGGAGTCGACTCGCGAATTTTCAGGAGTCGACTCGAGGTCGGAAATCCGTCTTTTAACCCTAAACGAACCGATTTTTCCCAAAACCTATTTTCGGCCGTCACTGTTCCAAAAACCCACGAGTCGACTCGCGCATGTTCAGGAGTCGACTCGCGAATTTTCAGGAGTCGACTCGAGGTCGGAAATCCGTCTTTTAACCCTAAACGAACCGATTTTTCCCAAAACCTATTTTCGGCCGTCACTGTTCCAAAAACCCTAGAGTCGTCTCCCACGGTCGTCTCCGATTCCCTTCTTTGTTTTTTCTCCATTTTTTCCTCCCTTTTTCACGTCTCTCCGTCCTTGATAGGTCAAGATGCCTAGGAAAGCCGTTGTCCCTAGCCAAAAGAGACCTCTCACAGCGAGCGACGCCAAGAGACGGTCTAAGGCGCGGAATGAACCCGTGAGGCCACCACCTCCGGTTCCCTCTCCGCCTAGGTCGATTCCTTCGCGTTCGTGCGCCGGGAGGATTGTCTCCACCAGGAGGAAAGTCGATTTTGACTTACTCTCCCATGAAGGGTTCACATTAGGGCATCTTAGGGCCCAAGGTTTAGAATATTTTTGTTCCCTTGACCTTCCAACATACCCTAGGTTAGTCAGGAAATTCTATGGCACCGTCACACGAAGTGGCGGTGGTATTCAAGGGAATGTAGCCAATGTCCCTATTTCAATCTCGGAGGATCTTATTGCTCGAGTCCTCCACCTCTCTCGTGAGGGGATAGCTCCCACATAGGGCTGGAAGTGGGCTCGGGCCGGCCCGAAGCCCACCGTGTCGGACCGCCTGCGGGCCGGGCTATGGGCTAGACCCAATGAATTTTGGACCGGGCTCGGGCTGCAAACTTAAGCCCAATTCTATTTCGGGCCGGGCTCGGGTTTTCCATTGGCCCGGCCCGGGCCCGGACCAAGCCCGAGCCCAATGCCAGCCCGAACCAAAATCGACCACGGCCCGAAATCAACCACGGCCCGAATTGGGTATTTGGCCATTTGGGTAACCGGGTTACGGGATTTGGGGATTTTTTGCGGTTGCCGAATCGCGATTTGCAGAGGCTTGTCGTCGTCGTCTAGGGTCCGGTGGAGGCGTGGAGGCTCGTCGTCGTCGGCTCGTCGAGTGCAGCCCTCGAACAAAATCTCGCCCGGCGATATCTTCCTCTCCTCGCCACCGTCTGCACGACAGTCAGCAAGCATCGGCGACGAACGGAACGAGTGATTGGATCCGATAATGAAGGCTAGTGCGAGGGCTTCCGAGAAGTGCCGGGGCGGCGCGGAACCGCGAGAGAGGGAGAGGAGGGGAAGAAGAGGAGACGATCGAGGAAAAGGAGCGGTCCTTAAGGAGGGAGGAGGAGAGGGCGAGGGCTCGGCGAAGGCGGAGGGAGAGCGCCATGGCTAGAGGGTTTAGGGTTCCGGCAAGCTACTAGGGTTTGAGAGAGGAAGAAAGGAGGTGACGGGAACTCAGGTATTTTCTTATTATGGAACCCCAAGTCTTAATACATATGATCACGTGCACTGAGAAATTTCAATGAAAGGCTATTAGTTATATTTAATATGAAGAAGAGATGCTGTGCTCCTTTTTGTGTATTAGTTCTATGAATAAAAGAGAAGTAGGACCATTTCGTTAAGCATCACACTGTATTCAGTAGGTTTTATCATTATTACACAGTAATTTTTTTGGGGGGTAGAGCGACATCTCAAACTGAGAAAAAAAAACTGTAAACTCTAGAACATTGCATCACACTTTTTTTTGATAGAAAATGGAGGAAGCGAATTACTTCCCCAAGCTTAAATCAATCAAAAATTATTTTGATGGAAAATGGAGGAAGCGAATTACTCTTCATGTGATCGAGCTGGCCCAATCGGGCTCGGGCTGGGCTCGGGCCAGGCTCGGGCCGATTTTCAATAATACAATTCGGGCCTAGGCCCGGCACGAAGCCCGGAAAATAAATTCGGGCCGGGCTTGGGTAGGGGTGTGGCCCTGCCCACTTCCAGCCCTACTCCCACACATTCCACCGATAGGTCTGAGGACCTTACGGCCATCCTAGGGAGAGTACCCCAATCGCCTATTGAGGAGGTTTTTGCAAATCAGCTCTCCACTGAAATGCGCCTCCTACTTAGTATTATCTCTCGCACCCTCTTTCCCAAAACCGGTAGATTTGATTTCATTTCCGAAAAAGACTTAGACTTAATATTCAATATCTTACATGGAATTCCTCTCAACTTCTCAAAACTCATTTACAATTACATTAGTGAACCCCCAGATAAGCCTAGATTGAGTCTCCCCTACGGTATGCTCTTCATCTTGATCTTTAGGAAGTTAGAGGTTCCTAGCTCTGAGGGGGAACCCTTTTGCTCACTTCGATACACAGACCATATGGGTGAGGGAACTCTCCACCGATGGGTTTCCACAAGGTGAAGGGTACATGGGTTAGGAAGTCCTCTACATCCATACCATCTGACCCCACTGCTCATCACTCTCCTACCTCTGACCATGACCAAGACATCTCCATAGATCCTCCACCTTCCCATCCATAGCTGGTCCCTCATCCACTGTCGGGCCCTCGTCCTCTACTGGACCTTCATCCACAGTGCCACCACCTCAGCAGCCTCTAGAGGTCAGAATTAGTCCTGAGCAGCTCCGAGAATTGAGGGATGACATTGTGAGGGAACTCGAGGTACCTCCAGTACACCCTCCACCGAGCTGACTCCCTCCACAGTAGCAGTGTCTGTCATGGTACCTGAAGTCAAGGAGGAGCTGTCCAGTCTGAGGAGTCTAGTTCAGAGTCAGTACTTGAGCCTCACAGCTATTAAGAAAGACACGAAGCAAATGCAAGATTCTATAAGATCTGAGCTGCTAAGGCTAAATCAAGGAGCAGAAAGGCTTGCAAATGTAGTGATAGATAAGCTTGATACAATCAATGAAAGCGTAACCCAACTGACCCAGACTCAAGCTAGGACTACTTCAGAAATAATTGTGCAACTGGGGAATCTCTCTGAAGCAGTTAGTTTGGTTTTGCAATGTCAGCGAAGAAATTTGGGAGCTTCATCTTCTTCTTCTAGACATCCTTAAACTTGTATTTTGTTTTATTATCATTTAAAGTCCTTTTGGACTTTCAATCATTGTACTCAAATTTTGTAATACTTCCAATATATTGAAGTCTTTTTCTAAAAACTTGTGTACATTGTGCTTTCTGTGTTATGAGTATTGTGTTATGAGCATTGTCTACATTGATTCATTGATATTCCACCTTTTTGCTATGATGACAAAAAGGGGGAGAACCTATGATATATTGTAAATAAAGAGAATCACTAAACAAGAAAACCTTTAAGCAAAATATGAATATTCGGAGATTAGTTGAATCATATTCAAGAAATTTTCTCTTCTATACTTAAGAACTTAAGCTCAAGTTTAAAACATTAAAAGAAAATTCAGAAAACTTAAACAAAGTTCAAACAAAATTGAATGCATATGTTGAGGGGAATAATCTGAAGAAAACAAATTCATTATAAACTTATAAGCCAAACAATTGATTGCATGATTTGAAGGCTTATATAATTCCAAATGAAAGGGGGAGCTTTAATTTCAAAGTTTACTGATTCATATCTTTCAATTTTTGGATACACTAAATGACTAGACATTTGAATTCATTTCGAAACTTCATTACAAATCACTTCTTGAATGAGCAATTCACTTTACAAATACTCAATGTTTTGTTATCATCAAAAAGGGGGAGATTGTGGAGTGATTGAGTAAACCCCTAATTGATTTTGATGAGCTCAAAGCATTTGAGTATATTTTATGTTGTATTAATGAATTCAACCTAGTGTTTTAGGCAAATATGTGTGAATTTCTGTTTAAGTGCCTCGAGCTTTGGTTCAAAGTAATTTGGCTAAGTGTTGGACTCAATTTAAACCAAAGTCTGCAGCACTAGTCGACTCCGGAACTTTGCGTGTCGGCTCCAGGTGGTTTAACGTTTCTGGCACAAGCTCGAGTCGACTCTGGAACTCTTCGAGTCGACTCAGACTGAGAACAGACAAAAAGACAGAACGATGGATTTTAGACCCTACGAGTCGACTCCAAAAAGTTGAGAGTCGACTCCGATGCTTGCCGAGTCGACTCCCGATGATCTCGAGTCGACTCCAAAGGGTAACAGACAGAAAAACAAAACGATGGATTTTAGACCCTGTTATCGAGTCGACTCCATAAGATTGCGAGTCGACTCCGACGCTTGGCGAGTCGACTCCCAGTTTGTCCGAGTCGACTCCCAGAGAAAAGCAGTCTGAAAGGTAGAGAACCAATCTCGGAGACCCTGAGAACGAGTCGACTCCAAGTGTACCAGAGTCGACCCCCAAGTCAGCCGAGTCGACTCCAACAAGGCCCGAGTCGACTCCAAGGCAGATCAGTTCAAAAGACAGAGAATCGGTTTTTCAGTCTCTGAAAACGAGACGTCTTCCGAAGATCTCGAGTCGCCTCTCAAGACAGCCAAGTCGACCCCAAGAAAATACGAGTCGACTCGAGGAAGAAAAACAGAAAGATGGGTTTCTGTAACCCTGAGAACGAGCCGACCCCTAAGTGCCCGAGTCATCTCCAGATGTTGGCGAGTCGACTCCAGTTTTGGTCCGAGTCGACTCCAGGACGAGACAAGCACTTTAATTCAAATCCTGAACAGTGGGCGAGTCGTCTCCAATAAAGCGCGAGTCAACTCCAGCAACAGCCGAGTCGACACTAGATTGCACGAGTCGACTTCGATCCCAACGGATACATTGTCAGGATGTGCAGACGAGACAGAACGGCTCCAAATCTCTCTCTAACGGCTAGTTTTCAGAAGGAACCACTTAAATAGCTAGAGTGAACAGTAGTAGACAACAAGAGAGCTATTCTATCTGAGCATTAAAGCATTTCAACCACCAAGAGCTTTCGTAGAGTAAATCCAAGAAAAAGAAGGAAGAAGTGCATTCAACTCAAACCGAAAAGTGCTTCCTTCGCATTCAAAGCTCTACTACTGTCCTCCAACTTTCGGTTCTTTCAAGAGGAGACTCAGAAATCGAAAACCCCCACTTCCTCATCTAAAATCTGTTTGAGGGCTTCTAACTCTACTTTGCTTATATTGTTCTCACACCTGCTTTTTAGAAGCTTTCTTTGTGAATTCTTAAACTTTGTTTTTCTTACTTGATTCAATCAGGGGATTGAATCAAGGGTTGTAAGGTTTGTTGGTGAACCAAAGATAAAACCAACGGTGTACCGGAAAAAACCAACTGGGTTTGATTGTGAACCCGGAAAAATAATTGGGTGGTTCTAGTCGGTGAGCCTGTCAAAACCGATCGAGTTCGTTGTGACCTCGTGAAAACAACAAGTTGGGTTATAAGCTTGTAAAACAACCGGCTGTAATCCTAGGGATTATAGTGAACTTCCAAGTGTGGCTTAGGAAGTGGACGTAGGAGCAAGAGTTGGCTCTGAACCACTATAAATCTTTTGTGTTTGTCTTGCATCGTGTCTCTTTCACTCTCTTCACTCACTGCATCTAGTAATCCAACTAATTCGCTTGCAATAGATTTAGTTAATTACTCATCATATTTTTAATTGATCAATATTTAATTAAAACCCAATTCATCCCCTCCCCCTCTTAGGTTGTCTCCTTGGGCAACACAGACCTATCATCAAACCTTTTAAGATATTTGGCACCATACCAATTTTCTAGGAATACCACAAATCAAGAATGCTGCAAAGATTTGCTCCATTACCAATTAATCCACAGTAGACATAATTTAAGATACTTATAATATATGTGTTCATGTGTGTATGTATATGTATGTGTGTGTATATGATGCTAGATTGGGCTAACACTCAAGTGGATCTCTACTCAGATCCGATCAAGTCCAAATCAAATATGGGAATCCCATATCAATAGTTCAAGCTGGTACTAGACTGCCTACATACTAAAAATCATATGATTTAGTGATCCCTAGCCTATGCATCAAGTGGTCAAAAAAATAGACAATCTAAATAACATTAAATTATATTGGTTCTTTTGATTGCTTAATGCATAAGCTAGAAATCTCCAGATCACATGATTTAGTGTGCAAATAGCTTATAGGTAGTAGATTACATCCAATGGCTCGGATCATCAATGTGGGATCCCCATTGTCTAATCTAGAACTGACCGAATCTGAGTGAAGACCTACTCAAGGTGCAGCTAAATCCAGCTCTATATATATACACACACACACATGTATATATCATGTATATATATATATATATGAGGGGTGAAAAAAATTATGTGCAACTATTTAGTAGTTTGACAACATTTTAGAACACTGAATACCTTCTGCAGACTATACTTCTCACGAATAGCATTCAGGGGGCAGTTTTTGGAGTTCATCTGCAACTCTTGCAATGCAAGAACTGTTGCTTTAAGATCTGAAGCCTTATATGAGGTGTAATGCTCCAGAGTAGGATTCTGCAGAGAAGAATAAAATGGAAATCACAATCAATAAAACTTAATTAGATTGAAGGAAAAGTGAAGAAATTGTTCACAGACCCATGGATAGTCAGACTGATCCAGCGTCCATCTAGCAAGAAGCACAGCAGATGCAGCTATGGCTGAAGGAAGAAACTTCAGGAAGCTACATTCAATCAGTGTCAGCTCTGCCAGATAATTAGCCAAGTATCCCAATGCTAGACTTGGAACCTGCAGCTTAGAACAAATGGAAATTACAAAGCCTACAGATTTATCACCTAGTGGGTGGAATACAAACCCATCCTTTCTCAAAATCTACCTCACCTTATATGTTGCTTGTGCTGCTCGAACGAATCTCCTGCAAGTAAACATAGTGATAAAAGAGTAGGCATTAGAACCTTAAATTTTAAGATATTCTCATACTGCATCTCAGAAAGTGGAAGTACATAAAGCCTTACAGATGAGTTATGAAATTGTTTAATTCTGGTAGATCTAAAAACCTGAGAAATGTTTTTATGGTGGGCACAGATAGTTGAAAGCCTAAATAATTCAGTACTTGACTCTCCATTTTGACAACCTGTAAGTCAGAAGCCAGCAATATTCACATGATGTGAAACTGACTCTCATTGAGGAGAATGTTTTCCGATTAACAGTACCGAATTATGCAACACACCATTAAAATTAAAATTAAAAACGAAAAGGTAAAAACGTACCTCTGCCTTAGTGTACGTGTTGTCTGTAATAAAACAGAATTCTTCAACAGAAGGAGCGCAAATTTCTTCATATTTCCTGCAAATAGAATAACAAAAGCTATGGCTTTCATTAATATAACAAACAAAAGAGCTATGCAACTTTATATCATCACAACAAGCATATGTCTGAGACAAAAGATAGATCATGGATCCTTTATTGTAAAAGTGTAACTACATTAGACAACAAGATTATACCAGATTAAAAGAAAAACTAATGACAATATAAAGAACTCCGAAAAAAAAATCACGCTATAAAACCAATGAAGAGTAGAAAAACCAATGAAACAAGAAAAAGCAGCATCAATGTGGCAGATCTAGCTGCAAAATCTGGAACCTAGCCAGAAAACCACTAATATGGAAACATTTAATGGGTTATGTACTGCATCCAATCATGTGTGATTAAGCATTGTATTCTCAGAGTGTAAGGATTTGACCATCTTGAAGATATTTGACCATCTTGAAGATATCACAAATATTCAAAGAACCATATCTCTTTCTCATTGTATGTGCACGTGCTCCATGCCCCCCTCCCCCTTTATCTGTGTCATTACTCATATGAGAACCAGTCTTAGGCATATGTGATGCATATGAGACAGGCGGTCGCAACTGAGGCAAGGGAATAGATACATTTAATTTTTAGATGGTTGGCTTTAATTGATAAAATAAAAATGACACAAAAATTGCACGATAGTGTTTTGTATCAACCATGATAAGCACAAAGGATAAAAGAATGGATATTTATGATTTACTTTAAAAAAATCAGATACATGTTTGATTTTCGATGTAAGAACAAAAATGTGAACCACACTTTCAATTAACCTAATTTTGGGATTCAAGATATGTAAATATGTTTAGAAAGAATGAAAACTGTCCATATAGTCGATATGCAGATGATTTTAGTAACTAACAATGCAAAAGTATAAGAGACCCAGAGAAGGAAGATAAGTGATTGCAGTGGAAGAGAAAGTGCACTACGGAAGGTGGGAGACAGAAGGGGGGAAGAGAGACAGAGAGAGAGAGAGAGAGACCAAACCACAAGTTATGTAGCTTTTATTGGTCAGGCTAGCCATTCATGATAACAGAATGAAAGACTCCAAGGAGCATGAAGGTTCTAATTTACCTGTATCTATTTAATTTTGAATTTTAGATGATATCTCATAATGTTGGATATTAGCCGACCCAAACTAGTTTGGGATTAAGACTTAATTGAGTTGAGTTATCTTTTAATGCCGAATATGTCTGGAAATGAACCTATTTACTTGTCATGCATGCCTTGAATCATAATTTAGTGGGTTTCAGATGAGATTTAACACATTTCTATCACTAATTAGATTAAGCTGTGACCTTCTCTCTCTACAAAAAAATATCCAATAACAATACCCATTTGAAAGATACGAGCAATAAACTATACAAATTTTCATATAGATCATGCTTTCTAGGAATCATATGATATTAAGTAAACTGTGTAGAAGAACAAAGTTTTTAATCGATAAAATACCAAAACCCAACCTCATATAGGAATACTTCGCAACAAAAGTCTGTATGATCCACATGGAAATTACTACCTAGAGGTTAGACCTGCTTTCTGTTACCAGTCAAACTCTGCTGCGGTTAGGGGTGCAAATGGGTCGGGTCGGATCGGGTCCTAGATGACCCCGATCCGACCCGGTTTTTTGATCGGATCCTAATTTTGGACCCAGACCCGACCCGGTTGAAGATCGGGTCGGGTCGGGTCGGGTCCGAGTTGGGTCCGGGTCGGGTCCGGGTCCGAGTCGGGTCGGGTTCGGGTCCGAATCGGGTCCAATTTTTTTATATTTTTGGGAAAGAATTTGGGCAAATCTAATTTGGTCATATCATAATTATGAGGTGCTGGGTGACCCATGACTTGAAAGACTTGCAATTGATCTCCAGTCAGAACAGATGACCCCGACTTACTAACTAAGTCGGTCTACAAGCCAAATTTCATATCACACTATTTTTTGTCCATACAACTGATTGGACGGAACTTGGTGTCTCCCAGCTCCCCTCTCACGAGGATAAAAAAAATCCCAGACCTTCTTCCAAAATCCAATTCCTTTGCAGAAAATTGGCACATGACCCATATTCAGTTCGGTGCTCCCTCACTTCCTCCCTGTAAAAGTTAAAAAAAACAGAAACCAAAAAACCGAAGGAAAAAAAAAAAAGCCAGCTACCAAGACACCAGAGGTATCAACAGTGTAATAGACCAAGAGAGGATCCTGACGGACCAATAGTGCCATGACCCACATAAAAAAAAGAAAAAAAAAACTCTTTTGCTTTTTCCCCCTCTCTCTTTCTCTCTTCGAGTCCATTCGGGTCGGGTCGGGTCCGTTCGATAAACCCAGACCCGACCCAGAAAATGATTCGGGTCCAATTTTAGGACCCGACCCGGACCCGCGGGTCCTAAAATTCGGGGTCGGGTCGGGTCTACGCGGGTCGGGCCAGGTCGGGTCTCGGATCAACCCGACCCATTTGCAGCCTTAGCTGCGGTGACATTGCAGAGAAACAAATCAGACACTTTCACAGGAATAAATGGCAGAGAGGGTACCCATTCCCAAGGAAAATGCTTTTACTGTTCATACACTAGAAAATCACCAACTATATTTTTTAGCTGTAAATACTGTATATAATTTGTTGAATTACTGAGAAATGAAGAAAAAGGGGAAACTTACGAGGCAATCAGCATGCATGTAATGCCAAGTAGTTGCAGCCTTTGTCGTTCAATATAGTTGTGAGATAGAAAACAGTCAATAATATAAACTGTAAGGTAAAGCGTATCTGGAACAAGTCTATATTCCTCAGAAACCTGAAAAGGAAATGAAGGGAAAAACATAATGAAGCATGTACTGTCAAACCAATATTAGCTTTTACTGTAAGAAAAAAGCAAACTAAGCATCCAGCACGACAACCTACCTATTCTAATCCATAAAAACACATTATGGATCTAATAAAGTTGCCAATCAAAATTAAGGCTCTAATAAGGATGTATTTGTTCTTTTATCTTCAGCATAATTAGAAAGCAAATACAAGGACACTTCGAACATGTGTTTTCCATTACTAACAAAAACAAGTCCTATTATGGTGGACATTTCTACATTTAAGCTTTTTGACCAAAGTATTGACCAGAAAGATTTTTTCCAAAAAAAAAGCCAATGAAATATAGTCTGCATGTACTAGATGCACCACAATGATACTTGTTTCTTTTCCATTTCTTTAAAATAATTTAAATTCATTTTCCCAAAGCCAGGCCTCCCATAATGGCATCCAAGCATACATCCTTTCAATCAAAGATCACTCTACTTCATCTCTAGACTGTTGTCAAACTATGTACGCAATCTTTTCATTAGAGTTTTTTGAACTAGTTTGAAGCCTCTGTTGGAAAGATGCCAATGCCTTTTAACCTAAAGCTAATATCAGTAAAATATTCTACAAAATAGACTTCATTAAAAAAAAAAATAAACTTCAAGTCCATGTAAGAAGCTCATTGATGATTCCCATGGCCATGTATGATAGTCATTTAGTAGCCGAAATCTGACATTTGCATATAATTTTTCAGGCACCAGCATGTATTGCTTGTTTGCACAATTTCGTCAAACCTCACCCATCTGTAATTCTCCTTACACTAGACTTCACCTAAGAAATGGCACCACTTACATGAAATAACATCACATTTTTTTACTTACCAATAGTGGATCCTAGCTTGATTTATGTAGATTGATGCAGCTAAAGCAATATCGGAGTATCAGATCTCTCTAGCTTGCCTTAGAGTTAGTCCAGAAACTAATAGAAAAAGTTTATGTTCCAGTCTGTCTCCTTCAATCAAAGTCCCGACATCTCATCAGTTGCATGTTCAGCTTACTGCTACATTTCTGCATTACGGCCGGTAAGCAAAACCAAGGACAATAATAGACCAACTCAGAGGATTAAAATCCTGAATAGGTTGACCATGCACAGATGTACTGCTTACATGAACCCATAGAAGCAACATTGTTAGAACTAAACTGGGCATGAAAGTGGAAAGGGTGCCTCATCCACACTTAATCAGCAAAGTTTTATCTGATTGGACATGGTCATGTTTTTTTTCCATTAAATATCATGGTGTTATATTGTTGATATCAGTGTTTGTTGTGCCGGTACCGGGCTCGGGACCAATTGTCCGGCGGCACGAGTCGGTACAAGCCCACATCGGGTTGGGCCAGGCCTGTACCGACACAGTAGGAGAGGCAGGGGAGAGGGAGAATAGGAGAGAGAAAAAAAGAGGGAAGGGGGAGGCCGAAGGAGATCGACGGAGAACCAGCGGAGGGCCAGAGTGTCAATGCTAGCTGTCACACGACAGGCTAGCATCTTTGCTGTATGCTGAAAACTAGGGATCTGATTTACAGCTAGCATCTTTGTTGTATGCTGAAAACTAGGGATCTGATTTACAGCTAGCATCTTCATTGTATGCTGAAAACGAGGAATCTGATTTAGCACATTCATCGTATGTTGTAAATAGGGTTGAAATGTATTTTCGTTTTCCACTCTTAGGCTAGATATGCATTTATTAGATGCTTGGATTGAGGAGATTCTATAGCTGTAATTAAGCCTTGTATTCTATATAACTGAAAAAGACTCAAAGGGGAAGCAGATTTTTCCAGCAAAGTCTCTTTCTTGTCATGGTATCAGAGCTAGTAATTAAACTTCGTGATTACTTTGCTCTCTCTGTCTTGTAAGCTACAGATTTGGTTCTATCATTGTTTCGAGCACCAGAGGTACGTTTTTCTCTTGGCTAAGGATTCTGAGTTGATCTGAGGTTTTCAGTTTTTGTTGGGATATTTTGATTTGGTTATTCTGGCTGTTGTGGGCTGCTAGGCTTTGATATATTTATCATTTGTTTAAGTGGGAAGATTTGTTGTAGCAACCATGTCTTTTGAAAAATCTGAGTCTTCTTGCACTCGTTTTACGGGGAAGAATTACTTTGCTTGCGAATTTCAATTTCAAACATATGTCAAAAGGAAAGAGCTATGGGGACATCTTGATGGATCTAATTCTAGACCAAAAGATGTTATGAAAGGGGCTGAGTGGGAAGTGAAGGATGCACGTATTAGGAGTTGGATCTTGGGTTTTGTAGAACCTAATATTCTTTTTAATCTTAGACCCTATAAAACATCCAAAGAAATGTGGGATTATTTGAAACGTGTGTACAACCAGGATAATGATGCTAGAAGATTTCAATTAGAATTTGAAATTGCAAGGAAGCTTGTTTGTGCAAGAATACAATTCTGGTTTTGTTAATTTGTGGACCGAATACTCTGACATTGTGTATGCTAAGGTTCCTGCGGAGTTAATGTCTGCTATCCAAGCAGTCCATGAAACTAGCAAGAGAGATCAGTTTCTGATGAAATTACGTCCAAGTTTTGAAACTGTTCAGTCTAATTTGATGAGTCGATCTCCAACACCATCTTTGGATACTTGTTTGGGTGAACTTATGAGAGAAGAGCAGTGTTCCCTTACACAAACAGCTATAGAACAACAGCAGACTTCCATAGATTCTCCTAATATTGCCTATGCAGCAAATGGGAAACACAGAGGTCAGGACATGAGGAATGTTAAATGCTATAGCTGCAACGAATTTGGTAACATTGCAACTCATTGTCCGAAGAAGTTTTGCAATTACTGCAAAGCAAAGGGGCACATCATTACAACATGTCCAACTCGGCCACAAAACAGAAATCAAAAAGCTTTTCAAGCTACAGTCAAGACTGCAGGTGCTGATTCCATGAATTCTGAGTCCACCATGGCATATCAAGCTGCTCCCAAAACCTCAGATCATAACACTGCCATGACTTTACAACCTTCTTCATCTACAGCTGCTATCTCAGACTCTGTAACACCCTAAAATGGTTCAGCATATGATGTTTTCTGCCTTTTCAGCACTTAGACTTTCAGGTAACAGCTTCTTCAAACTTTTGGCTCTTTGATTCTGCAGCCTCAAATCATATGACCTACTCCTCCAAGAGCCTTTCTAATGTCAAGAAATATAATGGTAATATAAAAATCCATACTGCAAATGGGGACTCCTTACCTATTACAGCCATTGGTGATGTCTTCTCCTCTCTGAAAGATGTTTTTCTATCTCCTGGTTTGACTAGTAACCTAATCTCTATTGGGCAATTGGTTGAGAATAATTGTGATGTCCACTTTTCTGGAACTGGTTGTATTGTGCAGGATCAGGTGTCGGGGACGATGATCGCAAAGGGGCCTAAATGAGGGCGACTCTTTCCTTTACACATTCCAGCTGTTGTTCGTGGTTCCAAATTGTTCTCTTTTGTTTGTATTTCTGCCAAAAACAAGAGTCAAATGTGGCATAATCATTTAGGCCATCCAAACTCAAAGATCTTGCTTCATGTACTAAATTCTGGTTTACTTAAAACTCAGTGTTCCTCTAAAGATGTCGAGTTTGATTGTTCCAGCTATAGATTAGGCACGACCAAAGTGCTGCCTTTTCCTACTCATAGTACTCTCTCTGCAAACTGTTTTGATCTCATTCATAGTAATGTTTGGGGAATTGCACCTATTGTTTCTCATGCTCAATCCAAATACTTTGTGACCTTCATTGACGACCACAGTAGGTTTATATGGATCTATTTTCTCTGATCCAAATCTGAAGTCATTAATGTGTTTAAGAGGTTTTTGGCATTCATTGAAAACCAATTTTCCACCTGCATCAAGATCTTAAGATAAGATTCAGGTGGGAAATACATGTCTCATGAATTCCAGAAACTTCTACAACAAAAAGGAATTATATCTCAAAGGTCATGCCCATCCACTCCACAACAAAATGGGATTGCTGAAAGAAAGAATTGCCATCCGTTTGACATGGTTCGAACTTTGCTGTTTGAGTCATCAATTTCTGCATTGAGTGTTTCCGTAAATCGAGCTCATCTTCCGAAAAGCAGATCGGCAGGTGACACAGACCTATCAACGAAGGCGGTGGTCGGACAGCAACAAAGCAGCAACATACGAAGCAGAAGGAGGTTGAAATCAACTCAATCAATGAGAAAAAAAAAATGACCAAAGTGAAATGTTACAAGAAGATCTACCACTTGCCTTTTAGCTAGCAGGCTTAGAGAAAGGGGTGACTTCATTTTCCCTTTCGGGTAGCGCGAGTGAAAATGCCAGCTTCAGAACAAGGGACCTGACCCCGACGAGACGGGGGAATTCACCAGAGAACCCATCACCTCTGAGCAGCCTATTGAAATTACCAGGCTACCAGAGGGCAAGCTGGCCTATATATTTATGTATCTACTTATTGTCTTTTTGCCTCTGCTCTATTTTTGGTTTCATCGCTTGTTGTTTCGTATGGTTCAATAATACCGCTTATCCTAGTGAGTTTTACGGACCCACCGGGCCAGAAGCTTCTCAAGCTCAAGCATGTACCTTTCTAGTTAGAGACCAACGTCTTGGAGCTAACGTGGGATCCGCCAGTGGCCTGCGGCCTCGTCCCCCTCGGGGGGAGTTGTTTGTTCCGAAGTTTCTCCGATCGGAGTTGTTGGCTCGGGTGGGAAAGCAAAAGAAGCAAGAGAGCCTTTTTCCGGGACTCTGAATCACTCGCGCTCGATCCACCTCGTTTGGAGTAAAAAAAGGGACCCTAAAAACCAATTCGGATGGAAGGAGCCAACATGTATGGCTTGCCGCAGATAAGGTTTATCCTGACCAGAAAGAGCGTCATTGAGAATTTCTTCTATTCTCGACCGACCCATTGGCCTTTGCTATCGCATTTTCTCTCTTTCGCGCTGTCTTCGTTTCGTTCGGCTTGGAAAGCCTCACTTCACTTCTTTTTTGAAGCGTGGATTTCCTCAAACATTCCTGGAAAAAAAAATTCTATCACTTCCATCCAGGTTTTGGGTTGAAGCTCTTAGTATTGCAGTTTACTTAATTAATCGTGTTCCTGCTTCTAAATTGCAGTATGAGTCACAATATTATCGTCTGTACCATTCTCATCCCAAGTATTCTGATCTCCACACTTTTGGGTGTGTTTGTTTTGTCCACTTACCTCCACATGAACGCGCTAAACTTTCAGCTCAATCTGTTAGGTGTGCTTTTCTTGGATATGCTCCTCGTCAAAAGGGTTTTCTATGTTATGATCCTTTTGCTAAGAGGATACATGTCTCAAGAAATGCCATCTTCTTTGAGAATCAAAATTTTTTCATGTCTACCATTGAATTTTCATCCTCACCTTCAGTATCATTCTTGCCAGACTTTTCTAATGACAGTCCTCAATCTTTACCATCTTCTAAAACAAGATTTAAACCAGGTTTTGTGTATGAAAGGCATGCTCATCATGATAGCCCTCAGCAAGAACCTATTCCAACACTTGAACCAGAATCTACACCTGATCTGCAGCCACTTCGCAAGTCAACTCGCCAAACTCGGCTTCCTGATCGGTATGGATACTCAGCTACATCTTTAGTTGCTACATTGTCCACTATTCTTGTGCCTTCTTATTCTACCCAGGCCATGAAACATGAGTGAGGGCAGCAAGCAATACAAGAGGAACTAGATGCTCTTCAACTGAACCAGACATGGGACATAGTCCCCTGCCCACGTGGTCTCACGCCCATTGGCTGCAAGTATGTTTATTCTGTTAAGCTTAAATCTGCCGGCTCCTTGGACCGTCATAAGGCAAGACTTGTGGCTCTTGGAAACAACCAAGAATACGATATTGACTATGATGAGACGTTTGCTCCTGTAGCCAAGATGACTACAACACGCACAACTCTTGCTATTGCTGCTTCATAAGGTTGGTCTCTCCATCAAATGGACGTTAAAAATGCATTCCTTCACGGCGATCTCAAAGAAGAAATCTACATGCGCCTTCCTCCTGGCATGGCAAGCTCTTCTAGCAATGCTGTTTGTTGCCTAAAGAGGTCTCTATATGGGTTAAAACAAGCATCGCGGGCTTGGTTTGAAAAATTCAGGCAAACTAATCTAAGACTTTCCTCTGTGCAAAGCCAGTACGATACTTCTATGTTTCTACACAAGACTTCCACCAGTATTGTTATCCTTCTTGTTTATGTAGATGATATCATCATCACTGGCACTGATTCATCTTTGATTACTTAGCTTCAAGAGTCTCTTCATGCTAATTTTCATATGAAGGATCTTGGTCCCCTCACTTATTTTCTTGGATTAGAGGTGCACACATCTACTAAAGGTCTTTTTCTAAACCAACAAAGGTATACACTAAAGACCTCATTGCCTTAGCTGGTTTAGAAAATTCTGCTCCTGCTAATACACCTTCGGAGCTGAATGTTAAATACAGAAGACATGAAGGTGACCCTTTCTCTGATCCCACCTTGTATCGCAAGCTTGTTGGCAGCCTTGTCTACTTAACCGTCACTCAGTCGGATATCTCTTATGCAGTACATCAAGTCAGTCAGTTTATGTCTTCTCCTCGACATCTTCATATGACTGCTGTCCGTCGAATAATAAGATACCTTCTAGGCTCTCCTACGCGTGGATTATTTTTTCCTACTAGATCTGATCTCGCACTTACTGCCTACAGTGATGCAGATTGGGCTGGATGCCCTGACACATGTAGGTCTACAACAGGGTGGTGTATGTATCTTGGCAATGCTTTGATCTCCTGGAAGTGCAAGAAACAAGAAAGGGTTTCTAAATCATCTACTGAAGCAGAATAGCGAGCCATGTCATCTACATGCTCTGAAGTTATTTGGTTATGTGGGCTCCTTGCTGAACTTGAATTTGCTCCATCTATTCCAACTCCTCTACATGCAGACAACACAAGTGCCATACAAATTGCAGCGAATCTAGTTTATCATGAGCGCACTAAACATATAGAAGTTGATTGTCATTCTATACATGAAGCTTTTGATAGGCAACTCATTTCTTTGCCACATGTCTCCGCTAATTTACAAGTGGCTGACATCTTCACCAAAGCCTTGCCTAGGCAACAACATGAGTTCTTGGTCAGCAAATTGCTGTTGGTACCTGTACCAGCATCAATTTGAGGGGGGTGTCAATGCTAGCTGTCACACAACAGGCTAGTATCTTTGTTGTATACTGAAAACTAGGGATCTAATTTACAGCTAGCATCTTTGTTGTATGCTGAAAACTAGGGATCTGATTTACAGCTAGCATCTTCGTTGTATGCTGAAAAGAGGAATCTGATTTAGCACATTCATTGTATGTTGTAAATAAGGTTGAAATGTATTTTCGTTTTCCATTCTTAGGCTAGATCTGTATTTATTAGATGCTTAGATTGTGGAGATTCTATAGCTGTAATTAAGCCTTGTATTCTATATAATTGGAAAAGACTCAAAGGGGAAGCAGATTTTTCCAGCAAAGTCTCTTTCTTGTCACGGAGAGCCGTCAGGTAAAGGAGGCGGAGGCCGGAGAGCTGCCACGGAGGAGGCGAAGGAGGAGCTCCGCCTCCGATCCCCTGTTTCGTTCGAAACAGGGGCCCAAAGCGGGAGTTTCTCTTCCGCGGCTCCCCGGCCTCCACCTCCTCCGCACGGTGGCTCGTCAGCCTCTGCCGGCTGGCTCCACCTTCCTCTCTCTTCCTTCCTCTCCCTCTCCCTCTCCCTCCCTCTTTTTCTCTTTTTTCTTCTCCTCCCCCACCGTCGCCGGTCTCGTTTTCACCACCGGTATGGCTTGGGACGCCCCAAACCGGACGGTTAGGAGCAGTTCTACTAGCCATGGTTGACATCTAATATCCAAGCATTGATTAAAACACATGCACTATGTATTTCACATCATCGGGTTCTTAGCCTCAAAGCTGATTATCCTATTACAACGTTTGCATTTCTAGCATTGGGGGTGGTAATTTACTCTGCCCCACAGGGACCCGACCCGATCCGACCTTAATGAAGTGGGTTTTACCCTACCCGTTTAAAGTCGGTGGCAGAGGCGGGTCTTCATTCTAAATCGCATAGTAGATTCAGGGAAAATGCGGATAATGGCAAAGCCCGCCCCAAACCTGACCCAATTATATAAGCCTTGATAATTATGATGATTGTGATGATAATGGAGAAAAAAGTGTGGTAATCAATCATGAGAAAGATTAATCATGTGAAAAGGTACAAAATACATTTTTAGTTGTTTGTTTTTTTTTATTTGATTGCTTTTCTTAGTTTAAGGGATATTTGACTTCCTAAAAAACAATATTTCTATTTGTTGACTCTATCATTGTTGAACATTTGGTTTGTTATGTTCTATGTCTTTGATTTTTATTTTGTCTGATGTTATGTGCAGTATAGAGATTTACGTTTCAATTCATTTTTTATTTGTTTGATTTGTTTGCAAAAAAAAAAAAAAATTGCAACTTTACCCACCTCGACCCACCCTATCTAACTCTACCTGCCCTACCAAGCCTCAAGATAAATACAATGTGGTGCATGTACATGAATTGCAAGGTATGAGTAGATACTAGCCTACCCACCCTATTGCCATCCCTGTCGAGCATTCAGCATGGTTATATGGTCAACCATATAGCTACACTATAATCCAGCTAGAAACAAATTTAAGTAGGGTCTCAAGTTTAAAAATGAAAATTCCTCAAGATTTGAATGAGTCAGAGTTAACAATGACCTTGATTCTGGTAGAACCAGATTCAGAAAGTCCAGTCTTAGTTTCAAATAGTTGATCACAAATAGTTGTATATTTATAGTATCCTTTATTTAGCTTGGCTTAAAGTTTAGTTAATAAATAACTCATTCTTCAAAAATAACAATTATAAAATGAAGTGGAAGACAGAGCTTTTATTGTTTATGCATTATGAATATTAGAATTTCCAACCTTAACTCTTGTGCATGCTTGACCTTTTGGTTAGGTCTCCTGAATGTCTTTTAGTTCTTAAAATCATGTCTTAACCATTTATTAAAGAAACTCAGCGTTGGATCCTATATTGCAATTTACTTGCCAATTCATTTTGGAAGTAACCCAAAATCCAGAACGAATATTCGTTCAAAAAAATATTTCATGTCATCCGAAGCTATGAGATTTTACTCCCACCATAATTTAGAAAAAGGTAGATATTTTTTAGTAATTTTGATGCAACATCAAAAGTAATGTTTTCCAATCTTGATTTGAAGTATAAAAAGAAGGTAGGTGATCTGTGGTTTGCTAAAATTTCGTATTGCAGCATTCCATCAACAATTTAATTTGGCAATTTCCAATACTGAAAATTTCCACAGCAAATGTCTCTCCTTTGTCAGTTGTTTGGATAAAGAATACGATTATATACCAAATGCTTAACTTAAAAGTAGTAGCATACTACCAAAATACAGTCTTCACATCTCCAACTCATTCTAATAAATTTTAGCAAAGAAAACTAATTCAAGATTTGCGATTTTTTTTAAATGATGCCTTCGGTGATCATGCCCACCTTGCAATCTCAAGGATCTATAACAAAGAACAAGCATCTTTAGCAGAAAATGCATATAAAGATTTAAGGAAAATAAAGAAAATTAACAAACCTCCACAAGCCAATCAATTAAAATGCCCCGCATGTTTTGTGTGATATCTCGCTGCATTGTTTCCATGAAATTGGAGAAAGGCCTTCGAATAAGCTAAAGAAATAAAAATTTAAGGTCAAGCAACAAGCAGTATATCAAGTAAATAAAGAATTGCATAATAGCAATGTATTGATCGAAAAGATGAGGAAGAAACCAACAAAAGAAAACAGATTTTGTGCTAGACAAAAAATTTCCCAAATACAGTTACATATATCAACAACATAGGGATTGTCCACACCAAATTTGACATGTAAAATAGCAGCAAATGAGAAAGAAAAAGGAAAAGAAAAGAAAAGAAAGGATAACTTTGATGGAGATCTAAAATCGGTTAAATTGTAGAAAAACAACAACCCAGAGAGAGAGAGAGAGAATAAAAAAGATTCAGATGCATCGATATTTACAAATAATGTCTGTTAAGGATACCTCTGCAGCACGTAAATTGGTATATATGTCCTCAGCATAAATGTTACACATCTGAGGAATTCCATGGTCAGCATCAATATCTACAATATCTTTCCCGGTGAAGCCTCCTGCATCTGGATCATCACAAAGCTTATATTTAATCACTATAGAATTGAAATTTCTAAGACCCTCTTCATAAATTTCCTGGTATGAATTGGCAGTAGTAGATAAATGAACTGCTTAAATTATTAAATACATGAGCTAAGATTTATATGAACCAAGTAAACATGCCTTTTCCATCAATATATGCCTGATTTCATTGGTTATTCACCTAAAGTTTGATGGTGAGCCTTTTGCTTGGATCGCCATTGTTTAGTTTGTCATTGCTACTGGCGATCCAGTGCTCAAAGTAGTCTCTAGAGACAACCATAATTCACAAGGACGATTGTATCAAGTTAAAATAGAAACAGAAAAATGATACGAACCATTCTTTGAATGATTGATGATTTCAGTTCCTTCTCTGAAGTTATGTTCCTTGAAGAAAGTTGTATCACATGTGCTCTCACTATCCCTGAGACACTCCATATCTTGTAGGGCTAAAAGGCATTCATCCACTTTTGCTGAAACAGTTGCTTCTTTTGATTCCAATATTCCTACCTCTGGTATCTCTTCAGCCACCTTATTTTTCACAAAATCATGAAGTATCGCAGTTTCAACAGACGTGGCTGTGGCTAACTTAGAATTCTTCTGGTCAGACCATCGCTTGGCTTTAGAGCCACCCAGTTTAACCTGAGGGGAGGTCTTAGACTGAATCATCAAAAGAAGAAAGTGTAATTTCCCGAGTAGTAAAAGACAATTTTAAAAAAAAAAAATTGAAACAAAAAATTCCATAATCTAAAGAGAGAAGGTCAATAACCTGCACGTTTGCTGCAGGAATGCAGTGCCTATATGAATTATCAGCACATACATTGCTGACATCCTTAAGTACTGCTCTCTTTTTGTGCTGAAAACCTGCACTAAGAGAAGCAGTTTGACTGTTCTCATCTGTAGGCGCCCTCTTTGATTTTCCTTGTTGTGTTTGCATCTTCTCTCGCTTCGCAAGTGATGGTAACAAAGGGAGCACGCCCCCACCCCCATTTGCACGGATGGCAGCAGCTCGAGCTCGTGTGATTCGAACAGTAGGCACTCTATAACCAGCAGTTATGGAATTTTCCTTCCTCATGGCCAACTAGGACTTAAAGAATAAGATGCACCACTCTCACAAGGAACCGTTCATGGCACCTGCCCATTCGAACCAAACTTGAGTAATTACAAAAGAAAAATGAAAAAAATGATGAAACAAAGGCAGGAAGGAATTTAAAAAAAAAAAAAAAAAGATCCAGTGTGACTGGGTACACTGATCTACTTGTGAAGCCTCATGTTTTAACCAGAAAATTTCCAAGAGGTGTGCTTAATAAAATATCCAATAGTTGGCCATTATAAACAGTGGTTCCTCCCATCTAACCATAGCAGACGGCTAAACCCCTCTCTAAGGTTTTAGCTAACGAACATAAACAGATGAGAAAGTTGAAAACATTACCACATGAAGAAGGGAAGAATTGTTTATAGGAAAACACCAATTCAAGGCAGTCATGCGAGCACCCCTATGGCATCATGTTCCTCCAACTAACCAAAAAATAGACTATCCATTATGCTTCAGTCAAGTTACATTAAAAACAAATTATTACAGTATTGCTATGGCAAAATTTGGCTACACAATGTGGACATATTCATCAAAGTCATTTGCTTAGGTTATCATTAATGTTAAAGCTCATAAACATCATGCAAAAAGCAGCCTATCTTTTTTCATGGCTAACTTTTAATTTTTCAACTTAAATCAATTAAGTTTAAAACTAGAAGTATGGCAGCGTGTGTCGGTCTGATCGGGCTCACTCTTGGGTCACATTTGCCATGTCTTAACCATAATTAGTTTGCTGGGCAAACAATTTATTACTTAAAGGTATCATCACATAATTAACAGAGAATAGTTTAATGGAAATTCTCAGCAAAATAAACTGCTTATCTGTAAGCAAAGATTTTAAAAAATGATGATTCAAATTAGTTTTTCTGCAAGAAAAGGTAAAACCTGTGTGCATCACTTAAATTTTTCTATGCACAATTTGTAAGAGAAAGCATCTTATAGTGGCCCTCTTCACATAATCCAGGAAGTGGCAGACATGCATAGACAAAAGGCCAAAGATTTTCAAACCTGTAAAATGTTAAAACTTAAAATAGTAACAATGCAACAACATGTTTGATGGACACTAATCCATGGCGTGTTCTTGACATCTGCACATCTTTTATGCTTCAAGCAGAGCTCAGTTTCTCATGGGAAAGTGATGTTCTAATAACACATTCCAATTTTGTTTTTACACTGTATCAGTATACCAATTCAAAAGCATAACACTTGAAATTCTTCATATTAAGCCATCTAGACTAATTGGCAAGCCAGTACCTAGAAAATATAGATTTCCCAAGTCCACAAGTTCTATAAAACAATAGGACCAATAAATAATGAGTAGTTTCTGATTTTTGAATGTATGTACTTTATTTGGGCAGAAAAGGTCCCTTTTCTGGAGAAAAGAAAAAGCAAAATCAGTGAAAATGCCTCAAAGCTTATATGCTTCCATCGTCCAGTGATGATTATGTGCCACACCTCAGTCTACTTCACATTCATGCTGAATTAACTCAAGTCATATGTTTACTTAAAAGAACTATTGCACTTCTCAAGATCATAAGCTTATATTAACATTAAAAAATGTTTGGTAGCTCAGACTTTCTTCCTGCTTATAGTATTTCTGAAGTTTAACTTTGATAGCAGTACATTTTTACACAGGCACACAACTTGCATTTTGGTTTACATTCTGCCTGAGATCGGCTTCTCAATGAGACCTTTATTGTCAGACATGTCCAAGATAATTACGTTACAAGAAAAATAAATAATAAATAATAATGCGAAGGGTCTCCCATCACACTGCAGTAACCCAAGTTCTCCCCTTTTTTTTTCAGACCTTTCGCTAGCCAAAGTTATCACCAACCCTAGTAGCACACATAGCTAAATCCGCCAAAAAGGTTTTCTTCCTCACTATCACCCATATAAAACGATCTCAGCATCAAGAATAAATAATTCACCAAAATGTAAAATACTACAAAAAAAAACAGTTCCACATCAACGAAATTAATGAGAAGAAAAACAAACAAGTGAAAGATTTCTTTAAAAAGAAAAAGACCAAAATTATAGAGCCAATTCTCAACCCCAAAACCCATGAATCAATAAATTGATTTCTTTGGCTAAAGGAAATATCTAACAAGGCTGACTTCTAAACCGTCAGCACCTCAAGAAGCTGCACATCTACCTCCTAACGCAACCGATCTGCTTAAAAACTTTCTTGAAAATTTAAAAAAAATACGGAAAATATTTTTTTAAAAAAAATCATTTATAAACCGGTAGATCCGCAAATAAATCCTCCAAATCTTGCCCGATCAACCCGCCCACAAACCCGGGATCCATGGTCGACGATTCCAATATCACAAACCCTAGAATAGACATCGAAATAAAAAGTAAAAGAATTCAACGCAATCAACCAACAAAAACACAAGAAATCGGTGAACAAAAGAACGACCTCAGTTCCAAAAACGAAATGCCCATACCTCGATCCAGATAAACTCCCACCGATCTCTCCTTCTCTTCGAGCGGAAGAGAGAGAGAGAGAGAGAGAGAGCAAGGAGACGGCTTCGGAGTTCACAATATTCCGCCTCCCTCTGCGGCGTTTATATTTACTTAAAAGACCGAGCGAAATAGAGAGAGAAGGGTCGCTTTTTTTTCCCTGTTTTTTCTTTTGGCTCTGCGAAGTGGAGAGGAGAGCGAGGCTCCCCTCTCCGTCCACTGGTTTTGCCGCCGGATCTCGGTTTGGATTTCGATTTGGGTCCCAAAAAAGGTCACGGTTTTTAATTTATTTACCACGTGACCCGTAGGGCTGCATGTGCGACCCGCGCATGCGACTGTCTAAGGTGGCAGAATTTGTCGTAATTTTTACCCGGTATTGTGCATCTCAGCCGTCCGTTTGCAGGGACATGCGACGGCGTCGGGATTCAAAAATCTGACGCGTCGAAGGAGAGGGGCGAGATGGTCTTGACTTGCGATTTGGACGGCGATGATTGTGTGTCGCATAGAAATGGTTGTGAGAGTCGTCCGAGCGAGAGGATACTTGGTCACGTGGACGCCGGGGACCATACCACCTGGTTGGGTTGTTACGTGTTAGTCTCCTACACCAGGGAAGTTATATAGGCGTATGTTTGTGAAATGTGAGCGCTCTCATTGGTATACTTAGTGCCGCAGAATTTGTTGCTTATGGGTGCTAGATTTTCAACACCTCGATTTCAGAAGCTCAATTGAGGGTAGCATAGGCCGGTCTGGGCCATGCTCAACGCGTGCTGCGGGTTAGAGCAGTCATTCGACTACAGTGATCAACTAGATTCAATAGGACATCAGTAACGTGGATGAGTGTCATCCCTTGCTTCAAGACATCCGGAAAATAGTTAGTGATGGCGTGGCTTTTCAGGCAAAGCACGGTTATAGTGAGGCTAACGGGCCATAGATTGGGTGGCCTCATATATGGCCGATTATTTCGGAAAGCTCTGTGAGTTGGAAAGAGGAAGTTGTCGATTTGCTAATTTTTTGATCTTTTTGGATGTATTCGTATTAGAACTGTATCGATCATCCGTTTAGAAAAAAAAATCTAATAAAAAAAGAATTTGTATAGGGAAAGGGAAAGGAAAGGCACAGGAAGGTGCAGTTTTGGGACGTAGGAATTAGAAGTGGGCATTGGGCCGGACCGCCCATGGCCCGGCACGGCCCAGCACGAAGCGGGGCTAGGCACGGCCCATAAAAGGGGGGTGGGCTGGGTTTAGAATTCCTGGCCCGCGGGCCAAGCCCGGCACGGCCCATAAGGGCCTGGGCTGGCACGATTCGTGGGCCAAGCACGGCACGGCCCGCGAGCGAGCCCGGCACGGCCCATACGGGCCTAGGCTGGCCCGATTCGTGGGCCAAGCCCGGCACGGCCCGCGAGCCAGTCCAGCACGGCCCGTAAGGGCCTCAACCGAGCTTGGGCCGGGCCAGGCACGGCTCGTCTCCCTTAAAATAAATGAGAATAATTTTTTTTAAAATAAATTAATAAATATTGGGAACTAAGGATTTATTAATACAAAGCCACCTTAATGGTGGGGGTTTTGGCATAGACCCCTACCAGTTTATTAATTTAAATCAAAATGGTACATGAAGGGAGGTTTGGACCTTGGTCTGACCTCCAGAATATAATAAGAAAGGAGAAAAAATAGAGATGACTCACTTTAACAATTAAAAAAATAAAAATGTACAATTATAAAAAATTAAGAAATAAAAATAAATGATCAAAATCTTACTAATCATCAGTATTCACTATTCAGTAGTGTTTGTATCATCATCATCAGAGGATGTTGTATCATGTCCATCTTTATCTTGAATTCTCGCCTCAGCATCCAACCAATCTTTGAAGCAGAGAAGCATCTCAACCGTTTCGCCAGTCATCCTACTTCTCTTTTCGTCAAGAACACGCCGACCTGCACTAAAAGTGGATTCCGATGCTACTGTGGACATCGGCACAGCTAAAATATCGCGTGCAATTGCAGACATAACAGGATATTGATTTTTAACACTCTTTCACCAAGATAATACATCTAGACTCTCTATTTGATTTTCATCATATACAGACTGAAGATCGTTTCGTAAATAAAATTCTAGTTCACTACTTAAAGATGAAGAAGATAAAGATGAACTTGAAGCATGTGTGTGTTTTCTCTGTGCAATGAATGAAAAAATAGATGACGAACGAGAACTACTAGAAGAAGAAATAGAGCTTTGTACGGAGAATCTAGATCCACGAATTTTTTCATCATATATAGCATAAATATCATAAAGAAGTTGTTTTACCTCAATTTTAGCAGGTTCAGGATCTTGAATCATATTTTCACAATATGCATCAAGTAAAATTAGTGCGCCATTCAATTTTACTCTTGGATCAAATACAGCAGCTAAGTTATGCATAGGACATATCTTGTCCCAATACTCATTCCATTTAGATTCCATTTGTTCAATAATAGGCATTAAAACATCATCATATCTATGTTCGGCAAATTTTTGACTAATCATATATGCTTGTTGTAACAATGAACATTAAGTTGGATAATAAATACCAGAAAAAACATTAGTAGCATTATAAAAACTAAGCAAAAAATCTTCCAAATTTTTTTCTTTATTCCAATCAATTTCAGTCAATGTAAAGCCTAATCCACGATCATTAATATATGCACTTAATAAGTTTTTATATAGGTATACATCATGTATCATGCTATATGTTGAGTTCCAACGAGTAATTACATCAAGTTTAATTTTTTTAAAACGTTTACCATTATTTATACATAGTTCCTTAAATTCTTGAAGTCTTGATCTTAAAGCATGAATAAAAGAAACTGCATTTCTAATTTTTGAAATCACATCTTGAATCATGTCTATGCCAGCTTGAACAGAAAGATTTAAGATATGACATGCACATCTAATATGCAATAAATTTTCATTTAACATGGGATGCAATGAGTCCTTTAATAATGTAACAGCAGAATTATTATTAGATGTATTATCAAAAGTAATAGACATAATTTTATCATTAATATTATATGAACAAGCAGTTTGATAAATAGCATTTGAAATTTGTTGCCCAGAATGTGGAAAATCAAAAGCACGAAAAGCAAGAATACATTTATTTAATTGCCAATCATTATCAATATAATGAGCAGTAATAGCAATAAAATAATTACTACCTACAGATGCTGACCAAATATCAGAAGTTAATGAAACTTTTACATTTAAAGTAGAGAGTGTTTCAATTAAACTTTGTCTCATTGCTAAAAAGTTAGTCATAGCTACTCTTCTAAATGTACGCCTACTAGTTCTTTTGTAAGCAAGTTGTAGGTTTAATTGAACATATTCTTCAAAATTAAAAGATTCACAAAAACTAAAAGGTAATTCATCCTTAACTATCCATTTTACAAGTGTTTTTCTTTGATTTTCATGATTATATGCAAAATTACCTACAAGTGATCCCCCTTGTATATTAAGGGTACTTTGAGCACGAGAATCATGCATCCTATGACTCTCTTGATATCTTTTTAAATGGCATTTTTCCCCACTACTACTACAACTATAAAGTTTGGCACATTTTTTACATTTTGCTTTCCAGACTCCATCAACCATAATTCTATCAAATTTATTCCATACAGCACTAGTCCTCTTACGAAAAAAGGTTTGATCTTTACTCAGTTCACTAGTTCTAGAGGAACTAGGAACATGGGGTTGGGGATTAGTTTCTTCTTCCTCAGAAACAGGAGGAATGCCAAAATGACTTTCTCAAAAGATGACATATCTAAATTGGTGAATGCAAAAAATAAAAACTAACCACAAGGAGGAATTGAGTAGAGGACCAGAAGCAGAGGTAGAGCCGAGATTTGTGAGCTTCCTCTTGTGCTCTCAACAAGAACCTCCTTCTCTTCTTAACAAGAACCTCCTCTTGTGTAGCACTTGAACACTTGCTAAATGCAAACTAAAAATTAAATTACTAGAAGAGCACTTGCTAATTATTGCTAGAAGAGAGAAATAGTAGTAGTAGAGAAGGCGAGAAGAGTTGGTTTGGTGTGGTGAGAATGAGGGAGGAAAGGGGTATTTATAGGACTCCAAATATTTTTTTCCCAAAATACCCCTCAAATTAGCCATTTTATGATTGTTGGGAGGGGTATTTTGGGTAAAAACCAAAAAAAGCCGTTATTGCAACGGATCTTTTTTTTCCCAGACGGGCCGTGCCAGGCACGGCCCGTAACGGAAAATTTTTTTTTTGCCATACGGGCCGTGCCAGGCACGGCTCGTCTCGTGCGAGGGCCCGGCACGGCCCGCCACCCCACGGGCCTAGGGCCGGGCCGGGCTAAACTTTTAGGCTAAGCGGGCCGTGCCTGGCCCGGCCCGTTTAGTAACTGGCCGGGCCAGGCACGACCCGTTTAGCCTGTGGCCCGACGGCCCCGGCACGGCCCGATGCCCATGTCTAGTAGGAATTGGAATTTCATGGCAACCTCCACTATTTGTCATCGTTCAATCTTTGAATGGCTATGATCACATCAACCAACATAAACAAATTGATTTGAATGTCGCACGCATGGGAGACAGTTATTTGTATTAAAAGAAGGACGTCTCTGAAATGAAATCTAAGAAAATTTTGCAAGATAATCACGACCATTATGTGGTGGTTAGAGTAATGAATTTTTTTATTAATTTCTTTCTTTGATTGCACTATCTTTCAGGGTTAAACATGAAGGTCACGTACCCCAAAGGAAGTAATTACTATATAGCTACAACCCATAGCATGATACTGAATCGAACGGGCGACATCTGAATGAAAAATTCATATTTATATGTCTTCTAGCAAGCAAGCCCAAAGGAAAGCAAGCTTCTATTGTCTACCCGCATTAAACATTCTTTAGTGGAAAGGGGGCCCAGTGGGGGTGCTACACAGGTGGGGTTAATTCTCCTCTCCACCCCCCTCCTTTTGGTCTAGCAAAAAAAAAGCAAGCTTCTCTGAATACCTGGCATACCTCAAAATTGCAATAGAGGATCGACTTGCCGGCCAACGGGGACTTGCGATATTTATTTAAGTATTTTTTTTACATAAATATTCTTCTAAATATCGAATTTTGCATAACATATTTCTTAAATTGATATTTGTATATATATACCCTCATAAAATACTTATTTTTGCTATTCTAACGCCGTTAGAAAATTAATGGTTTCAAATTAAAATGACTAAAATACCTTTACTGGGTAGATGTGCACAAAAAAAACATTTATAATGCGATAGAGAACAAAAAAGTAATTTCAAAATTTTATTTTATTGTTAATTAAAATAAATATGGTTTTTATTAATTGTGTTAGAAGAACAGTTATATTAGAGGCATTTATGCAAAAATAGTGTTTTATGAAAGTACAGAAATAAATATAAATTTTAATAGAATATTCACACAAATTTGAATTTTTAGAAAAGTATTAATGCAAAAAATTCTTTATTTAATCATGACAACAAAAGCCCCTTCAAGGATAATATTGCAATAATGTAATCTGAATTTACTACAATATATAATTTTGCTTCTTAGGTAGTATTTGGTGATCCAAATAAGATAGTTATGGCGATCTGAGATCACTAGTGATTATCTTGGGGTAATCTAATCTTTGACGATTTAAAATGACTGCATTTAGTATGCTATGATGCGAGGGGACCACACTAGGTTGGGTTGTTACATGTTAGTCTTCCACACCGATGAGGGGCTATGTAGGAATTTGTTTATAAGTGTTTTAGTGGGATACTTGGTAGAGATGAAGGATTTGTGGAGACCTGGGAATCATCTATTGGAGAAGGAAAGGCATAGGAAGATTTTTGCACAATATATTTGCATACATATATTGGCTATAGACATACTGAATTAATTAATCATATAATAAGTGCACCCAAAAAATAGATTCGATAGCAACAACAGATTTGGCCGAGAGATATCCACTTACTACAAGTTTGAAAATATAATTGGTTAGAGACAGTAACTTGGGTGAGTGGGGAATAATTGACCACTACTTATAACCGCATGAAAAGATGGAAAAGTATAAAAGGAAGTTTGTAATGAGAGCAAGGGACCTTTTCAGAAAAATGAAATCACTTTTATATTATATTCTTCTTTACTTTGCTCTAGTTTTTACGGTAGATTTACAATAAATTTAGGTAGCATTCCATAATTTCAGAAGTTCTCGAAGGTTCAGGTAACCAAACTTGATCCTATATTCTTCAAATTCCAGCAACAGGCCGGTGGCATTTGTTTGATATCCTAGTCTCGATCGGAAACTAAGGAAAACAAGTTTTTGGCATGCTTGGAAGGACCTTATATGGATTGTCACCGAAGAAGAAGACCAATGCTCAACCTTCTATCATGTTCCATCTAAGAATCCTGTTGAAGAATCGTATGCTATAGAGAAGCAACAGATTTCTAGGTTGAACAAGTGGAAATTTCCTCACCCTCACGGCAACTTGGTGTCATTAGTGGTGGAACCCAAAAAGGCATGTTTCCCCAAAGGAATACTGGCTAACATGAAAGCCAACTTCCAGTTACAGGATCATTCCAATGGATGTTGGGGTAGAAATGTGATACTATCGCATAGTTCAAAAATCTTTTAGTCAAAAGTCAGAAGGATCTTTTGGAAGTATTGATGAGTCAATCTGCTATGGTTCTAAGATTGTTAGTAAGTCAATAGGAGAGTTCTTCTATGCAAATGTCCAAGTAGATTGACAGGTTGATTGCAGTTTTGGCCTATCGGAATCGGTCTTCACAGGCATCTTGCAATGCATCCCTGAACTTGAAGATCTTTGAAAGCAATCCCTAGTTTACGTGTTGATCACCTATCCAAGATTCAGTATGAACATACAAGAATTTTAGAACCTAGTAACCTATTGCAATAAGTGGCTCCAGTGATAAGTTTGGTGCCTTCCACGAAACCAACTGTCGACATTGAGGGGCACTTGGGGTATCCATCAGTCAATAGTGTGTTGCCTCAAAGGATGCACCTACCTAGTTCCATGTTTGTTCCTCAAACATTGAAAAGGAATTTTAATCAAACTAATACCAACCCTTATGTGACACATTGGAATCCTTTGTTTCAACCATAATTAGGTGCCCACTTGCATTAAAAGAATAAAAATGTCTCTATAATGAAGTCTAAGAAAATAGTGCAAATAATCACAAGCTTTATGGGGGGCGAAGTAATAATTTTTTAATAGTTTCTTTTGCTGATTTTTTTATTAGTTGCTTCTTAGGTGGTGTTTAATGACCCAAATGGGGTAGCTAGTGCAATCTTAGATTACTAGTGATTCTCATCCTATAAAAATATGATCCTTGATGATCTAAGATTACCATATTTGGTATGCAATGTTTTAGTGATTAAAGAATATTATATCTAAAATATTGATGTGATAAAAAGCCCTAGTGACATTCACATATATTTGTGTTAGAAATATTATAAATAGGTTTTCTTTACCAACAAGTCCATATTTGGTCTTTCTGTAAAAAATGATGTTTGCAGATTTCATGAATTTAAATCAAAATTTTGGAAAAAGAGTAGGGGGGAGTGAGAGAGAGGAGAGCAGAGGAAACCGTGAATAGGAGATGAATGTGAGAATATATGGGAACTATTAATTCCCTTTCTATCTAAAATTAACAAATAAGTGGAATATGCAAATTACATATGTTTGGTACATGTTAAACTTTTGCATAAATGCCCAACTAGATGTACTTCAGGGTTCTTTGCTTGGGAGACTTTACTAAAAATGGATTTACAAAAGTCCAAAATGAGCGATTTTTTTGAAATACATTTTTACCTTCCACCAAATTAGTTTTGTAAATGAAGTTGGTACATCATAAAAATCTAAAAATAAGATTTTCAAACAAATGAACATCATTTAGGAAGCCACATATAACCTTTTTCCCGAAAACCTTATGTAGTAAATGAGGCCAATCTAATAATTTAGTTTTTATATAGAAATTATTTATTATTTATTTATTTATTTATGATAACCCTTAATAGAGGAATGAACTTTTTCTGCACTAACAGCACATTTAAATACATTTATGAATCATTTGAGACCTAATTTGATAAAATATTTTTTTTCATTTGCATTGCATTTCATCTGTTTGCTTTCTAAAAGAAAATTGCAAGGATGTCCAAGTGAGGCCAACATAACAATTTTGTTAATGCACAAAGGAGTTCCTTTATGGATCATTTAAGACAACTTAATTTATGTGCATTGTATATAGCTTTTTTTTCGAGTAAATTACAAAAATTCTCCTAAAATTTATATTTATTACACTTACATGTAATAGTTTATAAAATCTACATTTATATCCAGTTAAATTAATGGCATGAATAAACCTATCTACCTTATATGAAAAATCAAAATTGTCTTGCGAGATAGATGCTATATTTTTTTATGTCTTTAGGTGGTGGTTATGTTGCTTAAGGTTACACTGTTTTTTATTCTTCTTCTTTTAAAAATAATAAGAATGTCCAAGTGAGCCCAATATATTATAAGGAACTTTGAGATTACCTCAACCTCTTTATGCTAAGCAATAGATGGAAAGAACACCAAAAAGAGCTAAAGCAGGCCCATAGAAGGACATACAAAGAATACAAGCTTATATAAGGCAAAGAGAGAGTAAAAGATGCATGAAATATGCAAGGTAGAAATATGCCCAAAGTCCATGATTCAAAAGCTGATAAGGGTAGTGGAGAACGTTGACATCCCACCGCCCAAGAAACTTCAAAGAAAAGAGGGAAAATAGGAGCAAGTGAAAACATCCAAAATGAAGTTTCTCCTTGCCGATTTGCTTCCTCTCCTGGCCTTGGACCTTCATCATGCCTCTCGAGGAATTGATCATTAAGATGTCTCACTCACCTCTTGGAGCACCAAGGCTAGATTACAAACTAGCCTTCTAATCTATGATGAGGAAAATTAAAAATATTGATGAGAAACTTGTAGCTTCAGTTGTTGTCATCTATGCATTAAAAAAAGCCATGATTGCAATGCACCATCTGGGCAACTTTTTGAATGGAAATTCTAAGTTATGAAAATATTAATCAACTATTAAACTCCTCATTTATAAGGTTTTTTCTCCTGATAATAGAGATGCAAGCATAACTAAGTAAGTTGAAGTAATAAAAGAATTCCTTATTTTTCTGGAAGATGGCGTGGGGGTGTTTGCCCACCAGAGGCTTCCTAGCTCGGTGAGGGATGTGTGCTTCCCCAGATTGTGTGGATTGCCCAAGGGAGGAGGAGACTATTTTTCATGTCCTGATCGGGTGCCCGAGAGCTGCTCATATCTGGGGGATCATCACGAGCCCCCTCGACCCTCAATGACGGTGGATATCTCCCGAGGACTTTCTGCTCTTCTTGAAGATCTCCTTGTGGAGTTCGGGTTGGGGGGAGTCAAGTGTCAGAGTTGCTTATCTAGCATATCACTGTTGGCTAGATAGGAATGCCCTGATCTTCAAGAACATCAGAATGCAGCCGAGACATGTGGTGGACATGGCTCTTCTCCAAGTGGCGGAGGTCCTCCACTCTACCACACCACCATCCTTTGGGTTAGCCCGAAAAATCTGCCCCCCCCCCCCCCCCCTTCGCACTTGCAGTGCCTAGGACTGTGTTGGTCTCATGGGAGCTCCTACTCTCTGGTTTTTTCAAGGTGAACTTTGATGAGAGTGTTGGTGAGGAGGTGACTTAGGAGGTGCGGATTTTATCATCAGAGACCATGATGCTAGGCTGGTAGCGGCCGAGGGTTGGCGGCTCTACGACATGTCCGTTCCTTGTGTCGAGCTTAAAGCTTCATGGGAGGGTATTACCTACGTGAAGCGGAGGCTGGGGGCGGATCGCATCCTCCTTGAGGAAGATTCAGCCACGGTGATCGAGTGGATCCGGGGTTGGAGTCGTGGCGCTGGTTCTAAACCGCTGCTCCAGGACATCCACAGGCTCTTAGATGAGTATGGTTCATCACAGGTTTCACACATCTACAGGGAGGCAAACAATGCAGCTGATTGGGTGGCTTCCTTCGCGGCCCACCATTCTGGGAGCTTTACTTGGGTAGACCCTGTGTCGGTGTCTTTTCCCTTGTATTGTCTTATCCTTTTTGATTCTGTTGGCTACCCTCATTCTCGTCAGGTGTGAGCCATCATTGTACCAAAAAAAAAAGCAATAAAATAATTATTTATGTCGAATATGTGAAAAAACACTACCAAGGTTCAAAAAAACTTCTTTTAATGATAGATGGATGTAACCACCAGGCTACAATCGTATTCACTCAGCTATTCTTCCAATTATTAATAGCTAATCAAGTTGTTAAGAAATTATTTGATGATTTGTAAATTCCACAAATTAATTACCAGTTCTTCGCCATTACTCATAGGCCATGTGTTATCGATACAAAATGTTGTTGGAGATAGCTTCGTTGATTGTTTATCTGCTTTTCAATGCACTCATGTGCTTGTCTTCTCTTGTCATATTTCTAAACATTGTATCATGCACATTTCCTTCTTTTAACTTGCAAAGCAATTGTAACTCATCTAAGTTTTTTCTCAAACTTTTGCACTAATTTTACAAATACATTTGAAATGTTTTTTTATTTGAATTTGGTTGTGTTCAAATTAATTAATCTCTATCATTGCCGTTATCGAAAACAAGGATCTCAAATGACGAGCTATGCCACCAATTACACTTGAACTACATTATGGGATTCTTCAACAAATCTTTCTGCCCCCCGCCCCCCCCCCCCCCCCAAAAAAAAAAAAGACCCCAGGAGGGTGAGCAATGTGCAACCCTCTCCTCCGGCCAGAGTTCACCTAAGCAAAGTGAACCGGTCCGGTCCAAGTGGATTGGCCGGCTTGCTACAAGTTGTGTTGGGATACACAATCACAAGCCAAGTTTGACCTAGTCCATCGTCAACCCATTATGTCCCATTGCATGCTATCAGTGGCTGAACTTTGAAAATGGAGAAGTCCACCCTTTGCATATGAGCAACCCAACACAATCCAAGCCAATGGATTGTTCCCCCAATTATATCTATTCTTGATTTTATTAGGGAAAACTATGTTGTTATATGAGTTATTTTATGCTTAAGCTAGAATTCACCACATGCAAATCACATAAGACATACAACCTCGCAAGCAAAGAGAAGCTTCATGCACTGCTCAAAGTTTGCTTTTAATACAATATATATGTAGAATTTAAAATTATCTTAAAATAATCTTTTGCTAGGCTACACCCTATAATTACACCACAGCTAAAGTAATGTAACAATCTAAGCATACATGTCTATATGACATGGGAGTTGGATCAGGTTGGTCTAAAGAGCTCCCATCCCAAGCTTGTCCCAATTTTAAGATGGGTCGTATTTTTTAGTCCCAAACCCAATTCAAACCTGGTAACCAAGCATATTGGATGTTAGCTCATTTAGCTGATCTAGTGGTTCATGGCTGGCTCAGTCCAGTATACTGTATACACCCTCACATGAGGAGTAGAGGTTTTAAGGACATATTGTTGAAGAAAGGGCAGTGTTAAAGGATGGAGATGGTAAACATTGTTGATATCAATGAGCCAGGTCAATTTGAGGGGATTCTAGATGACTAGGGCCCATGGTTCAGTTGGAGTTCATAATATAGGTCCAATATGGGAATCAGACTTCATGGTATGCTATACGATAATAATTAGTTTTATTCCTCATTCTAAATAATAATAATAATAATAATAATAATAATAAGTTGAGAAAATTATAAAAATTTTATTGAGATTAGGAATAAATTATATTTATACCCAATAGTATGAAAAAAATCTGCGTTTACCCTCTGAGGTTTATTTCTATTCAATATTTTAATCCATAACTTAATAAAATGTGAGTCAAAACGTTAACTTTTAACATGACCCACGTGTCACATTAGAAAAATTTTTAAAAATAATTAAAATAACCTTACGTGACCTAACAACTAATTAAGGATATAAGAAAATGTATGTATTCTCCTCCTCACTCAAGAACAATTTTGACTTTTCATATGAGATAAACGGATTTACTAACGCTGTTAATTTAACTAGGTGCAAGCGTAGGTTGTACAAATTATTGAACATAAGTGTAATAAATGCAGACTTTAAGGAGGTTTTTGTAATTTACTTTAATAAGTTTTACACTTGAACCCAAGATTCATTTGAACCTAATATTTTTATTAGTTAATATTTGTATATCTAAAAGAATTGCATAGTGGAATTCCTTTTCTTTTCTCTTGATTCGGGTATTTACAACCATAACTTGTATGACTAGTTAACAATCAAGTACCATATACCCAGGTTAATTTGGCAGTTGGTAGAGATTGGGCTTCTGATTTAGTGATTCCGTGGCTTAGTCTGGGCCCAAAAGCTTGTGGCCTAAATCATGTGTGTCTTTGTAAGCATGGATTAAGCGACTCAAGTACATGCTAGATAATTAGATATTGACAACTTTGGCTAACAGAAATCATCTATTATAACATCATACAAATAATATTGAAAGACATGCATGCTATTGCTTCACAAAGTAATTTCTTTTATAATTTTTAAAATTTTAAAAAAAATGCTTTTTAGAAAACTAATGTTTGTTAATATCATCTAAAAAGTGCTTCTAAAAAACATAAAAATTAATATGCTTCCATAAAAATTAATATTTATTAATATTATTATATGCATCGGTGGGAGAGCAAGTAATAATGGGATGGCAGCATTTTGTCCTGTGATGTATGGGCTAAATAAATAATTCCTGGCTTTTTTTTTCCTGTTAAATAATTTACACAGCTTTAATAGAGATGTATCCAAAAAGATAAAAATATAATAAATTTCAGAGTGCTCTAAGCAATTTTCTCTGACCTAGAGAGCATTTCTAAAGTGGTTGGCCACATACAGACCATCTAGTCTGCATTCTGTTGGTCTTTTTATAGACATGCTTAGCCTGAAATATCACATCATTGCTATAGATCATGGTTCGGATGTCTTTAAGCAAGGAATGACAACCAGCAATATTGTCCATGCTTTTTTTGAATCCAGCCTTTAACTACAGCCGAATTATTCTCAAACAATACCATTCTAGCCTATAAAGCCTGCCGAGCATTGTGCAGCCCGGCGCACGCCCCATTTGGCTTTCCACTCTGGTCTCTCTAAGATGTACAGAAACTAAAAAAAAAAAAAAACGTAAAGGTCAGAGAGTGAGAGAGAGGGGAGAGAATGGTAAAAAATAAATAATAGGAGAATGGAAAACGACTTGTACTAAAAAAACTTTACTTATAAATTTTTCTTACCTCAACCGCACAACTATAAAGGCAGGAAGAGAGGGCTAAAGGGCTCCGGTTGCCTTCCGAGATCCCTCTAAGCCGCTGTCTCTCGTCTCCAACTCTTTGGTATTCCATTCCATCTCTCTAAGGTAAAGCGGTTTCGACCTCTCTAGGTTTCAATGCATTGAAGATTTTGTGACGATGTGTTTATTTGCTGACAAGGATCAAAATGGCTTTTTTTTTTTCTTTAAAAATTTTCTTCTTCTTCCCCTGTTCAGGATTGGGGATTATAAGGAGTCTTCGCTTTTGGTTATATTTAATTTTGGTTTTTCCTGTTGATTATAATTGTTCTATCTTGGTTTTTTTGAATTTTCGGCTGGGTCAGAAAGTCCTAAACATGTGTGTTTTTTTTTTTTTTTGATTTTGGGTAATTTTGTTTTCTTGTTTAAATTCTTCATGTTTGTCTAATATATAAGTTGGAAGTTCTCTCTTATATTTTCCTTAAATCCATTGATCGTATTTGATAGAAAAGCTAATCATTCTTTCTCCTCCTATGACTATATATCTCTTCTTCTTCTTCTTTCGCTAAAGCTGTATTTTGATGACCTTGCATGTTCTATACTTGCTCATGATCTGTGTTAAGAATGACTACGACTTCTTTCCTGCTCACTGGACATATTTCTGATAGATTTATCATCGAATTTGTTGTTTTTATAACATGTATTACGTTGTTTGTTACTTTGACCAGAAATTAGATGATAGCTGCATGAATGGCAAAAACTGATTTTTGAGTTTTATGGCATTTATTTCTAATGTGGTTTGGATTTGGTGGGTGATTTGTTTCTTTATGATTCAGGTAGTTTTATTAATTGCTTCAAGCCTATAATTGGTTCATGATGCATGGAGTGTTCTTACTTTATGAGATATGATATGGTTCCTAATGTAAAAAGATATAATTGGCATTTTTTTTTCTCCTGTCGAAATTGACTCTGGTTTTTGCTATGAGGCTTGCATAAGCTAACGTTGTATTAGTTAATTGTGCTTTTATTTCATTCTTATTCTTCAATAAAATTCGTATATGGACTTGCTGCATATAATTTTGCTAGTACGTTTTGCTCTACTAAAGTGGCTCAATTTGGAATTCTTACATGCTTGGCTTCTTTCATAATTTTAAGTTGGTTATACTTAAATTGCCTTTGCATCTTTTTCCATTTGTATATGTGGATGTCTAAGAACTTTACACGAGCTTCCATTGGAATTTCTTATTCACATATAGGGCAGAATGGGTAGTTCTGGTAATAATGGAAGTATCTATGGGGAATACACCTATGCAAACTTGGAGAGGGAGCCATACTGGCCTTCCGAGAAGCTACGCATCTCCATCACAGGAGCTGGAGGCTTCATTGCTTCCCACATCGCAAGGCGTCTGAAGAGCGAGGGGCACTACATTATTGCCTCTGACTGGAAGAAGAATGAGCACATGACCGTGGATATGTTCTGCCATGAGTTCCACCTTGTTGATTTAAGGGTCATGGACAATTGCTTGAAGGTCACTTGTGGTGTGGACCATGTATTTAATCTTGCTGCTGATATGGGAGGGATGGGTTTTATTCAGTCGAACCATTCTGTGATCATGTACAATAACACCATGATCAGTTTTAACATGCTTGAAGCTGCAAGGATTAATGGTGTGAAAAGGTATATGATTTTTATAATTACTGTTGACTTTTTGCAGGTATTAAAATTCTAGGTTTTAATGTCAAAAAATTTCATCTTTTCCAGCCAATGTATGAGAACTGCAATATTGCTTGAGTTTACACGTGGCACGTCATGCAATGAAATTCAATCTCAGCAATTGAACTATGTCTTCGCCGCTAAAAGAATGGGCTTTATAAAAATTCAATATTTCTGTGATCTACACAGAAAAGTTCAAAAAGCACCAACAAAAACAATATTTAGTTAAAAACAAAAAGTATAATGGTCATGTCAAAAGTCTAAATTATTAAATTTTTAACTGTTTTGAAATGGAACTAATTACTAATATGCAAGAAAAAAAATTACAGAAATGATTCTAGTTAGGAAATAATCAATGGAGCTGTTTGCTTTTGTGTATAATCAAAATTATCCTTATGTATGACCCGCTTTCTTTTTCACTATGTTGAATTAACTGACCCTTTTTCATAATTGTCTTGTCAATTTCAACTGCTGCATGTCATGACCGATTCATGACTCATTCCTTTTTCATGTATGCAAGCCATTGCTTAGTAATAAGTTATATATAACTTTGGTAAAATGTTCCCTTCTGTAGATAAAAAAAATTACTAGTAGTCAACAGCTTGTACTTTATTGGCGTTACTTTGATTTCTTGCTGTCTTTTATATATGTACTTGTTTCTTCTTTGGATTTTTTTTATAACTCAGTATTAGATTCTTGTTATTTTTGTTTATCTTTAATTCTACCCCTACTTTTCTAGATGTTTCAATACTGTTTATTATACGATTTCTGTAATATGATATGAAATAGGAACTTGTGTTAGGAAACAAAGAAATTGCCTGCTTTATGGTTTTCATAATAGGCAACTTGATTGTATCAATGCATGGATGCACAAAAAGATGCTAAATATGTCATAGTTAAAGGGCCATATACTCTATGTCAAAAACCAAGCCACAAAGTCTTAGTTTTATCAATACATGGTCTTTTCTTAAAATTTTAATATAGAATTATTTTCATCACCGAATGCCTTGTTGCACATTGAACATCTCATATTTTTATTTCAGGTAGTTCCATAATAAAATGTAGTTTTATTCAGATCAAGTTTACCAGGATACCTAATCTCTAAGAAAGAAATGCATGATTTTCATCTGGACATAAAAAGCAATAACATATATAATTCTATATTTGGAAAAATGGTCCAGTATACCACAGGCATGGGTGGGATGCTAGGATTTTTCTTTGAAGTTGACACTTTTTGTTGTTATAGTTTGGGCCTTAGAGATAAATCAAAATCCCTATCTAAGTCTTTCCTCTTCCCTCTTTCTTTAGGTACTTGTGAAATCAGGGTATTCTGGAGGTTTCTCCTCAGCTAAAGCCTAAACTATTGTTTTTAGACCAGGTTTGGCCATTTGCTGGGTCAAAACATTTCAATGTTTCATTTATTTCAGGTGGCTTTTAGTTTTAACGTGTCCAATTTTGAAAAAAAGCAACTTTTAGATATAAGTAAAAGAATAATCACCAATTAGAAATTAAGTAGGAGAGATAATAAATATGGAATAATGTTAGATCTATTTCAATGATTATTATGAATCAAGGTTCGTCATCTCGGTACTGGACTCCATGTCGGTACCACACTAGTGCAGTGTTGGTACGGTATGGTACAAAATTTTTTTGCGTACCGAGTATTAGTAGCCACCAGTACCCGGTACCGGTACCGAACCGGTATAGTATGGTACAGCTGGTATGACATACCTTGTTATGAATTATAATAGTTGTCCATGTTAGAGCTTCTATATTTATGTTTTTGTGAAAGTTAAAGAATTTAAAAAGCATTTATATATATCATAGAATAAAATATAAGAACCAAGCAATTAACAATTTAAAAACTAAAAATCCTCTAATGATGTCCCTAGTGTATGATGATAGATGCATTATCATTTTGATATTTTTGCCTCCGGACATAAATCTAACTATTTCAAATAAATATGTCATAAAACAAACAAAATTTTGAACCAGGTTTCTGGTTTTATTAGCTCTGTTTAACCAATAGGAAGGGTGGCGCATTCAAGAACTGGAAAAAAAACATAATCCAGACGCTCAAGTTATCCATAATCATGTATTGTTTTAGGATTTCTGTCATCCTTTCCTTTTCATGCTTATGCAGTACTGCCAAAGTTCTGTACTAAGCCTCATGATATTTTATCTTCATTTGCATGAATGCTTGCTTGTTAATAAACAATTATGAAAATAAATTGCGATATGATGGCCTGCAGGTTTTTCTATGCCTCCAGTGCATGCATTTACCCAGAATTTAAGCAGTTGGACACTAATGTGAGCTTGAAAGAATCTGATGCTTGGCCTGCAGAGGTTTGTTGATCTCAAAATGTTCGAGAATATTGGTCTGGTTAACATATTTTTTGAAGTTAACTGCATGCAGTGTTATTTATTGGATATTGATTACTAATGCAGCCTCAAGATGCTTATGGCTTAGAGAAACTTGCAACAGAGGAATTGTGCAAGCACTACACTAAGGACTTTGGTATTGAGTGTCGGATTGGGCGGTTCCATAACATCTATGGCCCTTATGGAACTTGGAAAGGTAACTTGTAAGCTTTTAATAAAATATTAAATGATCTTCCATGGCACCCCTTATGGAACTTAGAAAGGTAACTTGTAAGCTTTTAATAAAATATTAAATGATCTTCCTTGCAGCATATTCACTGTCAAGGTTTTCTTAATTGTATTCCAGGTGGGAGAGAGAAGGCCCCTGCTGCTTTCTGTAGAAAGGCAATCACCTCTACCGACAAGTTTGAAATGTGGGGAGATGGGCTGCAAACACGATCCTTCACGTTCATTGATGAATGTGTGGAAGGTGTCCTGAGGTAAACTCTTGACATCATCCTTACATATCTCTATTACTACTACTGTATATGTTGGAAAAGAAAAGATGGTTAAGAGCCGAGCAAACTTGATTTCTCTTATGAGCAAACAAAAATGAAGTCAAGAGAACTCTGGATATTCTTGTTACTTATTCAAAACTCGACACAAATTCGTATTCCTATTAGGCCCGAAATTTCTTCATGCTACAGTTCTTGCTGACCTAAATAAAGCAATAAAAGTTTTTGATGCTTTGATTCTAATAGTGCTCTTTGACAGAGCTTCCATATGGACCTTCCTAATATTTGCAAATCTATTCCTGATGGGTTTTAGATTGACAAAGTCAGACTTCAGAGAGCCAGTGAACATTGGAAGTGATGAAATGGTGAGCATGAATGAGATGGCTGAGATAGTACTCAGTTTTGAGAACAAGAAGCTGCCCATCCATCACATTCCTGGTCCAGAGGGCGTCCGTGGCCGCAATTCTGACAACACTCTGATTAAAGAGAAACTGGGTTGGGCGCCAACAATGAAACTGAAGGTACTCAGAGAATTAATCTTTTATTCAAATCTTTTGATTTCATCAGTGTCATAATTCATATTGATACTGATTATGCAAGTTTTTTCATTAAATTCCACAGGATGGTCTGAGGATTACATATTTCTGGATAAAGGAACAAATTGAAAAAGAGAAAGCTCAGGGGGCAGACTTGTCTGTTTATGGATCATCCAAAGTGGTTGGGACACAAGCACCTGTTCAACTGGGTTCGCTTTGTGCAGCTGATGGAAAGGAACGAAATTGAAGTTATTTCCAGTGGCTGTGGGGCACTGACATGATCGTCCAGGTTGAAAGGGGAGTCAAACTCTGGGCATGGATGGCGGAAATTTAGAGTGAAATGTAGTGTCTGGTTTTCACATTATTGATGCTAGTAAGTTTAAAGGATGCCTTTATTTCCATGTCATAGTGGTCTTTGGTGGTTGTGCATTCTACTGTTATTAGAGTTTATATATGACATGTATTAAAGTTGCATGCATTGTCTTTTATACAGGAGATGCAAATCCCTCTTTGTTATTCTGTTGAACTTGAATACTTGCGTCATGTATATCAGATTTCTGGCATCCTATTATAGTGAAAATTTGAGTTTTAATAATTAATGCTAATCTTTGAAATTTTGGAGCTTTGTTGTGAAGAAGAGGTCGCAGAAGTTTAAAGTAATCTTGATAGCTCTATGGGAAATTCATATTAAATAGCCGCCAAAGTGGGTTTTTGATGCATGATTACTCTGTATGAGGATTGATGTTTATTTCTTTTTGTTGTTGTTGTTTTTGTAAAACTCCTAGCTAGTTAAGAAAATCTAGAATAGCATTTGTTACACCACAACCGTAACCAGTAAGATTTATTTTGCCCTTTATTTTTCAGCTCATGATCGTTTTTGCTGTTCATTCCACAAGGATTATTTTGGCTGCCACTGCCAGTTTCTCTATATATGTTATGAAAAAAAGGGTGGTTAGACACCACCCGGTTTATCAAGAAACTATAACAAGGTCATTACATCATAAAAATTAGAAGCCCCAAGGTGATGGGACAAACAATTGAGAAAATTGCACAAACAAGTTACAATACTCTATGTAGAGGTTTCAACAGGTTCTTTAACAGATTAAACTCCCATAGCCTTCTCTTGTCATAAAGATGAGCCTAGTTCTCCACCAGATTACCATGTTCAGTTGGTCCTAGGCAAGTCTCCATTGGCGAGGAATTCTTATTCTCCATTTTGTCCATGAGGACTGCACTGCTGAGACTTTTCTATTAATATGCAGTCCATTTCCATGAAAGGGTATCACTCTACCTTTGTAAAAGAACAATTCAAGAACAAATGGTTCCCAGATTTCAAGCCATTTCCACAGAGAAATCTCTCTGCATCAACTTGTGGGTCTTTTTCCTGAGGTTGTCCCTTGTGTTTACTTTGCTGTTTAACATTGACCACTTAAAAATCTTTACTTTCTCCTGCGCAATGGTTTTCCAAAGGGCTCCTAAAATAGGGAACACACACGAAAACAATTGATAATTCTGTAAAATTCATTGCAGTTAACCTTCGGTTGCTTTCAACTCTGTTCCTTTCCCTAACAGTTTGACATGTATCTGTTACTGTACTCTATCAGGTTGTTCCTAGATCTTTATTACCTGCAATTTATTAATATCTTTCAACTAAACTCCATAAGCACAATGATTCTTCTATTCTACCATGGATGTAAGTATCTTTCAATGAAACTCCATTAGCACAATGATTCTCCTATTCTACTATGGATGCAAGTAGTTGTAATACCTTACATACTAGAAGCAAAGTGCTCTGTCACACGTACTGAAAACGAACTGGAATTCTTCATCTTTCCCAAATTCTCCACTAATCCTCCCACCAATGTGACTCTCCATGAAGTGTCTGAAGCAATTTTATTCAACTACCTGATGTTTTCAATTATGCTGTTCTTGTTCCTTAATTTAATAAAAAAACATAGCAATAAATTCTTGAAACTTAAGAATCAAAATTTGTTGTAGTGTGATACAAAGAACTGTAAACAGATGGCATTTGAACTCAGTATTTTGGCCTTAAAATGGCATTGCAATGTAGTTTAAGAGCTTTATTCTCTAAATTGGAGTGCATACTCGCCTAGGAGTTAGAACCCACAATTCCATCAGAAACTTTTATACCGTAAACTTCCCTGCTTGACATGACAACTTCCATGAGAATTGTTGTCCACATAATCCATTGTGCAGCAGCTCTGCTTTGGATGCCTATATAGAGAGGACATGTACCTAAAAAATTATGACTGGATGCTTCACATTCAATTCCCACTTGCCTACGGAATATTTGATGAAGATCACTAGTTTTTCTGGACCACCTCCATGTATATCTTTAGGATCAAAAGAAAGGATATGTGAACTGACATGAGTGATGTTAATAATCTACATGTGCTGTTTGGAATGCCACTGGTTTGGATATGATTTGTGAGGCCTGAAAAATTTTGAGATTTATTAGACAGTCACTGGATCATGATCAGAGGTGGTATACATTATCAAGAAAAAAGACTTCTTATCTATCTTTAGGATACGCTGGGCTTGATATACTCTACAACTATTAAGAGGAAAATGCAGTTCCATCATCTGTCGCATGCCATAAAGTTGAGGAAAATGAAGTTGATTGATGAACCAGAGAGAGTATGTCAATGCAGAGAGCTTTTCTTGGCCACATTCACCTAATAAAACTTTGGATCTTCCAAAGGTTTCCAATGTATAATATGTTTGCTGAGGAGGCAAGTTTGCCTTACTAACCATATTTATTGTGCTTCTGAGTAACTGCAAATGGAAGATGATTTCTTCTGTGACTCTAGCGTTCTATATTTCTATTGTTTCTAAAGTCCTCCAATATGTATAAACAAATTGACGTCACTTACAAAGTCAGTCATGACATCTATGGATCCTACCATGTTCTGAAAATAATCTGAAAGATTGAGTTCTGGAGGAACTTAAACAACTTTCTGGATATCATTATTGTGCCACTAATCATCGGGAGAACTTCTGGTTAGAAAAGTTGTTTTCTATACATATAATATGATTTAATCTGTAAGAATCTGTTAAAATTTCATCCTAATGGTTTCTAGTTAATTAAAGTGCAACTACTGAACTAAAATTACCATTACAAATTCAGATACACTGCAATTATTGCTCATGCACATCTATCTTAGCTTTTGTTTCATGTGAATACTGCTGGGAAATATAGATAATAGTGGTTTTGTCATTGGCTCATCCTCTTTTAACACTTGATCGTACTTGAGTAGTATAATGGAACTATATTGCAGTCCCTGTGGCTTGACCTTCCCAAGATATATCGTGAGGACCCATGCGGGCATTTTTTTTAGTCTCACATCAACAATACACTAGATAGATCTTGAGTATTTATACATGATCAAGGAATCTAAATATCACCGGATTGTTACATACACAACAACATCTCTAAGTCCTTTCAAGTAGGAAAGCACTTATTTGATCTTCATAACTGATAGACGATCTTTCTGAAAATTCTCATATCCTTAATTCTCTAGATCCTAAGATCAAGCTTGGGATGGACATTAAGAACATAAATAAACCCTGCAATGCCTCTGAAACATCTATAGTCCCAGACCTTTATATATGAACTGAATGTATTTCTATTGAAGCCCATTGATCATAGCCTGACGGAGAGTAGCTTGGCTTCTAGAGATAGCTCCTATCTAACTATAACACAATACTTCTAGACTGTAATCTTGCAAAGATCCTTCCTCGCACATCCTGCTTGAGAACCTTAATTGTAGAACCATGGACCTATATTGTGAAAATTATTATCATTTGGAGCATATCTTGCTGCCAAATTTGAGTACTTAGGTCTTTAAGATTCAGTGGATTGCATTTGCAGTACAAATATCTGTTTGAGAAGGCAAACTCTACAAAGCTGGACGAACCCTTCATTTGACTTCAAAAAGTAGTTAAGTCGCCACGATCATTTTCTCGGGCTTTCGGAGTCAAAGAAATGAACGAAGGTCAATGTGGACATTAAAAAATTTGTAGAGAAACCTACTTTATCAAAGCACAATCTTGTAATGCCTCCAAAGCATATTTTCACGCACCCTGCAAAGCTTGCATTGGATCATAAACAAATCGCTAATGTTCAATTTTTTTGAATGTGAACCTCCTACAAGTTGTATATCAATACGCAAGTTATTTATATATTATTTTATGGTTACTTGCCTGTAGAGGTGGGCATTGGGCCGGGCCGCCCATGGTCCGGCACGAAGCGGGCCGTGTCAGACACGGCTCATAAAAGGGGGCCGGGCTGGGTTAGGGATTTTTGGCCCGCGGGCCGAGCCCGGCACGGCCCATAAGGGCCTGAGCTGGCACGATTCGTGGGCCAAGCACGAATTTATAGGACTCCAATTTTTCCCCCCCAAAATATCCTTCAAATTAGCCGTTTTATGGCTGTTGGGAGGGGCAAAATGGGTAAAAAGCCACAAATAGCCGTTATGGGCCAAAAAAATAGGCCCATAACGGCTATTTTTTTTGTACAGGCACGGCCCGTTTCATGCCCGGCATGGCCCGCCACCCCACGGGCCTAGGGCCGTGCCGGGCTTAGGCTTTAGGTTAAGTGGGCCATGCCAGGCACGGCCCGTTTGGTCTGTGGCCTGGTGGGCCTGGGCCGAGCCAGGCCCGGCACGGCCCGATGCCCATCTCTGCTTGCCTGTGACTGAAAATTGTTCCAGCAGTACATTTATATTCAAGAGTTATTTATTGCTACAAAATGAAAATATTAGCGACTTTGTATGGCTTTGTTTTGTGATTATCAATCATGTAAAACTGATGTAGAGCATGTGCATTTCCTTGACACTTGTATTAGTAATGGTGTCCCTGAGTTTGATGCTTAGATTAGAAAGAATAAAAGTTATACAAGGCCTGAGTGATTTCATCATCTATTAGCAAAATAAGATCTCAGTTTTAGAATACGTGGGACCATCATATAGGAAGATACCTACCGCAAGACCAAAAAATAGTTATTTATTGCAATACCAAAAAATATTTTCTCCATGCACCAAAGCATGATTGACATCCAATCAGTATCTGTCTCTAGCTCTGCTACAAAATATTTCTGTAATATCTCAATGACTGTATTTTGACCTTCTCTATTCTGGATTATACTGTAGACATGCCACTGGAATTGTGATTTTCATGTAGGGAATTGATGCTGCACTTCTTAAAATTCATAGCTATTGATCATGTTGTTTCTTAAATTATTGTGTGATAGCCACAAATTTAGCTTTCAGTACTTCTTAAAATTCCGTCATAGTAGGTTATTAACCATGCTTACTCTAGGGTTAATCCAATCAAATTCCTGGATAGCAAGATTAGAAATAATTTCAAACTGTAACAATTTCATTGATTTCGTTCTTATCATCCCCTTACTCTTGCAAGTCTACATATGATCAAAAGTACATACGACATATCTCCTTTGAAGCCAATGTGCTAGGCATCTCCTCATGACTGATTATGTTCTCATTGGCATTGTCAGGATTGTAATTGGGTCACACTTGTCTGAGATGCACTCCTTTTGTTTTTATTTTGTGAAAAATGGTGACTGAAGAATAGAGATGGACATCGGGTCGTGCCGGGCCAGGCCCGGCCCAGGCCCACCGGGCCACAGACCAAACAGGCCGTGCTTGGCCCGGCCCGTTACTAAACGGCACGGCCCGCTTAATCTAAAGGCTAAGCCCGGCACGGCCCTAGGCCCGTGGGGTGGCGGGCCGTGCCAGGCACGAGACGATGACGGCGTCGGCGAGGACGGTAGAGGAGGAGACGACGCGGAAGGGGCAGACGGAGAAGTCGATGGCGGTGGTGGTCTCGGTGCCGAAGCGGAGCGACTGGATGCGGCAGCAGTCAATGAAGTTCGGGCCGTGGATGCCGGAAGGGAAGCCCGGGAAGTTCTCAATGTCGGTAGTGGTGGTGAGCTGGCCGCTAGCGGTGATGCTGTTGGCCAGCCAGCCCTCGAAGAGGACGGGCCGTAGCTCCGCCCTGCCAGCGCAGATGGCCGCGGTGTGGGCGGCGGGACTGCTGCCGATGATGCAAAGGCGGGCGTGGAGGGTCTTGCCGGCGGCACCATCCCTCGACGGAGAGGAGGCGGAGGAGGAGGAGAAGGGAGAGGACGGCGAAGAATACGTCGGGTTGGGTTCAGAGGGCCACTTCGGCGGCGGTTTGCCAGCGGCAGTGGCGGACGGCCCGGGTTTCTTGAAGCAAGCGGCGAGTTTGGTGTAGAAGCGGACCAAGACCCTATTCGGGATTAGAGCTACGGGGTTCAGAGTTCTATAGAATGGGACTGGTGGGTTAGGATTTGGCCATGAGGGTTTAAAGGAGAAGGGCTTGCCCGCGGGCCGTGCCGTGCTTGGCCCACGAATTGTGCCAGCCCAGGCCCTTATGGGCCGTGCCGAGCTCGGCCCGTAGGCCAGAAATCCTTAACCCAGCCCGGCCCGTTACTGTAGCAAGCGGGCCGTGCCTGGCATGTCTCGCTTCGTGCCGGGCCGCCCATGGCCCGGCCCAATGCCCACCTCTACTGAAGAACAAGGATATATAGCTAACAAATGGTGGCTTAAATATATACGTATACATATGTTATATATATGAAAACCAAATGAAAAATATGTTCCTCTGTTCACCTGCCTTGCTTGTTCAATTGATCTCTGGCATCTTAAATTCTCAAGTTCAAGACTTCATAATTTTCATCTCTTGCACCAGGTATGAGGTTTAAGAAAATTGCTGTCATTTAATCAATGTGGCATATATTATACATTATGTATTTTTTTTAAATGCAATTTTTTGACTCAGTGGTTCAACCCTGCTACATCTTTGGGTCTTCAATTTGTATATGGCCTTCTCGCCTAACATCCAGAGTTAGTTTGAAGCCTAACGAGGATATCACAAGTTACACTGAAAACTACATGAATAATGGCACAGAACCCTCTAAGATGATATAAACAGATAAATAATGCCTTTTGAAGTCAGAATTAGTTTGACATGTGCCAGAGATCTCTCTGATAAATTCCTCTATGAATCTACTCTTAGCTTATATGTGTTGGTCAACCATAGCATGCTCCTTTGGATGTTCTGTCTTTAAATAATTTTTTCTGTAAAGTATATCTAGAGAGCAATCTTGGGAATAGAGGATGCATAAAGATTGCCTAAAATTTATGGTTCCTAATGTTTTAATGAGCAACCAATGGAACTTGACTATGAATGCTAATTGTTTGGTTTGCCTGCTTCAATGTATTATATTCCTTTTCTTTCTCTTTGCTTGTCTTATATTCTTGATCTATAAGGTTCTACTGCTATAAATTTGTGTGTATGTATGCATGTAAAAGGTTCTCTCGCTTATCTTGTCTTATATTCTTGATCTATAAGGTTCTATTGTTATAATTTCTGCAAGATCTAGCTTTCATCTGTTTGCAATTTAAAACCAAGAGTCTGGAGTATTAAACATATTAATATGGTTAATTGTGTTATAACTTAGAATCTATTGCAGCAACAACTGTTAGCTCAATTAGTTGACCCCTCTCACCAAATTTGTTGTAGACCTTTTTGTGAAGGACATGGAATTGGCTAGCAGGATGCTATGCAATGGAAGAATATGAGTAGGATTACTCTTTTTCGATAAATCATCATTAATACATAGATTGCATGCACAATAAAATAGATGTGTACCTGTGGAGGAGGTTGAAGAACACAAAAAGGTGAAAGAAGATGGATGGAGATTCTCTAGGCACCACACAAAGTGCTCGCACCTGGCAACCACTCTAAGAATTTCTCGGTAGTCTCCATGTCATCTCAATTTTCCTCTTCTTCCTTCCATCCTATCTCTTTTTTTCTTGGGAGCTAAGGTTTCTACGCCTTTACTTGGACACCCTTAATCATTCTTTATTTTCTCCAAACACTCTTACCCTTACACCACCCACTCTATTTATAATACAAGGGGCCAGCTTAGGATGGAAACCCTAGGCCTCTTGCCACCATCCAAGGAAACTGTAGGTCTATGGTCGCTACTATGTTTAAACCTCTGGTACTTGGCAGCTTCCTATTAAACATTAGGCTTTGACCGACTGCCTTGAGGTTTTTACAAATGTAATCGGCTACCTAGGGTTAGCCCTTGGAGTCGACTATATCAAAAACCCATATGCCAGGTTGAGCTAGGTTCGATCCATAATACCACGCCAATGATTTTTCTCATGCCAGCCTAGATGAACCAATCCTTGTACCAAGCGTCAAATTCACCTACTCAATAAGATTGAGCCCGAGTTTGGTGAGAACTCGAGAGTGTTGGAAGTAAAGTTTCTCTAAAGCCATTTACATATTTAAAATGGAGAATGGTTCAGAAATTATGGCTTCTCCTATCCACACAAAGTCATATACAGATAGGGTATGTATCGTACATTGGTCATAGAGCTAGAAAAAAATCTATGAGTACTCCGAGAATTGTCCAAATGGAGAAAGTGTTTTTCACGAGAAGGATTGGATGTTTCTAAATACTCAAAATTTATTATCAGCTATGGATTAAGTCGGGCATTGTATCTGTAAGGCTGTTGAGGTGAAAAGTAGCTTCATGGAGTTTTTTCTTTATCTAGGTGAGACCTTATGCTGATACTAGAAATGCCATCATAGTAAACGATCAATGTACGTAATCTACCTCACAAACTACTGTTAGGATTAAATATATAAACCAAATGCATGAGTTTGCAAATGGTTCCTTGACTTGCAGGATAGAACACTCTAATATAATCTAGAGGTCAATAAATTTGCGGCCAAACCATGTATCGACCATGATAAAAAGGTCCTTGTGCTTGATAGGAAGGATAGTGGTTTACTAGATTCAGATATGACTAAAGGACATATTGTCGAACATGAAAAACATTATTTGGCATATTATCCATATTAGAATATCGATGTGGTCAAATATATTAGACCTTGCCAAGCAATAACTTGAAGATTTTAAAAATAATTATTTTGCAAAATTTTATAGTTAATAATTTACCATTTCAAAAATGATTTGCGTGAATAGTTTTCATAAAAGATTATTTGACATGATACATGTTTTAAATGGGTCATGAAATCATACAACTAAAGCTTAATAGTTCTTGTGGAGTGATTGAGTATTCCTCTAATTAATTTTGATGAGTTCAAAGTACTTAAGTATGTTTTATGTTGTTCTAATGAATTCAATCTAGTGTTTCAGAAAAATCTTTATTAAATTCTGTCTAAGTGCCTTGAGCTTTGGTTCAGAGTCTTTTGGTTAAGTATTGAACTCTGTCTGAACCAAAGTCTACATCACGAGTCGACTCCTGGACTCTGCGAGTCGACTCCGGCACGCTTGCAAGGTTCTAGCACAAGCTTGAGTCGACTCCGGGACTCTGCGAGTCGACTCCGACTGAGAACAGACAAAGACAGAACGATGGATTTTCGACCCTGAGAGTGAGTCGACTCCAAAAGGTTGCGAGTCGACTCCGGTGCTTGGCGAGTCGACCCCAGCTGGTCCCGAGTCGACTCCCAGAAGAAGACAGTGAAAACGGCAGAGAGTTGATTTTGGAAGATCTGATATCGAGTCGTCTCCACTGGATCCAGAGTCGACTCCCAAAGTTAGTCGAGTCGACTCCAGCAAGGTCCGAGTCGACTCCGAGGTAGATGAGTTCAAAAAGACAGAGAATTAATTTTCGGTCTCTGAGAGCGAGACGTCTCTCGAAGATCTCGAGTCGCCTCTCAAATCAGCCGAGTCGACTCCAAGCTAACCCGAGTCGACTCGAGGAAGAAAATCAGAAAATGGGTTCTCTGGATTCCTGAGAACGAGCCGACTCCTAAGTGCCCGAGTCATCTCCAGCTGTTGGCGAGTCGACTACAGTTTGGTCTGAGCCGACTCTAGGACAAGGCATGCACTTTAATTCAAATTTGGAACAGTGGCCGAGTCGTCTCTAGTATAGCGCGAGTCGACTCTAAAAACAGCCGAGTCGACTCCAGATTGCGCGAGTCGACTCCGATCCCAACGGATACATTGTCAGATTGTGCAGATGGGTCAGAACGACTCCAAATCAGTCTCTAATAGCTATTTTTTAAAGGTGATCACTTAAATAGCCAGAGTGAACAGTAGTAGACAACAAGAGAGTCATTTCACTTGAGCATTAAAGGTTTTCAACCACCAAAAGCATCCGTAGAGTGAATCCAAGCAAAAAGAAGGGAGAAGTGCATTCAACTCAAATTAAAAAGCTTTCTTGGCATTAAAAGATCTACCGACTATTCCTCATCCTCCGGCTCACTCAAGAGGAGACTCAGAAATCAAGAAGCCCCACATCAACAACTCAAATCTGTTTGAGGGCTTCTAACTCCTCTTTGTTTATATTGCCCTAAATCTGCTTTTTAGAAGCTTTATTGTTGTAAACTTAAACTCTTGCTTTACTTCTTGATTCAGGCAAGGGATTGAATCAAGGCTAGTTAGGTTTGTTGGAGAGCCAAGGTTAAAACCAACGATGTAAGGTTGTGGTTGGTGAACCGGAAAACACCAACTGGGTTTGATTGTAACCTCGGGAAAACGATCGTTTGGTTCTAATCGGTGAGCCTGTCAAAACCGACCGAGTTCGTTGTGATCTCGTAAAAACAACAAGTTTGGTTGTTAGCTTGGAAAACAACCGGTTGTAATTCTAGAAATTATAGTGAACTCCCAAGTGCGGCTTGGGGAGTGGACGTAGGAGCAAGTGTTAGCTCCGAACCACTATAAACCTCTCAGTGTTTGTATTGGTCTTTGTCTCTTTCTCTCTCTTCATTCATTGCATCTAGCGATCTAACTAATCCACTTGCAATAGATTTAGTTAATCACTCACTTTATTTTTAATTGGTCAATAATTAATTAAAAACCAATTCACCCCCCTCTTGGGTTGTCTCCTTGGGCAACAAGTGGTATCAGAGCAGGTGCTCTCATATCGATTGGTGTTCCAATCTTTAAAAAGAGTAAAAGATTAACATGACAACCCCATTTGGATCTTTCTTTAGTAAAGAACAATCCACCAATAGACCACCATTATTCAATGGTACAAATTATACCTATTGGAAGGCTAGGATGAGAATTTTCATCCAAGCCCAAGACTATGATGTATAGAGCATCGTAGTAAATGGACCACACATTCCAACACACACGGTAGATAATGTGTCCATTCCCAAGCTTGAAAAAAATTGGGATGAATTTGATAGAAGAAAAGCACAACTTAATGCTAAGGCAATGAACGTACTATATTGTGTCTTAGATCCAAATGAATTCAATAGGACCTCTACTTATATTTCTGCAAGAGAAATATGGGATAGACTTGAAGTGACCCACGAGGGCACAAATCAAATCTAAAATCAAAATGCTAGTTCATAAATATGAACTATTTAAAATGGAATCTAATAAAACCATCACTTGCATGTTCGCTAGATTTACTGATATTATCAACGGCCTAAAAAGCCTTGGTAAAAGTTATTCTAACGGTGACCTTGTTAGGAAGGTTCTTCGCTCGTTACATAGGTCATGGGAAGCCAAAGTCACGGCGATTCAAGAAGCGAAGTACTTGAACACGCTACCACTTGAAGAGCTTCTTGGATCACTAATGATGCATGAGCTCACGATGAAACAACATAGCAAAGAAGAATCCTCTCATAAGAAAAAAGGTAATTGCCCTCAAGTCTACTTTCTCTAACAAAAATCTTTTTTGCAGTAGCAGTAGTGAAGAAGAAGACAATGAGGAGGATGAAGAAGAGACACTTCTTGCGAGGAAATTCAGGAAGTTTATCAATAGAAAGAAAACCTTCCACAAGAAAAGGTTCCCTTCAAGCTCCTTCCACAAGGACAAGGGTAAGGAGAAGGAAGGTAAGGAAATCAGGTGCTATGAGTGCAAGAAGCCGGGTCATTTCAGAGCCGACTGCCTCACATTGAAAAAGGGGGGTAGATTCAAGAAGAAGAAAGTCCTCTTCACTACTTGGACAGATTCCGACAACTCACCATCAGAAGAAGAACGAGAAGAGAAGGCCAACCTCTGCCTTAAGGCCAACGAGGGTGAGTTTTGTAGTAGTAGATTCAAGAAGGAGAAAGTCTTCTTCACTACTTGGACAGATTCCGACAACTCACCATCAGAAGAAGAACAAGAAGAGAAGGCCAACTTCTGCCTTATAGCCAACGAGGATGAGGTAAATACTGAAAACCATTTAGATTTTACTTTTGAAGAATTATATGATGCTTTTAATGAGTTAATGGATGAATATAGAGTACTAACCATTAGAAACAAAGAATTGAAGCTATCTAATCAAACCCACATTTATAAGACAGAAAAGCTAGCTAAGAACAAAGAAAATCTAACTAAGAAAAACCTAGAGCTTGAAACTAATAATAAAATACTAAAACTAAAAACAGAAACCTTAATTAAAGAAAAGGAAGGATTAACAAAGGAAATCTCTATTTTAAAAAATACCATTCAAACTTTAAAAGATAACTTTACGAAAAATCTAAACCTACTAAAAACAGAAAAACTAAACTTAACAAAAGAACTTGAAAAATATAAACCTATTGTTGAGAAGTTTACTTATAGTTCTGAAAAACTAGAAATGATTCTTAATAGTCAAAGAGCTGTGTTTAATAGAGCCGGCTTAGGGTATAAGCCTAAGAACAAACAGAAATTCCTTAAAAATTTCTTTGTAAAAGCTAGTGAAAGTAAAGCTAAAGATGTAACCTGTTTTTGTTGTGGTAGAGTAGGACATAAAGCTAATATATGCAACTATAGAAAAACAGAAACTAAAAAGAAGATTAACAAGGTTTGGGTACCAAAAGGAACTAACTTAGCTAACCTTGAAGGACCCAAGAAAACTTGGGTACCTAAGACTATATGATTTCCTTGTCTAGGAGTGTCTTGTGGCCAAGCTCAATAAACATTGTTGGTATTTGGATAATGGCTGCTTAAGACACATGACGGGTGACAAGAAGCAATTCTTCACCCTAGAACCTAAGAAAGGAGGTGTGGTGACCTTTAAAAACAATAATCAAGGTCACATCATTGGTATCGGTAAAATACAAATCACACCTTCAACCTTTATTGTTAATGTTCTGTTTGTAGATGGTCTCAAGCATAATTTACTTAGCATTAGTCAATTATGTGATAGAGATTTTGATGTTTTGTTTAAGTCATCTTTATCCATCATAACCAATCCAATTGACAATAGCATAGTTTTCAAAGGACTAAGATGTGACAATGTTTATTTAGTAGATCTTGATGATCTTATTAAAAATAGCCACTGTTTAGTAGCTAATGATGCTAAGGTCAATGAGGTAAGTTGGTTATAGCATCGTAGATTAGGTCATGTAAGCATGGATACACTGTCTAAATTAATTAAAAGAGATTTTGTGATTGGTTTGCCAAAGCTGGAATTCAAAAAAGATAAAATTTGTAGAGCATGTCACTTTGGCAAACAATCTAAAAGTTCTTTTAAGTCTATAAACTGTGTTTCTACTACTAGACCTCTTGAGCTACTTCACATGGATCTCTTTGGACCAACTAGGATCACAAATCTTGGTGGAAAGAAGTATGGTCTTGTGATAGTAGATGATTACTCTAGATTCACATGGGTCATGTTTTTAGCTCATAAAGATGAAGCATTTTCATCATTTAAGAAATTCCATAAGGAAGTAACTAATGTAAAAAATACTTCAGTTATAGCTATTAGGAGTGATCATGGAACAGAATTTGAAAATTTTCTTTTTGAAAAATTTTGTAGTAAAAAGGGCATAACTCATAATTTTTCTGCACCTAGAACTCCACAACAAAATGGAGTGGTAGAAAGAAAGAATATAATCCTAGAAGAAATGGCTAGAATCATGTTGTGTGAAAGTGATCTTGCAAAGGCTGAAGCTGTTAACACATCACGTTATATTCTAAATAGAGTTCTGTTGAGACCTATTATAAAGAAAATACCTTATGAACTTTGGAGAGATAGAAAACCCAGAGTAAACTACTTTCATGTTTTTGGTTGTAGGTGTTACATCATAATAATGATAAAGATAACTTAGGCAAATTTGATTCCAAATCTGATGAGGGTGTCTTTTTGGGATACTCTACATCAAGTAGGGCATATAGAATCTTCAACAAAACAACTCTTGATGTTGAAGAATCTATTCATGTTATTTTTGATGAGACTAATGATGCTTCCTCTAGCAAAAAAGTAGCTTTTGATGATGATGCAGGGACACTTGAAGAAAAAATGGATCACATGACCTTGCAAGAGGATGAACCGAAGCAAATTGAAGAGACTTCAACAAGCCAGGAGGTAATTGCTGATCATGAGCTTACAAGAGCTTGGAAGTATGCTTACGGTCATCTTAAAGAGTTAATCTTAGATGATCCATTTCAACCTATTAGAACTAGAGCTTCTCTTAGGAACTTAAATGATCATCTTGCATTTGTATCATATTTACAACCTAAAAACATTGAAGAAGCTGAAAATGATGTAAATTGGATAAATGCTATGCAAGAGGAACTTAACTAATTTACAAAAAATAATGTATGGAACTTAGTTGAAAGACCCTCTAAATACTCAATAATTGGAACTAAATGGGTGTACAAAAATAAGCTTCATGAAAATGGAGTTGTGATTTGGAACAAGGCTAGACTAGTAGCAAATGGCTATAATCAAGAAGAAGGTATAGATTTTGATGAGACCTTTGCTCCTGTAGCTAGACTTGAGGCAATTAGATTGTTACTAGTATTTGCATATTTTAAAGATTTCAAATTATTTCAAATGGATGTAAAGAGTGCTTTCTTCAATAGGTATATTAATGAGGAGGTTTATGTAGAACAATCTCCTGATTTTGAAAATCATCAATACCCTAACTATGTTTACAAATTAAATAAAGCACTTTATGGTCTAAAACAAGCCGCTAGAGCATGGTATGAAAGACTTAGCAAATTTCTATTAGATCATGAATTTTCTAGAGGGAATGTTGATACAACCTTGTTTTTGAAAAAGAAAAGCAAAGATATGTTAATAGTGCAGATTTATGTAGATGATATTATTTTCGGTGCTACTAACAATTGTCTTTGCAAAGAGTTTGCTGAATTAATGCAAAGTGAATTTGAGATGAGCATGATGGGAGAGCTGAACTACTTCCTCGGACTTCAAATCAAACAATCTAAGGAAGGAATTTTCATCAATCAAGCTAAGTACATCAAGGAGATGCTAAAGAAATTCGATATGGATGGAAACAAGTCAATTGGCACCCTCATGAGCTCATCATGCAAACTAGACAAAGATGAATGAGGTAAGTCAGTAGATCAAAAGCTGTATAGAGGTATGATCGGTTCATTATTGTATCTTACAACAAGTAGACCTGATATCATGTTTAGTGTATGCATGTGTGCTAGGTATCAATCTAATCCAAAGGAATCACATCTATTAGCTGTAAAAAGAATCTTTAAATATCTAATAGGAACAAAAAATATAGGTTTATGGTACTCTAGAGAATCAAGCATAAACTTAATAGGGTACACTGATTCCGACTTTGCTGGTTGTAAACTTGATAGAAAAAGCACTAAGAACGTGAAATTCTTTTTCCTTTCCGCAGGGATCAGGAGTTAGCGAGTCATGTCAATTCTTAGGAGAGAACTTAATCTCATGGTTTAGCAAGAAACAAAACTCGGTTATACTATCTACGGCGGAAGCCGAATATATTGCCGCCGGAAGTTGTTGTGCTCAAATTTTGTGGATTAAGCAACAACTTGAAGATGATGGCATTAAGCAAGATAAAATTCCAATAAATTGTGAAAATACTAGTGCCATAAACTTGACTAAAAATTCTATACAACACTCAAGAACTAAGCATATTGAAATAAGACATCATTTCATAAGAGATCATATGCTAAATGGTGATGTTATGTTAGAATTTGTATGTACAGATGATCAGCTTGCTGATATCTTCACTAAACCTCTAAGTGAAGATAGATTTTGTGTTCTTAGAAGAGATTTAGGAGTGATTGACCCTTTGATTGATCTATCTTCAATTCTTTTTGATTTTGATCCTTGATTCCTATTCCTTGAATCATTGTTGAGTCAATAATCATTATATCATTTATTGAGGATCATGAGAAGTCTATGGACTCTGTTTGGCCCCTTCCTTTTTTTTGGAATTGCTTTTATTTTTTTTGGTCGTCTGTGCCCGAGTCGACTCGAGCTATCGTAGGAGTCAACTGGGGAACGAAAAATCGGTATATGACCTAACCGAGCCGTCCCTTTCTTATTTTCTTTCGTCTTCCCAAAATCATCCTATTCTGTCTCCCGTCTTCCCTGTCTCTCCCGTGTCGAATCGTAAGTTCCTCGTCTCCTTCTCTTCGTTTTGTCACTGTCATGGCCCCCAAGAAAGCACTCGCTTCCCATAAGAAGCGCCCTAGCATGTGCATTGACGCTGAGAGACGGTCAAAGAGTCAGAATGAGCCGGCTCCTTTGGAACCCGAGGCTCCTTCCCCTCCGAGATCGGCTCCCTCGCGCTCATGTGCTGGAAGGGCAGTCACGACCGGGAGGTGTGTTGATTTTGACTTCCTCTCCCGTTCGGATTTTGCCCTAGGGGATCATTTGAGGTTTCATAGTCTCCATTTTCTTTGTACTCTCTCTGTCCCTACTTACCCCGGGTTAGTTAGGGAGTTCTTCAGCACCGTCACATGGGGTGACGATTGTATTGAAGGTTGGGTAGCCAACACAAAGATTGTCATTTCGGTGCCCATCCTCTCTAGGCTCTTGGACCTACCCATTGTCGGCCCCTGTCCTTCCTCCTTGGCTGATAGGGTGATGGTATACGTCTTTTGCTCGGTAGAGACCCCACGGACCCGTTTGAGGAAATATCTGCAAATCAGCTTAACGCTGAGTTGCGTCTTCTCCTTTGCATTATTGGTCATGTCCTCTTTCCCAAGACTGGAAGATTCGACTTCATTTTCGAGAAGGATCTTATGGTCATGTTCTTCATTCTTCAGGACCTTCCACTGAACTTTCCCCATCTCATCTATCGTCACTTTCTAGAGGCTGTATCTAAGCCTAGGATGAGTCTTCTGTATGGAATGATTTTCACACTTCTCTTTCGTGAGTTCCATGTCGCCATTCCAGAGAGGGAGTCCTCTTGTCCTTTACGTAACACTGACTATGTAGACGAGAGAACCTTTCATAGGATGGGGTTCTCCCTTGTTGAGGGTTCATGGATTCGGAAATCTACATCTACTCATTCTGACCTTCCATCCACAGAGATCCCTTCTTCATCTCATCCTCCTCCTCCCTCTATACCCTCCTCTGAGATCCCAGCTGATTCTGACATTCCCTCTTCTCAGCCTGCTCCTCAGACAGCCCCCACTATCTTTGACTCCGAGTTCGTCGACAGGATTTCGAGTGAGGTGGTCTTGCGCGTTCAGCCGGAGTTCACTCGGCTACACGAGAGGATCACTCACTTGGAAGAGAGCATATCTTGGGAGGACTCCCTCTTTATGGAGGAGTCCGGGATCTGCAGCTGAGAGTTGCTGCCATTGCCACTCCTACAATCATCGACATTTTGGAGTTCGCCAAGGAGGATGGAGAACTTCGAGGTATAGTGGAGCGTGCTACTGCGCAGATTGTGGACTCTATGAGTGACTTTCATCTTCTACAGAAGAACAAATTTTTCAAGATGATAAAACTTCTAGAGTCCATCACCTCTTCCATAGACAGCCTTTTTGGTGGTGCTTCGTCTTCCAAGCCCTAGTTATATTTTTTTTTTCTTTTTCTTCTGCACTGATGTATCTTGTACTTTTTACTGAAATGAAATGAATTCCCTTTTACGTCACATTGTGATGCTTGTGTTGACTTTCTTGGTATCATTATTGTGTTCAATGGTTGCTATTTTCCTTTTTATTATAAAAAATGTGATATATTATAAAAAAAGGGAATCACTAAACAAGAAAACATTTAAGCAAAATGTGATTTGTTCTTAGTAGATTCGATACCTCGAGGTTTTTATTCCTCCGTTGGGGCTCCTCAAGGAGTAATCTCCAGAATCTATTCAAGGGGTATTCGGAGGTTTGTTGGATCATATTCAAAAACAAATCATCAGATTTTTTCTTCTATAATTAAGAACAAAAGTTCAAGTTTAGAACACTAAAAGAACATCCAGAAAATTTGAACAAAGTTTAAACAAAATTGAATGCACATGTTGAGGGGGAGAATCTGAAATTCTAAGAAAGCAAACTCATTAAAGACATATAAGCCAAATAATTGATTGAATAATTTGAAGGCTTATATAATTTCAAATGAAAGGGGGAGCTTTAATTTCAGAGTTTACTGACTTATACCATTCAATTTTGGATATACTAAATGACTAGACATTTGAATTCATTTCAAAACTTTACCATGAATCATTCCTTGAATAAGTAATTCGCTTTACAAATACTCTATCATCATCAAAAAAGGAAAGATTGTGGAGTGATTGAGTATTCCCCTAATTGATGTTGATGAGTTCAAAGCACTTGAGTATGTTTTATGTTGTTCTAATGAATTCAATTTAGTGTTTCAGGAAAATCTTTATTAAATTTTGTCTAAGTGCCTTGAGCTTTGGTTTAGAGTCTTTTGGTTAAGTATTGAACTCTGTCTGAATCAAAGTCTGCATCACGAGTCGACTTCTGCACTCTGCGAGTCAACTCCGGACGCTTGCAAGGTTCTGGCATAAGCTCGAGTCGACTCTGACTAAGAACAGAGAGAAAGACAGAACGATGGATTTTCGACCCTGAGAGCGAGTCGACTCCAAAAGATTGCGAGTCGACTCTAGATGGTCCCGAGTCGAGTCCCAGAAGAAGATAGTGAAAACAACATAGTTGATTTTTGAAGACCTGATATCGAGTCGTCTCCACTGGATCCAGAGTCGACTCCCAAGTTAGTCGAGTCAACTCCAGCAAGGCCCGAATCGACTCCGAGGCAGATCAGTTCAAAAAGACAGAGGATCAATTTTTCGGTCTTTGAGAGCGAAACGTCTCTCGAAGATCTCGAGTCGCCTCTCAAGTCAGCCGAGTAGACTCCAAGCTAACCTGAGTCGACTCGAGGAGGAAAATCAGAAAATGGGTTCTCTGAATTCCTGAGAACGAGCCGACTCCTAAGTGCCCGAGTCATCTCCAGCTGTTGGCGAGTCAACTACAGTTTGGTCCGAGCCGACTCCAGGACAAGGCATGCACTTTAATTCAAATTTGGAACAGTGGCCGAGTCGTCTCCAGTATAGCGCGAGTCGACTCTAAAAACAGCCGAGTCGACTCCAGATTGCGCGAGTCAACTCCGATCCCAACGGATACATTGTCAGATTGTGCAGATAGGTCAGAACGACTCCAAATCAGTCTCTAATGGCTATTTTTCAAAGGTGATCACTTAAATAGCCAGAGTGAACAGTAGTAGACAACAAGAGAGTCATTTCACTTGAGCATTAAAGGTTTTCAACCACCAAAAGCATCCGTAGATTGAATCCAAGCAAAAAGAAGGGAGAAGTGCATTCAACTCAAATTAAAAAGCTTCCTTGGCATTAAAAGATCTACCGACTATTCCTCATCCTCCGGCTCACTCAAGAGGAGACTCAGATATCAAGAAGCCCCACATTAACAACTCAAATCTGTTTGAGGGCTTCTAACTCCTCTTTGTTTATATTGCCCTAAATCTGCTTTTTAGAAGCTTTATTGTTGTAAACTTAAACTCTTGCTTTACTTCTTGATTCAGTCAAGGGATTGAATCAAGGCTAGTTAGGTTTGTTGGTGAGCCAAGGTTAAAACCAACGATGTAAGGTTGTGGTTGGTGAACCGGAAAACACCAACTGGGTTTGATTGTAACCTCGGAAAAACGATCGTTTGGTTCTAGTCGGTGAGCCTGTCAAAACCGACCGAGTTCGTTGTGAACTTGGAAAACAACCGGCTGTAATTCTAGAAATTATAGTGAACTCCCAAGTGCGGCTTGGGAAGTAGACGTAGGAGCAAGTGTTAGCTCCGAACCACTATAAACCTCTCAGTGTTTGTATTGGTCTTTGTCTCTTTCTCTCTCTTCATTCATTGCATCTAGCGATCTAACTAATCCACTTGCAATAGATTTAGTTAATCACTCACTTTATTTTTAATTGGTCAATAATTAATTAAAAACCAATTCACCCCCCCTCTTGGGTTGTCTCCTTGGGCAATAATTTTATATTTAATGATCATTCGAGGACATTGGACTGATAGGAACTGAATTTAAAGATATGGCTTATGCAGGAATAGGATGACCTACTAGTTTCATCCTTCATCAAAAGAAAAAATAATACAATATAGGTTCTATATCTCCATGCTGGACTATATAGTTAATGTGTGAATAAGTAGATCTATAGAGGCAATTCTTTGATGAGCAAGAATCTAAGTTGACGTATCTCAGTAATGCATTTAGAATGTGCCATTTGTTTACAGGTCAATTGGAATAAGATTTCAGCTAATTATTCTCCTACATAATGGATCAAGAAAAATCTATATGTTGTTAGAGAAGAGACTATGATAGAGAAATAGTCCGGATACAAGGATTAGGCTAGATTAGATAAAGCATAATCGAACTTGGGCTAACCCTAAATCCACTTGGATAGGATCCAATTGGGGCCCAATCAACCAAAAGCATATGTGCCCTACATTATATGTGTCTATTAGAAGGCTCAACCACCAAGGTGCATGCTTCTAGAAAAGGCTTGTCCCTAGGGCCGGCACCCCTTGGCCTCCCAAAGTTAGGGTCCAAAATAGACTCCTTAAAGTGGGGCGGCATGGATGACGGTGCCAATTCCTTATTCTATCTCCTCTCTTCTTTGAGTCCTAAATAGGACTCTTTAGATTCAAACTTAGAAACCTTTCACCTCTCCTACTCTATAAATAGAGGCGGCACGTTAGTGTTTTGGGTAAGGGGATACACACCACCAAGAGCGAGGTAGAGAGAGGCACAAGGTTAGGATTTTTTCTTCTCCAAAAGAGAGAGTGAGAGAAAGAAAGAAGGCTTGTGAGATAAGTTTTTCTTATAAAGTATCCATTTGGCATGCAATTGCTAGAGACTAGGACTAGGTAATACTCTAAATAAGCATGTGGATTGAAGTGGCCGAGGATAGTAATTTTTAGAGGGCTTTATACTTTCGTGGCCTCAGTATCTCTTAACCAATATACTTTGCTTTTATTATGCATGTAATCTATATATTCATGGTGATTTATCAAAAAGAGCAATCTTGTTCCATATTTTAGATTTTAATCTGCTATATAATATTGTGTTGGATAGCACACCACACCCTTCAAGTGGTATCAAAGTGCCAAGTTTCCCTTTAGGTGAAAAATAACTCCCAATCTAGTAATAGATCTATGTTGGTATGGTTTCATGCTTGTTTGGGACATTTTAAATGGTGTATAATGTAGATCACATGAGATATGATCTATTAATTGTTTTTCCATCTTTAACTTGTGGTGATGATTATAAAAATATGATTTCCTAATTTTTCCAAATTTGATGTATATTGATTTACAACAAAATTTTATTAATCATGCATAGTGTAGCACTATATCAAGCATGGGGTGCAATTTGTTTTGGCATGAATCTCATTAGATGAGAATAGAAGGCCATGGATCTAATTTTAATCCACAAGAGAAAAGTTCAGATCTGATTCTAAATTAATAGATATGAAGGTATTCTTCTCATGGGGTGATAGAAGAAGGCTTTAGTTGCATGAATCAGTGGTCGGAATCATATAGATCCAGTTTCATTAAATCTATTTCTTACTTTTACACGATTGTATCTTATGTAGATAATTTCTAGATCTAAGTTCTTAACTCTTCTTCTTCATTATATAAGATAGGAAGGTCCATCTTCTATGCCCATCGTGTCCTATTAGGAATAGGACACGTGTATGTTTATCAGTTTGATTAAAGTTGGCAAAATCCCTTGTGTTGAGGCTTTTCAGTTTGTTGTGCTTATATCTTGTATTTCTAAGAAGCCATGGAGGTCTTTATATGTCTATGAATCACATATAAACTTACATAATGAGTTTTATGAGCCCTAGATGTGAGAAAAGTAGATTCTAGTAGGAGCAGGACTCCAAGGTTTCTTATTGGATCCTTAAGATCTTCATGATCCGATAATTTCTTTGCTTTTCTATCTTTCTCACATTGTTTGGAGGTGATTTTTCTTTAATTTGGTGGCTAGGACCTTGTTCTCCCATATCTGCACACTGAGAGAAGAAAATCTACAACTAGTAGCTTGGTCAAGGCCGGAGGCACTAATAAAGGGAGCCTAATGATCAGACAAAAGGCATCAAAATGGTATGGAAAACTTGTACAAAAGGGACCATGAATGTTAATCCCCCCCCAAAAAAAAAAGATTGAAAGATCAGAATAGGGCAAGGAGAAGTTGGGGTGCGACCATCACTAACATCAACCTCAACAAAAAAATTTCTCCAGCCAACAAACATATGGATCCAAAAGATTGCATAGTGTAACACATGTTTAGCTTCATAGACACCTTAAATCTTATATTTCTATTATGGAATGCTTTTTCTTTTCTTTTTTTTGATACACCAGCTGCTCACACTAATCTCGTGTGAGCATAGCCAATAGAATCAAGAGAAAGAAGACATCTCAGTGGAGAAGGAATGGTAGAATGTCGAGTCCAAATAACTTCTCCAGAATGGTGGGCGATATGGAGGTGTTAGAGTGGGAAAATGACTACATCCCGACCAGAGATATTGTCCGTTTTGGGGAAGTGTGTATGTATCGCGCGACGCGTGTCGTGTGCAACTCTTAATGGGCAATATTCCCCTCACGACTTTGTCCTTTTTAAAAGGGCCTTCTAGAAGGAAAGGGGTGGCCCCTCCTTATAAGGCATAATCCTTTCCGCTCCTCTTTCAATGTGGGACTGAAGTCCCGGATCTCCCATCCGCCCTCCAACACTACCCCCCAGCGGGAAGGATTCGTGCGGAAAAGTTTCGGCAGGGCCCTTTCTCTAGCGCCATCTGTTAGAACAGAAAAGTGACTGCATCCCGACCAGAGGTATTGTCTACTTTGGGGAAGTACGTAAGTATCGCGCGACGCGTGTCGTGTGCAGCTCTTAATGGGCAATATTCTCCTCACGATTTTGTCCTTCTTAAAAAGGCCTTCTGGAAGGAAAGGGGTGGCTCCTCCTTATAAGGCACAATCCTTTCCGCTACTCTTCCAATGTGGGATTAAAGTTTCGGATCCCCCATCCGCCCCCCAACAGGAGGCAACCCAGTCCACAGCCTTCTTTGCCTCTCGGTACACATGTACGGCCTGGAATGCATCACACTCTCTCACCAGCAACCGAATATCGCCAAGAAATGGATGGCCATCCCCCTCTGCCCCTCCTTCAGTGTCCACTCAATCACCATGGCTAAGTCCCCCTCAAGGATGATGCTCCTAGCCCCTAACACCTGTCTCGCGTAGAAAATATCCTCCCACACCGTCCTAAGCTCCGCTCCAAAAGCTGATGCCTCGAAAGAGCGTCGCCCTCCCACCACAACCAACTTAGATCCTGATCCTTGATCACAAATGCTACACCAGCTCTGTCACCACTATTAAGCAGGCTGCCATCAAAATTCACCTTAAGATGACTGGGGTTGAAGGCTCCCAAGAAGCAAGCACAGACCTGGGAGGTGTAGTAGTAGAGAGGGGGTCTCAGATTTTTCTAGTTATTTCATATGAAGCATCCAATGTAGCCTCAGTGACTGCAACAGCCTGATAGAGTGCCTTCTCCACAATAGTCCTTAGAGGTGCCCTCCTGTCCTCAAAGATCCTGTCGTTTTTATCTAGCCGGATGTGATAGGCCAAATAGGCACAGGTAATACCCTACCCAGCTGTGCTCGGTGACTGCATGGTTGCTCTTATATGGCGCAAAAGATTCTCTGCTGACTCAGTGGACCTAGGGAGGAAAAATGAGGCCCTCCTCCAAATCTGTGCGGCCCGTGGAAAATGAAGCAGAGCATGGCTGACCAACTCCACCAACTTCGAGCAGTCTGCACACACCGAGGGAGTCTTGACTCCTCTCCTCGACAACATTCTCCCAGTCGACAGGCAATCTTAGGCCACCTTCTAGATGAACAAAGTCACTCAGGGGTGGACCCACCTCCCATAACCACCTGTAGGTCTGTTGAGCATACCTTGGCCCTCCCAGTGATCGTCCAGACTAATCTGTCCTCTGAAGCACCATAAGATAGCGAGATAGTTAGAATCCTCTAAGCCAACTGCTCCCCGAAGGCCTCCCTGATCAATGCCTCATCCCACTTGCCCTCCCCAGAAACGAGCAGGTCACAGACTCTAGAACCAGCCAGTCTCGTTGCATCAACCATCGTCGGCAATCGACTTAGCGGTTGCTCAGTCACCCACATGTCCTCTAGAACATCAACGGCTTGTCCATTGCCGATCACCCATCTGGTCACCGTGAGCACCGACGGAGCATGTTAGCAGATCTCCCTCCATATGAAGGAGCAATGGTGCCCTGCCTAGAAGCAAGTCGCCATCACCTGCACTCCATACTTGGCGCTTAGCAGTGCGCTCCACAAGTTTTCCAACTCCACAATTTGCATGGCGATATCTCAATAGAAAGGAGCTCGGTATTACAACTCAAGGGTTGAGGTTATGCTCTTCCGACCTAGCGACCTCGTCTTGAAAAAGATCGAAGCATCACAACCAGAGAAACTTGAAAAGCTGAGCCCAAATTGCCAAATTGGAAAGGCCCATACTGAGTAGCCGAAGCAATACGACTAGGAACGTATAGGCTGGAGGATCTTGACAGCACTCTAATCCCACACTTGGAACTCCAAAAACCTTCGTATCTATCACTAGTAAGGTTCATTGTATACTGAGCTTATTTCTAATAAAGACCTTCTTGTTATGTTTCTATCTTTTAGATTGGACAATTATGATAAGCATATTTGACTTGGATAAAATAAGGAATACCTCAGAAATGCCTGAGCCCCGACCTAAGACTTCCAAGGTCAACGATAGTTCGGTAACAAAACCAACTATTTTGGTGGAGATACCTCGGACCTGTCCGGGACCTCCTTAAGCCTAGCTTGCTCGGAATTCGAAGTAAATCTGGAGACAAACTCTAGAAAATCAACTGAGGAGCCTAAGATTGGCTAGAAATCCTTGCCGATCATCTGGTCGTAATTATCAGAAAATCAACCGACCCTAAGATTGGCTGGAAATTCTTGTCGATCCTCTGATCAGAATTATCGTAAAATCAATTGAGGAGCCTAATGGCTGAAAATCCTTGCCGATCCTCTGGTTGGAATTATCAAAAAATCATTCGAGGAGCTCAAGATTCGTTAAAAGTCGTCGTCAATCCTCTAGTCGGGATTAAGCTAAAAAAAGGCACCAAAAGAAAGTTCGGTACAATGAACCGGACTCAGATGAAGAAAATAAATCATGCAAGAATGAACTAAAGATGGGTACTTGGAAAAAATTTTACTTTCATTACTTTTAAGTTTATACATCAACCTCAGAAAAAATGGAGCAAAAGCAAAGTACATTAAGCTCCATCTATTTGAGCAAAAAGAAACAAAAGAAAAAAGAAAAAAAAGACTTTATTCTTTGAGCCGCTGTCTTCATCGTTGCCGTCTTCATCATCGTCGTCTTCATCGCCGAGGTCAGGTTGAAGGTCGAAGAAATCCATCCTCGAGAAGAGCCGATGTGCTTGAGCTTAGCACTCTTCAAAGCACTTCGCGAATGCATCGGTCGCATTCTCAACGGACCATATTTGAACCGATCCGAGGAGAGATACTCCTCGGCTTGGACGACAAGCTCCTCTCCGGCTCGGCCCGAGCAAGTTTCATAGAAAGCTCCAGAACCTTCTGTTCGGCAGCTAGGAAGGCCTCCCTAATCGTGGACAAACGGTTGTCAGAGTTCATCACCTGGCTCCGCGCGGCTGAGGCTTTAGCTTTCGCCTACTTGATCTTATACTTGGCCTTCCTTGCTCGCTCCTCGGCCTGCCGAGCCCACTCCTCGATTGGCTCTCGCTTCATCTCGAGCTCCGAGCCATGCCTCTTGAGTGCCAGGATCGACTTGTACATGTAGCTGACCTCATGAGCATGCTGAAAAGAAGAAGAATTAGTGACCGAAGTCAAAGTGAATGACTTGGCAAAAGTTCACAAATTAAAAACTTGCCCAGATGACCGAGAAGAAGGCCCCATCGATCAGGTCATTGACGGTGAAGGAGCACATGAGCTTCTTGTTGTCCCCAAGTTGGATAGTTTAGACCACCTCCCTAGCCACCCCGAAGTTTGTCAAAGCTGAAACGGTCTCTTGGATCGACCACCTCTTGATGTAGGTCCTGGAAGCGCAGGCTAAGGTTGAAGGGTCGTTCTCAGCTGAGGAGGGCGAACTCGGATAGGACCGAACCATGGCATGAGCTCGGAGGATGACAGACGTGAAGACGCGGCAGCGGCAGACGGGTGGGCGAGGACGACCCCTTCGGAGGGGCCGACCTAATTGGAGATACAATTTCAACCTCAAGGTCGAGCTCCACATTTTGCTCCCAAGATACGAGCACTCGAGGGAGACCTCTGGAACCGAGTCCTTAGCAGCTTCGGCGACAGGGGCCGAGGAGGATTCTCCCCTCAACTTCTTTCTTTGGGGGGCTTCACCCCTGAAAACTGTGGCTGACCTCTTGCGCATCTTCTTGCGGATCAGCGCCAGGTCAGTCTTCATCACTGCAATAGTTGCAAGGCCAAAGACAAAGGCAAGAATCCCAAAGAGAAAAGATAGAACAATTTCTAAAGAAGTTTACCCTGGGGTCAGCTGGGCTCAGACCGATGTTGATCAACATTCCTCTTGGACAACAATGTTAGATGTATGCCCTAGAAGCCAATTTGGCTGACACATTGTTGATTCTAGGGACATAATTTTGTACTTGACTGTTTATTATTGAATAAATAAAAGGCATCTTTTCATTCATATTATTTATGTGTCTATGAATCGTCCAAGAAATTAATAAGATGATGATACATATTCTCAAGAGTTGAGAATTTGAGCCATGTATCATTGGTGATTAATTTCTAAATGCTCCTGATCAATGGATCATCACGAGGACGGTAATCGATCCGATCAGTGCACAGATCACTTTCCTTCTGGATGGACGAGACTTGAGTCCACAGTGTAGGGACACTGAAGTGATAGTGCAGGTGCTTGTTAGAGAACAAGGGTACTGAGCGTGACCAAGACAAGAAGTCACTTGGATGTCTATCCACTCGTCAGTGACTTGCTTGATGTTGTAGTAGTGTGACTGGTCCTTTGACCTGCGGTGCTTCGGCTACTCACAGTGAGGTTATTGTAGTTTGACTGCACACATACATGGTCTCTAGCCATATGGGTCCATGCAGTGTAGATTGGCTGCAGTAAGTTCACTGTAGGAGTAGGGTATGCGCCTATAAGGAATCTATCGACCTTGATAGAAGAGGAGTGATCCTATGTGATTTGTTAGACTGAGTTCTAAGACCTTGGCCAGGGCAGTAATATAAAGTGGAAAAAGAGTTTTCCACTATCGAACTCAAGTCGAATAAATCTTGACATATGACAGACGATGGGGTTTGACGAGTTGTCCATGACCTCCGTCCTGTAGGGATCCACGATAGTAGGACTGTATCACATGATAACTGCACCTAGAGGTTCATCATTCCATTCTGCTGGGTAGCCACTACATGCTGCTAGGTGTCACTGGTGGATGGTGAGACTCACAGGGATTATCTCGATGATCGATAAACCCTAATGAGTTGAGTTGGAATCGTTCCAACCCATTGAAAGGAGTTTTCAATGATATTGTGATAGAGATCGCAATATATCTCACTACCAGTCAGAGTAGAACCTATGGGGTCACACACACACTAGAAGTATTGACCGATCCGATGGTTGAAAAGTGATTATGAATCACAAATAATCAATTCGATTGATAAGAAGCTGAAGAAGGAACAAAGGGAATTAATTAATTGGACTTAAACACAAATCCTACTTCGGGTAGGATTCCTAGAGTCCTAATTGGATTAGGACTGGGAATCCTAGTTCGAGTAGGACTGAAATTCCTACTTGAAATAGGATTCCTACAATCCTAATGAGATTAGGAATTTTGAATTAAAATCGGATTCCTACTTGGAGTAGGATTCCTAGAGTCCTAATCGGATTAGGACTTCGAATTCAAATATAGTCCTAATTGGATTAGGACTAAAATTAAATATGTCCTAATTTGGATTAGGATTCCTTAAGTCCTAATTAATTATTAATCTAATGAATCAACATGACTCCTAATTGGATTAGGATTGAAGAGTTCAATTGAGTCATGGTTCATTCAAGTCCTAATTGGATTAGGACTAGCATAGATTAAACCCGATTGATTCATGATTTGGTTAATCCTAATTAGATTAGGACTAAACCATGAGAAGGGCACCTAATCCTCTTTGGAAGAGGATTGGGTTAACCAAGTAAGAGGGGCATAAGCCCCTCTCATCCTTGATTAGGTGCGGCATGAAGAGAGGGGGCCGGCGCCCCCTCTTGGAAAGTATTCAAGGGCTCCTAACTTGTTGGAGCCCTTCATCCTTATTAAAGGAGGACTAGGGCCGGCGCCCTAGTTGAAGCTTTTCTCCTCCTCCAAGCCGTGGCCATCCCTCATCCTCCCTTGTTTCAGCCGCAAGCAAGAGAGAAGGCAAAAGAAAGGGTGGCGGCCTCCTTCCCCTCTCTTCCTCCATCCAACGCAGGGAGATAGAAAGAAGGCTGCAGGGGCTTGAATCTTCTTCCTCTTCTTCATCCTTCTTCTTCCTCCTCTCAAGTACAATCAAGGGTTGATTGAAAGAGAGGAGATCAGCCATCAAAAGAAGTCTTTGCAAGGGAGCTAGCACTCCGGGAAGACAAGAAAGATTTGATCGGTCCTCTACTTCGTGTGGATACCCGTAGAGGCCGGACGTTTGAACGGCTTCAAGCGAACCCTCTACCGAAAACCACGAAGTCAGATTTGCGGTGATCATCTACCCGCGCAAGGTGAAGATCTGATCTTCCTAATGGTTTTAAAAGTTTTAATTCTTACCTAATTACGAAAGGTCTCGAAACAACGTTCATGCGATGAACGTTGATCCCGCACATGCCCCCTTTCCGCTGCCATCTGATTTTTGTTTTGAAATATCAGCGGCATGGGCGGGTTCACAACAGTGATATCAGAGCCTAGGCTACGTAGATTAAGGTAAGAATTAAATATCTAAAGGCTTATTAGATCTAAAAATTGAATGATCATGCATGCTGAAAATTTCTGCATGCAGATTTTTCAGGGGTGCTGATTTTTGCATGCTGATTTTTATGTGATAAAATGATGATTCTAATTGCGTTGTTAATGAGATTACAAAGTTTAGAATCATGATTAGCATGATCAGCAACCTATGTCATGACATAATCAGTTAGTTTTCAGATCTGAAAATTATAATTGTTGCATATGGTGATGATCATAGGATTCAAACCCTTTTGGTATCAAATGTAAATGACCTGCGATGTGATCTGCGATGTCATGTAATTTTTCAGATGCTTGCATGCATCTTATTTGATGTTTTGAGAGGCCTGCGTGCCTCCTAAAAGGAGATGTAATTTATTTTTATTTTTATTTTACATTTGGTTGTATTTCTGTGATGTGATGTACGTCAACGATCAAGTCGAAGACGATGCATGAGATGAACAGGGGTCTAAGCGGTTGATGGCGATTGGATCAAGAGTTGGTCAAGGATCGAATCAAGGAGGCTTGGAACCAATTCAAGAGTTGAAGACCAGTTGATCGATTGACGTGCATGTGCTTGTAATACGACCTAACTAGAATCCATGATCATCACCTATTTAAAGTTTAGCTTTATTTGATGCTGCGATTATAACTGCCTGTGATGTGCCGTTTGCATGTGATGTGAATGCGAGTCGGGTAGATAGGTTTACATGTGATGTAGCAAACCCAATTGAGACCTAAATCAAAACCTCCTCAATCAAGTCGAGAGTGAACCGACATGAGCGAGTCATATTAGATTAATTGATCTAATTGGTGTCTAGGAAAGCATAAAAGGTGGTTACTTAATTAGGACCTTAGTCTCTGAGTAAGGGGAGCCTCCCACCTGCTTACCTGGCCAATTGTTCGATTACCTCTTATGAAGGGCTCAAGTTGCAAACACTAAGACCTGATTAACCAATATTAAGTCAATAGGTCTTCCACTGTAGTAGAGCTGCTAAGGCCTTTCTGATGTTGATTTGTCTCGGCTGGACACAGTGGTCAAGTTGCATCGGGGGGCTGGACCTCTCTATAGACATGAGATGTTGTAGGGTAAAGGTGGGGTTGGGCACCAATAACTGTTAGGTGAGGACCCAATGACAACTTTATTCCTACGGTTATACGGTGGGTCTGACTTAACTAAGAAATGGGACCAATAACTGTTAGGTGAGGTCTTCATGGCTTAGAGACCAAGTTACACTGCACCATGCTTGAGAAGCATTGTACAAGAGTTGTACACTCATCCATCTATGTGTCACCAATAACTGTTAGGTGAGGTGGCATGTAAATCGGTGGGGCCGCAGTACCCACTAGAAACCCTAGTCGTGTGGGATTTCCGTTTTCCTACCAGGGGAGTGTGAGGGATTCGAGAAAATAGTGGGAGTTACATTTGTTCTAAAAGACCTTAGAACAGATTAGGATCAAGTACAAAAGTCTAACTAGAATCTTTACTCTCTGCAGATACAATGTCAGCTTCAAACCCTTTGACTCGTATTCTTGAGACCAACCGACTGACCGGAACCAATTACAAAGACTGGCTTAGAAATCTCAAAATTGTTTTGGACTGTGAGAAAATAGGCTACATACTCGATTCAGATATCCCCACACTACCAACACGTCCTACTGATGTTCAGCGTGAGATGCATAAAAAGTGGTTGGATGATGACATTAGAGTAAAATGCTATATGATGGCATCCATGTCAAATGAACTCCAATGCCAGCATGAAAATATGAAGACTGCTAGGGACATACTGGCACACCTGCAAGAGTTGTATGGTGAGCAGAGTCGCACAGCTCGTTTTGAAGTGTCCAAGAGGCTTTTCAAAACAAAGATGCGCGAGGGGCAGTCTGTCCATGATCACGGTCTGACTATGATCAAGGATCTGGAGGAGCTTGAGAAGCTCGGTATGGACATGCACAAGGAATTACAAGTGGATTTGATCCTACAGTCACTTCCTGATTCATTTGGTCAGTTTATAGTAAACTACCACATGAATAAGATTGAATGCACTAAGACTGAACTAATCAACATGTTGGTAACTGCTGAGGGAGCCTTGAAAGGTTCAAGGGGTAATGTCCTTGCTGCTGAGTTGACTTCTGGTTCCAAGAGAAAGTCTACTTGGAAGAAAAAGAAGCCTGCTAAGAAGCAGAAGAAAGACAAGAAGCCAAAGAAGGAAGTTCAAAAGAAAAAGGCTAACGACAAAGGAAAATGTTTCCACTGCAATGTCGAAGGCCACTGGAAGAGAAACTGTACTTCATACCTCGAGAGCCTGAAGAACAAGAAAGGTGACACGCCTTCAGAAGGTATAGACTTGCTCATAATTGAAACTAATCTAACGGTTTCTTCTACTTCTAGTTGGGTTATAGATTCTGGTTCTAGTGCTCATTTGTGCACTACCATGCAGGGTCTAAAGGAAAGTAGAAGGCTGGCGGAAGGTGCGGTAACCCTTCGGGTTGGCAACGGGGCAAAAGTTGCTGCTGTGGCTGTGGGCACCTACCATCTGCGACTACCGTCTGGATTTAGTTTATTACTTAGAGACTGCTATTGTGTACCTGCTGCTAGCAGAAATTTGATTTCTGTTTCATGTCTAGCACAGGAAGGTCATGTTTTTACTTTTGACAAAGACTGCTGTTCTATTTATTTAAGAAATAAAATAGTCGCACGTGGTTTCATGATCGACAGTCTCTATCATTTACATATGGATGTATCTGTGAATATTACCGAGCAAGAAGTGAGTGCCAAAGGATCCAAAAGATCTAGAGATGAGATAAACCAAAGATATTTGTGGCACCTCAGACTTGGCCATATTGGAGAGGATAGGATGAACAAAATGGATAAAGATGGGCTTCTCGGCTCATTGACTTCCGAGTCATATCCAGTTTGCGAGTCCTGTCTTCGAGGAAAAATGGCTAGACTGCCCTTTGTAGGACATGGAGAGAGGACCACTGAAATACTTACCCTAGTACATACAGATGTATGTGGCCCATTCGATGTGCTAGCCAGGGGATGTTATTCTTACTTCATTACCTTTACCGATGATTATTCACGATATGGGTATGTGTATCTTATGAGACACAAGTCTGAATCTTTTGAAAAGTTCAAAGAGTTCAAGAATGAAGTAGAAAAACAAACCGGAAAATCTCTTAAGGCTCTTCGATCAGATCGAGGAGGAGAATACCTTAGTGGGGAATTCCGGGACTATCTCAAAGAAAACGGCATAGTCTCACAATGGACACCTCCGGGTACACCTCAACTCAACGGGGTGTCAGAGAGGAGGAATCGGACCCTGTTGGACATGGTCAGGTCCATGATGAGCTTTACTGATTTACCTATGTTCCTTTGGGGGGATGCCTTACTCACATCGATTTATTTATTGAATAGAGTTCCCTCTAAATCCGTTCCTACCACACCGTATGAGATATGGCATGGTAAGAAACCAAGTCTGGGTCATCTCAAGATTTGGGGATGTCCGGCCCACGTCAAGAGACTACAGGCGGACAAGTTAGAGGCTAGGACCATAAGTGCTCGTTTTATAGGATATCCTAAAGAGTCATTAGGATACAATTTTTACGTCTCAGAGGATCACAATGTGTTTGTGAGCCGTCATGCCATCTTCTTGGAAAATCAGTTTATCCTTGATAGAGGCAGTGGAAGAAAAATTGAGCTTGAAGAGAAAATCTCTGAAAAGCAACGAGTCATGGATCCTATAGAACCCATTCATAAAGAGCCAGTACACGATGTCCCTCGACCACCTCGTAGATCTAGTAGGGTCTCCCATCCTCCCGATAGATACTTAGGTATACTAGAAGAGGATATCGAGGAAATGTTCCTAGTGGAAGATAGGGATCACATACAGGATCCCAAAACCTACAACGAGGCGATATCTGATATCGATTCCGAGAAATGGCTGGAAGCCATGAAGTCAGAATTAGACTCCATGCATTCCAACCAAGTCTGGACCTTAGTAGACCCACCAGAAGGTATTGTACCTATTGGATGCAAATGGATCTATAAAAGGAAGATAGGTTCGGATGGAGAGGTAGAGACCTATAAGGCAAGGCTTGTGGCGAAAGGGTATAGTCAGCGCGAAGGCATTGACTATCAGAAGACCTTTTCACCTGTAGCCATGCTAAAATCCATCCGAACATTGCTTGCTATTGCAGCATTTCATAATTATGAAATCTGGCAGATAGATGTGAAAACTGCCTTCCTGAATGGACATCTTAATGAAGATATCTATATGGAACAGCCTTTGGGTTTCACTTCCAGTGATGGAGATCACAAGGTCTGCAAGCTGCAAAGGTCCATCTATGGACTAAAGCAAGCCTCTCGGAGTTGGAACACTCGTTTCGATGACGCAATCAAAACGTTTGATTTCATCAAAAACGAAGAGGAACCGTGTGTTTACAAAAAGGTTAGTGGGAGCGCTGTCGTATTTCTCGTATTGTACGTGGACGACATCCTACTAATAGGGAATGATATTCCCATGCTAACCTCGGTCAAGGTCTGGTTGTCAAAAGAATTCTCCATGAAAGACCTTGGGGAAGCATCCTATATTTTGGGAATAAAGGTCTATAGAGATAGATCTAAAAGGATGCTTGGCCTTTCACAGAAGATGTACATAAAGGAGGTGCTGAAGAGGTTCAGCATGGAAAACTCCAAGAGGGGTCTCTTACCCCTTAGGCATGGAATTCATCTCTCCAAGAAGATGTGCCCCAACACATCTGAAGAGATTCAACGCATGAGCAAGATTCCCTATGCATCGGCAATAGGAAGCCTCATGTATGCCATGCTGTGTACACGACCTGATATAGCTCTTGCTGTGAGTGTCACAAGCAGATATCAGTCGAATCCAGATGAAGAACACTGGACAGCTGTGAAGAATATTCTCAAGTACTTGAGAAGAACTAAAGATTTATTCTTGGTTTTTGGAGGATCATCAGAGTTAAAGGTAAAAGGGTACACAGATTCAGACTTCATGACTGATGTCGATGACAGAAAGTCAACATCTGGATATGTGTTCTTGTGCAATGGTGGTACGGTAAATTGGAAGAGTTCTAAACAACCGATCATTGCTGATTCTACTATGGAAGCTGAATACATCGCCGCCTCTGAAGCTGCTAAGGAAGGCTTCTGGTTCAAGAAATTCATTACAGAGTTGGACGTGATGACATCAGATGCCATAACACTCTACTGCGATAATAATGGCGCCATAGCCCTTGCTAAGGAGCCAAGGTCTCATCAGAAGTCTAAGCATATAGAGCGGCGCTTCCATCTCATACGCGACTATGTTGAGAAGAAATATGTAGAGGTGCAGAGAGTAGACTCCGCGGATAACGTGGCAGACCCGTTCACTAAGCAGCTGAGTCAGCAAAAGACTGAAGCCCACCTTGAGAAGATGGGCCTAAGATATATGACCAATTGGCTTTAGTGCAAGTGGGAGATTGTTAGATGTATGCCCTAGAAGCCAATTTGGCTGACACATTGTTGATTATAGGGACATAATTTTGTACTTGACTGTTTATTATTGAATAAATAAAAGGCATCTTTTCATTCATATTATTTATGTGTCTATGAATCGTCCAAGAAATTAATAAGATGATGATACATATTCTCAAGAGTTGAGAATTTGAGCCATGTATCATTGGTGATTAATTTCTAAATGCTCCTGATCAATGGATCATCACGAGGACGGTGATCGATCCGATCAGTGCACAGATCACTTTCCTTCTGGATGGACGAGACTTGAGTCCACAGTGTAGGGACACTGAAGTGATAGTGCAGGTGCTTGTTAGAGAACAAGGGTACTGAGCGTGACCAAGACAAGAAGTCACTTGGATGTCTATCCACTCGTCAGTGACTTGCTTGATGTTGTAGTAGTGTGACTGGTCCTTTGACCTGCGGTGCTTCGGCTACTCACAGTGAGGTTATTGTAGTTTGACTGCACACATACATGGTCTCTAGCCATATGGGTCCATGCAGTGTAGATTGGCTGCAGTAAGTTCACTGTAGGAGTAGGGTATGCGCCTATAAGGAATCTATCGACCTTGATAGAAGAGGAGTGATCCTATGTGATTTGTTAGACTGAGTTCTAAGACCTTGGCCAGGGCAGTAATATAAAGTAGAAAAAGAGTTTTCCACTATCGAACTCAAGTCGAATAAATCTTGACATATGACAGACGATGAGGTTTGACAAGTTGTCCATGACCTCCGTCCTGTAGGGATCCACGATAGTAGGACTGTATCACATGATAACTGCACCTAGAGGTTCATCATTCCATTCTGCTGGGTAGCCACTACATGCTGCTAGGTGTCACTGGTGGATGGTGAGACTCACAGGGATTATCTCGATGATCGATAAACCCTAATGAGTTGAGTTGGAATCGTTCCAACCCATTGAAAGGAGTTTTCAATGATATTGTGATAGAGATCGCAATATATCTCACTACCAGTCAGAGTAGAACCTATGGGGTTACACACACACTAGAAGTATTGACCGATCCGATGGTTGAAAAGTGATTATGAATCACAAATAATCAATTCGATTGATAAGAAGCTGAAGAAGGAACAAAGGGAATTAATTAATTGGACTTAAACACAAATCCTACTTCGGGTAGGATTCCTAGAGTCCTAATTGGATTAGGACTGGGAATCCTAGTTGGAGTAGGACTGGGATTCCTACTTGAAATAGGATTCCTACAATCCTAATGAGATTAGGAATTTTAAATTAAAATCGGATTCCTACTTGGAGTAGGATTTCTAGAGTCCTAATCGGATTAGGACTTCGGATTCAAATAGAGTCCTAATTGGATTAGGACTAAAATTAAATATGTCCTAATTTGGATTAGGATTCCTTAAGTCCTAATTAATTATTAATCTAATGAATTAACATGACTCCTAATTGGATTAGGATTGAAGAGTTCAATTGAGTCATGGTTCATTCAAGTCCTAATTGGATTAGGACTAGCATAGATTAAACCCAATTGATTCATGATTTGGTTAATCCTAATTAGATTAGGACTAAACCATGAGAAGGGCACCTAATCCTCTTTGGAAGAGGATTGGGTTAACCAAGTAAGAGGGGCATAAGCCCCTCTCATCCTTGATTAGGTGCGGCATGAAGAGAGGGGGCCGGCGCCCCCTCTTGGAAAGTATTCAAGGGCTCCTAACTTGTAGGAGCCCTTCATCCTTATTAAAGGAGGACTAGGGCCGGCGCCCTAGTTGAAGCTTTTCTCCTCCTCCAAGCCGTGGCCATCCCTCATCCTCCCTTGTTTCAGCCGCAAGCAAGAGAGAAGGCAAAAGAAAGGGTGGCGGCCTCCTTCCCCTCTCTTCCTCCATCCAATGCAGGGAGATAGAAAGAAGGCTGCAGGGGCTTGGATCTTCTTCCTCTTCTTCATCCTTCTTCTTCCTCCTCTCAAGTACAATCAAGGGTTGATTGAAAGAGAGGAGATCAGCCATCAAAAGAAGTCTTTGCAAGGGAGCTAGCACCCCGGGAAGACAAGAAAGATTTGATCGGTCCTCTACTTCGTGTGGATACCCGTAGAGGCCGGACGTTTGAACGGCTTCAAGCGAACCCTCTTCCGAAACCCACGAATTCAGATTTGCGGTGATCATCTACCCGCGCAAGGTGAAGATCTGATCTTCCTAATGATTTTAAAAGTTTTAATTCTTACCTAATTACAAAAGGTCTCGAAATAACGTTCATGCGATGAACGTTGATCCCGCACATGCCCCCTTTCCGCTGCCATCTGATTTTTGTTTTGAAATATCAGCGGCATGGGCGGGTTCCCAACAAACAATTCTTACAATGCAGAAATTTTGGATTGAGATTTAAGAAGAGCGTCCAAGGACCCTTCATTGCCAGACAACCTCAGGGTTCGATTCAAAGATTTTTGAGGTGCCTTCCACAGGATTTCAAACCGCCATGGCTGCTCGGAGAAAACAAAGAGGAACCTCCTTTTCCATCCATGAATGGAAGAGGGAGTATTTCGGATCAACTGGTGGCCCTTCTAAGAATAAAAGTACCACGGGTTGCTGTTCCAAGGATGCCTCTTCAGAGTGAAGCATCCTCGGAAGAGGGAACTTGAGGCCCGGATGTTCAAGAAAAGACAAAAAGAAAGAAAAATGACGTAGATTCGCCAGGAGTTCGAAACTAGCTGGGTTTGGACGAGGCTGTAAACCCTCATAATTGGACAAAGAAGGGATGAAGAGGTAATCTCAACCCATCCCTGAGAGTTTCCTCATACAGGACAAGTCGAGAGGGAGAAGGACTTGTTACCTGGTCATCAGGACCGACAAGTTTAAAGGTGAACTTAGGAGGTATGAAGTGTTGAGTTTGGATAAGGTCTATTTCCTCTTGGATGAGGATGGACACCTTATAGTCTGGTCCAAAGCGGACCTCGGGCTCCGCCTGACCTGGAGGTGAGGACTGCTAAGCTCAGGGAGAATGGTTGAACGACCAACTCCCTGCCGAGGCGTTGACCTCGGCATCACTCATGCTAGCGAAAAAAGGGAAGAGAAAAGATGAAGGAGAAATCAAAGGAAGGAATTCGAGCAACCAAGAGTGGGTACCCACCGAAAAATGGAGGAGCACGGAGGACACCGAAGCCAAAGAAGAGAAGCCTCGTCGGAGCGCCACCTGAGAGCTTGCGCACTCATGCACTCAGGAAGATCTGCAAATGAAGCAAGGGTGCTAACTGAGGGAGGGAGTTACTCTTATATAGAGGCACAGACGACCCTGATCAAAGCAACAGTTTGACTACTCGAGCAGATTCAGCCACGTGTTAAATTGAGATATGACGTAAGCGATTCACCAGAATTGCTGCATAAACGACGCCTTGGGATAATCCCGGAATAATAGCTCCTCGGGATAGCTTACAATATGGTGACGATTCGGAAAGATCAACTGGCACATTAATGCTCTCTTTTAGAAGCTTTGCCCTCGATCGAGATGATGATATGACTTCCGATGCTCGAACTAAAATGCAGCTCGGTCTCGAAAGTGGAGGGCAAGTGATGAAAAAAATGTTGGACATATCGACCTCAGATTAGGCCGACTTTCTTGACCTCAGTATAAACCGAGGTGAACAATATTTTGATCTTAGATTAGGCTGACCATCTTGACTTCGGTGTAAACCGAGGTGAACAACTTTGGTGATAACCGAGGAGCTAATCGGCACGTGCCGATAAAGACCGACAGTTTTAGCAGCCAACAATCATGACAATACTATAGTCGCCGCATGATCAGTGTCGTATGCCGCCCAAGCTGAATGATTTCCACGCTGTAAATGTACAACTAGTCATTAACACACGTCACATCAAATCATGTAATGACAAAATAGACTATCCTATATACAAGGGTAGTTTAGGGGCCCTCATATATATGATATTCACTCAGAGAGAACTTCACTCTGCTAAATTTTTTTTTTCTTCCACAATATTGCCTTTCTATTCTAACTTAGGCATCGAAGAGTTCTCCGCCGGAAACTCTCCGACAAGCAAACTTCTTGTAGGCCGTCTCCAGAGGAGATCAACTTCTCAACACCTCGGCTGCCTTGTTTAGCTCGATTCTCGTCGATTTCAAGATCAGCCGAGCTGCGCTCTGACCTCGGTCCGGAATTCCGTGGCAACATATGGTATCTAAGCTCTCTTGCTTCTCTATCATAGCATCCAGAGCACTCCTCTTGGGACAATTTCTAGTCTAATGTGAACCATTCCATGGGAAGCAGTTACCTCCGGGCTTCTTCTCTTGGACCACCTTCTCTGCCTTTGGGGCTTTCCTCCACCCTTGAGGTGCCCAACCTTAGAGTGGTCTTCCCCCGCGTAGTGAGATGATTTTGGCTATTGCCCCCCAACTCTTGGCATAATCACCTTCGGACTCTTTGGTTTGAAAGACTCGAGCCCTTCGAACTCCACCAAGGAGCAATTAAACTATCTTTCATGCCACGCCTATGCAGCTCGATTGCTGCCCATGGTTTAAGATCATTCAAGATAGTGAAGAACTGGAAACTTTTGGTCAAGAAATACAAGTACTGTGGTTCCATCTAGGCCAAAAAACTGATATCTTATAAATAGGATTTATCAATCAAGATGCCAGTAAACAGGTCAAATAGAATGTTGGAAAACTAAATTGTTTCTCATCCCAGCTAGCACTATGATATCATGTCGGGAGATAAATAGAGATATATTGGTTTAAACCAGCCAAGATAACCTGGCGGAGATGAAAATCTCGCACCAGCTAAACAAGTTGGACTTTCTTTAATCAAAATATATAATTAAAGAAATAAAATTTGTTGAAGATGCATATCAACCCAATCAAGGCCTATTTTTCATCGATAGCTGTCTTAATCTGATCCTAATTATTTATAGAATTATCCTCCTAGGAGGTCTCAATCTCTCCTTTTCCATGGTTTTAGGGTCACTTTCAAGTTACTCAAGAGGACGTAAATGCCTAAAAATATGACTAACAAACAAGTCTCCACGGATGAACTGATTGTCTAATACTCACAGCTCAGTCCTTATAAATTATTCCCTAGCATTATGTAACTTGTGCCATAAACTTTATACCTACTTTGCCAAGCATCCTAAAACTGAGATTTCCTCGGACGTGCCGCTGCTAAAGTTGCCTTGTGACAAGATTTCACTTACAATATTCACACTAACCAGTTAGGACCATGGAGAGGTCTTGTAGGTTCACATTTTTGGTCATTTAGTATATTTGTGGAATCATAAATGGTGAATTGACAAGTGGGGCCTCTAAACATTGAATAATAGATGGAGTGAGCCTTTCAGGCCAAGCATGTCTTTCGTGAAGCTAATGAAATTGTGGATTGGGTGGCCAGCTATACGGATAGTACCGTGTGAACTGGGGATGAGGAGCTGCCTCTGGCACTTGGAGATATTCTATTTTCTGACTTTATTGTATGTATTCATACTCGTCAGACATGAATCGCTCGTTTTAGCAACAAAAAAAAAAAAAACCTAGATAAATTGCATGATAGAGTGAAACTAAACAAGTACCAGCTGGCTTTTCCATTTTGGATCAGATTGAGAAGAAGGCAGCAAAGCTTTCGAGGGTCCCTGTTTGGAAAGGGCTCCTAAAAATAATTGCTCATGCCATACATCAAAGAGGTAAGAGAGGTTTGCGACAGCTGTCAAGCGACCAAAGGGCCGTCCTTTTCACCCCAGGGTCACCCTCTCTCCGATAATAGGTGGACGCGTGTCAGTAGCTAGAGTGTCGTAATGCGTGAAAGGGGCCAACCGAAGCCACACCTAACATGCTGCACCCAGGGAATGGAGCCGAGCATTGGCCTGCCCACGTCTACTATGGATAGGGTTTGTCCCCCATGGGCTCATAGAGTGGTCCAACCATTTTCCTGGACCGTTTGATCTATGATGGCAGTCGTTGGCAATAGAAAGAGAGAGAGAACATATAAATATACATGTGACGAGGTCGAGATTCCTAGCCCATACGGTGACGTTGTCTCGTTGGAAAACAAAGGCTAAATTTGGTGACAGAGATGACGGCATGGCTGCCGATTATTTTTCCTCTTCTTTCCACCGGAAGAGGGGATTTCCGGCGGACTTCAATGCAAGAGCTCAGCAATCATACATGGACCGGCAACCTCCGGAGGCCAATCAGGGAGGCAAAGGGCTCGTCAGCCCCTTGTTTTTCAGAAAATACGAGCAGACAGGAGGACGTGGGCTGAGTAGTTTTCGAAAGTGACCTAAGCTTTGGATTTGTATAAGCTACAGGCCAAGCAGACTTAGCTCAGCTGATTAGCGTCTATCTTTTTCCCGTGGAAGATCCTGGATCCATCATTTCAAAACCGAAGGCCGAAGGCTAGTGACGATGGGTGGTGGGCCTGACAGCGGCCTGGTTTGCTTCCCGTACGAGGGTCCAGAGCTATGATGGCTCCGCCTTCCAGATGTTGGGCACACGAGGAAGCAAAAGAGATGGGTAGGGCTGGGGGTTGGGGGGTCGCTGCTTTCCCAAAAGTAGATATCATAATTGCAATAATTACTACTCCGTCATCGGTGTTAGGGGCTATTACTGTTTGTCATTATTAGAAGGACCCTGGATTGCTTTATTCATGGCCAAGGATGATTCATGCCTTCACACTCCAATAAAGGGTCCCCACTTTTAAAAGGGAAGCGTGTAGCCTTCGTGAAAGCTTCAGGGTTTCTTCTCAGTAACAACATTCGTGAACCCAAATTAAAAAAGATGGCGCAACGACTGTGGTGGGGAGGGAGGGGATGTCGCCATCTTGGAGGCAGGACCAGGGGCTTTTTGGCGCATGTTAGATCCTAAAGGGAACGCAGAGGCTAACGTGCGCTTCAGATCCCGAGAGGGAGAAGGATAAGGACGGCGCGCTTTGGCATAACGGGCTCTGAGATGCCAGCTTGCGAAGCCTGGGAAGTTTCGAGAGAGGGGTACTTCCGTCAATTTATCAATTCGCTTCGGACCATGGAAGCAACGTTCACGGTGCTCGAGAGCGTGCCGTCATCAAACCCGCGTTCCGTTTTTTTTTTTTTTTCCAATATTATACTTTATCGAGATCTAAAAACAATTATTAAAAAAAAGGAGGAGGACATAAAAGGGGAGGAGAGAAACCTTTATTCCATCGCTTGTCATCGCTGTTTCCCTTTAAGAAACCGCCGCTGCCGAAGCTTGTTCAGTTGGAACAACATGAACAAAAATAAATTATTAATTAATTAAAGCTGAGAAATGAAATGAAATAAAATTACTATAAACGCGTACCAGATGCTGGTCGGCCGGGGCGCCCAAATTAGATATTTACAAAAGATATGTTACTCTATGATAATATCATATTAATCAAGGGGAGTTTCTCTTCTCACAAGCCCACAAAAGGGCGCCAAACCAAAAAAAAAAAAAAAAAGAGGAATTTTTCCGGTTTTATCTATTTTTCTCAGGAAGAAAAGCCAAAAATTCGAAGATCAGGGTTTCTCTTTGAGAACAGAAGCCAAACCGGTGACTACCTTCGCCCCACTATGAGCGGCCTTCGGCTTCACCGCCGGCGGCTGCCACGGCAACCCCGCCACCGTGACCTCCTCCGCTGCCGCCTCAGCGGTGGCTACTACTTCCTTGGCCACGATCGAATGGGCAGCGCCAGCGCCGCGGCCGCCGCTGTTGTCATTCTCCTTTCCATATTCCGACTCTCCTCTCGCTTGGACTTCTCCTTCGCCGTTGGATCGTTGTTCCCTGGTTTCTGAGGAGATGATCGGGGCCGTTCGCTCGTAGGAGGAGAGCCACTTGGCCCGCATGTACTCGGGCTTCCGCCACGGCGGAAAGTGGAGGCCCTTCTTCTTGAGGCTCTGCCGCGCCGCCTCGCAGACGACGGCGACGATCTGCTGCAGCCGGTCCTCCTTCCCGACGAAGATGCACGGGAGCGATTGCAGCACAGCCCGATAGCTCTTCGTCGACCGTGCGATCTCGAACTCCGATCGGAAGTCCACGTCCACCAGCAACCGCTCCCTGGTCACGATCACGTCCACGTACACGTATTCCCCTGCCGTCGAGTGCAACATAACGCCGTCAATCGATCGAACGAAAGAAAATATTTAAAAAGTTACGGCGATTTGGATCGAAGTCTACCGGCCGGAAAGGAGGTGGATTTCTCCCAGCGAGACTTGCAGACGGCGGCGTCGTAGCCGAGGGCGCGGAGGCCGTCGGCGACGGCCCTTCTGGAATCTTCTGTCCATTTTCCGCCGATCTTGGTATTCTCCACGATTCTCGACGCGTCCGCCAAGAGATTCCTCTCCGCCACACTCGTACAGAGCACCAAACCCTGGAGAGCATGTCGATCCCATAGAGATGAGTAACGATTTGGGGCTCAAAGAAATAGAGTGAGAAGCGATTGAAGATCGAGGTGTTCCTCCTACCTTGACGAACTCAGCGGCATCGGAGGTGGTGGGGATTATCGGAGGGGCGTCGCCTGTGACGGCAGGGAAGTCAGTGTCCACGTCAGGGCTGTCGTCGCAGTTACCATGGAAGCAGTTGCAGCGGTGGCGGCCGCAGCGGGACGGCTTCTCGCTGTTGTTGTCCTCCATGAAGCTCTGGACCATCTTGTCTAGGCACAACGAGCTCGGCTCCGAATCAACGGCCGCGGCGGCAAGCTTCTCGGCCGAAGATATCCTCCGCACGGCCGGGAATTGGAATTGCCGCTCGAAGAGCCGCTTCAGCCGTGATTTCGCCACCGGCTTGGCCCGCTCGCTCCTCAGAATGTCCATCGCATCGATCGGTTGGATCTTCATGGGAAACGGCATGGTTTCCCCAAAATCCAAGCACCCTCACTCCTTAATCTCTTTATCTCAACCCAAGCTAAAGAAATCGAGTAGAGATCACTACCGCTCCATTTCTAAAGTTCGGAAGCCAAAAATCCTCCCTTAAATGGAGCCAAAAATGGTGGAATTAACCCTACGAAAACGACTCCAGAGCACGAATTAACGCAACGACCAAGAAAACTCGGATGAAAGAAAAGGCCATCAGGAACTCATCAAATAAAGGGGAGGAAAAGAAGAAATCAAATGATCGCGACCGACGCCATTAATAACCCATCCCAGCTGCAATCGCCGCGCTCGACTTCCAAAGCAAAAAGAATGGAATAACTTCCCACCGCCATAAAGCGTGTCACTTTCGGAGTCCTCCGGTGGCCGTCCGGCGATACTACCGGCCGGAGAATTCGAATCTCCTGTTCATCTCTTCGGCCTTTTTTTCCCAACGAGGGCGATCGGACTAGTTGGGGTTTGGGGTTGCGAGGAAGCGAAATGGGGAGGGGGTTTTAAAGGGGAATTTGGGGAAGTGGAAGTGATGACTAGGACTCTGCTTGCCTACGTGGCACGATGACATGTCCAAGGTTAATCCTTAAGCGTCTCGAGGACTGGTAGCTCGGCTACGTGCCGAAGCCTCTGGGGATGGTTCCCATCTCCCACCACGGTCTCGCCGCGTGTCCCTCACCTGAGCCCATGGATTGAAATGCCCAATTTACCCTCGTTTCTTCTCGCTTATTACGTACTGCCGTGAACCTGGACGGTGCGGACAGTTGAGGATAATAATCAGTGGCATTTTCGTCGTTATCTGATTTTTTGAGGGGTAGTTGTAGAAGAGGAGCCTGTACTGGGCTCCGGTTTTCGGAACCGCGGCCCATGGGTTCATACTTGGACAGCTGTGACTCGCCACGTAGCACTACAATGTTCTCGCTTGAGCTCTAGAACTCACCAGAATATTATTTTTTTCAAAATAATAATAATACGGCGAAAGTGACTTAATATTGATAAGTGATAACCCTGGGGCATTTTCCAATAATTAATTGAATAATTATATGATAGCGTGTGGATAATGTAGCTCCATCCAATGAATGATGAATGCTTCCACTCAAGCTTTGCCTGCCAAACCAGACCAGGCCAGTTTGGAGATGGGGAAGAAGATGGGAGTTACCACGCCTGCAAGAAATTTGTCTGGATCAAGTCATTAAAAAGCTTGGTCGTCTCACAAGTTTGTACTTATCCCTGCCTAGGATATACAATTTATAATGCGCTACGTATTAAACAAAGTATAGTATATGATTAAATTCCTTGTGATAAGGGTTTAGCTTCTAAACTAATAGGAATGAGTTTAGAATAATGCATGTTCCCTTCCGCGTGCATTCACATTTTAATTCTCGACAGCTAAGATGTGGCGTCTTTGAACCGTAAGGTTGCACGTAGTTTAGTATCGTTCAAGTTAATGAGGCTCACGTAGTTTAGTATCGTTCAAGTTAATGAGGCTCGATCTAATTTGCATTAGATTTTTGTACGTGGTTTCCGTCCATTGGTACGACGAATTTACTTTGTTTGATGAGTTTGGGGTTCAAGTTTAGCTTGTTCCTATAAAATCTAAGCCAGCATATGATTTCCATATTGCAGCTTCAATCTCAAATTCTCATTCATATTGTGTTTCAGGGCAAGTCCATGTTTTAGAGGCTCAACTTGAAATTCTGAACTAACTTATGTAGTATTGATTCCAGTCCAATGAAGTTTGATTTGGTGAAATGGAATTTCAAGAAATGATGAAATCTAGACCCCACAAGACATGCCCAGTATGGCATTTTGTCGGATTAATGTCTATCCAAACTACTACCACGTAATATGTGAATGACAACTAGCATAGAATAATATATGTCTGGGGAAGACCCAGCCTAGATTGGAAAGGACCAGGCCTAGACAAGCATCAAAATGGCCTAGCTCCTTCCGGGACATACCCTGTTCAAGTTGAAGGAGATACTTTGGATCCTCCCTGTCTTCGTTAGCCTCCACTTTTATCAAACCACCCCCAAACCTACGATGCATCACGATGGCCGCCAGTTTCTTCTTCAATTTTTTTCACTATACTATGCCAAGCCACTATCTCGTCGGCGATCCACGGGGCTCATCGGTCTCAATATAAACCATTTTGGCCAATTTGGAAAGAAAAGATTTGGTCTAAGAGCTAGATTTCCGTATCGGAAAACCAAATTATGAGCCAAACTTCTAATGATCATAACTTGTATATGAGATCCGATTAAGATGCCCTATTTTTTGAAGCTTTTCGAGCTTTTTACGATATGACACTACCCCGTAAAGAGTATAACGTACTAAGCGATCGGGACTAAATTCCATCATTTATGCTCTATTACATGCTGGTCAAACCAATTTTTTTTTTTAGAAAAAAATTTAATCAGATGTATCTTTCAATCAAGAAAGAATTAGACGAAGCAACTAAAAGCAAAGTCGATGTAGAAGTCTAATATACCTCCTATAAGATTTAATTTCTTCTTTTTTTATAATTATTTCTACTAGTCATGCCTATTTTGAGAAAGTTGTGTTCTCTTTTAGCTAGAAGAGAAATTTGATCTGATTGTGTAAGGGTGGACTTTACCAATATAAATAGGGATTGTGTATCTAAATTTGATATATATTAATGAAAGAAAATGGGACATGGATCCAACTTTCATGATTTTTTTTTTTAAAAAAAAATTTATTAAGAGATTTGTGTTGAGCAGGTTGAAGAAACTATTACTTTTTTTTGATTGGATTAACCAGAGTTGATGTCGTCACTACTGATGCCCCCTCCACTGCTATGATTCTCTCTCTTTCCCTTCGTAACCTTGCATGGAATCGTTACCACCAACTTGGATCTCATTGCAAAATCATCAAACCGCATCAATGGTCTCCCCTGTCTCCACGATCCACCCATATCTTTCTCTATTTTTAAGATAATGTCAAGTATTCATAGGTCCTCTATAATGAGATATCGGATCTCAACCACTAGTGAGCAAACTGAGCCTCGACCCGATGCTAAGCAATCATCAATCCCCTATTTTCATCCACACTTCTTTGTTTCTTTTATTCTTATTTGCCCTCTGGTTGCCTTTGTTCCTTTATTACCCATTGTTGCCACCCAGTCGACTGCTAGCCTTCCAACTATTACCGACCACCGCCACCACTGATCCTGCATCCTCCTTTTTTTTCTTCCTCTTTCTCATCATCGGTTAAGCCCCTACGAAGGCCTCCTCTCTTCTCTTTGGCTTTCTCTCTCTTCCTCTTCTCTTTCTCTCTCCTATGTTATGTTGGATCCTAGCAGATGGCCTCTTTCACTCTATTTCTCTCTCTTGCGACCGCCCATTGTATTGACCTCTATCCCATCCTTCATCGAGTATTAGACCCCATTAACAACCCTTGTTGAGCTATCTTCACCCTATTTGGACTCGTGTTTCTTGATTTGCTAATTGTTGCCTAGATCATATCGATACCATTTTGGCATTGTCCTTCTTCATTTTTTTTATTGTTGCCCTTATTCCCTTGGTAATCTTTTCTAATTGTTGGTCTTGATTCTATACAAAGGTACAATCATCTGAACAATAAGTTGTTTGGCAATGCATATATCACTCTACTGATCCTTAAATCAAGGTAAATCCCTAAATATTTTTGTTTATTAGATTTGGTAATTAATACGGATCAAGGTAAGATAGGGAAAACCTATAGTTAGAGGTAGTTTGATCATCAAAATTTAGAAACTAGAAAATTTGTAATTAATTAAATAAATTAATAATGTAGTTTGGATATAGGTGAATTGGTTTCTAATTATGTCAAATTATTGGATACATTAGGTGTACGCTTGAGCTAGTAAGCATATTATTTTTCTTGTTGGTAGAGGTAAATATTCTCGATGGATATATTTATGTTTATTTATGTATATGTGTACTATGTATCAATGATTTTGGATTTTGATGGAATGATGTAATCATTTGTCCTGAATTTTGCATGGAATATAGTGTTAAATTATACTCTTGTTAGAAAGTATGAAATTAAATTTTATATAATTGGATGGTTTGATGTGGAGCTTTGGAATGGTCATGCTATTATTGCCTCATTGCAAGCTAGAAATATGACATTATTGTTACCCATCATAGGCTAGAAATGTAACATTATCATTTCTTAATCATAAGGTGGAATGCGGCATTATCATTATCTTGCTAAAGACTAGAAATACAGCATTATCATTCTCCTTATTATATGCTGGAAATATGGCATTATTATTTCCCCATTATAGGCTTGACATATGGCACCACCATTTTTCCGTCACAAAATAGAAATGTAGAAACGTGACTGTGGTTAGTCCAAAGCTGAAAAAATAGCTATCGTCGGATCTAAATCATACCAATAAAAAATCACCTGATAAGTTATATGAAATTATTGTACATTGAACAGAGCAATTGTTTTGATGATATATGATATATTACTTTAAAATAGAATGATTTTTTCAATGATATATGATATATTTATGTCTATTGGTTTGTTTGAGGAGTAACTATAAGTGTTTGATACTTGTTTTGGTTGCAGAATTAGAATTTATTTAGAGGAAGTTGTTTAAGATATGGGCTAAGAAAAAGTCTCATGAGAAAATCAAGCATGAAATTATGGATAAAATTTGGAAATTGGATAGTTGAAAGGGTTGAAACGTTGTGTTAAAAAAAAGAAAATAGAAAGAAAAGTTGAAAAGCTTGCTCAAAGATATTCTAAATGAGGAAAAAACTCTTGGGTGATAGAGATCGAGACAGAGTTGGTTCAAGAAAGGGACAGAGATAAAGCGTGTTTTTCACTCGATGGCAAATGGCCATCATTGATTAATTTTATTAGCCAGTCGAAAAAATGGGGCGAACTGTTACTAAAAGGGATGAAATTATCAAATTTTTCATGATTGTTTTCTTCTATATTTGATGTTTCTAGGTCCTGTAATTTGAAACGGACTAGTCTCTTATTTTCTGATAGTTTAGAAAATTTCAAGTTTTTGATCAACCTTTTGAATAAGAAGTTTAAAATAAAAGCATAGGATACTGCAAATAAGCAATTTCCCCATTGATAGAATTGATTCTATTGTGAAGCCGTAGGACATACAACTTTGGGGAAATTTCTCATAATTTTAATTACCATGTTTGGATTAGATAACTAGATTTTTGTTATATTTGTTAAAAACTGTTAGATCTGCTCAATTTAAAATCAAAGTTCAGGTCTACAAGTTGCCACTATTGTTAAAGCCGCCGACATAATCTAATATTGAATAGAGAAATTAATTTAAGAGACTTACATGAGTTTTAACTTAGGTGTGAGAAGTCATAGAGTTGACTCGGGCCTTTGAACATGTAGGAATGGGTTTGATCCTTCTGAAAAAAAACATGTTTCTCTTCTCCTATCTTTCTATCCTCAGTTAACAAGCCACTTGATAGGTGAACAACTAAAAGTTACACAGCTGTTCTTTTGATATTAGCGTGCATGCCGTAATATTCCCTTTTTTAAGCCTAGAAAAAAGAGTCAGGAGACAGGATGCAAATTTATTACTATCTATGGCTTCTTTGGTGACATCTGTCTTCAATTAAATATTGCCAGTTTATAAGATGATTTTTAGTTTATAAGATTAAGTGTGTTAGATAATACATGAAAATACTTATTTTTGAGAGAAAAGTTGGTAGATGCTGTGTTTCCAATGAATGTTAATATGATACTACTATGGAGGTTATGTATGATATGCCCTTGATTAATATTATGTATATTATGTTAATTGCATGATATACCTTTGATTTACAATCAAGTGTATATCATACCAACCTACCTTCAGTGTATTACGCCAATCCTTGTCGTATGGTCCAGGAATAGGCAAATTCTATGCACTTTGAGCATAATACAAAGCTTTTTTTTCCCCACTAAATTGCAATCTAGATCGCCAAATCTCTTGGGAGGAAGTCTTTTTCTGCGAAGCTTTTATGGTTGAGGATGATGAATAGTTCATGATGTGGGCCCCAAGGCAGATGAGATGTCCTACTCACGTGGGACCCCCAATCCCCTCTCCGGTGGGACTTTGCTTCCTTTGCGACATCTTATGCTTTGGGGCCACAAGTTCTGGGAGCATTTCTTGTAGCTATAAATTAGGTGTAACAATAGGTTCATTTAGATGGCCACAAAAATTGCACAGACGGTTAGGACCATGCAGCCATATGTTCAGTCTTATATATTAGTTAAATTTTGTAATAAAGGGAGGGCGCTCCCCTGGCTTTAAGCCAGGCGTTATATGCCGTTTTGCCTTTAGGCAAAATGGCCCAAATAATGGCCATTGGTCGGATTAAATCCGACCATCAGTTATGGTTTTGGAAGCCTATAAGGCCCCCCTCCTCCCTAAAAAAAAAAAAAAAAATCTCTTCTTGCTCTTTGTTGTGTTCTCTCTTTGTTGGGGCATTCAGGCTATGGAAATAGTGGACGTTGATCTTATAGTGCGCTCCTTCACTGAGTAGAAACTCTGGCAGATCAAGCTTTGGAGGTTCAAACTTTGGAACGCGTGAAATAACCCTTGGAGGATTAAATTTTTGGAATTGCTAGGCATGCAAATTTCTGCTGCAATATTCATTTGCATATTTGATATTGGTTCATTATATTTCTAACAGATTTTGAATATTTATAATATCAGAATGGACCTAAATTATGATCTATATGAACTAAGGGATATTACAGCACAGGGTCATTTGGGTTGTCACGAACTGATATTCGTGATATTTATGATAGGATTTATGATACTTATGATTAAATTTGAATAGATTTGGATCTTTAGCTCAGCGAAGATGCTAAGATTTAAGCAGAAGAAGTATGTGAAAGATGTATTCGGAGATAAAGAATGTATATTGGAGTAGGTCAATCAATAGAAAATTATAAACAATGTTACAATATTAAATTGCTTGTGCATTCTTATATAGCTTGTAAATATAAACAAAGAACAACCATGTTGATGCATTGCTGGTTTATGTACGGATTCAATATCTAAATTCCATGATTAAGTACAGATTTGTTGTACAAAGCTTATGTTTGAGATAAGTAATATTTGTACCAAAATTAGGGCATGTTGAATGAGACATCATCATGTTTTCCACACGAATCTCTTTTAGGGATGACCAAATTTTTTAACTCAATGGCACTTCCATTTGGAGGTGGTCACTCTCTCGAAGCTCTTTTAGGCTTTGCTCTCCCGAGGGGCATTTGCTTTTTTTTTTTTTTTTGCTATAACGGGTGATTCATACAATACATGTATGGATACATCCAATAAAATCGGAAAACAAAATATCATGGAGCTCCCGATGCAGCTCTCTATCCTCTGCCACATGGTATTGTCGGCGTGATTGGCCACGTAGGTGGCCATCCAGTCCGCAACTCCATTGGCTTCTCCAAATACATGCTTAGCCTGGACAATTTCTCCATCTCTCATTATCATTCAGATATCACGAAGCAATAGATGGTCACCGGCAGCGACTCTTGGACCTCCTAGATCTAGCTGATAACCGTAGCCGAGTCACCCTCTTTTGTTTTCACCAATGGTTAGGAGTGTTGCAACTTGCACCTGTAGAATTTTATACAATATTTCCCCTTCATTCACACAAATGAAGAAGAGCAGAAAAAACTGAAGGGGTACTCATGAATGTTGAAATAATGGCCCGGGTTTCTTTCATTGTTGAGCAAATATTAACCTAAGGGCCCGTATGGTATCATTAATATCATTACTGCTCATCATGTGTCTCCCACAGCCCCCCAGAGAGAAAGAGAGAATTACATTCACACATGCATAGGGTGAGAAGACTAGGACTATAGGTACCCTTTGTTGGTCCACCAAACTATGTTTGATTTAATAGCCTAACCCATTAGAAATTGGTCCACATCTTCCATAGCTTGTGGCACTAGATAAAGCCTACTTGCTCATTGGTTTATTGCCTACTTTGCTTTTTGGCCAAAGAAGATGACAACATAACGCACCCAGAGTCTCTTTTTCTTGCAAGAAAGCTCCTATCTTTTGAATGCCACAATGCAATAGCTCTGGAGAGAAAGATGCGGATTACTTAGTATTATATTAATTAAATGATAGAGACACAACTATACCATGGATAATGAGTGATGCAAGATTATTTATCATCGATCATCCCCCGCTGATCCATAAATATTTTATCACTTAGCTATATTTGATTGCTAATATAGTTGGATTGTTCCATTTGGTCGGTGTCATTCTTTCAACTGCAGATAAGACTCTAAAGGTAAGGGAATTTGACTTTAACATACAATCTATTGGAAGTGCTTTGAACTTTTTACTAAATGGTTTGGCTTTGCAACAAAGAATGTTTTTGGATAGCGTGTGAGATCGGTTTTTTTTTGGTTTATGAGGTTGTTGTTGTATCTTTATATCACCTAGATGTTTTGCTATTTTTTAAGTAGCTCATTGATAAAGGTTGTATCCGTTCTTGCTAGTCTAGCGAAGTAGTATTACTTCATAGGGATATAATTGACTGCAAACTGGAGTTTAGATGATGGAAATCTATTGAACATATACTTTTTTCTGTAAGGCACCGCGCATGCACGATCATACACACATATGTAAATTCTTGAGAGCAAAGTGTTGGAATTTATCCGATTGAGCCCATCCGATTGTAGCTCACACTAATACACATCGGGATTTATTTTAGTTGTTTTAATTTGATCTGGACTCTAATTCAAGATAAACCTCCGATACAGTGATGGATTCTGTTTTGTAGTGGTTGTGGGAAAGTTAAATTCTACATAAGCATAATAGAGATGATGCCCCATCATAATCCCTGTAATTGACTTTGATGCTGCCTTTGATAGATGAGCCACGTTATAAAAGGATATTCCTATGAAATTGGTCCCTAACTTCTCAAAGAGTGCTTGTGAGGTCCTCCCCATCGAAAATATTCAAAGTTGGATTTGGAAAATCATGGTGCTACATATGGATGGCGAGGGGCACATCCGGATCTTCTTCTCGTCATTGCAATCAGGCTGGTTTTGAAGATCCATGCATCAACACTTCGTCTTCATGTATGTTTTATTGCCCCATATAGTTTAATACTGTGGTATCAAAGCCTGGGGTTATTAGGCTTGAAGATTGAAGCCTCTTATTTCCTTAAATTAATTGTTCATAAAGATTCCATGGAATTAGACTTGTTACCAGCGACCCTGGTTGGTCGCCATGATCGATGACAACCATTAAACCCATCTAAGGAGCCATTCTTGGACTCCATGGCCTCCGGTCCATATCTAGCAACTACCCAAGCGAGCCGATGTCATGTCGCGACACCAGACAGCCACCTCCAAGATCCATTGTGGCACCTGACAGCATGATCTCCCTAATTATCATGCCGGATGGCCTTCCATCTAGCACATCGGCCAACAGTGCTAGCTCTCGGGAAGCACCGAAACCAATCCACCTTTGATTTCCTCGTTCCACCTTTTTTCCTCCACAAATCTTTCGGAGCTCGTTTGATTTGCGGAAAAAGAAGAGAAGAAAGTGTGGTCAACAGAAAAGTAATGAGATGATTCTTGTTTGGTTGAAGTTTTCAAAGGAGAAAGATGGAAAAGTTGTATTCCCATGAAAATATGATTCCCACATTTCATAGGAAAATCTTTTCCATAAGAAATATGGAAAAGTTACTTTCCCATCAGGCGGAAATCACTCCATCTTTGTTTTTTCCCAAAAAGGTCCTTCAGCATTAAAGAGGCATTAAAGACCTAATTTTTATTAAGGGTATAATAGGAATTACACATAACTTTTTCAGCAAAGTGGATGGTCAACCAAACATAAGTGCTCTGGAAATCTGTCACTTTCTCATGGTTAACCAAACATGCAAAAAGTACTTTTCCAGGCATCCTTTTTTTAGAAATCTGCTTCACAGGAATCATATTTACAGGAGGAAAATACTTCCCGCGAACCAAACGAGCCCTCATAGAACCTCCCAATCACTGGTAAATCAAAGGTCAAGAGGAACGTTTGGGCCGATAAGTGGCGGTTCAGGCTCAACCGGTGGGCCACTAATGGAGATTAGCTAAGGAGGGGGCATCTAGCTTCTCGCTCCCTCCGTCACTCTCGATCGGAGGAGGAGGTTGAAAGGAGAAATGGGTTTTCGGTTTTGGGTTTCAACCCAAAATATGAATCCCGATTAGTTTAATAACAAAGAAAAATTTACATTGCAGTCCCTAAAGAAGTATTTTATTTCATAAAAGTGTTAGAATGGCAGCTCTGGCTCCTTGAAAAGTACCAAATAAATGACTATTCGAATCAGAATGTTGAGTATAAAGATTCCACTGATCCGTAAAAAGTGGTCCCAACCCTTAAGAATACGGTAATACGTCTACGAAATTATTCCATCTGACGTACTCTCTCCTCCTTCGGGCGTGGTTTTGAGGCCAGAGAGCAGATGCATTGGCAAAAGTACTGATCTTTCGTGCTTTTTGCTGGGAGGACAAAGCGTGAGGCTTTCGTGTCGAGTTGTAGTACCCGTGGTTCAAGATCAGATTCTTTTGATCTGTCTATAGACTCATCTAGCTCTTTTGGCATTTTTGGTGCAAATCCAATCACCTAGATTTGAGATGAAAAGCAATTCCCCATTGGGGGCAAATGGTTATCCATTAAGCGGAGGAAATGGTATTATAAGAAGCAAAAAGGTTATACTCCTATTCTTGAAAGAACGGACTAACAGGTCGGCTACCTAGCCAATTTTCATAATTAAATGCCGTCACTGTATGGATAACTCTTATTGTGAAAAGAACTATTACTGTATAATTGATGGGTAGAGCCAAAGAGTGTGAACTATACAAGTTAACAATAACATTTGATAAAATGAAAGAGGGGGTGCTGCTATGCCACCAGAGGAAATGCAACACGATAGAAGAGTTCGCTCCGCAAGAGCACTAACTAGATAGATCACAAATACGACATGGAACCATAATGAATAACTTCTTCTCTTAAAATACTTGATATTCTTTTGGACATGAGCAACTCTTTCAGTGAGTACTCGCCCATATGTGCCCGGAGAGCTTTGGCTTTTAGCATCTTTTTAGTCGTATTCGATGACCGAGAAAGAGCATTAGTTGATCGAATGTGTAGGATAGGTGGGAGGTGGTGATATACAATGACCAATCCTGAAAAAACTACTCTTTCGTCTAAGGATGCCTAACCGCTGTACCGATCATTCCAAGGAGGGGGGGACACTATGAGGTGGGTAGTCTACTCTTGTAGCAGTTGGCTTGCCATATCACTTCCAAGCTCTCTCATTTCCTGCCTTCTCAAAATCCTCCTGAATCACAAGTGGAATGCTAAGCAAGAGTGAGGAGGCTACAAGCGGAGTGTCAAATAGAAGGAAGCATGTAGGGGAGAATCGATGTGTTGTCGTAGCATTTTTCATCCGGAATAAAAGGGGCCAAAAAGAGACGGGATTAGCTTTGCCAACTGACTATTTCTAACAACAAAAGCGAACCGAGGGGCCAAGAAGGAACTGCATGAAGTAACTTTACAATTTCTAAGTGCTGGACCTTGAAAAAATGCATTATGAAACCTACAATAAAACTTATTACATAAAGGTTCCTAGATAATTGTTTTGTCCCGTGTTCCTCCAGCAATTATGTTATGGTCCCTATAATATGGTTTTATTGCATAAGAGTTCTTAAATATGCCATTACAAATTTTTGGTATTCTCATATTTGTATTGAATAATAATGTGTTGTTTAACTTGTTTATATGCAAATAAAATATTGTAGGCTAGATATCATGTTCTTGATGATCGATTATTTATCTATTCATGCCATATGTTACATGTAAAGTTGATTGACATTATTTATGAATATCAAAAAGTTTTTTTATTTGATTGCTCGGTGTGATCACCAAAGTGACCTTGAGCATGAAAAACCAAAAAAATTCTATAGTATATAACTTTGAATAAATATAATTGATCCAATAAAGTTTTAATAGTATCATAATTGCATCTAAGCTATTGAAATGTTGATCAATCTCAAAGGAGTATCTTCATGTTCGATACTAAGATGGTGAGAAGGTAGGATGGTGTATTGGATCAAGCGGCACTTTCATGCCCAAAGATGTGGTGTTTTCTTGTACTTGATATGCATGCCTTGCTAGATTCACTCATGATGATGATATATCACTTATCGGGTATAGCCACTAGCATGTTATGATACTCGGTTAAAGGAGAAACATAATGATGCATCTAGTTCCCCGCCAAAATTAAATATAAATAAATTTAAATTACTTTGGATCAAGTTTAATTATTATTTAATTTAATTGTTATAATGTGAGCATGTGTTATTTACAGCATTAATATCTACAATCATTGATGGTAGTGTTGGAAAAATTTCTTTTCTTAATGGATCAAATTTCTTGGAATGGAAAAAAAAATAACGATCACATTAGGATATTCTAACCTTTTCTTGTGTTCCGAGTTGATGAAGCTTTACCACTTACGGATAAAAGTAAACCAAAATAGAAGAGTTTTTTCTTTTGAGAAATGGAAGTGTTCCAATCGCCTCAGTTTGCTTTTAATGAAATCCAACATGGCTAGGCATATTAGAGGATCTATCCCTTTATGTGACAGCATGTGATTTCTTGGATGCAATGGAGCAGCAATTTATAAGCTCTGATAAGGCTAAAGGAAGCACCTTAATGATGAGATTAGGAGATGAGGAATATTGTAGTGCAATTAAATAATATTAAGATTTTCATATCTTATGTATTCTTAGTTTACTTTATGTTCACTTCTCTCCCATCTGAGTTCGATCTCTTTAAGATCTCCTATAATACACACAATAAGGATTAGATAGTTAATGAATTACTGACCAAATATGCGCAAGAGGAGGAGTGATTGAAGGGGAGAAGATTGAGAACATGAACTTTGATTCATATCAAGCTAATGGAATGGCAGGTAAAGGAAAAGGTATATCTAAATCAAAAAGGGAAGAAAGCACACATTAGGTAAAGCCAGCAATAATGTTATGAAATACTTCTTCTACAAAAAGAAGGGGTACCTAAAGAAAAATGTATAAAGTATAAAAAATGGCTGCAAAAGAAATGTACCCTTTACTTTTATGTGTGTTTTGAATCCAATTTAGTAAATATTTCAAATTCTATTTGGTGGGTTGACTTTGCCACATCTATGCATATTGCCAATAATTTACAGGGCTTCATATCAAGAAGGACCCATTATCACTGGAAATCAAGCACATTCATATATTATTGCAGTTGGATGCTATAGGATAGTCTTGGATTACGGATATGTCATAGATTTAGCTAGGACCTTTTACATTCCTTTTTTTAGAAATTTAGTTTTTGCTCCTACTTTGTACCATGTTGGCTTTCATATTTCTTTTGGAAACTCTACATTTGATTTAATAAAGGACTCTATAGTTGTTGGTTCTTGTTTGCTATATGATGGCCTTTGCAAACTTTTCTTGGATCACTCGTTTGAGCAATCTTTCTATGCAAACTCTTTTATTGACAATAAAAGAGGTAGAATTAATGAAAACTCCTCTATGTTACGACATAGAAGGTTGGAGCATATCTTCGAAGAAAGGGTCCAAAGGTTAGTGAAGGATAGGGTCTTAGGATCATTAAACTTTGTTGATTTTGTGATCTGTGTTAACTGCATAAAGGCAAGGCAGACATACAAATCTAAGAAAGGTATCAGGAGGAGTGAAGAGATCTTGTAAATCATTCACACTGATGTATGCAGACCTTCTTTCCCATGTCTAATAGGTGAAAAGCATTTCATCATATTCATTAATGATTATTTATTGTGTTTGTCTCTACAACTTCTGATGACCCAAAGATTGATTCATAGATTGATTTTGATGATTACAAAACCTTGAAGTATAGATACTAATGTTTATGTTGCAAGGAGAAAGATATTTATTTTGCAAGGAACATAGCAAGTTGGAAGAACACAAGAAGGCCTCCAAAGCTCTCAAGTTGGAAGAAAGCTACAATTTATTGGCCCAAGTTTAAAGTTCAAAGGATTCAAATTGGAGGAGTAAAATTCAAAAGAACAGTCTTCGAGTCGACTCCAGTGGAACGCAAGTCGACTCCGATGGTTGGTAGGTCGACTCCAAAGAAAGCAAGAGTCGACTCTCAGCGGAACACAAAGAAAAAGTCAGAAAGCATTTTTGGGACTCTGAGGTTCGAGTCGACTCTCGCATTGCACGAGTCGACTCCGAGACTCCGCGACCATCAACAGACAGAAGACCAAGTTACTGCCTCTGAGAGCCGAATCGACTCCGAGGAAGTTCGAGTCGACTCCAAGACTGGACGAGCCAAAAGATAGAGGATCGGAAGTTCGGGCTCTGAGATTCGAGTCGACTCCCAGGACAGTCGAGTCGACTCGAGTGGATCAAATTCAAAATTGGATCCACGGACTTCAGTGGATGAGCCGACTCCGAAAATGCCAAGTCAGCTCCAGATGTTGGCGAGTCGACTCCGGGTTAAGTCGAGTCGACTCCCAGTCAAGGCATGCACTTTAATTCAAATTTGGAACAGTGGCCGAGTCGTCTCCAGTAAAGCACGAGGCGACTCCTGCAACAGGCGAGTCGACTCCTGATCGCGCGAGTCGACTCCGATCCCAACGGTAATATTGTCAGGAAGTGCAGACTGTGTCCAACGGCTCTATTTTTGTCTCTAACGGCTATATTCTTGCTTCCACGCCATCTAAAGCTATAAAAAACAAGAAGAGAGCTAGGGGAGAAATCATGGAAGTGTGAGAGATCATCTAGGAAAGAGATCTCAAAGAGATTACAAAGAAAATCTCCCATAAGCATAAAAGGGCCATCCAAAACGAAATAGAGAGAAGAAGAGCATCCAAGTGAATCCGAAAGCTTCCTCTCCATCCGTGTGCTGCCTCGGGGATCCTCTACTTCATGCCAAATCAGAGGAGGATCAAGTAAAGAAGAAGCCGAGCTCCTCCATCTTCAAAACTCGTTTGAGGGGTTCTCTTTACTCTATTTGTTTATATTGTCATATCTGCTTGTTTAAGAAGCTTTGATTTGTTTTTATTCTTTGTTTTAATATCTTGTAACTTGATTCAATCAAGGGATTGAATCAAGGGGTTAAAGGTTTGTTGGTGAGCCAAAGGGAAAACCAACGGGATTAAGGTTTGTTGGTGAGCCAAAGAGAAAACCAACGGGATTAAGGTTTGTTGGTGAGCCAAAGGAAAAACCAACGGGGTTTAGGTTTGTTGGTGAGCCGAGGGTAAAACCAACGTGTAAGGGTTTGATTGTGAGCCCGGGAAAACAATCGGGGTTGGTTCTAGTCGGTGAGCCTGGGAAAACCGACCGAGTTCGTTGTGCGCTCGTAAAACAACAAGTTGGGTTGTGAGCTTGTAAAACAACCGGCTGTAATCGGTAGGATTATAGTGAAATTCTCAAGAGGTCTTGGGGAGTGGATGTAGGTGCTGGGGTGCACCGAACCACTATATGTCCTTTGTGTTTGTAATGCCTCTAGTTATTGTCTAACTAACACACTTACTTACTTAGATAAATTGCTTGCTTAATTCTTATCCGCACATCCTTTAGTTGCAAGCATATTTAATCAAGTCGAAGTCTATACATCAAAACCTTGCTAAGTTTAACTTTCACTGTGCATCTATACAACTTAGCATAGTTAATCAAAAAGTTTTAGAAGTAGCATAAAAGTTTTAAAAGACCCAATTCACCCCCCCTCTTGGGTTGTATCTACTGGGCAACAAGTGGTATCAGAGCAGGTGCTCTAAGTTTAATTATTGATCTCACGATCAAGAGCCAAAGATCATGACAAGTCAAATAGATAGTTTTCTAGGAGAAGGACAATCAATTGATACACCTCCACTATTTAATGGCATAAACTATACACATTGGAAAATACGCATGCGCATTTTTATTCAATCACAAAACTATTATTTATGGAAAATCATAACAAATGACCTTCACACACTCTCACAAACTATTAATGAAAAGGACTTAGCACAATTGAACGCTAATGCTATGAATATGTTATATTGTGCTATTCAAGAAACGAAGTTTAATGAAATTTCTGCATGCTTATCTGCTAAGGAGATCTGGGATACTTTAGAAAATATTTATGATAAATCTCAGACTAGCTCACATGTGCTTCAAATATATACTAACAATGAGACTGCAGAAAAGGGTGTTGAATCTCCCTCAGTCGAGTCGACTCCAAGTATCTCAGAGTCGACTCTCAAGTTCACCGAGTCGACTCCAATAAGGTCCGAGTCGACTCCGAGGCAAATCAGCTTCCTAAAGACAAAGAAGAAAAGGAAGCAAGAAGAAAGGAAGAAAGAGATAAAAAGGAAGAAAGCCTTGACCAAGAAAGAGTCAAGCCAGAAAATAAAAGTTAGGAGCGACAATGATGATATTAGCTCCAAGAAACTACAAGAGGTAACTGACTTGTGCTTTATGGCGCAAGAAGACAAGGTAAAAACTGAATCTACTCTTACATCAAATAATTTTCAAGAAGAATTTTCTTATGATGAATTATTAAATGCTTTTCATGATTTGTATGGTGAATGTAGAAAACTAGCTGTAAAGAATAAAAATCTTAAGAAACTAAATCTGAAAATTTCAAAAGAAAGAAATTCTAATGATGAAATACAAGAGAAACTAAATTCTGAAAATGAATGCTTAAGGTCATTTTCAGAAGAATTGATTCAGAAAAATCATAGCTTAATTAAAGAAAATCAAAACTTAAGCAAAGAAATTAATCAATTAAAATCTTGCATTAACAAATTCACCGTAAGCTCAGAAAGATTAAAAATGATGTTTGAAAGCCAACATGCTGATTTTGATAAATCAAAATTTAGCTTGACTCCTTCACTTAGCCATAAATCTCTAGAGAAAAAGGTTATCAATTTACCAAGCAAACCATTAAATAAGATAACTTATTTCAAAAATGAAAAGGATGGGAATAACAACTTTACCTATCGTTCTAGTATAATTAAATCAAATGGTAAAGTTATTACTATTAAACAGATATGGGTTCCAAAAGGAACCATATGTCCTAACTCTCAAGGACTCAAGCAAGCTTGGGTACCCAAAATGAGAAAATGAGGATGTACACATAGGTGTACCAAGGTACCCATGGAACATAAAGAAGCTTAAAAAGTTATTAACAAAAAAATAATAATGAAATCAGTAATTCTTGCATCTCATCATTATTTGTGCTTTAGTATTTGATATGATTTGCTAGTAGTGATCAATTTTGTGATATAGAAAATACTTTTGGAAATATAATCAAATCATTTCATTTTACTCACTAGTGGATAAGGTGCTAAATGATTAATCAACTTATTAAGAATAACTCTATGAATTCTCTATATGCTTGATTGAGAGTTTTTATCTATGGCATTATTGTTTATTGATCATAGATATGATAATGTGTACTTGGTATGCTTTTGAATATATGCACTATGAATACCAAGATTAAAGAAACCATATTTGGTATATGAAATCAGCTCATGCTAGAATATACTTAATCTCAAAAGACCTTGCCATAGGCTTACTTAGATTATCCTCTTAAAGGTCAAAGTTTTACTATGCATGCTAACTAAGGAAACAAACAAAAATAATTTCTAAATCTAGAGTTGTTGTTTCCAACACTAATTTTTTCAAAAGCTTACATTAGCCTTGTTCTTGGCACTCAAATTAAAATATTTTCTGCATTGGCACAAACTCACAAGAAGCGATCAAATGATAAAGGTTTGCAAACTATGAAATCATGGCATAGTGATTGAAAACCAATTTTGTGTTAAGTTGTGCACAGAAAAATAATATTTTCAGCACCAAGGACACCTTAAGTAAAACAGGATTAATAGAATTCTTGAAGAAATGAAAAAGACAATTGTGTATGATAGTCATCTACTTAAATGATTTTTTTTTAAAAAAAAAGCTATCATCACTGCTTGTCATACATATGATTTCTATTAGATCTATTTTTGATGAAAACTCCTTTTGATCTTCTGAAAAATGGAAAAGGAACCATTGCATATCTTTCATATTTTTCAGTCGTACATGTTATGCTTGATATGTTCTTATGAAAAATAATGCCAAATCTGATAGAGATATGTCTATCCTTGGATATCATTCATCAAGCAATGCATATAGAATATTCAATGAAAAGATTTTAGTTGCAAAAATATCAAGTCATCTTATTCTCTATGAAACTAAGGATTTATTGTCAAGCTACTAAGATCAAATTATATATGGTTAATCTTTTACCTATAACAAACTAAAAACTTGTTAATAATTATAACAAAATTGAGTTTTTCAGAAATGCACTTAATGAAGAAAAATTGATAACTACTAAAAGACTAAATCAAGAAAAGATGTAATAGATCTTGATTCTTGCATGATTAAAAGTAAAGATCACCACTATCATTTGCTTGCCTCATGAGCTTTATATTCTGTCAAATGAATGTGTAGAATTCACTCCTATGTGGTTATTTCATTAAAAAGGAGATCTAAATAAAATAACCACCATATTTAAAGATTACACATTACATATATGATAAAGCAATATGTGATTTGGAACAAGCATCAAAAGCATGATAGCTTAAGTAACCTTTTTGATAGAAAGTAATCGTGATAAATCTATGCATCAAAAAGAAGAACTTGTGATGTCTTATTTGCTCAAAGTATACATAATTTTTGGTTCTACTAATGAAAAGTTATATGAAGATTTTACTTAGCTCATGTTAAGTGAGTTTGAAATATATATATGATGAATGAATTAACATCTTCTCTCAAACTCCAAATTAAGACAAACAAGAAAGGGGATCTTCATTGACCAACATTAGTCCACAAGAAAACTCTGATAGAAGATTGGCATGAAGAAGGTATGTCTATGACCCCATCTTGTAGAATTTGTAAAGGATGAGCAAAGTAGATCTATTGTTTAAAGCTGTATTAAAGTATGATAGAATAATTATTTTATCATACAGCTAGTAGACCAGATTGTATGCTCATTATGTGACCTTGTGCAAGACTTCAATCTAACTTTAATTAATCATATTTTATTGATAACAAATACGTCATAATCTGAATTTTGATAGAAACAAACGTTTAAAATAAGTTGATTAAAACTTAGTTAACACATCTTATTGATAATTATCTTAAGCAAATAGAATCTAAACTAAATTGATTTGACCTTGATAAATCTGTCTATTGCCTCACATGCTTGTCCTTGAACTATCTTGGTTAATGAATTTATCTCTTTAGTTCAAGTGATATGTGCTTGCTTATATTTAGGCAATCTCTTGTGTAAAGTGACTCAACATGCAACTATTGTCATATCTCATATTGAGTCATCTAATTAAAAAATATATATATATGTTGGATGAATGCTTTGTATCTTAAAGAAACTAATGACCTTCCTTCAAGAAAGAAAAATGAGAAATTTCAACTTGAAGGATATCTTCATGTAAGATACACTAAACATTCACATGCAAACAAGAGAGAGGACCTTCTTCAGCCAAAGGTTCATACATAAGAAATCTAGTAGGTATTTGATTGAAGAATGCAGAATGAATTGGTAATTCTAGATACTTCTTGAGCAAAGTCAACAACTTAAACCTTATTATGGCATGATTAAGGTCTTTAATTATTAATTTTTGATATCATGGCTCTATATATATTGATTGACTTATGCTCTTAGAAATTGTTTCATGGTTTGCCCAAACTAAATGATTTCTTTGCCTATATCATAACCATGAAATACACAAGTATATGCTTAAAATTTTGATGTAAAATAACTTGTGAGAAGTTATGAACCCATGAGCATAATGAAAATGTTGTTTGCATGATACACATATATATGATACACAAGATTAATTCTTTATTCTGCTCTTTCATGTAAATTACTTGAGAATAACAAAAAGAGAGAGAGATAAAGAAAAGAAAATGGACATTGTTCAAGAGATGAAAAATCTGAGAAAAGGCAAATACTTCAATCTTAAGGAAAAGCAAAACAAGCATAATATATTCGGCACATTTGGAAGGAATAAAATCCATAATTAATTACACTTAAACAGGGAGAATTTGAAGTAAACATTTTAACCTTTCTATATTGCTCATCATAGGGATGGTGCCAATGGGAAGGCTAGTGGTAGTACCCGGCACTATTTGACCCAACTATTCGGTGTAGGGCATATTAGGGACGGCACAAGAGGGAGGCTAGTGGTAGTACCTCGTGCCCCTTCCCAACTCCACCGGATAGGGAGCAAATAGAGTATAGAGCATAAGAAAGTAAACATGAAAGACAAAGTTAATGAAAGTATATAAGAAGAATCAAGTCAATTTTTTTTTAATCACTTGAAAACACAATTTAGGGATCAAATCAATGCAAGAGTATATTTAAATAGGGGGAGTTTTATTTGAAAAGAATTGATTTTGATCATTGACATGCTTGTTATTTTAATATATGACTTAACACATAATATATTTTGCATGTGGCATGATGTCTTGAATTATGGGCTTTCAATATTTTGTAATGCTCCATGCTTGGACAATTTGATTGAATGTTTAAAATACTACATAAATTTTTGTTTGGTATTATTGAAAAGAAATACTTCACAATCATTGTTAAAATCTGAAAGGTGAATAAATTTGTAAAAAGGAGAAGAGAAGGATATCTCTATTTAGGCAAAATAAATTGAGTTTGTTTTATCCTTCAACTTGCTTAACTTTGGTATATAATGTTCTAATTCATACCAAAACTCAACTTAAATGCAAATATTCTGAATATGCTCTTATATGTTTGAAATATGTGTTTTCAATCGTAATGATTTAAGATGAGCTACAATGTGGAAGATACATATCTCAAATTATGACTTTGAAAGCCTCTATTGAAAATCTTTATGAAATTCAGAATCTGATTTTATATAAAAGCTTATACTTAACTTAAAAATGCTTATATCGTTACATCATTATAACCTTAGTTATATGCTTCAATGATCGTGTCATTTTGAAGAATAACTCAATATGATTTCTAAATGAAAACTTTAACACAAGAAAAACAGAATTAATTTTAACGCCTTGGTTGATTGTCTCGATACGCATCCGAAACATATCTTTTCTTATCGTTAAAATGTACTAATATTGGTCTAAATGATGTGTCTTTCAATGATCTTGATTGCAAACAAATATTTTTTAACTATATGATTTCATTTTGATATTAAAAATTTATTGGGCTTCATGTATACATTGCTGAAAAACTATGATTAAGAAATTAAGATCTATAACTATATATATATATATATTCTTAAAAGAGTGAATGATCTTAAGTCTAGAAATATTTCAGCTCACTCAAATGACTCTTAAAAGAAAGAAAATGTAAGTGCTTTTGAAAGAATTTGAGCTTCAAATGAATCATTTTCTGATTAATATTTCAGTACATTTTCTCAAAGATTAAGAGGAAGCATAACTTATTCTTGAAAGATTAAAAAGAGTGATTGCTATAAATTTTGAATAGTTCTAGATTACTCTACATTCTCGATATCATAGAATTTCAGTTTTATTTACGCTTGTCATTAAAATCTGAAATTCAACAAAAAAAAAGAATGATTAAAGAGGAATGCATCTTTTGAGGGAGAGCTTTAGATATCTTATCCTAAAGTTACTTTAATTTGATGCATACCTTAATTTTTATGGATTGATTTTGATGAACCTCCTTATATTGCAAGACTTGCTTTAATTATATAATAAGTTTATACCTTGAGATGAGTTCTATAAAGGTTGTCTTATCTCAAACCTTGAGTCTTATGAAAATAAGCTGAAACTTATAGAAAATATTTTTTTGAGATTGACAATTTTATTGAACATTATTTTCAAATTCTAAACTCTTAAATGGAATGATCAATTGAGGGGGAGAAAGAAAATTTCAGAAGGAGAGATCTTATGGAACTTAATCGCATAAATCTATAACTAAAGGAGAGAGAAAGAATACTAAATGAGATGTGATCCTAATACTCTCCAATATGTATCATTTGAAATTTAAATTTGAAAATCTTTATGATACACCTTGAGGCTTGTTATTTGGTTAGTATATCTTATGCATCAATCATGAACCAAATTACAATTCAAACAGTTGATCTTAAGAGCCTCTAGTTTAATGAAATAGAGGAAGAATAATGTGTTAAATTTTCTTGAGTATCTCTTAGAAAATCTATTTTTTAAACTTCACTAATGAGCTCTAATTGGCTTGCTTTTTGGAACTTCAATTTTGTGCAAATTCATTATTTTATGTATCAAATTGTGCTTATTTTCTAAAGAAATAAAAGAAAGTCTTTAAAAGAGCTCTAAGATGTATCAAAAATTGCATGAATGTATATTTTGATATTTGTGCCCCAATGCTCCTATTATCATAAAAGAACTTTGAAGTCATTAAGAAAATTAATTAATTTGCTCTCATGGTTGATAAAATACTTAATAGATTGGGCAAAAGGTCTTAAATGAACAAGCTTTCATACTTAGTGAAGAGAGGTTAGATTTCCACTCATGTTTTTCCTTGAATATCATTTGTAGTACTTCTTGAATTAACCTAAGGAAGATTCCACCTACACTTGTTTAGAAAACTATCTGTGGTATCAAATTAAAAAAAAACCTCTTGAATTCACACTCGGTGTGTTCTGCTCTGATCTTTGTACTTAATGTTTCACTATCTTTTTGATGTTGTCAAAAAGGGGGAGAAATATCTAAGTATATGCTATATACTCAGAATGCTTTATTACTTTGAATTGAATACAAATCAGCTTAAAATTTAAATATGTTGATTGTGTTAAGCTGATTAAATCTAAAGCATTATCATGAAGTATGTTTTTAAATATATATGTTTTCCACTTCATGCAACTTAGCTATGTATTACTTCTAGAAATCAATATCTTTTATATTGCATATACTCCAAGTTTTGTCATCATCAAAAAGGGGGAGATTGATGACCCAAAGATTGATTCATAGATTGATTTTGATGATCACAAAACCTTGAAGTATAGATACTAATGTTTATGTTGCAAGGAGAAAGATATTTATTTTGCAAGGAACATAGCAAGTTGGAAGAACACAAGAAGGCCTCCAAAGCTCTCAAGTTGGAAGAAAGCTACAATTTATTGGCCCAAGTTTAAAGTTCAAAGGATTCAAATTGGAGGAGTAAAATTCAAAAGAACAGTCTTCGAGTTGACTCCAGTGGAACGCGAGTCGACTCCGATGGTTGGTAGGTCGACTCCAAAGAAAGCAAGAGTCGACTCTCAGCGGAACACAAAGAAAAAGTCAGAAAGCATTTTTGGGACTCTGAGATTCGAGTCGACTCTCGCATTGCACGAGTCGACTCCGAGACTCCGCGACCATCAACAGACAGAAGACCAAGTTACTGCCTCTGAGAGCCGAGTCGACTCCGAGGAAGTTCGAGTCGACTCCAAGACTGGACGAGCCAAAAGATAGAGGATCGGGAGTTCGGGCTCTGAGATTCGAGTCGACTCCCAGGACAGTCGAGTCGACTCGAGTGGATCAAATTCAAAATTGGATCCACGGACTTCAGTAGATGAGCCGACTCCGAAAATGCCAAGTCAGCTCCAGATGTTGGCGAGTCGACTCCGGGTTAAGTCGAGTCGACTCCCAGTCAAGGCATGCACTTTAATTCAAATTTGGAACAGTGGCCGAGTCGTCTCCAGTAAAGCACGAGGCGACTCCTGCAACAGGCGAGTCGACTCCTGATCGCGCGAGTCGACTCCGATCCCAACGGTAATATTGTCAGGAAGTGCAGACTGTGTCCAACGGCTCTATTTTTGTCTCTAACGGCTATATTCTTGCTTCCACGCCATCTAAAGCTATAAAAAACAAGAAGAGAGCTAGGGGAGAAATCATGGAAGTGTGAGAGATCATCTAGGAAAGAGATCTCAAAGAGATTACAAAGGAAATCTTCCATAAGCACAAAAGGGCCATCCAAAACGAAATAGAGAGAAGAAGAGCATCCAAGTGAATCCGAAAGCTTCCTCTCCATCCGTGTGCTGCCTCGGGGATCCTCTACTTCATGCCAAATCAGAGGAGGATCAAGTAAAGAAGAAGCCGAGCTCCTCCATCTTCAAAACTCGTTTGAGGGGTTCTCTTTACTCTATTTGTTTATATTGTCATATCTGCTTGTTTAAGAAGCTTTGATTTGTTTTTATTCTTTGTTTTAATATCTTGTAACTTGATTCAATCAAGGGATTGAATCAAGGGGTTAAAGGTTTGTTGGTGAGCCAAAGGGAAAACCAACGGGATTAAGGTTTGTTGGTGAGCCAAAGGGAAAACCAACGGGATTAAGGTTTGTTGGTGAGCCAAAGGGAAAACCAACGGGGTTTAGGTTTGTTGGTGAGCCGAGGGTAAAACCAACGTGTAAGGGTTTGATTGTGAGCCCGGGAAAACAATCGGGGTTGGTTCTAGTCGGTGAGCCTGGGAAAACCGACCGAGTTCGTTGTGCGCTCGTAAAACAACAAGTTGGGTTGTGAGCTTGTAAAACAACCGGCTGTAATCGGTAGGATTATAGTGAAATTTCCAAGAGGTCTTGGGGAGTGGATGTAGGTGCTGGGGTGCACCGAACCACTATATGTCCTTTGTGTTTGTAATACCTCTAGTTATTGTCTAACTAACACACTTACTTACTTAGATAAATTGCTTGCTTAATTCTTATCCGCACATCCTTTAGTTGCAAGCATATTTAATCAAGTCGAAGTCTATACATCAAAACCTTGCTAAGTTTAACTTTCACTGTGCATCTATACAACTTAGCATAGTTAATCAAAAAGTTTTAGAAGTAGCATAAAAGTTTTAAAAGACCCAATTCACCCCCCCTCTTGGGTTGTATCTACTGGGCAACAACTTCTGTTTGATAATGCTGATGTTTTTGAGGTCTTTAAGAAATTTAAAATAGAGGTAGAGCGATAATTAGAAAGAGTGATTAAAATGGTTAGATCAGTTAGAAGTGGCGAATGCTATGGTAAACACATAGAGATGGGACAAAGATTAGGATCATTAGCAAAATTCCAAAAAGGTGAGGGCATTGTATCATAATACGCACACTAGGTCAAAATGGTGTAGCGGAAAGAAGGAATCGAATGCTTAAAAATGGTTGGGGCTATGATAAGTTACTTTACCCTTTTTATTTTCTTGTGGGGTGAGCTGTAAAGATAGCTAAGTATATCTTAAATAGAACTCCTACTAAGGTAGTTTAAAAGTCTTCTTACGAGCTACGGATTGGTAGGAAACCTACTTTTAGATATATGCATATATTACGATGTCTCGCTAAAGCCAAAGATTAGAACCTACAAGAAAAGGCATTTGACCTCAAAATGACTAGCAGTTTTTTAATTGGTCATACAAAGAGGTCAAAAGGTATACATTCTACTATCCATCTCATACACCATAAATAGTATAAACTAATAAAGTTAGATTTTTCAAGGATGACATTTTAAGTGTTAGATGTATGCCCTAGAAGCCAATCTGGCTGATACATTGTTAATTCTAGGGACATAATTTTGTACTTGACTATTTATTATTGAATAAATAAAAGGCATCTATTTATTCATATTGTTTATGTGTCTATGAATTGTCCAAGAATTAATAAGATGATGATGCGTATTCTTAAGAGTTAAGAATTTGAGCCATGCATCATTGGTGATTAATTTCTGAATGCTCTTGATCAATGGATCATCACAAGGACGGTGATCGATCCGATCAGTGCACACATTGCTTTCCTTATGGATGGACGAGACTCGAGTCCACAGTGTGGCGACACTGAAGTAATAGTGCAGGTGCTTGTTAAGAACAAGGGTCTGAGCGTGACCAAGACAAGAAGTCACTTGGATGTCTATCCACTCGTCAGTGACTTGCTTGATGTTGCAGTAGTGTGACTGGTCCTTTGATCTGCGATGCTTCGGCTACTCACAGTGAGGTTATTATAGTTTGACTGCACATATACATGGTCTCTAGCCATATGGGTCCATGCAGTGTAGATTGGCTGCAGTAGGTTCACTGTAGGAATAGGGTATGCACCTATAAGAAATCTATCGATCTTGATAGATAAGAAGAGATCCTATGTGATTTATAAGACTGAGTTCGTAAGACCTCGGCCGGGGCAGATTACACAGTGGAGAAAGAGTTCTCCGCTTTCGAACTTAAGTCGAATAAATCTTGACATATGACAGACGAAGGGGTTTGACGAGTTATCCATGACCTTCGTCCTGTAGGGATCCACGATAGAAGGACTGTATCACATGATAACTGCACCTAGAGGTTCATCTATCTATTCTGCTGGGTAGCCACTACATGCTGCTAGGTGTCACTGGTGGATGGTGGGACTCACAGGGATTATCTCGATGATCGATTAACCCTAATGAGTAGAGTTGGAATCGTTCCGACCCATTGAAAGGCGTTTTCAATGATATTGTGATAGAGATCACAATATATCTCACTACCAGTCAGAATAGAACCTATGGGGTCACACACACTAGAAGTATTGACCGATCCGATGGTTGAATCGTGATTAGGAATCACAAGTAATCAATACGATTGATATTCAGTTGAAGAAGGAACAATGGAATTAATTAATTGGACTTAAACACAAATCCTACTTCGAGTAGGATTCCTAGTGTCCTAATTGGATTAGGACTGGAAATCCTAATTGGAGTAGGACTGGGATTCCTACTTGGAGTAGGATTCCTACAATCCTAATTAGATTAGGAGTTTTGAATTAAATTTGGATTCCTACTTGGAGTAGGATTTCTAGAGTCCTAATCGGATTAGGACTTCGAATTCAAATAAGAGTTCTAATTGGATTAGGACTAAAATTAAATTAGTCCTAATTGGATTAGGGCTTCTTAAGTCCTAATTAATTATTAATCTAATGAATCAACATGACTCCTAATTGGATTAGGATTGAAGGGTTCAATTGAGTCATGGTTCATTCAAGTTCTAATTGGATTAGGACTAGCATAGATTGAACCCAATTGATTCATGATTTGACTTAAGCCTAATTGGATTAGGACTAAGCCACAAGAGGGACGCTAATCCTCCTTGGAGGAGGATTAGGTTAACCAAGTAGGAGGGGCATGAGCCCCTCTCCTTTTCTTGGTGCGGCATGAAGAGAGGGGGCCGGCGCCCCCTCTTAGGAAATAACTCTAGGGCTCCTAAATTGTAGGAGCCCTAGATGGCTTTATAAGGAGGCATGGGGCCGGCGCCCTAAGGTGTGATCTCCCTCTCCTTGCAGTCGTGGCCTCCCTCTCCTCCTTCTCCATCTTCAGCCGCAAGCAAGGGAAAGCAAAGGAAGATTGTTTGGTGGCCTCTTCCTCCTCCCTTCTTCCTTCCAACGCAGGGAAAAGAAAGAAGGCTGCAGGGGCTTTGATCTTCTTCCTCTCTTCATCCTTCTTCTTTCTCCTCCCAAGCACAATCAAGGATTGATTAAAAGGGAGGACATCAGCCATCAAAGTTATCTCTGCAAGGGAGCTAGCACCCCGGGGAGATAGAAAGCTTGGATCGATTTTCTGCTTCGTGTGGATACCCGTAGAGGCCGGGCACTTGAACGGCTTCAAGCAAACCTTCATCCAAAACCACGATCATCAGTTTGCGGTGATCATCTACCCGCATAAGGTGAAGATCTGATCTTCTAATGTTATTTAAATTTTTTAATCCTTATCTATCTACGAACGGTTTTTAAACAACGTTCATGCAATGAACGGTTGATCCCGCGCATGCCTCTTCCGCTGCATCTGAAATTTTTTTAATTTTTTGAGGCATGGGCGGGTTCTCTAACATTAAGTGGGACTGGAGAACCTTGAGACATCGTCTTTGAGGAAATGCAGGAAACAATCTCTACAATTGAAAAGCTAATTGAAGTGATGATAACCATTGATGATAACCATTGCTATTCCTCGAGATAATATTCAGGAGGGACCAACAAACACTTCATCAAGTTCCACCCCATGAGGTTTCTACTGTCGGAGAAGCAATTGTCCAACCACTGCCACAAGTGAATTAAGGGATAGCTCTTTGGTGATCCACCAGAATAGGAAAATCTGCTATACCTTCATATTATATGGTGTATTTGATTGATACGGGTAAAAAAGATGATGTCCCTGAGACATTCTTATAAGCCATGAAAAGTGAGAATGCCTTACAATGGTTGGGCCTTGATGAGGCTGGCCTGGCCTAAGAAAGGGTTGTGATATCCCCGAAGCCTACAACATCTTCCCCATAAGGCGACCCCGATCAGCACCGTCATTTTCCACTAGCTCCAACAATAACTTCCATGTCGGGGGTGTTGGGAATTGTGTCCCAAAGCCAATTTTTTAATTGTAAGAAATTGAATTATGTATATGTTTTATTAAAATGAATAAAAATTTATTCTGGCAATTTTCTATTCATCACAAGTGTTGCATCTTCAAATTGAACTCCTGTGTATTGTGATGAAGTCCTTAGGACTAATTTAGTGGATAAAAGAGGTTTTATCATTTAGTCCTTAAACCAGTTCGCGACCAAATGACGAGCTGTCAATTGGACGATAGCTATGTCAAGTATAGGTCGTTGTGTGCCATTTAGTTGGTTGTCCTCTTAAACCAAGGAGTGTGGAGACACTGTATGGCATACAGGTGAGATGTAGGAGTACATCGTCACTGAATAGTGACTCACCTGCGTAGCACTCCACTGTCGGGAGTTAGCTCGTAAAACGTATGGGCATAAGTACCCCTTAGACCTGAGACTGTCACGGTGACTTGCAAGCAACTCACTATACTTAGGCACTGGATGACCTGAATTTCTAATTCAGGGATCGGAAGGATGCTGGGTGCAGTCAAGTACTCGCGAAGTCTGTGTATAAGTCAAGATGGGATTGACCGCTCCAGATTTTAGGAGTTGATGTCTCACTGTATTTCAATTCAGTAAAATCTTGGCCAGGGTAAACCAAGTGATAGGTCACTTGATTTGATTATTTGAAATACACTATGGATGACCGGACCCAGAGGTCGACAGTCCTCTCTGAGGTCATCTTGAGCATCGAAGGTCATAGGGATGAATTATGCAACAACCATACGTCTAGGTTCTTGAATGTTGCTTTGCATATTCGACCTATCCGGACGTCGGGTATCATTGCTAGATGGTCACCTCGATTAGTGTATGGAGTAGTCCATGTACTACCGGCTTAGTGTTCGAACCTATCGGAGTCACGCACATAAGTCAAGTTAAGTAGGAAGGACTTGATCCAATTTAATTGAGAATTAAATTGTGGATCATTTGAGATTTGATTTTGTCTATGTTCAGCTAGCACTGAACATGAGGTACATACTGAATTTCATGGATGTGTATTTAATTATGTCTGTATTCTGGCTTAATCAAGTTTCAATTAATGTAATTGAAATTGATTTGGACTCATTTGTTGAGTTTGTTTTTGAATTGGATTCAAATGAATGTAATTGGGCTTCATGATGATTTTATTAGAATTTATTCCATATTTATTCTAGTCCAAGTGTGACTTGGATTGATCCGAAAATTGAACTAATTGGAGTTCACATGAATCAGATTCATGTGGAATTTTTCCGGATCCAAAATCTTTCAAATTGGTCTTTAATTTGGTTTAGAACCAATGATGGACCCAAGCCCATTTGATTCAGCCCATTTGAATTAACCCATTTACAAGTTTGCCCCTCTATTTAATTGACTCTTTCCTGTGTTTCTTCTTCGGTCCACATCAGCCGTGAACCACTTTTTCTGCTGAATCGTTCTCCCGTGAACCACGTTTTTTCCCTTCTTCGAAACACTTCAATTGACCGCTTGATCTTCCTCATCCTGCAACCATTTGAAGATCTGAAGAGACGTGTCTCTTCGGTTTTGAAACCTCTTTAACATAGGACTGATTTAATTGAAATCAAACGGTTCAAAAAAAATTCAATAAAATCATGAAACGTTTGGCGTTCACTCTTCCCTTTTGCCGTTTTCTCTTCCCTGGTTCAGCCTTTTCTTTGCCTATAAATAGGCTGAGGTTCTCTTCATTCTTTGCTAGAGATTTGATCTGGGGAGAGGGGAGATTCGTGATCTTTTGAGTAGCTTGAAAGGAGAGGAAAAGGAAACGGGAAGAAAGAGGAAAAGGAAACAGGAAAAAAAAAAAGGAAGAAAGAATTTTTGAAATTCTTTTCTTCCAGGGGCTTATTTGCAAAAAGGTTTTTTGCACTATACAGACATCATCCTACCTTCCTGCATTTCTTGGCGTGCGTGTGAAGTAGAGGGTCCGTACATCCGGGCCTTGCATAGCACCAGATCCATCAGACCAGATCCGGCACCAGATCCAGTTCCAGATCCAGTTTCCGATCCAGTACCAGATCTAGCATCTGATCCAGTATCTGATCCAGCACTTGGCCCTGTACCAGATTCTGTTCCTGTGTACCTTGACCATCTTCCGCTGCGGGATCGAGGTATGGTAAACATAATATAGTTATGTTATTTATTTATACCTGTTATAAATAAATAGATAAAATTTTAAAACTGATTTTCTGACCTGGCATCCGATTTTATCGGATTTTGCGGGATATTTTCCCTTCAACTGGTATCAGAGCCAGGTTGGCTGGTGAAATTGGCCTATAATATCTAGAATTATGCATGATTTAATTTTTAAATTTAGATTAGATCTAGATTTATTGATAAAATATCAATCTTGTGCTGAATTATAAGGTTGTCCTGCTATAAGGTTAACCCCTTATAGTGAAAAGGTTGTCCTAGCACAAAATTGAGATTAATTTGTATCATAAAATAAATAGTTTATTTTTGTGAAATTATGCATAATTGATGTTTATGAAATTTCAGTTTTAAATTTATTATGACCACAAAGTTTAAATATAAATTGTTTATATTTGGAATAAATTGACACCTTGAATCCATGATCATAATACATTTAATAAAGAATTAAATGTTGAATTTAAAATTTAAAATTTGAATTTCAAATAAAGATTTAAAATTCAAAATTTGAAATTCGAATTAAAATTTAAATTTGAACATGGGATTTGGGGATGGGTTAGCACAATCAGATTAGTTGACTAGGTTAGACATAATCATGAAATCAAATTGAAATGGACTAACTTAAGAAACATGATTTAATCTAATCAATAGTTGAACTAGACTAAATCAAGGTTTATAAAATGATCAAACTCAATAGTTGTAGTTTATCATATCCAAACATTTCAATTGGATCTGATTGTGGCTTAGTGGTCGAGCCCGAGTTCCCAAGGATAACCTAAATCAACTTGATAAACCAATTGGTGTCTAAGGTAAGTCGGCATTTGATCATGGTTTTTAATTGGGGCTACCTCTTTCCTGGCCAACTCTGTTGGTGTCTAGGAAAGACGGTTAATGGCGGAACCCTCCCGTGATCTCTCTTACCTGGCCAATGTGGTCGTTCAAGCTTTGATTTAGATATCTTGAGACTTGGTACTCACCCATGTCAATAAGGAAATCAGTATGACTGATTTAGATGTCCATAGACCAATGATATTCTATGTCCTCTATATGACTCTGTGCAGTCAGTGGGAGGATATAGAATTATCAGTCTCTCTAAAATTCTCTAAATTATTAGGTCCTTAAAATGATATAGTTATATAGATAACTAGGTCATAGCCTCCCATTAAAATGGATGATAATTGGTCCAGTATTTCAGTTGGACATGCAGGACGCTTCCGTCTGGTGTTCATCTGAATATTGGAATTATCCTTCATTATATGATAGCTCTTTGAGCTATCTGATTGTGATTAGGTTGGCCGAGCTTTCCTCGGGCCTGATCATACATTAGGTAGTGTCATCGAGTTAGTTCATTAATGGTTGGATCTGACCAGGATTTTCAGTGGAGGCCTCCGCCTACTGATTACCACCTGGGGCAAAATAAAATACTAGAAATTATTTAGAGAAATAATTGGTAATGTACCTACCCTTAGATGCATATGGGTTGGCCGAGCTTTCCTCGGGCCTGTATACAGTCCATGTGGATTCTAGTACCCGCTAAGGAATTAAAGTAATTCCTCGAATTAAAGGTAGAGGCTATTAATTCGATTAAAATAGTGGGAGAAAACTTTAGACTAAAGTCCAAGTCTTTAGGATTAAATAAATCATATACTGATTAGTTGGGTTTTTCCTTTATTTTTCAGATATGGCTAACTCATTGTCCCTCCGAACACTATTAGACAATGATAAGCTTAATGGACCTAACTTCGATAGCTGGTATCGAAAGATGAAAATAGTATTGGAGCATGAGCGGATCCTGTATGTGATATCGGATCCTGCACCTGAGGAACCTGCAGCCAATGCACCACGTGCAATCAGAGACGCTTATCAGAAGTGGCTCAACGATCGCACTACAGTGCGTTGCATCATGAGGGCCTCGATGAATGACGAGTTTAGTCGTAAATTCGAGGAAGCGCAGCCAGTGGAAATCCTTCAAATGTTGAAGGAGTCTTTCGGTACACCTGATGATGTTGAACGACATAAGACCTCCTGCGCTATATTCAATGCCCGCATGAGGGAAGGGGCATCGGTCACCGATCATGTATTGTACATGGTCGAACAAATTGATCGCCTAAGTAAACTTGGCTTTCCTTTGCATGAGCAATTGGGCAAGGATGCCATTTTGAATTCACTTCCTAAGTCCTACCTGACCTTCCTTAGTCATTATAGAATGACTAAACCTGAAGTATCCTATCATGGTTTGCTAGGATTACTGCAGACCTATGAGAAGGATCACCAACTCAAAAAGGAGTCGGTGAATGTGGTAGGTGGGACTTCTGCAGGACTTTCTTCCTTTAAGAAAGGAAAGAAGAAGAAGGTGCAGAAAGCTCGTACTGGGGTCTCTAAGCCCAAACAGACTATGAAGCGGAAATCTGATCAGAGTAAGGCAGAATGCTTCTTCTGCAAGAAGCAGGGTCACTGGAAGCGGAACTGTCCGGCTTATTTAGCGTCCCTTGATCCAAACAGGCCAAAGAAGAAAATGCAGCAAACAGTTGCTGCACAAGGTAATTATATGATAACACCTTGTAATTTTTCTGTTTATGATTCTACTACCTGGGTATTGGATACCGGAAGTCCAATTAATATTTGCAATTCTTTGCAGGGACTTCAAGTAAGTAGAAGATTCAAGAACGGCGATCGATTCCTAAATGTTGGTGATGGAAGATCTGTTCCAGTCCTAGCTTTAGGAGTCATTGAGTTGTTTTTTGAGTCTGGAGTAGTTATGTTAGATGATTGTCACTTTTGTCCAGCATTCTTGATGAATGTCATCTCTGTAGGCTTTTTGGCCAAGAATGGTTATACCTTTTATATAAATGAAAGATTTTGTGATATCATTTTGAATGATACTAAAATTTTCAGTGGACAAATGAAATATGGCATTTATACTCTATCATTGCCTGTGAATGTAATGTACACATCTAATGAACACCCTAAATTAGATAAAGTCAATGAAACCTATTTATGGCATTGCCGGCTTGGTCATATAAATAAAAACAGGATAAACAGGTTAGCCCAACAAGGCATTTTAGAAATCAATGATTGTGAATCATTGCCAACTTGTGAATCCTGTCTTCTGGGTAAAATGACCAAGTCACCTTTTTCTGGAAAGGGTGAACGAGCCAGTGATGTTCTTGGCCTCATACATACTGATGTATGTGGACCTATGAACGTAAGTGCCAAAGGTGATTATGCCTACTTCATAACCTTCACAGATGACCTATCCAGGTATGGGTATGTCTATCTGATGAAGCATAAGTCGGAATCATTTGAAATGTTCAAACGATTTCGTAATGAAGTAGAAAAACAGACTGGAAAGAGTATTAAGATCCTTCGGTCAGACCGAGGAGGAGAATACTTTTCCGGTGATTTCTTGACTTATCTAGAGGAGAATGGGATTCTCTCACAATGGACCCCTCCAGGAACACCTCAGCATAATGGTGTATCCGAAAGGAGGAATCGAACTCTGTTAGACATGGTTCGATCCATGATGGGGTTTACTAGTCTGCCTCTATCTTTTTGGGGTTATGCTTTAGAATCTGCGTGTATAATACTAAATAAGGTTCCAAGTAAGTCTGTTGAGAAGACTCCATATGAGATATGGACTGGGCGTAAGCCGACACTTTCATACCTTAGGGTTTGGGGATGTCCGGCTTATGTTAAACGTTCTCAAACTGACAAACTTGGTCCTAGGTCCGATAAGTGTTATTTTGTAGGGTACCCCAAGCAAACTAGGGGTTATTACTTTTACCTTCCTAATGAACAAAAGGTGTTCGTAGGACTTAAGGCAACATTTTTGGAAAAGGAATTCCTTGGTGAAGGAATTGTTGCCTCTAAGGTTGAACTTAGTGAAGTTCAGCAGGTGGAAGATTTAACACAATCTACTGAACCCACAGAATCGGTTTTGATTAGATCAAACCCGGAGCCCAATGTAGAAGCACCATTAAGGCGATCCGGTAGAGTGCCGCGTCAAGTGGATAGATACTACGGTTTCTTGGTCCATGACGCGGATCCTATTGAGCTCGATGAGAACAATGAGGATCCGATCACCTATATGGATGCTATGCAGAGGTCTGACTCTGAGTTGTGGCTTAATGCCATGAAATCCGAAATGGAGTCCATGGAAATCAATCGTGTATGGACACTAGTTGATCCACCCAAAGGGATAAAACCCATAGGGTGCAAATGGATCTTCAAAAGAAAGAGAGGCGCAGACGGAAAGGTGGAGACCTATAAAGCCCGTCTGGTTGCCAAGGGGTATCGTCAACATTATGGTATCGATTATGACGAGACTTTTTCCCCTGTGGCAATGCTAAAATCTATTCGGATCATGCTAGCTATAGCAGCATATATGGATTATGAAATCTGGCAAATGGATGTGAAAACAGCTTTTCTAAATGGAGAGCTAGAAGAAGAGGTGTATATGATACAACCTGAGGGTTTCATATCCACAGACGAGTCCAAAGTATGCAAGCTACAAAAGTCCATTTATGGACTTAAGCAAGCTTCTCGAAGTTGGAACATACGTTTCGATAAAACTATCAAAACGTATGGCTTCGTTAAGAACGAAGAAGAACCTTGTGTTTACAAGTGGGCTAACGGTTCAGTGATCACATTCCTTGTCTTATATGTGGATGACATTCTCTTAATTGGGAATGACATTCCTGCATTACAAAATGTGAAACTCTGGCTGTCATCACAGTTCTCCATGAAGGATCTGGGAGAAGCATCCTACATCCTAGGGATGAAAATCTATAGAGATAGATCTAAGAGGTTGCTTGGATTATCCCAATCCACGTACATCGACACTATGTTGAAGCGGTTCAACATGGAGAATTCCAAGAAGGGCTATCTTCCGATAGGCCAAGGAATTTCTCTCTCTAAGAAAGATTGTCCGACAACTTCCGAAGAGAGAGAGCGTATGAGTAGAATCCCATATGCTTCTGCAGTAGGTTCTATTATGTACGCCATGACATGTACAAGACCGGATGTTGCTTACTCACTAGCAGTAGCAAGTAGGTATCAGTCTGATCCGGGTGAGAACCATTGGAAGGTGGTGAAAACCATCCTTAAGTATTTAAGAAATACTAAGGACCAATGGTTAATCTATGGAGAATCTGACTTAAAACTTGTGGGATTTACAGACTCTAGTTTTCAGTCAGACCATGATGACAGTAAGAGTATGTCAGGATTTGTGTTTACCCTGAATGGAGGAGCAGTCTACTGGAAAAGTTCCAAGCAGCATTCAGTAGCCGATTCCGTATGCGAAGCAGAGTATGTTGCTGCATCAGATGCGGCAAAGGAAGCTGTTTGGATCAAGAAGTTTGTAAATCAACTTGGTGTTGCTCCCTCAATCAATGGTCCAGTTCTTTTGTATTGTGACAATACTGGAGCCATTGCACAAGCAAAGGAGCCAAAGTCCCACCATAGAACCAAGCACATTCTGCGTCGCTACCACCTTGTACGAGAGATCGTGGAACGAGGTGACGTCAATCTTCAAAAGATCGATGGAAAGGAGAACCTAGCTGACCCATTCACTAAAGCCCTTTCTGTAAAGGAGTTCGATTATCACAAATCGAAGATGGGTATTAGATACTGTACAAATTGGCTTTAGTTCAAGTGGGAGTTGTTGGGAATTGTGTCCCAAAGCCAATTTTTTAATTGTAAGAAATTGAATTATGTATATGTTTTATTAAAATGAATAAAAATTTATTCTGGCAATTTTCTATTCATCACAAGTGTTGCATCTTCAAATTGAACTCCTGTGTATTGTGATGAAGTCCTTAGGACTAATTTAGTGGATAAAAGAGGTTTTATCATTTAGTCCTTAAACCAGTTCGCGACCAAATGACGAGCTGTCAATTGGACGATAGCTATGTCAAGTATAGGTCGTTGTGTGCCATTTAGTTGGTTGTCCTCTTAAACCAAGGAGTGTGGAGACACTGTATGGCATACAGGTGAGATGTAGGAGTACATCGTCACTGAATAGTGACTCACCTGCGTAGCACTCCACTGTCGGGAGTTAGCTCGTAAAACGTATGGGCATAAGTACCCCTTAGACCTGAGACTGTCACGGTGACTTGCAAGCAACTCACTATACTTAGGCACTGGATGACCTGAATTTCTAATTCAGGGATCGGAAGGATGCTGGGTGCAGTCAAGTACTCGCGAAGTCTGTGTATGAGTCAAGATGGGATTGACCGCTCCAGATTTTAGGAGTTGATGTCTCACTGTATTTCAATTCAGTAAAACCTTGGCCAGGGTAAACCAAGTGATAGGTCACTTGATTTGATTATTTGAAATACACTATGGATGACCGGACCCAGAGGTCGACAGTCCTCTCTGAGGTCATCTTGAGCATCGAAGGTCATAGGGATGAATTATGCAACAACCATACGTCTAGGTTCTTGAATGTTGCTTTGCATATTCGACCTATCCGGACGTCGGGTATCATTGCTAGATGGTCACCTCGATTAGTGTATGGAGTAGTCCATGTACTACCGGCTTAGTGTTCGAACCTATCGGAGTCACGCACATAAGTCAAGTTAAGTAGGAAGGACTTGATCCAATTTAATTGAGAATTAAATTGTGGATCATTTGAGATTTGATTTTGTCTATGTTCAGCTAGCACTGAACATGAGGTACATACTGAATTTCATGGATGTGTATTTAATTATGTCTGTATTCTGGCTTAATCAAGTTTCAATTAATGTAATTGAAATTGATTTGGACTCATTTGTTGAGTTTGTTTTTGAATTGGATTCAAATGAATGTAATTGGGCTTCATGATGATTTTATTAGAATTTATTCCATATTTATTCTAGTCCAAGTGTGACTTGGATTGATCCGAAAATTGAACTAATTGGAGTTCACATGAATCAGATTCATGTGGAATTTTTCCGGATCCAAAATCTTTCAAATTGGTCTTTAATTTGGTTTAGAACCAATGATGGACCCAAGCCCATTTGATTCAGCCCATTTGAATTAACCCATTTACAAGTTTGCCCCTCTATTTAATTGACTCTTTCCTGTGTTTCTTCTTCGGTCCACATCAGCCGTGAACCACTTTTTCTGCTGAATCGTTCTCCCGTGAACCACGTTTTTTCCCTTCTTCGAAACACTTCAATTGACCGCTTGATCTTCCTCATCCTGCAACCATTTGAAGATCCGAAGAGACGTGTCTCTTCGGTTTTGAAACCTCTTTAACATAGGACTGATTTAATTGAAATCAAACGATTCAAAAAAATTCAATAAAATCATGAAACGTTTGGCGTTCACTCTTCCCTTTTGCCGTTTTCTCTTCCCTGGTTCAGCCTTTTCTTTGCCTATAAATAGGCTGAGGTTCTCTTCATTCTTTGCTAGAGATTTGATCTGGGGAGAGGGGAGATTCGTGATCTTTTGAGTAGCTTGAAAGGAGAGGAAAAGGAAACGGGAAGAAAGAGGAAAAGGAAACAGGAAAAAAAAAAGGAAGAAAGAATTTTTGAAATTCTTTTCTTCCAGGGGCTTATTTGCAAAAAGGTTTTTTGCACTATACAGACATCATCCTACCTTCCTGCATTTCTTGGCGTGCGTGTGAAGTAGAGGGTCCGTACATCCGGGCCTTGCATAGCACCAGATCCATCAGACCAGATCCGGCACCAGATCCAGTTCCAGATCCAGTTTCCGATCCAGTACCAGATCTAGCATCTGATCCAGTATCTGATCCAGCACTTGGCCCTGTACCAGATTCTGTTCCTGTGTACCTTGACCATCTTCCGCTGCGGGATCGAGGTATGGTAAACATAATATAGTTATGTTATTTATTTATACCTGTTATAAATAAATAGATAAAATTTTAAAACTGATTTTCTGACCTGGCATCTGATTTTATCGGATTTTGCGGGATATTTTCCCTTCAGGGGGTGCTAGTCGCCATTGAGGTTAGAGGCAGGGCAGACCAGGCACCAGTAGCTAGGAGGCCCGGGTACTCGGAGTGTCGGGGCGGTTGTGGATGGAGGGCGATGCAGTAGAGACTTGGCCTATGGCACCAACGGCGATTGGTGAGGCGGCTGGGCCAGAAGGGTTGGTTGGTTGGTCCGGAGATGCCAAACTAGGTGGAGGTGGGCGACAACCACGTCTGAGCTGTCCGACAGCTTAATGTGCCTTAGCGGTTGGGCTTTAGGGCCCGAGCAAGCGTGAGGAGGTCCAAGGTGGTGCAACAAGGGTGCAAGCATTATGGGGGCTAGTGAGGGGATCGAGAGTGGCGATCAGGCGAAGGGATCCACCTCTATATCATGAAGCTATTATGTTGGAACTATAGTGTGGCCAAGAAGCCGTCCTTCCTAGCCACGTTCAGGAGGTTAGTGCAACTGAATGGGTTGGATGTTTGTGTTCTTTTGGAAATAAGGTTGTCAGGTCGGAGCCTCTAGCAAGCCAGGTGGCGATTTCCTCCATCCTTAGGTTTCTACACAATTGAGTCTCGAGGCTTATTCCGGGGCATAGTGGCGGTGTGGAAACTGGGTTTTGCCAATTTTGACATCCTCCATAGATGTAATCAGCAAGCTATTATGATCATTTTTGAAGGCAATGGTAGTCCTTAGTTTTTATCTGCGGTCTATGCTAGAATATATCACAAAGAGCATCGAAAGTTATGGAGTGAGGTGTCTTGTATGGTGCAGTAGGGTACCCCCACTATGGTGGAGGGTGACTTCAACTGTATTGATGGTACGCAGAAGAAGCAGGAGGTAGGGCATTCTCTGGCAAGGCTGAGGCTAAGGAGTTTCAAGACTTCATAGCTGCTAATAGTCTGGTGGACCTTGGGTTCACCAGGCCAAGGTTCACTTAGTACAACATCCACCAGGGTCGAGTGAGAATTTGGGAGAGGACTGACAGGGCTTTGGCCACAATAGGATGGATCCAGCACTTCCCGGACTATCACGTGCGTCACTGGCCTACATTGGGTTGGACCACTGTTCGATCCTCATCAGTACATTGTCCGCCATTCCCTATCACCGCCCCTTCTACTTCGAGAAGATCTAGTTCTCGTGTCCGAGGTCCTAGGGTATTGTCAAGGAGGTATGGCATATGGTAGTAACGGGTGACGTAATACATCAGGTGACTCGCAAGATTGAATTACCCAAATGCCATCTCTGGAGGTGGAACGAAGAGGAGGTGGGTGACATCATCAAGAGATTGAAAAAGACTGAAGGCTCAATTGCCTCTCTCCAATTCGAGGAGCAGGACGGGGGTCTATCTCTGGAGAATTTGACAGAGTTGGGACTAAAGCTATCTATGCATCACTCTCTCTTACACTAGCAGAGACCTTCTAGCGACAGAAGTTCAGAGTACAGTGGGTTTTGGAGGATGACTGAAATACCGAATTTTTTCTTCAGTCGTCAGTGATCCAAAGGCAGAGAAATAGGATTCGGAGCCTTAGGGACAGTACTGGATTGATGACAGAGGATGCGAGGTCCATCAGTTTGGAGCTATTGTAGTTTTTCAAATAGAGGTGGTTGGCCTAGCCAGAGAATGGAAGTTCTGTCTTCGGCCCTGCACTTGAGGCGAGAGTTTTGGAGGATAAGAATAGGACTCTCTGAAAGAGTAGATGCCCTATAAGCCAATCATTTGATGGGTTTCTCTTTGTAATCCTCCAAATCATGTACTTTGACACTCGATATATATCAATAAAGGCATTGTGTTTCATCATTTGCTGCTTATCTATTTTATTATTGGATGATGAACCCCATAAATTAGGACATTGGTTTTAGGGTTATGATGAGATCATACCAGTGAGACCTAAAATCCTAAAATTCTAATTTAGAATATTCCCAGTCAAATTGGTATATTGAGTCGGGGATCAATATTACCGGAAAGACTGGCACATCTTATGTATGCTCAATATAGAGGGTGATTGATCTCATAATCACTTGTGTGAGACACTAATACAAAGATGTGGGTGCTCATTAGAGGAATGAGTTCACTGAAATGACCAGCCATGAGAACATCTTATGGATTCTTACTTAATTATCAAAAGATGGTTCTCATAGTGGGAGTTGTGCAAGTGATCCTTAGACCTGAGATCACCATGGTACCTTGTGCACTTGAAGCTATGTTTTGGTTTACCCTCATTCACGACATTGCGTTGTGTACGGGGTATTCTGGATATGGTGGATTTTGTACGAAGGTTGTGAGTAGGTCAACAAGGAATCAGTCACTTCTAGTAAGAGAAGGTAACATCCTACTTACTCTAATCTTATGATGATTCAAGAAGCCTTTGATCAAAGCAAAATGAATATTAGAAAGAGTTTCTAATGTTTCATTGTTTGAATTATCATATAAAAGATTGAGAGAGACATGAATAAGTGATTGAGTTTGATATTGATCCATACTCATGCACTTATTCAGGATGTAGTATGACTGAGGGATTGAATTGTACAGTAACTTGCCACTGAAGGGTATGTTTGGATTTGTCCAATACATTCCTCATCTTCCGGGTAGACGTGATACGTTGCTAGACGTCAATCATGTCTTGTGGGTTGATCGGATCAAAGAGTTTGATTAGATCAAAGCATCAGAAAGGTTCTGATTGCTAAGTCAGGTTTAGCACTAAATTGAACCTAAATTGGATTAGAGGTATTCTAATCAGGTTAGGTCAACTTGCACCTGCACCTACTGCTGGCTAAGATAAGGAACCCAATGGGTCACACACAAGGGAATTGATCAAGGGTCTAATTAGATTAGATCATGTTTGCAAGATGAACATGCTAGCACATGTTGCAAATCCTAGCTCCTGATTCAAATTAAATTCGAATCTGATTCTTAGGTTAGGTTGATCTAATATGATTAGATCATGACCTAATATGGATTAGCCAAGAGTTGGAACCCATTTGGCTTTAATTAGACCTGATTTGATTAGGTTTAATGTTTTCTTTAAGTTGGTTAAACCCAATTGGATTGGGTTTGATAGGGCATTCACTTCTGGACCATTGGATCGCTTCCTGGATGAAGGATCTGGTCCACTGGTTGGCGCCTTCATCTGGACCATTGGATGGCTTCCTGGATGAAGGATCTGGTCCACTGGTTAGCGCCTGAATCTGGACCACTGGATGGCTCTCTGGATGAAAGATCTGGACCGTTGCTCAGCGTCTGAATCTGGACCACTGGATGGCTCTCTGGATGAAAGATCTGGACCGTTGCTCAGCGCCTGAATCTAGACCATCGGTGATGGCATCTTGCTTCTGGACCAGTGGATGGCACCCTGGATGATGATGCCTTGATCTGGACCATTAGATGGTGCCTAGATCTGGACCATTGGCTTTGGTTCACTGCATTTGGGCCCTTGGATCATCAGGATTTAAGAGGGAGACATGAGAAAGAAGTTGATACACCCTTCTCCTTAGCACCCCATCATGATGGGATGCCTCTCTTGGCACATGCCTCATCATGATGAGGTGTGTGGATGGGATGCATCCCTTTATGATGCATCCCTCCATCTCTTATAAATAAGGAGGTGCCTTGGGGTTCTAAAGATCATCCAAGAAAAAGCCTCTCCTTCTCTCTCCCTTATCCCTTCTTTCTTACAAGCCTCTCTCTTTTGTCCTAACCCAAGACAAGAGGGTCTTCTTTAGGACAAAAAGGCCAGTGAATGTTTTAGAGGTAGAAAGGAAGAAGGAAGTGAAGGAAAATCAGCCAATTAAATCCTTTGGAAGGATTGAACAATTAGAATCAAGTTTTGGTGGAGCTAGAGTCTTGAACCCATTCCTGTGTGGATCAACATCGGAGGGTGAACATTTGGGCACCTTAGGACATCTTCAGACATATTGGATATAGCATGATAGGTATTCTTCTATACCAAGATTATATTTTCTACATTATTTGGTTATACTATTAAGGCGATCTTGGCTTATTAGGGTTTCATATAATGGGTTTTATAAGAAAATTTTATAATCCCATATCTTCCGCTGCGCCCTAGGGCACTGGGAAACCCAACAGTGGTATCAGAGCCACCCTTAATCAGTTTAACCAAATGATAATACATGCTATTATCTTGATGCTATGAGATAGCTAGGTTGTTTGTATGCATGATTAGTTTATGCTATGAGATAGTGTTATATTCATGTTGTAGCACAGTATAATTGCTAGTACTAAATTATAGAATGTGCAATGAGACCAATATAGTAGTATGAAAACTTGGGCTGACCCATTCTGGAACAATCGACTCAATTGGTGTCTAGGAAGGAAGCCACAGGTGGTTACTTAATTAGGACCTCACTCTCTGAGTGAGGGGTGCCTCCCACCTGCTTTTCTGGCCAATTATTTGATTGTCCTTTATGGTTGAGCTTAATGTTAGTAATATACTACTATTTGAAAGCCCTCACTAAATTCATAATTAAGTCGTAGTGTTAATTGCTTTAAGCTGAGCCATTCTGAATCAATTGACTAAGTTGGTGTCTAGGAAAGAGGCTACAGGTGGTTATTTAATTAGGACCTTACTAAGTAAGGAGAGCCTCCCATCTGCTTACCTGGCCAACTATTTGATTGACCTCCATGGAAAAGCTAATTGCTGATATAACACTATAAAGGTCCTTCCTTCATGCTTAGATATTATTATGTCAATATCTACGCTAGCTTGTTGTGATTCCCACAAGGCTAGTATTAGGGATTGATATTGTAATATCTTGGTGCATATGATGCATATGGCATATTTTAATATGTTGCCTTGTTGTGATTCCCACAAGGGCAGCATTATTCAAATATGACTGTATAAAAATGAAGGGTTTGACTTAACTAGACACAATAGTTTGTTGTGATTCCCACAAGACTATATGTATGCTAGAGGACAGAATAAAGTTGGAAATTGCATGGGATGCAATTGAAAAGAGTTTCCTACCTTTGAACTTATAAGGGCTTGTTGTGATTCCCACAAGGTGTTTTATAAGGAATTTGGATCTCAACCCCACTAAGAAAATTAGTATTTTCTCGTTCATCATACTTGAGGGTTATGATATTCGATAAAAATAGTGGGAGTAACAATTAGATAAAAGTCCTTGTCTGATTGAATACATGTCATCATGATTGGTCTGCTTATATTAGTGTTCTTTGTAATTATAGATTAATTCTGCAAAAATGGCATCTTCACTCTCACTTAGAGGTATCTTAGATACAAACAAATTGACTGGTCCCAACTATGTGGATTGGTTGAGGAATTTAAAGATTGTTCTCACACAAGAAAAACTTTCCTACATTCTTGAAACCCCTGACCTAGGGTCAGCAGGGGAAGATGCAACTGAGGAGGAATTGGCCACATATCGTATGTGGAAAAATGACAGTTTGACTGTCAAATGTATCATGCTTGCTTCTATGAATAATGAATTGCAGAGGCAGCATGATAGCATGGATACTCACTCCATACTCCTTAACTTAAAGGAGTTATATGGTGAGCAGAGCAGAACTGCTAGATATGAGATATCTAAACAGTTGTTCCGTGCTAGAATGATCGAGGGATCGTCTGTGCAAGACCACTGTTTAAAGGTTATAGACTTAATCACTCGATTAAGTCAACTTGGTTTTGCTATGGACAGTGAGCTCAGTCAGGATTTGATCCTGCAATCACTACCCGACTCATTCTTGCAGTTTGTCGTGAATTATCACATGAACAAACTGAATTCCTCCCTGCCTGAGCTTCTAAATATGCTGAAAACAGCAGAGTCTCACATCAAGAAGGACAAGGGTCCGATCCTTCTTGTTGGTGAGAGCTCAAAGAAGAAGTCGGGCAATAAGGGTTCAAAGAAAAAACTAAACCCTAAGAGTCACATCAAAAAGAAGAAGGGAAAGAAAATCTCTGGACCCGGTACCTGTTTCCACTGTGGCAAGACGGGGCATTGGAAAAGGAACTGCAAGAGCTTTCTTGCAAGTGTGAAGCCTGATGTAAGTGTTGCATCAAAAGGTATGTTTTTATTACATGCCAATATGACATTAAGTTCTTCTGATTCTAATTCATGGGTATTGGATACCGGTTGTGGTTCTCACATATGCAAATCTTTGCATGGACTGCAGAAAATTAGAAGACTGAAGAAAGGTGACTTCGAGCTATATGGCGCTGGAGGAGAATCCATCCAGGCTGAAGCTGTTGGCACCTACATACTGGAGCTACCCTCCGGAAAGTTCTTGAAGCTAGAAGACTGTTATTTTATGCCAAAAATCATTAGAAATGTAATTTCAATTCCTTTGTTGCTTAAGAAAGGATTCGAAATAAATGGAAAGAGCAATGGTTGCTCTATTTCTTTATCTAATGAGTATTATTGTCATGGCACTATGGAAAATGGTCTTTTAGTATTATGTCTTAATAATGTTATGTTTCATATTGGCAAAGATAATAAAAGAAAAAGAGAGAATATTAATAATACCCTCCTCTGGCATTACCGATTATGTCATATTAGTGAGACAAGGTTACACAAGTTGTATAAAGATAAATTTTTTGACCCTTATGATTTTGAATCATTAGGAACTTGTGAATCTTGTCTTATGGGTAAAATGACCAAATCTCCATTCTCGGGACATGGAGAAAGGGCAAGTGAGTTGTTAGAACTCGTACACACTGATGTGTGCGGTCCTATATCAACTCCAGCTAGAGGTGGATACTCTTACTTCATCACATTTACTGATGACTTATCAAGGTTCGGTTTTGTATATCTAATGAAACATAAATCCGAAGCCTTTGATAAATTTAAAGAGTATCAAAGTATGGTCGAAAAACAAACTGGGAAGTGTATTAAAATTCTTCGATCTGATCGAGGAGGAGAATACCTTTCTAGTGAATTTTTAGATTATCTTAAATTAAAGGGTATACTCTCTGAATGGATACCTCCATATACGCCACAATTAAATGGTGTAGCTGAAAGAAGAAATCGTACCTTATTAGATATGGTACGGTCCATGATGTGCTTCACAAATCTTCCAATTTTCTTCTGGGGACATGCCCTAGAAACTGCTGCATTAGTATTAAATAGAGTACCATCTAAGTCTGTATCTAGCACTCCATATGAGATATGGAAAGGAAAGAAACCTAATCTTAAATATCTTAAGATATGGGGTTGTCATGCTTATGTCAAAAGAAATTTTGGACATAAGCTAAGTGCTAGATCAGACAAGTGTACATTTGTAGGTTATCCTAAAGACAGTTTAGGATATATCTTCTATGATCCTACCGAACAAAAGGTATTTGTTGCTAGGCATGCCACTTTCTTGGAAAAAGAGTTTTTCTTAGAAAAGGGCAAGGATAGAAGAATTGAACTTGATGAAGTTCAAGACCTACAAGGTGAGACACATAATAATCCTCAACCAGATGTACCCATGGAAGAGGTACAACCACTACACACTACTCCTCTCCGAAGGTTAGAAAGAGTGCGAAATGCACCTGAGAGGTATGGATTTATCATTGAGAATGATGAAGCCCACATCATTGATAACGATGACCCTCCGACCTATTCGGAAGCTGTCAAGAGTAGGGACTCTGACAGATGGCTAGACGCCATGAAATCCGAGATAGATTCTATGTATACAAACCAAGTGTGGACTTTGGTTGATGCACCTGAGGGAGTGATTCCAATAGGGTGCAAATGGGTATACAAGAAGAAGATAGGAGCTGATAGCCAAGTAGAAACCTACAAGGCCAGGCTAGTGGCAAAAGGTTTCAGGCAAAAACAAGGTATCGATTATGATGAAACTTTTTCGCCAGTAGCTATGCTCAAATCTATTCGGATTATGCTTGCTATAGCTGCATACTATGATTATGAGATATGGCAGATGGATGTCAAAACCGCCTTTCTTAATGGTCACCTTGAGGAAGAGGTTTATATGACACAGCCAGAGGGATTTATCTCAAGAGGGAGAGCAAATCAAGTATGTAGGCTTAAGAAATCCATTTATGGATTAAAGCAGGCATCTAGGAGTTGGAACATCCATTTTGACATGATAGTCAAAGAGTTTGGCTTCATTAAAATATAGATGAACCTTGTGTGTACAAGAAGACTAGTGGGAGTGCTATTGTCTTCTTGATATTATATGTGGACGATATATTGGTCATTGGAAATGATGTTCCAATGATGCAATCGGTCAAGACTTGGCTATCAAAGAAATTTTTCATGAAAGACTTGGGTGAAGCATCCTATATACTTGGTATAAGGATCTATAGAGATAGATCTAAAAGGATGCTAGGTTTGTCCCAGTCTAGGTACATTGATAATGTGCTGAAGAGGTTCAGCATGGATGGAAGTAAGAAAGGTTTCTTACCCATAGGACATGGCATACAACTCTCTAGGAAGATGTCTCCTAAGACATCTGAAGAGAGGAATAGAATGAGTTCTATTCCCTATGCTTCGGTAGTAGGGTCGATCATGTATGCTATGTTATGTACCAGGCCTGATGTAGCTTATGCCTTGGGTATGGTAAGTAGATTTCAGGCGGATCCCGGGGAGGATCATTGGAAAATTGTGAAAAGCATTCTCAAATACTTGAGAAGGACTAGAGATGTTTTTCTAATTTATGGAGGATCAGAATTGAAACTAGAAGGCTATTCAGATTCTAGCTTTCAATCTGATCCAGATGATAGCAAGTCAATCTCTGGATATATCTTCACTTTGAATGGTGGAGCTGTGAGTTGGAAAAGTTTCAAACAGCAAACTATAGCTGACTCAACTACTGAGGCAGAATACATAGCTGTTAGTGAAGCTGCTAAGGAAGCAGTCTGGATGAAGAAGTTCATCACAGAGCTGGGTGTAGTTCCTGAGATTGCCGGACCAGTCCCAGTTTATTGCGATAACACTGGAGCTGTTGCACAGGCTAAGGAACCAAGGTCTCATCATAGATCCAAGCACATTTTGAGACGCTTCCACCTTGTTCGAGAGATAATCGAAAGACAAGACGTCAAGATTGAACGAGTCGACACAAAGAACAATATAGCAGACCCATTTACTAAAGCTCTACCATAGCAGCAATTCAATCGTCACCTCGATTGTATGGGGTTAAAATATAAGGGCGATTGGCTTTAGTGCAAGTGGGAGATTGAAAGAGTAGATGCCCTATAAGCCAATCATTTGATGGGTTTCTCTTTGTAATCCTCCAAATCATGTACTTTGACACTCGATATATATCAATAAAGGCATTGTGTTTCATCATTTGCTGCTTATCTATTTTATTATTGGATGATGAACCCCATAAATTAGGACATTGGTTTTAGGGTTATGATGAGATCATACCAGTGAGACCTAAAATCCTAAAATTCTAATTTAGAATATTCCCAGTCAAATTGGTATATTGAGTCGGGGATCAATATTACCGGAAAGACTGGCACATCTTATGTATGCTCAATATAGAGGGTGATTGATCTCATAATCACTTGTGTGAGACACTAATACAAAGATGTGGGTGCTCATTAGAGGAATGAGTTCACTGAAATGACCAGCCATGAGAACATCTTATGGATTCTTACTTAATTATCAAAAGATGGTTCTCATAGTGGGAGTTGTGCAAGTGATCCTTAGACCTGAGATCACCATGGTACCTTGTGCACTTGAAGCTATGTTTTGGTTTACCCTCATTCACGACATTGCGTTGTGTACGGGGTATTCTGGATATGGTGGATTTTGTACGAAGGTTGTGAGTAGGTCAACAAGGAATCAGTCACTTCTAGTAAGAGAAGGTAACATCCTACTTACTCTAATCTTATGATGATTCAAGAAGCCTTTGATCAAAGCAAAATGAATATTAGAAAGAGTTTCTAATGTTTCATTGTTTGAATTATCATATAAAAGATTGAGAGAGACATGAATAAGTGATTGAGTTTGATATTGATCCATACTCATGCACTTATTCAGGATGTAGTATGACTGAGGGATTGAATTGTACAGTAACTTGCCACTGAAGGGTATGTTTGGATTTGTCCAATACATTCCTCATCTTCCGGGTAGATGTGATACGTTGCTAGACGTCAATCATGTCTTGTGGGTTGATCGGATCAAAGAGTTTGATTAGATCAAAGCATCAGAAAGGTTCTGATTGCTAAGTCAGGTTTAGCACTAAATTGAACCTAAATTGGATTAGAGGTATTCTAATCAGGTTAGGTCAACTTGCACCTGCACCTACTGCTGGCTAAGATAAGGAACCCTATGGGTCACACACAAGGGAATTGATCAAGGGTCTAATTGGATTAGATCATGTTTGCAAGATGAACATGCTAGCACATGTTGCAAACCCTAGCTCCTGATTCAAATTAAATTCGAATCTGATTCTTAGGTTAGGTTGATCTAATATGATTAGATCATGACCTAATATAGATTAGCCAAGAGTTGGAACCCATTTGGCTTTAATTAGACCTGATTTGATTAGGTTTAATGTTTTCTTTAAGTTGGTTAAACCCAATTGGATTGGGTTTGATAGGGCCTTCACTTCTGGACCATTGGATCGCTTCCTGGATGAAGGATCTGGTCCACTGGTTGGCGCCTTCATCTGGACCATTGGATGGCTTCCTGGATGAAGGATCTGGTCCACTGGTTAGCGCCTGAATCTGGACCACTGGATGGCTCTCTGGATGAAAGATCTGGACCGTTGCTCAGCGCCTGAATCTGGACCACTGGATGGCTCTCTGGATGAAAGATCTGGACCGTTGCTCAGCGCCTGAATCTAGACCATCGGTGATGGCATCTTGCTTCTGGACCATTGGATGGCACCCTGGATGATGATGCCTTGATCTGGACCATTAGATGGTGCCTAGATCTGGACCATTGGCTTTGGTTCACTGCATTTGGGCCCTTGGATCATCAGGATTTAAGAGGGAGACATGAGAAAGAAGTTGATACACCCTTCTCCTTAGCACCCCATCATGATGGGATGCCTCTCTTGGCACATGCCTCATCATGATGAGGTGTGTGGATGGGATGCATCCCTTTATGATGCATCCCTCCATCTCTTATAAATAAGGAGGTGCCTTGGGGTTCTAAAGATCATCCAAGAAAAAGCCTCTCCTTCTCTCTCCCTTATTCCTTCTTTCTTACAAGCCTCTCTCTTTTGTCCTAACCCAAGACAAGAGGGTCTTCTTTAGGACAAAAAGGCTAGTGAATGTTTTAGAGGTAGAAAGGAAGAAGGAAGTGAAGGAAAATCAGCCAATTAAATCCTTTGGAAGGATTGAACAATTAGAATCAAGTTTTGGTGGAGCTAGAGTCTTGAACCCATTCCTGTGTGGATCAACATCGGAGGGTGAACATTTGGGCACCTTAGGACATCTTCAGACATATTGGATATAGCGTGATAGGTATTCTTCCATACCAAGATTATATTTTCTACATTATTTGGTTATACTATTAAGGCGATCTTGGCTTATTAGGGTTTCATATAATGGGTTTTATAAGAAAATTTTATAATCCCATATCTTCCGCTGCGCCCTAGGGCACTGGGAAACCCAACACTCTCATTATGCCAGTCTTGGCTAAGGAGGTCTTGGAGGCCTTTCAGTCACTAGCAGAGGACAAAGCATCGAACCCTAATGGTTTTCTCCCTCTCATCTTCAGGGGGTATTGGGCTATCATCCAACATAAGGTGATGGCATCTATCTAGCAGTTTTTTAGCATGGCATCGATGCCGAAAAATGGAAAAAGACCTTCGTCACCTTGATTACTAAGGTACAAGATGCTACCGAGGCAGGTTACTACATGCCTATTAGTCTTTACTCTACTCTCTATGAGGCTACCGCGAAGATCATGGTCTCTAGACTTAAATAGGATTCTCCCTAGTCTCATTAGCCCTAAGTAGGGAGCCTTCTTTGGTGGTCGTAGCATCTCCAACAACATTCTCATCGCTTAGGAGTTCATGCATGATCTTCAGAGAGCTCCTTGTCAGTGGAGTCATGGCTATCAAGCGGGATATGGAGAGGGTTTACGACCAGATGAGCTGGCCTTTCTCTCTTACTCTCTCTAGAGCTTCGGGTTTCATAAGGAATGGATCCGCTAGATTATGGGATGCGTGTAGGCCTCATCTTTTGCCATTTTGGTGATGGCACACCAACGCCCTTCTTCGATTCCACTATTGGTATTTAACAAGGTTCCCCCTACCTGTTCATTATTTGCGCCGATGTGTTTTCTCAAGCCCTTCAGACTGCTTCCTTGACACATGTCACTAAGGCCTACAGTCCTACCCCGACGGCCGAACCAATCTCCCATCTTCTCTTTGCGGATGACTATATGCTCCTTGTTTGAGCCACGAGACAGAGTGCCTTGTTGATTTGGGGAATCTTGAAGGACTACTGTGCTGCATCAAACCAGCGAGTCAACCTAGCAAAGTAAGTGGTCCACTTTAGCGTGAAGATCAAGCCTTAACTCAGGATCCGTATTAGGGAAATTCTGGGTGTTGGAGAGCAGGTTGGTTGCTGGAGATACTTGGAGGTACCTATCAAGGGGAGGTGACTGTGGGGGTAGAATGCGGTGAGATTGAGCAGAGTATTAGTTGGAGATTGGAGGGGTGACAGGTGAGAGCCCTCTCCATGATGGACAGAGTGACCTTGGTGAGATCTATCCTTAGTTCGGTCTCAATTTACTATTTGTCCAATACCATTGTACTTAAGATGTCGTTGATGTGATTGGAGCAGTTGTTCAGAAACTTTCTTTAGGGAGTATAGGATGGTAGGGGAGGTGTTCACTTGGTGTTTTGGGAGGTGCTCTGTTAGTCTTGCGGTAGTGGGGGCTTGGGCATTTGTTCTCTATTGATGAGGAGGGAGGCCTTGGTGGCTAGACATGTGGCCTAGTACTTACTTGAGCTCGAGGGCTTGTGGAGTATATTGATGAGAGCTAAGCACAGCAGCCAGACCAAGGCACCTGATTTCCAAGATGGTCGGCATTGCACCTTCATTTGGCACAATATATGCTCCCGTGCTTCGAGGGTGCTGTCTTAGATTAGATAGGTGATCAGCAACGACCAATCAATTGATGCGTAGAATGATACATGGGTTTTTGACCTGGCTTTGCAGCTATGGCCCACCATGTTTGATGTGGACAGCTCAGATCTCAAGGTGTGCAACTTTTTTTAGCACGAGGGATAGGAGATGGGATGTATCGACAATTCATCGCCTCTTTGGGGAGCAGCTGGTTGAGAGGATCCTAGTTGTACTAGTATCAAAAGGGGTGGGCCGGATAAGGACTTAGGATTCGCCTTGCATATCCAAGGTGAGGGCCTCTGATCTCGGAGATCTGTATAGAGTTGAGGCACCTTGATGGTAGCTAGTTATGGAGGCTTCACATTCACCCACGACCAAGGCTGTTCTTTGCAAAAAGGGAGTGAGGTTTTCCCCTACTTGTGACGGATGCTTGAAGATGGAGGAATTAGTGGAGCATGTTCTATTTAGCTGCCCAAGGGCAACCCTAGTGTGACAGTTGACCGGAGCTAATTGATGTTTTCTGCAGTCTTCGACCTATGTGGCAGCATCCTAGCTTATCGAAAGGGCTACATGGAGCGACTTGTCATTATAGCTAGTGGTGTCAAACGATACTCAAGAATGCTATATTCTTTAAGGGCAGAGTATACTCAAGCTCAGATCGCAAGAGATATCTGGGGTTCCCATTCAGCTCTAGTAGTACCTCAAACGATACTCATCACCTGGGAGCCTTCCTCCCCAAGTTTTCTCTCGATGAACTTCGACGACAACGTGTTTAATGATGGGAGAAGAGGTGGTGCTGGGTTCGATATTAGAGGTCCTAATTTCAGATTGATTGCGACGGGGGCCATTGGTTCTGTGACGCTTCCATTCTTGGAGCTGCGCTGAAGGCAACTTGAGAGGGCGACCAAATTCATCTTGAAGAGGACTCGGTGACTGTCATCGAATGGATCCAAGGCCATGTTAAGGCGGGGTTGAGCATTCCCTTCTGCATGATATCCATAATCCATTGCGAGACTATGTGGACCCCCATGTTATTCATGTGTATAGGAGGCGAACAAGGTAGCTGATTAGGTGGTTTTATATGTTGCCCAATACTCTGGTGGCTTCATGTGGGATAGTTATGAATTTTTCTTTTTTCTCTTTGTCTTTTTTTTTTTTTTTTTGATTTTGTTGGATACGATAGTATGAATATTATATGTAAAAAAAAAAAGAAAGAAGTAGCAACAGTTCGACCATCAAAATGATGCAACCCATGCATAAAAAGTTGATCGAGAAAAAAAAAAAAGCGCCGACGTGGCAGGATGATAGCAGCAGGAGGACGGCGCACGCCTGGATTTACAGTGGTTGGTGCAGAGCTGCAGGCAGCCTGGGAGGGTATTTCCTATGCGAGGCAGATATCCGGGGCCGAGCGGGTGTATCTCGAGGGTGATTCATCGGTGGTGATTGATTTGATTCGGAGTGTGGATCGGTTTGGGGATGGCCATCCCCTCATCCGAGAGTCCCGTAGGATGGCTCAGATGATGGCTGACTTTCAGGCAGCACATGTGTTTAGGGAGGCGAACCGGGCAGCAGATTGGGTCGCCTCCTTTGTCGCTCGGCACTCAGGTAATTTCTTGTGGACGTCTGATGCAGATGTCCCTTCACAGTTGTACTATTTACTTTTCCGTGATTTGGAGGGCTGTACTCATGTTCGAACTATATGATATGAATAGCCGTTTTTACCAAAAAAAAAAAAAAAAAAAAAAAAAGCGCCGACGTGCTTTCTTGGGCGTTAGAACCAGCCCAGCCACCCAGTTTCATCATTCGGGGTTGTATGTTTCGCGCGAAAGAAGGATTTACCTTTCTCCGCGCGAATCCACCGTTGGATCGCGGAATTAGTCGCTTCCAAATCTGTGCATATTGCCAATTGAGGCATTCGGGGTGCTTTGCGATCTGTGCGTAGAGAGCTCCAACGGTCACATCGTATGAAAGAAAATCAATCATTACTTCGTGCGAAAGATGCAATCCGAACCCAACTTGGTTTGGTACATTACGAGGGAACCCAGTCGAATTTCGAAATTTCCAATCGCCTCCAAAAAGTAACCGCCTTTCCTTCCGAAATTTCATATCCTCTTTTTATTCCCAATTCCACCTTCCTTTTCTTTCTCCTTTGAAATCGCCCTCTTCCTCTCCTTCTCGATACCATTCGACGCTCTCGAGAAACGACAGGAAAGTAAAAAAAGGGTATTTTTCCTTCTCTCTTCTTTCTTCCTCATTCGAATCCTAGGTGTTTCTTCTCGATTCGATTAGGGTTACGAAGATTTGATTCCTAATCTCCTCTATTGGGGTTCTCCGCATCTTCTTTGGGCTAGATCCAGAGATTTAGGGTTTTAGGGCTTGTAATTGCGTTGAAATGGGCTGTTTTATTGCTTCGGTTTTAGGAAGGGAGAGATGGCGGGTAAAGGAGGAAAGGGTCTTCTGGCGGCGAAGACGACGGCGGCGGCAAACAAAGACAAGGACAAGAAGAAGCCCGTCTCCCGGTCCTCGCGAGCTGGTTTGCAGGTAAATCTCGTTTCCTTCTTGTTCTTCTTAGAGATGCTGTTACATTTGATTTCTTTGAGCTCTGTGGGCAGCGAGTTGGGTCAGATCTGACGCGTTTATGGATTCGGTTTTTATCTTCTAGCTCTCAAAGTCGTTCTTTGCTCCTTAGTATGCCTCTTTTTTTGTTGGATTGTTGTGTTTGACCAAGATGCGTCTTTGCCTTTTTAGGTCGAGGTGGGCATGCTTAATTATGTTATCACACAAATAGTGTTTCTTGTGCATTTATATATTTTATTTAATATGTTTTAATTATTACGTTTATGATCATTCAGGAGTAAATATTTAGATTCTTAGGCCTGGTAAGAATCAACATGCCTGCTGTAATACCCAAAATTGATGCACAGCTAATGGTTTATAATGTTAATGGCTTGAGTGAATGATCTTTTAGTCACAATGAAGTATGCTATTGGTTCTCCCTTTTGTTTCAAAGTTCCTGTGTTGAATTTGGTTGTGGGCATTGGATTTATCTGTTCTTTTTTCTGTTTTCTGTTGAGACACATCGCAGGCTTTCTGGAGCTATTAGGGTGCATAACCAATTTGTAGGCTAAAGAAATGCTGGGTTAGTTTTCTAATGTTATGGACCAAAGAAATATAGGTCTATCCTTGGCTTAATTAGGGTGCATAACCAAGTGATAGGCCAATGTGAGCCGCATGCTTGACACGGGCTGACATAGCAATGGCAAGTACTCCCTGGACAACCAATAGTGGGCAATCGGGCACTATGTCTATTTTGTTTGTTATTGGACCATCAACGTTTGCATGCTCTTCGTAGTTCTCGCTAGTTGTCACAGAGCATATTGTAGGCTAGCAAAATAAAAAGAAAAAAAAAATTGTCTGGCTTGTTGATACAGTAAGGCAGATCTCTGGGCCTAGCAAAGCATGGGCTAGGTCTGGTGTGTGCACAGGGATTGTTCTCTGGTGTAGCATGAACTTGGTTGACCCATAGTGTCAGATCTTGGCTGCAGCTTGAGGTTAAAATCTAGGTTGTGAAGGGTTACAGACCTGAGATGTATCCTTTCTATGTTTGATACTTTAATTCATAGAATCTTCAGTTGAATCAGTAATTATTTTCCAGAAATAATTGGAATATCTAGACAGAGGCATAATTTTTATATTTAGAAGTTGCATTTCAGTGCTTTTACAAATTTGCAAACAATAATTTAAAAAATTGTCTTTGTATGTGTCACCAAGAGAGCGAGAGTATTGTCAGAAGATTTACTCCAGTATTTCCATTGTTCTGCCTCTGTTGCAGAATTTCCTGCATAAATCTGCTAAATGGGCATTCAAGACAATACTCTGTTGAGTTTGCTATCTGTTCTTGCATTTCAGTGATTTTATAATTTGCAAATAATAATTTTAAACATTGTCAGAAGATTTGCTCCAGTATTTCAATTGATCTACTTTTGTTGCAGAATTTTCTGCATAAAATCTGATGAATGGGCATTCAAGGCGGTACTCTATTGAGTTTGCGCTCTAGTCTTGCCTTAGATGCAGGTTCATGTTATAATTTTTTCATAACCTGGACCCCATGTGGGTAGGGTTGGACTTTGTGGTGTAAAACTTGATTCTCTTTAGAGCTTTATGTAAGTGAGAAAAGAGAAACAGAAACTATTTTGAGTGTGTGGTCTTTGTTGTTGCTATTCGTGGCTCTAGCCTGTGTAGTTCCTGGTAGACTAGATCTACAGGCAGCTAAAATTGAACATATTTCTGTGTTTAACCTATGTTTTTGTTGTTATTTATGCAGTTCCCGGTTGGCCGGATCCACCGGCATTTGAAGTCAAGGATTGCAGCAAATGGTCGTGTGGGAGCCACTGCAGCTGTGTACTCAGCAGCAATATTGGAGTATCTGACAGCGGAGGTGTTGGAGCTTGCAGGGAATGCGAGCAAGGATCTTAAGGTGAAGCGGATCACCCCGCGCCACCTTCAACTTGCCATCCGAGGGGATGAGGAGCTTGATACTCTCATCAAGGGCACCATTGCAGGGGGTGGTGTCATTCCCCATATCCACAAGTCCCTTATCAACAAGTCTTCAAAGGAATGACCATGCTAAGTTCTTTATATGTAGAAATTTGTAACTGTTAGCAGCCATGCATGTCTTCTTACTTAGTCTGTGGTTTTTAATTATAATCATGTAGTTGTAGGTTTAAATTCAGAACAAGGTTAAACTTTTAAGTTGTGTCTCAGGCTTCAGGATTCTTCATGATCTGCTTTGGACTTTCTGTTGTTTGGACCAGTGTTTTGATTTTGGTGCATCTGTATATAATTTAACTCCAATTTCAAGTGTCTGTTATTGCTCAAAAAGTTACAGAACCATGTTGTTTCTTGTTAATCTGAGTAACCAGGCTTGTATCTTGTGGCTGGTTAATGTCTATGCTTTTTTTTTTCTTTTTTTTTTTTGTGTATGGTGGTGGTATGTTCATGGACGTGTGTTTGCATATGCAGTCTATTAGTGGCATCATTTGCAGAGTCCATTGATTACAATATCTTACAAGACAGAGGCTATCAATTTTGTGGTTTGTTGTTACTTGGCATCATTGGTGGAGCGCTGTCGGTCACTGGGTCATGAAAGATCAAGAGACTTGTCCGTTTCAGAGTGGTCGGTGTTGTTGGATGTCTTTTTTTTTTTTTTCAATATTCACTGACTTTGGCTTGCTTGGTTTGGGATTTGAATTTGGAATTTGTTCATTTTTTAAACTATTGGTTCATTTTTTAAACTGTTGTTGGATGTCCTTTTAAACTATTGGTTCTCCATGATGTAGATTAATTTACCCCCTTTAAGTTCTCAAATTTGTTTGGATTGATGTGTTATATTGATGCCAGGAACTGAAGGTTCATATTTTTGACATACTGGATAAAACAGTATAGAGGGAACACGGAGAAAAGAGATGAGATGTGTTAGAAATTTGTTTAGAAGCTTTGTTGCTCATTTTACTCATTCTTCCATATTAGACTGAATCATACAGTCAATTGGTGCATATTTGGGTCTTTCTATTTCTGATTAGTGATCTAGGAGAGGAGGGCAGTATGGTGTTGTGGAGTTGTCTTCAATGGTATTGAAATTGTGGCAACTTTGATCTGCAATTTATTTTCATCTTGTACAGGTAGCTTCTTTTGTTTCTTATTGACTGCTATGATGTTGAGAATGGAGTTGAATGAATTCACCTCTTGATTTAAGGATATTACATTGATGAGAAGTTCTGGCAGGTATGTTTGTCATGCCGCTCTATCAAATATGTAGCAAGAATCCAATATTTCTGATTGTAACTGCTCCTGATATGTGTGTAAAAGCTGATCTGCTCGATTACATATATCTTGAATTTGGTTGCCTGCTTATGGTAAAATATCAAGGTAACAGAAACTGTCAGGAAAGTATTCTTCCACAAAAATACTTATAAAATAATGGTACATTATTCATGGAACCAGCCAGATGCTTTCATGCTCAGGATACAGAGGTAATGAACTAGTAGTGTTGTTGAGGGTATCTTCTGTTCATGTGATGCATATGGACTTCTATACAACTAATATTTGTCTTTCTGTGCACTTCAGACACATTTGTAGATAGTGCATGATGCTGTATTTATTTGAAAAATAATTTCTATATTTATTAAGATTATATATATGTTTCACTATAAACATACTTTTTGCTACACATAGATTAACCATACCTATCATGAGGCATGCTTTTGTTTGGTAATCATCAGATTTTGTGCATGGATGTACCTACAATAGCTTGTGGCATCTGTTTGTTTTCTACACCTGATTGTAAGAACCTTATAAATATGAAATTGTTGTTTGATAATAAAAAGAACCGTGAACAGGCGGTCGTGGCTGCTCGTTGAAAATGATAAATCCAACCACTTCAGAGACATGGAATGGAATAGGAAAGTTCCTACATTGATCCTGACTAAATGATAAGTTCTAGCATCTCGACTTTTAGATTGCATGGTAGATGATAAGTTTTCGCATTAGAGATAAATTTCCTACACTTACCATGTCAAGATTTCTTATCTGCAGATAGTTTTACATACATGGAAAGATGATGTACGATCATCAATGTTGGATATGATCATTGGGCATAGCAAAAGCATCTGGGTGGGCATCATTCTGAACGGTTTGAAAAGGTTTATCAGCTGATAATAAAATTATTTGGGAGGTATCATCATTTGAACCGGTTTGAAAAGGCCACATCTACTAAAGGTAAAAATAGGAGTCTGAGACGGTAGGCCACGTTACTTTGCAAACAGGTGAAATTAGGATATGTAAATAAGTTACTTTAGATTTAATGAGTCTTTATGAAACAAGATGTATCTGTAATTTTTAGGTGCATGCATTTGTGGTGCGTGTATGTAGAAAGAGATTCCCTAAGTTTTTCATCAACTATGTCAATAACTTCTCGCATCAAAGTCATTATGACTTTTGGGAATAGCAGGCAACTTGTGAAGCCTCACAAGGATGTGATGACTTGAGAAAGACTAGATAGTCATTTTCATCTCTTGTGTGTAACATGTGTAAGGTTATGACTAGTCTAGTACTAACGTCAGCTCCAAAAACCAAAATATCAAGTTAGAAAAGCAAAGAACCTGAAGGAAATTTTTAAAATAATAATGGAATAGACAAAAGACTGATTAAAAGATGGTGACAGTTTGGGGCCAAAGTCAATAAGGGAAGCTTGGGAATTAATTTACCTATTTGCAGGCTAAAAGGATTATGACATGAAGAATTAGTAAACTTTTCTTTGAAGTTGAATCAATAGATCAGGATGAGTTTTTGTTGTTGCCATTACAATTGTTTGGCACTGGGCAACGAGGCAAAGTCCAGTTTATTTATTTATTTATTTTTGTACATTTCCAAAGAAAAAAGCTAGAGCTCGTCCACTAGATCCCCGCTCGGTTCATCGGTCTGATATGGAAGTTGATGATTGGTTGAGCTGGGTGAGGTCCGACCTATGCCACCTATTCGCCTGCGTAGTGCACCAATCCCCGGCTGCCATATCAGCCCAGTGAATTTTGGGGCGATCCGATGCAGTAATACTTATTTTGCAAACAAAAGGGATGCCACCATTTTTTTTTTGAACCTAGGACCTCATTAGGAGGGGCTCACCGGTAAGCTGATTTAAGTGCTCTCCGTGGTATTACTCAAATTGTCCATGATAAAGTTTGTTAGTGGCACAAGGCTTTATAGAAAGCTTTAGAATCGCAGATAATTAAAATACAATAGAAAGGGTCTCTTCTGTCCATGAGAGTATTGGTAATCGTTGTAATCCTGAAAGACTTAGATGCAATACCGCAAACTGAGAAAAAAAATACTGCAAACTGAGAAAAAATTGTTAGATCAGCTTCTGCTCCGCGACATTCGCAGATCTCTGGAAAAGTGTGGCTTTCGATTGCGGTTCAGTGCCGGAGCCTTTATGTAATCTTTTATTTTCTGATTTTGTTGGCTGCATCCACACTCGTCGTGTGTAAGCCGCCGTTGTACCAAAAAAAAAGAAGAAAGAAAGGAAAAATTGTTCATATGTTTTATCATAAATATAATCTGTTTAGACTATGAATGGTGAAAAATACTTGATTGTACTCCATGAATGTAGAGAGGTGAGATACTTATAAAGTTATACTAATTTCAGGAATATGGGCATCTGCCGCACAATCGCGTACTGTTCATGGATGTAACATTTTAGACTATAAATGGTGAAACACACATTTTTAGTATGTGAATATTGAGAGAGGAGATACTTGTAAAGAGACATTCTAATCCCGGAGATGGGTGCATTACTGCCTAGCCATGCATTATTCATGAATTAAGCATTTCTCTTCGAGGGATTTGCATCGTGTGGATGATCGTGTTGGTATATTTAAATCGCATACCTCTATTTGTAATTTACGATCGATGATATTAATGACATTGACTGAAATGTGATTGGAGCAAAATTTAGCTCAAGATGAGCGCACATGAACTAAACCCACCCTGCAATTATGCAGATATTGTTCTACCCGGGAATCAGTTTGGTTAGGTTTGTATAACATCCCATGAACTCTTCTACGAAATAGGATCATGTCATGTAACATTTTTTTTTTTTGGTGAAGAGAATGGAGAGAAAACTGCAACTATTTTATTAAAAAGGAAAAAGTAATAAACGTTATCAAGCCATGAGGCCAAACAAACATGTTAAAAGATAGAGCATGTTAAATAAACAACAAATTAAGCCAGATCTAGACCAGGGAGAAACTGCAGCATCTTTAGAGTTACACAACAGAGACCAATTTGTAAGTAGTTCCAACCTAGAAGGAATTAACTTCGTTGATAGCAATCGGCCCAATAAAATGGTAGATGGCAGGAGAACTAACTTCATTGATTTCGTTAGAGTGGTCTTCTTTATGTCCCAATTATGATATCAATTGGAGAATCTTACTTGTAAAGTCAACGAAGAAGATTCTTTGATCTGTGAGCTGAGAAAGTTCTAGTCTGGTGGTTTTCAAATCTTATTTTTACTAGAAATTTTGGGATATTGTCAAAGAAGATTTGATTATAAATTTAGCAAAATTCTGTAAGGGTAGCTTCGATTCAGGAGGACCACCAGTCTCAATTTAGATTGCTTTCGATACTACGGGAAGGACTTAATAGAATCTAGGAGTGAGATTCATCATATAAAGAATCTAAATTGTGCATCAAATTTTCGAAGGCTCTAACTTGTCTACATGATATCCAATTGAGTTTTTTTTAAAAAAAATTCAGATAATTTTTTAAGCTCTACAACATAACACCACCTACTAAAGATTTGGCACACCAAGTGATCAGGCCATATTTCATTGTTTGGGTCTCGAAGTAGCCCAGTCAAAGCGAAAATTTTCTTTTCAAAAAAGTCTTTAACTAGGTATATCTGCCAATCTGGAAGAACTAGGTGAAGTGACTATAGACCAAATCGATGTAGAATTTTAATTTTTCATAATTACTTCTATTGGTCATGTCTATTTTGAAATAGTTGTATCCTATAAAAGAAATTCGGCCCTATTGTGCAAGTGGGACCTCACTAGTATAAATAGAGGTTTGCAACTCTATTTTATACTTGTTAATGAGAGAAAATAGGACCTAGACCTTAATTTTACCAATGTTTTTATTTTCTTATTTTTTTAAAAGATTCAAATTGAGTAGATGAAAGTGCGAGCTGGTTTTTGTATGCATGTAATTTCTTTTTTAATTGCAGCCGAAAGATAGAATTAAACTATTTAATTCTAAGCATGCAAGAGATTATATCTTGAAATAAATAAGTCCAGGAACTTTAAACAACATTATGTAAAACAATTTGTGCATGATTAATTACATGATCTGAAAATTCTGCCCTAGTCAAGTTCTAAACCTAACTAAGAATGAAGAAGAGATCGGATCTCTTACCTTTCGAATGTGAAGACTCTATGGATCTGTGTCTCGCAGCCGCACACGTGTCCGGCCTTTATGGATCGTCCACGCGAAGCTTCGGATTGATTTGATTCCACGGAAGTGCTAGCTTGCGTAGAACCCTGCTGTGGCTGAAATATTTCTTTCTTTCTTGGATTGATCAACCTTTGATCAGACCAAGACAAGAGGTGAATGGAGGATGAAGAGGAGAAGAAGAGTTTTCAGATTTTTCACAAAAATCTCAGATTACAATGGACGCCCCAAAGGAATAACTATTAAACCCTAGGCGTGAGAATAAAAAAGGAATGAAGAGAGGCGTGTGGGCTGATTTCAATCTAATTAAAATCTCATCAAGATACCCCTATTAATTCAAGCCATATTCTGATTTCCTTTTATGCTTGGGCGTATGAGAGGATGAAGCAAAATGATGAGATCAAATCCCAAAAGATTGATCATATCCTTTGATCAAATCTCAATCTACCAAATTTTCTACATACCACCTCATTTGGTTAGTTCACAATTTAGTAAATTTTGCTCACAATAACTTTTGAATAATTCCTTCATATGGCGCCCCATCTCTGATGCTTGCAATGTGTCACCATGTGTCATCAGCATTTCAATTTTAAATCCTAACTAAATTAGGATCAAATCAATCTATGGCATCATGCAAGGAGAAAATGACATGTGTCATCCAATCCTTGATTCAAGGGATCCACTCTAATCTGATAATGTGATCACAACTTAAAGGAATATTCTCTAAGTTGATTTCTTGATCTAATCAGGGTATGAACCAATCATAAGCCCAAATTAACTTAGGTTGAACCTAATCTAATTAGGCCAAACCATGATTGAAGCCTAAATTGATTTGGTTGAGCCTATTCCAATTAGGTCAAACCCTGATGAAATTCAAATTGAATCTCATTCAATTTGGCTCATCCCAAGCTCAATCACTCAATCATATTGAGTCAATTAGCAATCTAATTGTCAATTAATCCTCCAATAATTTTTTAATTATTTTTCAGCAACCTTTACTATGATAATTTATTAATCAAATTGACCAAATTATCTCTGGATGATTCTTAATCGTCCATCAGCCTTTATGATCAACCTAGAAAACTTTTATGCGTGTGACCCCATAGGTTCGAACCTAAGCCGGTAGTATAGGAACGACTTTCTGCACTAATCGATGTGACCATCTAGCAATAGTACCCGACGTCTGGATAGGTCGAATATATGCGAAGCAAATATTCTGAAATCCTGGATCATGGTTACTGTATAATTCATCCCTTTGACTCCTAATGCTAGGATGATCTCAGAGTTCTGTCAACTCTCTAATCAGTACATCCACTATGTGATCAACTTTAGAAATTCTGTGACTCATCACAAGGATTATCCTACCCAAGGTTTTGCTAAATTGAACACAAAGCATTATCTCCTATTTTCAGAAGGGGTCAATTCCATCTTGACTCGCACCGATTTTGCAAGTATTTGACTGCACCCAGTAACTTTCCATCCCAGAATTAGAAATTCTGCTAGTCCGGTACCAAAGTACGGTGAGTTATTTGCTAATCACTGTGGTGATATCAAGTCTGAGGAATACTTATACTCATACCCACTCGGAACATCTATCGACAGCAGAGCATTTCGAAATTGGTCATGTTCAGTGAAATATACTCCTACACTTCACTCGTATGACATATCAGTATCTCCACACTTCTTGGTTAAGAGGACAACCGATGTATATGTCACACAACGATCTAATCTTGATAATGTTGTCGTCCTAGTAACAGCATATCATTTGGTCACGAACAGGTTTAAGGACTCGAAGATAAATCCTCCTTTAATATAAGGGAGTCCTAAGGACTTCATCACATAACAAGAGTTCATTTGAAGATGTATAAATAAATGATGAATAATGCCAAATAATATTTTATTAATTAATCAATTCATATACAAATTCAATCATCAACAGGCTGATGATTGACTTTTAGGTAGATTGAAGGACTTCCTTCTTCCGGATCGGATTAAGTCGATTTTAGAGCTTCGGTCCTTTACATCTATAGGAGCCTTAATTTTTGGTCCAAATGTGTGAACAATATAGAAAGATGATAGAAGGGCCATTGGTGCTTGAAATTCATCAAAAGAAAAAAAAATGAGTATAACTACTATGATAGATGAGATGAAGGGATATCTTATGCAATTGGAGGATAATATTGCCCAACTTCCCAAGTTCATATCTCGACTTGCAACCCCCTCAACACAAGGACCACCAGCTTCAATAATAAAGGTATCTCGTATGTCTAGCGATGAGGATCTACCATCAAGCAAAGAGGATGAACAATCTGCCAGCACTCAACAACCCCCTCTTCAACTTTTTAAAGTCGAAGCTCGAATCAAGATCCCTATTTATGATAGAACTGTTAGTGCAAAGAAGCTAGATATTTGGTTAGAATAGTTAGAGACTTATTTCATTATCTATGCATACATTAGTGCTCGGAAGGTAGATTTTGCCTGTCCCAAGCTTTCCTATCATGCCTTTTCTTGGTGAAATCCGCACATGAGAAATAATGACATTTGTATTCTGACATGGAGCAAATTTAAGAGTTTAATTAAGAAGTAATTCTACCCAAATAGTCATACGAAAGGTTGGCGGATTAAGTGGTAGTACTTACGGTAGAAGTATGATCAATATATCCAGGACTATACCACTAAGTTCCATAAGTAAACTATCTCACTTAGGATCTCCATCGATGATCATGTAGCCTTTATGAAGTATGTTGGAGGTCTCCTTGAGAGCATTTGGAAGGAACTGAAACTCTTTAAATTTGAAGATATCAGCAAACCTAACATAAAAGTCAAGAAAATTAAGGAGAAGAACTAGTCCAAGGAGGGAAAGATGTGTGACAACTCCAAGAAAGATGGTGAAAAACTAGGCCAAATGGGGAGCAAAGCATATAGCAAGCCAATATGACTCAAAAAAATTGTTGTAACAACCATTCATCTCAAGTTGCAACCAAAGAGAAAGAAATTGAAGGAGGTTCCAAGAAGAAAGGAACAGTAGTCTTTAACCTGACTGCGATTGAGGAACTGTTTAAACTTGAGCAAGCAAACTCAAAATTAAGTCTGATGGTGAGAAAACCTAAGGCAACAACTAATGTAGGCTTAGAGGTATTAGAGGAAAGCACATTGATATGAAAATTACCGAGCAATGTGCCTTTAAATTTGCAATGATAGAGAGGTACATTGCTTTTCTATAGGAAGTAGAGGAAATATCAACTCGTAAAGAAAAGGAGGGAGTTTATGATCAATATCTCTAGAACATATGGAAATATGAACCTTGTGACTGCTGCCTAAGTGAAGTGACTTATTAATGTCTACAATAAGTTTGTTTGATGATGAATTAAGAAACTGATACTACTTGTGACAGGTCAAACTCTCATTTCTCAGTTCCACCAATTGATCGACTAAGACCGAGATGGAGGGGGAGTTGTTGTCCCCTCCAATGAGATCCGGATGTGGAAGTAAGGCAAGTGGGTAGCCAAGATCAAAGAGCAAAGAAGACCAAAGCTAGGAATCAGTGCTACTAGCAGTGAATGATCTATGGATGGAGCAAGAAAGGCCACTATACGACAACTATATCATTGAGAGAAAGGTCATAGAAACCAAATGTAGGAGGATTGAGTCTTTTTTAACTAGCTAGAAGGGTTTGCTTCCTAGAATCATTAAGTGGTTCAATCATGAGATAGGAAGTGGGCATTCCCACATCTTTAATTTTGAATTAGCAAGATGTAAATCTCCTAAACAAGAGGAGTTCTATTTTAGAAGAATTATTAGACTCGATGTGAAATACTTTAGCAACTATAGGAAGGAATAGACATGATTTGGGAACAAGAATTGCCACATCAGGAAGTAAAATTGTATGCCAAACTTTTGGCGGTAACTTGCCCATATGATGTCTATTTAAGGTGATCTCTCTGTTTTTTTGAGATATTGGGTACCTTTTCAAGCTTTGCGACATGGTGCTGCACTCCAAGGGTGAGGTGCACCAAGTGATCAGATTCCATCTTTTGGGACAAGAAGTGTGTCGATCAAAGCAATTTTTGTTTTCAAGTAATACTTTAACCAATCATATCTCCTAATTTAGGAAGAATTAGATGAAGTGGTTGTAGATAAAGTCTATAGAAGATGATATTTACCTCTTTTAGAATTTTAGCTTTTTTATAATTATTTTCACTAGTCATGTATATTTCAAAAAAAAATTATGCTCTCTTAACTAGAAGACAAGTCTGACCTATATTGCATAAGGACGGATCTTTGTAGTATAAATAGAGATATTGTAACTTAGTTTTATATTCATTAATGAAGGAAAAGGGACCTAGAATTTACATTTGCCTATTTTTCTATTTTCTTAAATTCTTTTAAGAGATTCAAATTAAGTGGGTTAAAGAAATCTCTTGCTTCTCCCCTATCATATCAAGCTTAGACCTTCATTGTATTGACTTTGCTTTTATTGTGTTAGTGCTTGAAGGAGGAGCCTCAAAAGTAGCTGACTACAAGCTAAATGGTCACCAATGTCGTGGCTTACAAACTCAAAACTATAACTTTGATTTATACAAATCAATTTACTTTCATTCAAGGGAGATGCATCCCTGACTTTATTGAAACAGATGAATTATTGTTATGGTTTTCTAGAAGCAGAAAATGTTAGTGTGATATGCTTGTGGGCTGCTAGCTCAACTCTCTAAGGTTTTTGCCTTAAGTTTGCAGCCTGCCTGCAGCTGCATATAACAACTTATTCTTGTAAAAAAATAGTTGTACATATTACTATATTTGCGATATAGTTTGGATGGAAACTATTGTAAATACCTTTCTTATTTAGAGGTGTTGTAATTAGTAGGAGCAAATAATCAGGATGTAATTATGAGATTATAGTCTTTTTAATGAAAGGAACTTTGGAATGGAGGGCATTCAGCCAAATTGACATGGTATTAGAGCCTCTTCGTGCTCCTTTTGTTTTCTAAAAATTTTTGCCTTCTTTTGGTGGATAGCTCTATTTATCTAGGCCTCTGGGGTTTTGGTTTTCTCTTGATTGGCTGTTCAACAATCTTTTAGTTCTCTGGTTTGTTGTGACCAGTTTTTTGGTGCTCTTGGCATTTCGGGTGGCTGCTGATTTCTTTCGGGTGATATGTTTTTGATGCTTTTGACATTTCGGATGGCTGCTGGTTTTTTGGTTTCGGGTGATCACCATGGCTGCAAGCAACTCTGACTTTTTTAATATTCATTTCACTGGTAAGAACTATTCTACCTGAAAATTTTAGTTTCAATTACTTGTAACCGAGAAGGAATTGTGGGGCCATGTGGATGGTAGTGATCTAGCCCCTACCGACCTTACTAAGTTGGCTCAATGGAAGATGAAAGATGCTCAGGTGATGACCTGGATATCAGGGTATGTTGACCCGCTGATTGTTCTTAATTTGAGACCCTATAAAACTGCCAAATCCATATGGGAATACCTGAAAAAGGTATATAATTAGGACAACATAGCAAGGCATTTTAAGTTGGAGTATGAGATTACTGGTTACTCGCAGGGCAATCTCTCCATTCAAGACTACTTGCGGTTTTCAAAACTTATAGGTGGAGTTTTCAGACATCGTTTATGCCAAGGTACCAGCAGAATCTCTTTATGCTGTTCAGGTTGTGCATGAAGAAAGCAAGAGAGATCAATTCTTGATGAAATTGCGGTTTGAATTTGAGGCTACTCGCTCCAATCTGATGAACCGTGATCCTCCTCCATCTCTAGATGTTTGTTTTTGAGAATTGCTAAAGGAAGATCAACGTATTCTCACACAAGCCTCCTTGAAGCAAGAAAATGTTGTTGCTTATGATGTTCAAGGGAAGGGAATGAGTAGGGATATGCAAAACATGTAGTGATATAGCTACAAAGATTATGACCATATTGCTATCAATTATGCTAAGAAGTTTTGTACTTACTGTAAACAACAAGGGCATATCATCAAGGAGTGTCCAACTCTCCTCAAAACTACCAAGTTAATGCTTATCATGCTGCAGCGATTAGCACCCCTTTGGTTGGTCAAGCTAAGAAGAAACTAGCAATCAATTTCCTGCTCTAGCGATGTCTTCAAACACCCCTATGGTTGCTGGATCACCTACTCTTACCCTTGAAATGGTACGGCAGATGATTATCTCAGCATTTTCAGCCTTAGGGCTGCAAGGTAAGGGTACTCCACAATCTTAGCTTTAGTTTGTTGATTCCGCTGCATCAAATCATATGACAAGTTTCTCTAATATGCTTTGCAATGTTCGTAAGTATCATGGTTCATCACATATTCAAGTTGCAAATGGAGATACATTACCTATTACTACTGTTGGAGATATTGCATCATCTTTCACCAATGTTTTTGTATCACCTAGACTTTTTACTAATCTTATTTCGGTTGTCCAATTAGTGGATGATAACTGTGATGTCCATTTCTCTCGTGATGGTCGTTGTGTGCAGGATCTGGTGTCAGGAAAGACAATAGTGAAGGGGCCCAAAGTTGGAAGACAATAGCGAAGGGTGCTAAGATACACCCCGTGCGATGCGAGATTCGCAGCAGAATTCGCACGAAACATCGTTCATCGCATGAACGCGCCTCAGATCGTATAATTCAAAAAATTTTCTGGATCCAAATTCAGAAGATCTTTGAACTCATTAGGGAGGGAAGATTAAGATCTGAGGAGGGTTGATTAAGATTCGTAAAACTGAAACAAAAATTAGAAGTTATAGATTTGAATATCTCATCTTGAAAAATTCTACAGGTGTAGAACATTGCAGCCTGATGATCATTCTAGATTCATGGTTAAGCCGCATATGTGTCGGTCTCTACAAGTATCCACACGAGGATCTAATCATCTGAGATAAGGTCTTACCGGAGTGTTAGCTCCTTGCAAAGACCTCTCATGACTATCAAAAGAGTTGGAAGAAATTTTGCAACTTATCTCTTTGAAGAAGAATGCTTTCTTCTTTAACTTTGCTCGCAATTAAGGGAGAAAAGAAGGTAGATTTGCACGTGGATCTTTCTCGCCTTGCAATCGTGGAAGAAGAGGACGTATAACTCTCCTTGCTGCCGTGGAGAAGGAGGAAGAAGATGGGGCTAGGCGTGAGGAAGAACACCTTCTTCCTTGGCGTGATGGATCTCTTCCTTGCTTCTTCTTCTCCTTTCCAACGGTTGGAGGAAGATGAAGATTTTCTCCCTTGCTGCTGTGGGAAGAAGAGGGGAAGCCTCTTGCTGCCGTGGGAAGGAAAAAGAGAGGAGGAGAGGAGGCGTGGAGAGGGAGAGCAAATTCACCTATGCACATGCCCCAAGGGTCCTTTTTATAGACTTGGGTTTATGGTTTTCCTAATCTCATTAGGACTAAGAGATAAACTTCTCAAAATAACCCATCCTTGGATTGATGCCAAGTGTCCAATCCATATGCCCATGGTGCCATCAAATCAATGCATAACAAGTATCATTGGATCATGAGATTAGAGCCTAATCCAATTAGGCTTGAACCCATTCAAGGCGCCATGATCAAGTCCTAATCACATTAGGTCTTGATCAATTCCCTAGATAAGCCTAACTCCTAATTAAATTAGGACTTGGGCTAACTCCTACATTAAGATAATTAATTGGGAGCACGCATCCAACGACGCCATGTGGACTTTAAAGTTCGCATAGTGTGAACACGACTTTAGTCATATTCATCCTACGATGACATGTGGATTTTAAAATCCGCACAAATCCTGGTTTAATCCAATTGACCCAATCATGAACGCAAATCAATTTGGGTTGAATCCAATTTAATTTGGCTCATTTAAACATCCCAATTGCAATCCACTTGCAATCAATTCCACTTAATTTTTCTTCCATTAACTCACTAACATTCGGTGGGTTAATTCAATCACCAATCATATTGATGATTGTCTTCTATTGTGATTCCAAATCATAATTATGATAGTCTGATTAATTAAATTCTCTATGTGTGTGATCCTGTAGGTTCTATTCTGTATAGTAGGGAGACATATTAAGATTCCTATCTCAATATCACCGAAACTTCTTTCAGTGGACTGAAACTATTTCAGTTCTACTTTCAGGGTTCACTGATCACCAAGTGAATGCCTTTGAGTCTCACAATTCACTAGTGACACTTAGCAGTATGTGGTGGCAACCCAGCAGAATGGAATGTATGAACCTCTAGGTGCAGTTAGCGTATGATACAATCCCTCTATCATGAATCCCGATGTGATGGAGGTTATGGATCTCTCGTCAAACCCAATCATCCATCATATGTCAAATTTATTCGACTTCCAGTTCGAGATATGGAAAACTCTTTTTCTAAAATATCTGGCCAAAAATTTATCGAATTCAGTCTCATAAATCACATAGGATCACTCCTAATCTATCAAGGTCGATAGATTCCATCTAGATGCAACCCTATTTCAAAATGAACCTACTACAACCAATCCGCACAATGAGGACCCGAATGGCTAGGGCCCAAGTTCACATACTCGTCAAACTACAGCAACCTCACAATGAATAGCTAAGGCATTGCAGGTCAAAGGGCTAGTCATACAACTGCAGCATAAGTAGTCACTGACGAGTGGATAGACATCCATATGACTACTTTCTTTGGTCGTGCTCAGTATCTTGTTCTCTAACAAGCACTCACACAATCACTTCAGTATCTGTACACCGTGGACTCGAGACTCGTCCATCTGACTAAGTAATCTGTACACTAATCTAAGCGGATCGATTACCGTCCCTCATGATGGATCCATTGATCAGGAGCATTTAGAAATTATTTCCTAATGACACATGTCTCAAATTCTCAACTCTTTGAGAATATGTGTCATCATTTTTTAATTTCTTGGACGATTCATAGACACATATAAACATGAATGATGAACAAATTGCTCAATCTTATTTATTAATAGGTGTCAAAATACAAATTTATGCCCCAGATTACAAATATACGTCAGCCACTTTAGCTTCTAGGGCATACTTCTAACAATCTTCCACTTGCGCTAAAGCCAATCAGACATGTATCTAAGACCCATCTTCTCAAGATAAACTTCTAATTTCTTCTGACTCAGCTGCTTAGTGAATGGATCCGCCATATTATCAGTGGAGTATACTCTCTGCACCTCTACATACTTCTTTTCGAGGTAGTCGTGAATTAAATGAAATCGCCGCTCTATGTGCTTAGGTGAGACCTCGGCTCCTTAGCCAGTGCTATGGTGCCATTGTTGTCGTAGAAAAGGGTTATGGCATCTGATAACATGACTCCTAGCTCTTCGACAAACTTCTTGTACCAGAACGCTTCCTTCGCAGCATTCGATGCGGCAATATACTCTGCTTTCATGGTAGAATCTGCAATAATCGGTTACTTCAAACTCTTCCAATTTACCGATCCTCCATCGCATAAGAATATATATCTTGATGTAGACTTTCTATCATCGGGGTCAGTCATGAAGTCTGAATCAGTATATCCTTCTACTTTTAACTCTGTGCCTCCCCCAAAGACCAAAAATATATTCTTAGTCCTTCTCAAGTACTTAAGGATATTTTTTGCCGCTATCCAGTGCTCCTCGCCTGGACTCGACTGATATCTGCTCGTGACACTCACAGCATGTGCTATATTAGGTCGAGTACATAGCATGGTATACATGAGGCTCCCTATTGCCAATGCATAAGGGATCCTGCTCATGTGCTGAATCTCTTTAGATGTTTTGGGGCACATCTTCTTGGAGAGATTTATCCCATGCCTTAGGGGTAACAATTTCCTCTTAGAGTTTTTCATGCTGAACCTCTTCAGCACTTTCTCTATATACATTTTCTGTGATAGGCCAAGCATCCTTTTAGATATATCTCTATAGACCTTAATCCCCAAAATATAAGATGCTTCACCTTGATCTTTCATGGAGAACTTCTTAGACAACCATAACTTGACCGATGTGAGCATGGGAATATCATTCCCAATCAGGAGTATATCATCAACGTACAATACGAGAAATACTATAGCCCTCCCACTGACCTTTTTGTACACACATAGTTTCTCTTCGTTCTTGATGAAATCAAACGATTTGATCACATCATCGAAACAAGTGTTCCAACTCCGAGATGCTTGCTTTAGTCCATAAATGGATCTTTGCAGCTTCCAGACCTTGTGATCACCATCACTGGAAGTGAAATCCTAGGCTGCTCCATATAGATATCTTCCTCAAGATATCCATTAAGAAATACAGTTTTCACATCAATCTGCCATATCTCATTATCATGATAAGTTGCAATGGCTAGCAACGTTCGAATGGACTTTAGCATGGCTATCGGTAAAAAGGTATCCTGATAGTCAATGCCTTCGCGCTGACTATAACATTTTGCTACTAACCTTGCCTTAAAGGTCTCTACCTTGCCATCCGAACATATTTTTCTTTTGTAAATTCATTTACACCCAATAGGTACTTCACCTTCAGGTGTATCTACTAAGGTCCATACTTGGTTGGAATGCATGGAGTCTATCTCCGACTTCATCGCATCCATCCATTTTTCAGAGTCAATGTCTAACATCGCTTCGTTGTAGGTCTTGGGATCATCACTATGATCTCTTTCTTCCATGAGGAACTTTTCCTCTATTTTCTCTATAAGCATACCTAAGTATCTTTCAGGAGGATGGGAGATCCTACTGGATCTACGAAGTGGACGAGGTTTTTTATATATTGGTTCAATGTGAATAGGTTCACTAGGCTCAATTGCTCGTTGCTCTTTAGAGACTTTCTCTTCGAGCTCAATTTTTCTCCCACTACCTCTATCAAAGATAAATTGTTTTTTCAAGAAGATGGCATGCCGGCTCACAAACACTTCGTGATCCTCTGGGATGTAAAAATTATATCCTAACGACTCTTTAGGATATCTAATAAAACGAGCACCAATTGTCCTAGCCTCTAACTTGTTTGCCTGTTGTCGCTTGACTTGGGCCGGGCATCTCCAAATCTTGAGATAACCAAGACTTGGTTTCTTACCATACCATATCTCATACGGCGTAGTAGGAACGGACTTAGAGGAAACTCTATTCAATATGTAGATAGATGTAAATAGGGCATCGCCCCACAATAATAAGGGTAAGTCAGTGAAGCTTATCATGGACTTGACCATATCCAATAGGGTCCAATCTTCCTCTCTAACACCCCATTGAGTTGAGGTGTACCAGGAGGTGTCTATTGTGAAACTATACTATTTTATTTGAGATAATTGCGAAACTCTCCACTAAGGTATTCTCCTCCTCGATCTGATCGAAGAACCTTAATGAGTTTCCCTATCTGTTTTTTTACTTCAAATCTGAATTCTTTGAACCTTTCAAATGCTTCAGATTTATGTCTCATAAGATAGACATAACCATACTATGAGAAATTATCGGTAAAAGTAATAAAGTAGAAAAATTAACTCCGAGCTTGCACATCGAATGGTCCACACACATCAGTGTGTACTAGGGCAAGTATTTTAGTGGATCTCTCCCCGTGTCCTGCAAAGGATAATTTTGCCATTTTTTCTTGAAGGCAGGATTCACAAATCGGATATGACTCAGAAGTCAATGAACTCAAAAGCCAATGTTTATCCAATTTGTTAATTCTATCTTCTCCTATATGACCAAGTCTGAGGTGCCCCAAATACTTTTGATTTATCTCATCTCTAGATCTTTTAGATCCTATGGTACTCACTGTATGCTCAGATACGTTCACAGATACATCCATGTGTAAATGATAGAGACCGTCAATCATAAAACTATGTCCAAACAGTTTATTTTGCAAATAAATAGAAACGTAGTCTTTATTGAAATTAAATTCATAATGTTCCTGTGCTAGATAAGATACTGAAATCAGATTTCTACTAGCAGTAGGTACAAAATAACAATCTCTAAGTATCAAACTAAATCTTGACGGTAAATGCAAAGAAAATATGCCAACAGCAGCAGAAACAACTCTTGCTCCATTGCCAACCCGTAGGGTTATCGCACCTTTCGTAAGTCTTCTACTTTCCTTTAAACCCTACATTGTAGTGCACAAGTGAACACTAGAACCAGAGTCTATAATTCAACTGGAAATAGAAGAAATCGTTAGATTAGTTTTAATAATGAGCATATTAGACATACCTTCAGAAGGCGTGTCACTCTTTTTGCTCTTTATGCTTTCCATATAGATGGGACGGTTCCTTTTCCAATGGCCGTCTTCATTGCAATGAAAACATTTTCCTTTGGGTTCGGCCTTCTTCTTAGGAACTTCCTTCTTCGGCTTTTTTTTAGTCTTCTGCTTCTTCGCAGGCTTCTTCTTCTTTCTAGTAGACTTTCTCTTAAAAGTAGAAGCTAGCTCAGCAGCGAGAACTGTGTCCTTTGAACCTTTCAATGCTCCCTCAGTTGTCACCAACATATTCAACAATTCAAGCTTGGTGCATTCAATTTTATTCATATGGTAGTTTACAATAAACCGCCCATATGAAGATGGCAACGGTTGTAGGATCAAATCCATTTGCAAATCTTTGTGCATGGTCATGCCAAGCTTCTCAAGTTCCTCAAGATTCTTGATTATGGTCAAACCATGCTTATAGACGGACTGCCCATCGCACATCTTGGCTTTGATGAGCCGCTTGGACACTTCAAACCTTGCTGCACGACTCTGTTCATCATACAACTCTTATAGGTGGTCAAGTATGTCCTTAGCAGTCTTCATGCTCTCATGCTGCCATTGCAATTCGTTGGACATGGATGCCAAAATGTAGCACCTTAACCTTATTGTCGTCATCCAACCATTTTGCATGCGTCTCAAGCTGCTCATTGGTTGCACGGGCTGGTAACACCGGGAGTTCATGATCAAGAACATAAGCTATCTTTTCGCAGCTCAAGACGATCTTCAAGTTGCGGAGCCAATCTTTATAGTTTGGTCCGGTCAACCTATTGTTATCTAGGATTCGAACTATTGGGTTGGAAGCTATTGACATCTGCAGAGAGTAAAGATTTTAATTAGAAATTTGTATTTGACATTAATTTATTTTAATAACTTTTAAACCAAAATTGAATCAAATCCTTCCACTATTTCTCGGATCTCTCACACTCCCTAGTAAAGATACGGAAATCTGTGACTTAGGATTTCGAGTGCGATGCTGCGGTCCCACCAATCTATATGTCATCTTACCTAACAGTTATTGTCGACACATAGATGATGAGTGTACAACTCTTGTACAATGCTTCGTAAGCAAATTGAGCTAACTTGGTCTCCAAGTCATAAGGACCTCACCTAACAGTTATTGGACTCGTTCCTTGGTTAAATCAAACCCACCATATATTCCGTGAAAATAAAACTATGATTGGGTCATCACTTAATAGTTATTGGAGCCCAACCCTATCTTTACCCCACAATATCTTATATCAATAGAGAGGTCCAATCCTCCGATGCAACTAGCCCATTGTATCCAACCGAGACTAATCAACGCAGGAATGATCTTAGCAACTCTACTACGGTGGAAGACCAATCGATTTAATATTGGATAATCAGATCTTAGTTATTTCAACTTTGAGCTTTTCATAAAAGGTAATCGATTAATTGGCGAGGTAAGCAGGTGGGAGGCTCCCCTTACTCAGAGAGTAAGGTCCTAATTAAGTAACCATCTTTGAGCTTTTCTAGACACCAATTAGATCAATTAATCAAATATGGCTAGCTCAATGTATCGTTCACTCTTGAGTGATTTAGGAAAGTTTTAGGTCTCTTGGGATTTACATCTAATGTAACCATCTACCCCATACCATATGTCATTTGATTTACATCTTATGTAAATGTCACATTAGTTCAAGTTTATATCCTATGTAATTATCAAACCCTTTCATATATTATGTGATTACATCTTATGTAAATGACATAATAGTTTCAGTTTACATCTTATGTAAATGTCCTATTATTTAAAAGTTTTATTTATATCTCATTCAAATAAATTTTGTTTAACTAATACATACATCTCATGCATGTATTGTTTTAAACATAACCTTAAACAAGTATGAACATTATAATTACCACATGCATCTCATGTATAATTTTTTAGATCTGTAACTTTTAATCTATTATGCTTTCTCTAAATTTCAGATTATGCATTAATTGATTTTAAACATTATAATCTAATTGCAATTTAAAAATAATTTGCAAGATCAAAGCAAATAAAAATTTGTTTGCTGAAAATTTCAGCAACCTAAAATTTCAGTACACAGAAAATCCAGCAAGCATAATCCTTTTAAAAATCAGATTAAAAATATGGTAATCAATTCTTAAATCCTAATCATGCTCTCTAAAATCTTGGCTCTGATACCACTGCTGAGATACACCCCGTGCGATGCGACATTCACAGCGGAATTCATACGGGACGTCGTTCATCGCATGAACACGACTCGGATTGTAGAAATTCAAACATTTTTCTAGATCCAAATCCAGAAGATCTTTGAACTAATTAGGGAGGGAAGATTAAGATCTGAGGTGGATTGATTAAGATTCATAAAACTGAAATAAAAATCAGAAGTTATAGATTTGAAGATCTCATCCTCAAAAATTCTGCAGGTGTAGAACACCGCAGCCTGATAATATTTCTAGATTTTTAGTTAAGTCGCACACGTGTCCGGCCTCTACAGGTATCCACACGAGGATCTAATCATCTAAGATAAGGTCTTACCGGAGCGCTAGCTCCTTGTAAAAACCTCTCATGACAATCAAAAGAGTTGGAAGAAATTCTGCAACTTACCTCTTTGAAGAAGAACGCTTTCTTCTTCAACTTTGCTCGCAATTAAGGGAGAAAATGAGGTAGATTTGCACATGGATCTTTCTTGAGAATGTAGAACTCCCCTTGCTGCCGTGGAGAAGGAGGAAGAAGATGGGGCTAGGCGTGAGGAAGAACACCTTTTTCCTTGGCATGATGGATCTCTTCCTTGCTTCGTCTTCTCCTTTCCAACGCTTGGAGGAAGATGAAGATTTTCTCCCTTGCTGCCGTGGGAAGAAGAGGGGAAGCCTCTTGCTGCCATGGGAAGGAAGAAGAGAGGAGGAGAGGAGGCGTGGAGAGGGAGAGCAAATTCACCTATGCACACGCCTCAAGGGTCCCTTTTATAGACTTGGGTTTATGGTTTTCCTAATCTCATTAGGAGTAAGAGATAAACTTCTCAAAATAACCCATCCTTGGATTAATCCCAAGTGTCCAATCCATATGCCCATGGTGCCATCAAATCAATGCATAACAAGTGTCATTGGATCATGAGATTGGAGCCTAATCCAATTAGGCTTGAACCCATTCATGGCGCCATGATCAAGTCCTAATCACATTAGGTCTTGATCAATTTCCTAGATAAGCCTAACTCGTAATTAAATTAGGACTTGGGCTAACTCCTAATCACATTAGAATAATTAATTGGGAGCATGCATCCAAAGACGTCATGTGAACTTTAAAGTCCGCATAGTGTGAACACGACTTAAGTCATATTCATCCTACGATGACATGTGGATTTTAAAATCCGCACAAAGTTTAATCCAATTGACCCAATCATGAACTCAAATCAATTTGGGTCGAACCCAATTTAATTTCTCTCATTTAAACAGCCCAATTGCAAACCAATTGCAATCAATTCCACTTAATTTTTCTTCCATTAACTCACTAACATTTGGTGGATTAATTCAATCACCAATCATATTGATGATTGTCTTCTATTGTGATTCTAAATCACAATTATGATAGTCTGACTAATTAAATCCTCTATATGTGTGACCCCGTATGTTCTATTCTATCTAGTAGCGAAACATATTAAGATCCCTATCTCAATATCACTGAAACTTCTTTCAGTGGACTGAAACTATTTCAGTTCTACTCTTAGGGTTCACTGATCACCAAATGAATACCTTTGAGTCACACAATCCACTAGTGACACTTAGCAGTATGTGGTGGCCACCCAGCAGAATAAAATGTATGAACCTCTAGGTATAGTTAGCATATGATACAGTCCCTCTATCATGGATCCCGACGTGACAGAGTTATTGAAATATCGTCAAACCCCATCGTCCGTCTTATGTCAAATTTATTCGACTTTCAGTTCAAGATATGAAAAACCCTTTTTCCAAAATACCTGATCAGAAATTTATCGAACTCAGTCTCATTAATCACATAGGATCACTCCTAATCTATCAAAATCGATAGATCCCATCTAGATGCAACCCTATTCCAAAATGAACCTACTGTAGCCAATCTGCACTACAAGGACTCGAATGGCTAGGGCCCAAGTTTACATGCTCGTCAAACTTTAGCAACCTCACAGTGAATAGCTGAGGCATCGCAGGTCATAGGACCAGTCATACAACTGCAGCATAAGTAGTTACTGACGAGTGGATAGACATCCATATGACTACCTTTTTTGGTCACGCTCAGTATCTTATTCTCTAACAAGTACTCGCACAATCACTCTAGTGTCTCTACACCATGGACTCGAGACTCGTCTATCTGACTATGTGATATGTGCATTAATCTTAGCGGATCAATCACCGTCCCTCGTGATGGATCCATCAATCAGGTGCATTTAGAAATTAATCCCTAATGACACATGCCTCAAATTTTCAACTCCTTGAGAATATGTGTCATCATCTATTAATTTTTTGGACGATTCATGGACACATATAAATATGAATGATGAATAAATTGCCCAATCTTATTTATAAATAATTATCAAAATATAAATTTATGCCCCAGATTACAAATATGCGTCAGCCACCTTGGCTTTTAGGGCATACTTCTAACAAAAGGATCTAGTTTAGTATCTTTGGTTTGTACCACTGTTTTAAATAAATATAAAATATAGTATAAACGTTTAGGCCATCCAAACTCTATGGTTTTGTCTCATTTGTTGAACTCCGGTTTGTTGGAGAATAAAAATCCTTTTGTGTCTCATAGTCTTTCTTTTGATTGTTCTACATGCAAAATAGGGAAGAGTAAAACTCTTCCTTTTCTTTCTCCTGGGAGTCGTGCAGAGAAGTGCTTTTATATTATTCATAGTGATGTATGGGGCATTACTCCCATTATTTCTCATGCACACTATAAGTATTTTGTGGCGTTCGTTGATGATTACAGTTGGTATACCTGGGTATATTTTCTTCATTCAAAATTTGAGGTCTTCATTGTTTTCAAGTCCTTTTTGGCATATGTTGAGACTCAATTCTCTACTAGTATTAAGGTCTTGCAATCTGATTCCGGAAGAAAATATATGTCTCATGAGTTTCATGATTTTTTGCTGAATGAAAGAATCATCATCTTCTAGATTTTGTCTAGACCTTATTACTTGAATATTCTATCCTATCTAAATTTCGGGATGAGGCTTTGGCTATTGTAGTATATTTAATTAATAGACTGCTATCTCGGGTGTTAATCCTCGACTCTCCATTTCATCTGCACAACCAACATCCTAGCTATCATGATTTGCATACTTTTGGTTGTGTTTGTTTTGTGCATTTGCCACCTCACGAACATCACAAACTCTCTGCATAGTCTGTTAAATGCGTCTTTATGGGCTCTAGCGTCTCTCAAAAAGGTTTCGCTTGCGATGATCCATTCTCTAACAAATTTCGTATTTCTCAAAATGTTGTCTTCTTTAAGAACCGGTATTACTTTCCTAGTCATATTGCATCCCCTCCTGCGGCTCTTATCCTTCCTAGTTTTGATGACTTGACCTCTCCTCCTGAGTGGTTCAAGCTCGGGTTTGTGTACGAACGATATCGACTGATTGCACCCCTTCCTAAGTCTAACCCGCTGCTTGATCCTATTCTGCCTCCTCTTCAATGATTTGGCCGAGTTTCTCATCCTCCTGATAGATATGGTTTTCTTCATACCTCCCTCACTGGTACCTTGTCCACTATTTTGATTCCCACATGCTACTCTCAGGCAGTCAAGCATGAGTGTTGGTGGAAGGCTATGCAGGAAGAACTTCAGGCTCTTAACATGGGACATTGTTCCTTGTCTAACTGATGTTAAGGTCATTGGGTATAAATGGGTCTACTAAATTAAACTTTGCCCTGATGGATCTGTGGATTGCTATAAGGCACATTTGGTTGCTCTTGATAACTGGCAGGAGTATGGGGTGGACTATGAGGAGACATTAGTTCCTGTGGCAAAAATGACTATTGTGCATACAGTTATTGCTATTGTTGCTTCACAAGGTTGGCCACACCATCAAATAGACGTCAAAAATGCCATTCCTCATGGTGATCTCCAGGTGGATATTTACATGGCACCTCCATCTGGCTTATTCTCTTCATCTACTTCAGATGTATGTAAGTTGAAACGGTCTTTGTATGGCTTGAAATAGGCTCCCCAGGCATGATTTGAGAAATTTTGGTCTACTTTGCTTCATTTCTCTTTTGTGCAGAGCTAATATTGTTAGATGTATGCCCTAGAAGCCAATCTGGCGGACACATTATTAATTCTGAGACATAAATTTGTACTTGACTTTATTATTGAATAATAAATGGGCATCTTTTCATTCATATTGTTTATGTGTCTATGAATCGTCCAAAAAAATTAATAAGATGATGATACATATTCTCAAGAGTTGAGAATTTGAGCCATGTATCATTGGTGATTAATTTCTAAATGCTCCTGATCAATGGATCATCACGAGGACGGTGATCGATCCAATCAGTATACAGATCGCTTTCCATATGGATGGACGAGACTCGAGTCCATAGTGTAGGGATACTGAAGTGATAGTGCAGGTGCTTGTTAGAGAACAAGGGTACTGAGCGTGATCAAGACAAGAAGTCACTTGGATGCCTATCCACTCGTCAGTGACTTGCTTGATGTTGCAGTAGTGTGACTGGTCCTTTGACCTGCGGTGCTTCGGCTACTCATAGTGAGGTTATTGTAGTTTGACTACACATATACATGGTCTCTAGTCATATGGGTCCTTGTAGCGTAGATTGGCTGCAGTAGGTTCACTGTAAGAGTAGGGTATGCACTTACATGGAATCTATCAACCTTGATAGAAGAGGAGTGATCCTATGTGATTTATTAGACTGAGTTTTAAGACCTTGGCCAGGGCAGTAATATACAGTGGAGAAAGAGTTTTCCACTATCGGACTCAAGTCGAATAAATCTAGACATATGACAGACAATGGGGTTCGACGAGTTATCCATAACCTCCGATCTATAGGGATCCATGATAGAAGGACTGTATCATACGATAACTGTACCTAGAGGTTCATCATTCTATTCTGCTGGATAGTCACTACATACTGCTATGTGTCACTAGTGGATGGTGAGACTCACAGGGATCATCTTGATGGTCGATAATCCCTGGTGAGTTGAGTTGGAATTGTTTCAACCCATTGAAAGGAGTTTTCAATGATATTGTGATAGAGATTGCAATATATTTCACTACCAGTCAGAATAGAACCTATGGGGTCACACACATTAGAGGTAATGACCGATCCAATGGTTGAATTATGATTAAGAATCACATATGATCAATTAGATTGATAATTAGTTAACCCGCTAAGAGTTAGTGGTTAGAAGAAGGAATAATTGCAATCAGATTGTAATTTAATTTAATTAATTGGACTTGATCATGAGTCCTACTTAGAGTAGGATTCTTGGAGTCCTAATTGGATTAGGATTTCAAATTAAATTAGAATCCTACTTGGAGTAGGATTTCTAAAGTCCTAATTGCCTTAGGGCTGAAATTTAATAAGTCCTAATTAATTTTAATTTTAATCTAATTAATTAAATGACTCTTAATTGGATTAGGATTGAAGAGTTCAATTGAGTCATGGTTCAATTAAATTCTAATTGGATTAGAATTTGGAGAAATTAAAATGGGTGTACATAATCCTATTTTGAATAGGATTGGACCCATCCTTTGGACCCAATCCTCCCTACTTGATTTGATCAACTAGGGGCTGACCATATGGGAGAAGAGGGAGGGGCCTGCGCCTCTCCCTTGGCTGGTGGCGTGAAGGAAAAAGGACGGGCCATGCCCCTCCTATTTGAATTCAAAATAGGGATAAAGATGAGCTCCTAAAATTTAGGAGCTCATCCTTATCCACACACCATAAAAGAAGGGGGTCAAGGGGCTGCGAATTTTTGAGTGAATTTCCTTCATTTTTAGCCATGAAGACCTCTCCTCTCTTCCTCCTTTCATCCGCCATCAGCAAGAGGAAAAGAAGAGGAGGCTTTCATCTCCTCTTGGTCTTTCTTTCTTGGTTCTAGCGTATGGAAAAGAAAAGGCCGGGAAGGGCCTTTTATTCTTCTTCCTAGATTCCTTCTTCATCTTCCTCTTCTCAAGGCAATCAAGAGTTGATTCAAAGGAGAGGATCTCAGCCATCAATAGCCTTCTCTGCAAGAGAGCTAGCACCCCGGAAAGATCCAAAGGCTTCAATCGAATCATTACTTCGTGTGGATACCCGTATAGGCCGGACGCGTGTGCGGCTTCCACTGAACCTTCATCAAATACCACGTGAATCAGATTTGCGGAGACCATCTACCCACACAAGGTAAAGATCTGATCTTCTTAATCATTGTTGCCCAGATAGACAACCCAAGAGGGGGGGGTGAATTGGGTTTTAAAATAATTTTGCAATTAAAACGTTGTGGATGACTAATTAATGCGTTACCAAGATGATTAATTAATTGCTATGTGCTGTGAATGAAATGAGAGTAAAAGAAAGAGACAAACAATCACAAACACAAGGCTTTTATAGTGGTTCGGAGCTAACCCTTGCTCCTACGTCCACTCCCCAAGTCTCACTTGGGAATTCACTATAACCCCTTGGATTACAGCCGGTTGTTTTACAAGCTCACAACCAAACTTGTTGTTTTACGAGCTCACAACGAACTCGGTCGGTTTTCCCTGGCTCACCGACTAGAACCACCCCGATTATTTTTTCGGGATCACAATCGAACCCTTACACGTTGGTTTTACACTCGGCTCACCAACCAACCTCTACACTCTTGATTCAATCCCCCGATTGAACCAAGCAAAGACAATATGGAAAGAATAAGAAACAAACAGAAAAACTGAGCTTCTTAAAAAGCAGATTTGCTACAATATAAACTAGAGAGAAGTTAAGAGCCCTCAAATACTTTTGAGTTGGAGTAGAGTAGGGCTTCTTGAACTTTGAGTCTCCTCTGGAATGTCTGGTCGACTTGAATGCAGGAGGAGGCTTCTTTTAAATGCTGGGAAGAGGAAGTTGGATGGAGTTAATGGCGCTTTTCCTTCTTTTCGTTGAAGACAAGTATGCAGAGAATGAATGCTTGATTTCTTTGAATGGAATGGTGCTTCTCTGCCTTGCTACAATCCTCTGTGGCTATTTAAGCCATCCCCCACGGAAACTAGCCGTTAGACACCTTTTTCTGCCCGTTCTGCACACTCTGCACAACCTGACAATATGTCCGTTGGGGGTCGGAGTCGACTCGCGCGATCAGGAGTCGACTCGGCTGTAGCGGGAGTCGACTCATGCTTTTCTGGAGTCGACTCGGCAACTGTTCCGGATTTGAATTAAAGTGGCCTCTTCGACTGGGAGTCGACTCGACTTGACCCGGAGTCGACTCGCCAACTTCTGGAGCTGACTTGGCATTTTCGGAGTCGGCTCATCCCATGAAGTCCACGGAGCTAATTTTCAACTTGGCCCACTCGAGTCGACTCGACAATCCTGAGAGTCGACTCGGCGCTCAGAGCCCGAACTCCCGATCTTCTGTCTTTTGGCTCGTCCAGTCTTGGAGTCGACTCGGACTGTTCTGGAGTCGACTCGGCTCTCAGTTTCCGAAACATGGCCTTCTGCCTTTTTGGTGTAGCGCTGCCTTGGGGTCGACTCGAGCTGTCTGGGAGTCGACTCGGCTCTCAGAGATAATAATTCGGTCTTCTGTCTTTTTGGGGTCGCGCTGTCTCGGAGTCGACTCGCGCATTGCGGGAGTCGACTCGAATCTCAGAGTCCGAAAACTGCTCTCTGACTTTTGCCTTGTGAACCACTGAGAGTCGACTCTCGCTTTCTTTGGAGTCGACCTACCAACCATCGGAGTCGACTCGCGTTCCACAGGAGTCGACTCGAATCTCAGGGTCGAAATTCGCTCTCTGACTTTTCTGTCTGTAACTCCTTGGAGTCGACTCATACTACTCCGGAGTCGACTCGGTAAACATCGGAGTCGACTCGCGCACTTCAGGAGTCGACTCGCTGACAGGTTTTGAGTTGATGCTTTCTGCTCGTCTGTCTGTTCTCAGTCGGAGTCGACTCGTAATGATCCGGAGTCGACTCGAGCCCGTGCCAGTGATTCTAATACGCTTGGAGTCGACTCGTAATACTCTGGAGTCGACTCGAGTCTCAGACTTTGGTTCAAACTGACTTCTTAACTTATCCAAAATATTATGAACCAAGTCTAGAAACACTTTAGACAAGATTTTTACTGAAACACTCAATTGAATTCATTAGTAAACAAGAGATATACTCAGATGCTTTGAGCTCATCAAAATCAAATAGGGTTATGATCAATCACTCCACAATCTCCCCTTTTTTGATGATGACAAAACATTGAGTATATGTAAAGTGAATTGCTCAATAAACAAGGAAATAAAATCCATAAATGAATTCAAGTGTCTGGTTATTTAATTTATCCAAGCTTGAAAGGTGTGAAACAATAATTTTTGGAATTAAAGCTCCCCCTTTTATTTGGAATTATATAAGCCTTCATATCATGCAATCAATTATTTGGCTTATATATATTTAATGATTTAGCTTTCTTAAAAATTCAGATTCTCCCCCTCAACATATGCATTCAACTTTGTTTTGATTCTCTGAATTTTCTTTTAATGCATTGAAGTTTTTTGAACTGAAATTTTTGGTTTTTAGAGGAAAAATCTGTCAATTTATTCTTGAGTAGGATTCAGCTAATCTCCGAATATCCCTTGAATAGATTCTGGAGATTACTCCATTAGGAGCCCCAACAGAGAGATAATGAGCCTCGAGGTACCAAATCCACTAAGAACAAATTATGTTTTAATTTTTGATTCTCATTTTGAGTTCTTTTATGTTGATTCCATTTACATATCTACTAAATATTTCTTCCCCTTTTTGTCATCGTATCAAAAAGGAGGTAAGCAGAACAAACAATCAATTAGAGATCAAATTGCACACAATTGAAGAGAATACGTCTACTCATTGTATTGATTTGTATATAAATACATTTGAGAATACAATAAGTAAAGCAATAACTGTTCTATAAATGGTTTTAAAATACGTTCATACGATGATCGGGATATGCACATGTCTTTCCATTGCATATCTGAAAATTTTTGAATTTTCAGCGGCATGTGACAGATTGTAATAGTGGTATCAGAGTCATGGTTACTAGATTAAGATTATGATTAAATTTTTAAAGGCATTTTAGATCTGAAATTTAAGGGATTATACTTGTTGAAATTTATGTATGCAGAATTTTCAGCTTGCTGATTTTTCTGCATGCTGATTTTTGGATGCTTAGATTAATGATTCTAATGCTTTGATAATATGATTACAAATATTTAGAATCAAATCTTACATGATCATCAAGTCATGAGATGAAATAATCAATTAAAATGCATGAGATGCGGATGGTGATGATCATGGATGGACCCTTTGAATGTGCTGAAATATTCTGCAATGTTCTGTGATGCATGTAATTTTAATTTTCAGATGCCTGCGTGCATCTTAAATTCATGTATTAAAGACCTGCGTGTCTCATGAAAAAGGGTTGTAATTTTATTTTTATTTTTATTTAATTTTTAAAGCAATATGGGATGTAATCTGTGATGTGTGTTGCACGTCAATGGTTGATCGATATTTACATCAACAAGCTCAACATGCACGGATCGAGATCAAGGGTTGATTGAAGATGGATCAAGAAGTTGATCACAGTTGGACCTAGAGGATCAAGATCGAGTCAAGAGTTGAAGACGATCAAACCAATTGACGTGCATGTGCTTGTAAAATGATCCCATCCTAGATCCATGATCATCACCATTTAATTTTATTTTGATAAATGCCTGGATGTTTAATGCTTATGTCTATGTGGGTAGATTTATATTTACATGAGATGTGAATACGCGATCGAGTGAGACCTAAATATAAACCTCCCTAATCAGTCGAGAGTGAACCAACATGAGTTAGTCATATTAGATTAATTGATCTAATGGGTGTCTAGGCAAGCCTAAAAGGTAGATACTTAATTATGACCTTACTCTTCGAGTAAGAAAAGCCTCCCACCTGCTTACCTGGCCAATTGTTCGATTACTTCTTATGAATAACTCAAGTTGCAAACACTAAGACATGATTATACAATATTAAGTCCATAGGTCTTCCACCGTAGTAGAGTTGCTAAGATCTTTCCGGTGTTGATTTGTCTCGGCTGGACACAGTGGGCAAGTTGCATCGGGGGACTGGACCTCTCTATTAGACATGAGATGTTGCGGGGTAAAGGTGGGGTTGGGCACCAATAACTGTTAGGTGAGGACCCAATGACGACTTTATTTCTGCGGTTATATGGTTGGTCTGACTTAACTAGTAATGGGGCCAATAACTGTTAGGTGATGTCTTCATCACTTAGAGACCAAGTACCACTACAATATGCTTGAGAAGCATTGTACAAGAGTTGTACACTCATCCATTTATATGTCACTAATAACTGTTGGTGAGGCAGCATGTCAATCGGTGAGACCGCAGTACCCACTAGAAATTTTAGTCGCGTAGGGTTTTAGTTTCTCCATGAGAGGAGTATGAGGGATTCGAGAAAATAGTGAGAGCATATTTGTTTTAAAAGATCCTAAAATAAATAGAGTTCAAGTACAAAGTCTAACTAGAATCTTTACTCTCTACAGATCACAATGTCAGCTTCGAACCCTTTGACCCGTATCTTTGAGACCAACCGACTAACCGGAACCAATTACAAAGACTGGCTTAGAAACCTGAAAATTATTCTGAGTTGCGAGAAATTAGGGTATGTGCTCGAGAATGACATCCCCAGGTTACCATCACATCCGACCGATGATCAGCGTGAGACGCATGAAAAATGGACGGACAATGACATTAGAGTCAAGTGCTACATCATGACATCCATGACTAATAAACTTCAATGCCAGCATGAGAACATGAAGACAGCTAGGGAAATACTGGCACACCTGCAAGAGTTGTATGGTGAGCAGAGCCGTACTGCACGTTTTGAAGTATCCAAAAGGCTCTTCAAGGCAAAAATGTGCGAGGGGCAGTCTGTCTACGATCACTGTTTGACTATGATCAAGGACCTAGATTAAATTCTAATTGGATTAGGATTGAAGAGTTCAATTGAGTCATGGTTCAATTAAATTCTAATTGGATTAGAATTTGGAGAAATTAAAATGGGTGTACATAATCCTATTTTGAATAGGATTGGTCCTATCCTTTGGACCCAACCCTCCCTACTTGATTTGATCAACTAGGGGCTGACCATATGGGAGAAGAGGGAGGGGCCCACGCCTCTCCCTTGGCTGGTGGCGTGAAGGAAAAAGGAGGGGCCATGCCCCTCCTATTTGAATTCAAAATAGGGATAAAGATGAGCTCCTAAAATTTAGGAGCTCATCCTTATCCACACACCATAAAAGAAGGGGGTCAAGGGGCTGTGAATTCCCTTCATTTTCAGCTGTGAAGACCTCTCCTCTCTTCCTCCTTTCATCCGCCATCAGCAAGAAGAAAAGAAGAGGAGGCTTTCATCTCTTCTTGGTCTTTCTTCCTTGGTTCTAGCGTATGGAAAAGAAAAGACAGCGAAGGGCCTTTTATTCTTCTTCCTAGATTCCTTCTTCATCTTCCTCTTCTCAAGGCAATCAAGAGTTGATTCAAAGGAGAGGATCTCAGCCATTAATAGCCTTCTCTGCAAGGGAGCTAGCACCCCGGGGAGATCCAAAGGCTTCGATCGAATCATTACTTCGTGTGGATACCCGTACAGGCCGGACGCGTGTGCGGCTTCCACTGAACCTTCATCAAATACCACGTGAATCAGATTTGCGGAGACCATCTACCCGCACAAGATGAAGATCTGATCTTCTTAATCATGATTTTAAAATGATTTAATTAGAATTTAATCCTAATCTATCTATAAATGGTTTTAAAATACGTTCATACGATGAACGGGATATGCACATGTCTTTCCGCTGCATATCTGAAAATTTTTGAATTTTCAGCGGCATGTGACAGATCCTAACAAATATTCTCTTTGTTTCTTCGAAAGATATCATTTGGTGTGGTTCTTCTTCTTGTTTATGTTGATGATATTGTCATTATTGGGATGGATTCTTTGCTAGTTACTCAACTTCTGCAGCACCTTCATGATTCCTTTCATATGAAGGATCTTGGTCTTCTTAAGTACTTCTTGGGATTGGAAGTTCATACTGATCCATTTGGTGTGTTTTTACATTAACACAAATACACGAACGACCTGATTGCCTTGGATGATCTACAGGACTCTTCCTCTATGGATACTCATCTGGAAGTGAATGTTAAGTATTGGAGTGAGGAGGGTGATCTTATTCCTGATCCTACTCTATTTCGGCAGTTAGTTGGCAGCTTGAATTATCTCATTATTACATAGTCTGATATCTTCTTTGTTGTCCAGCAAGTTAGTCAGTTTATGCAGTCTCCTCGACATTTTTATTTGGTGGATGTTTGTTGTATCATTTGATATCTTCGAGGTTCTTCCAACCGTGGCTTGTTGTTTCTTGCTAGTTATCCTCTTCGTCTTATTGCATTTAGTGATGCAGATTGGGCCGGATATTCGGATACTCGTCGCTCTATCACCGGTTAGTGTATGTTTCTTCGAGATTCCTTAATTTCTTAGATGAGTAAGAAGCAGGATCGCATTTCAAAATCTTTGACTGAGTTTGAGTATCGTGCCATGTCGGCTGCTTGTTCGGAGGTTTTTTGGCTTCGTGGGTTACTAGCTGAGCTTGTCTTTCCTTAGTCCATTCCCACTCCTCTCCATGTTGATAACATGAGTGCTATTCAGATTGCAGCAAATCTTGTTTATCATGAGTGTACCAAGCATATTGAGATGGATTGTCATTCTAGTCAAAAAGCTGTGGATACTCGGGTCATTTTTCTTCCACATGTTTCCACAGATCTTCAGATAGCGGATGTGTTTACCAAGGCTATGACCCGACAGTTTCTTGTTGGCAAATTGATGCTTCTTGATCAACTAGCATCAATTTGAGAGGGGATGTTAGTGTGATATGCATCTGGACTGCTAGCTTAACTCTCTAGGGTTTCTACCTTAAGTTCGTAGCCTGCCTACAACCGCATATAGCATCCTATTCTTGTAAAGAAATAGCTGTACATATTACTATATTTGTTGTACAGTTTTGTATGGAAGCTATTGTAAATACCTTTCTTATTTAGAGGTGCTGTAATTAGTAGGAGCAAATAATCAGGATGTAATTATGGGATTATAGTCTTTTTAATGAAAGGAACTTTGGGATGGAGGGCATTCAGCCAAATTGACAGAATAAGAGGTTCTAGTGTTAAGGATTAATTTTAAAAAAAGCATTTGATAATGTCGATTGGGATTTCTTATCAATTTACTAGACATCAGAGAGTTCAATTCTCAACGATAGACTTGGATAAATGCTTGTATCATACATGATAAGTTTGCTATATTATTAAATGGCTCCTTGGGAAGATGGCTTAAATGTAGAAGAGATTTGAGGCATGGGGGATCTAGAATCCCCTCTCCTATTTATTTTGGGACTATTGTCTGAACTAAAATGATTAATTTGGCAACTAAAAAATAATATGCTAGATGGTGTTTGTCACGCCCCGGATCCGGATTCGTGACACGGCCGTGCTATTGCCGACTACTGCCCACAATAGCACGCAGTCTCGTACATAGTCAACAGGTAGTCAAAAGCAGTCAAACTTACATATATCAAAAAGAAGGTATTACAACGTACTGGTTCATATAAAGTACAGAGCTTCTACACAGTTTATGTACACAAATATGTTTTTGTCACCCAAAAATAAGGAAGCCCTGTTACAAAAGAAAAATGCTCCTAGCAGCGGTCACTGGTGGGAATCTGAAAAAAAAACATAAATGCACGGGTATGAGCTACATAGCTCAGTAAGTGGTCCTGCATAATCTCATCGGATCAACTACCATACTGATCATATTTAATCAGGTTTTGAGAAGCTGACATGTATACTACTACATAAATCATTATAATAAAATATTCATGCTGAGTAAATAAATCAGTATCCTACATTAACAAGAAATCTTGTAACATGCATACATAAAGAAAATCGTGCCACCGGCATGCCGTGGTCATACTCTCAGATACTACTGCGAAGTCATTCTCGGCCACTGGCGGGGCCAGCTCAGTTATTAGGCGGCCACTGGCGGGGCTGGCTCAGTCATTCTCGGCCACTGGCAAGGCTGGCTCAGTTGCATTCGATCAGTAGCTCTTAAGAGTTCGTGAACAATATTTCTTATGGGTGGTACCTCATGGATGCTAAGGCGAATTCATTATCGGTCACTGGCGGGGCCTGCTCAGTTATTAGTCGGCCACTGGCGGGGCTGGCTCAGTCATTATCGGCCACTGGCAAGGCTGGCTCAGTTGCATTCGGCCCATAGCATCAAGAACCCTTAGGTACCCCTTGCAAGATGTGCAAACCACTAGAGGGAATTCATCATCATTCTTTATGCTCATGCTAATGAAAATTATGACATGCAATTCCATTCACCTTACATGCATCATGAAATCTACATAAGCATGATTTATGCATAATCACCAATTATATGGCTAACACATGCCACTCATACACATGATTCATAATCCATATCTTAGGATATAATGTAATCTACTTATTTCGTAGGCACAATGAAAATCATAAAGCACATATAATCATAATTTGTATAACTAAAGCATGCCATATACATTCACCATTCACAGCTTATAATTTAGGGTACATGACCTACCATACAAGTATAACGGGTTAAATTTCATGCATGATCCATAAAAGATTAGGACAGGTTACTTATAGTGATTCGCTTTCTCCCAAGTTTCTTACGTCCTGGTGATGGATCCTGAGTTACCTAAAATCACATCATAATACGCACATTATTTTCTTTTTACTTGTTTGGATCCTACCCGAATTATAGCCCAAGTCTAATGTGTCCGTATTGGAGCCTTGGTTGGGCCCACATGGTTTAATTGGCCTTCCAGTTGGTCAATAAGCTTAATCCCTAGCTTAATTGGGTTTAATTCCAAGTTTAGGGTCACTGTGGTCTATTTGGGCCTGAGTCAGGATTAATCCGGAGTTAATTTGGCCTCAAATTAGTCGCATTGGGTTTGAATTGGACCTATTTCGACTAGTTTGGTCTGTTAGGACCAATTCCAGCCGAATTGGGTTTGGGCCTCATCCAATTTAGGCTTAATTTTGGTTAAATTCATAGTCTGGGCTCGTCCAGACTTAGCCCAATTTACTTGGGCTCGGGTTCAGGTTTAATTGTGTTCAGATTTCACTCCATCCCTCATCCGGGTTCACCCAAATAGACTGGGTCTGGTTTTATTGGGTTCACCTAACCCATTTAATTATATATTTAAGCTTAACGGGTTGCGGGTTCGGATCCGACCCGCAAACCCGTTACCATGTTTTCTTTCTCCCCCTTCCAGAGGCTTCCGCCTCTTCACCTTCCCGACTCCCCTCTCTCTCTTCCGGCCGCTCTCTCTCCCTTTTCTCTCCTTCGTCTCCACCGGAACCCACGCCTCCGGCCGGTCCTCCGGCTCCCCTTCTTCTCCTCCGGCCAGATCTGTGGCCTTCCCCCTCTCGGTCACTCCCTCTCTTTTCTTTCTTCTTTGTTTTCGCCGAGACCCTAGCCTTCGGCCCTTCGCCCCCCCCCCCCACCGGAACCCACTGTCTCCTCCCCTTCTTCTCCCGCAGGCGACCGAGGAGACGAGGCTCCCCCCCGATCCACCGACCGAGGCGGGGGTTTCCCCCCGGTGCACCGGCGAAAAGGGAGGCCGGCCCTTCCTCTCTCCGAAGTGATGCCGGAGAGGGGAAGGGGGCTCGGAGATGGGTCGGAGTCCGGGCTATACCCGAGAGCCTCCATCCGTTCCGTCCACGGCAGGGCATGGCCGGAGGGGATGAAGCCTTAAGGTCCGGTGAGTTCATTTTTTTTTTTCTTCTTCCCTTCTTCCTTTTCTTTTCTCTGGTCCTTCCTTCCGGCACCACCACCTCTTGCCGGAGAAGAGGTGGCGGTCCGGCCGGGGCTGGTGGCCTTGTGGCCACCTCTGTTGCCGGCTCGGCCAGATCCGGCAGCCCGGGCTGCCCTCTGAGCCCTAGAGTAGCCGCAGCCGAGGCTGCGGTGCCCTGCAGGCGGCTCGGCCGAGTGGTCATCGGGCCTGGTCTTGGGTCGCGGCCATTCTCAGGCCGGTCCGGGGTCCATGGGTCCGGCCCGTGACCCTTCTCCCTTCTGCCGGTCTCCTCCTCTCTGTTTCGTTGTTGAAATAGAGGAAAAATCCTCCACAGAGGGTTTCTCCAGACTTTAAAATTTTATTAACAGGGGGTCCATACCTGGTTTTAGTCGGGCAGTGCTTCCTCCCTGGTAGTCCCCCCTTTCTCAGAGCTTCAGGGCTCCTTGGCCTTAGGCTCCAGGGCTTCGGCTCTCTCTCTCTTATTCAAAATTTTAGGGGGTCTGTGACTTGGGGTTGCCGACAGAGGCTTAAATAATCGGTTTAAGGGATGAGACCCCCCTCTGAGAGGTCCCATCCTCTCCTTTCCTCCTTGCTTCGGGACTGTCAGCCGCCCCCCTGTCTCAGGCGCGCCGGAATCGGCTGCCAGCAGGGGGTGAGGTCACCGTCTAGGGTTTGCATGGCTGGGGATTTCCTTCTGTGAAGTCCCATCTCTCCTACCCTCTGGCTCCGAGACTAACAGCCCCCCCTTGTCTCAGGCCCGCCGGAATCGGCTGCCAGCAGAGGGTGAGGTCACCGTCCCAGGGTTTGCATGGCTGGGGATTCCTTCTGTGAAGTCCCATCTCTCCTACCCTCTGGCTCCGGGACTAACAGCCGCCCCCCTTGCCCTGCCACTGTGCCTGGCCTGGCCACGTGGGGCGTGAGGTGACCCTCCCTCTGTCGGCCAGTTGTGGCCTTGTCCCTTCATCTCTTAGCATGAGGTGGCAACCTCTTCCTGGTTGCCATTCTAATAATACTGCCCACAGTAAAAATTTGGGCTCAAACCCCTAACTGGGCCTATTTCTTATTGGGCCTAGTAGGTTGTGGGCCCGGACATTACATCCTACCCTCCTTAAAATAAATTTCGTCCGCGAAATTATACATACCTCTATCTTCGAAGAGCTGGGGGTAACTTTGGCGCATCTCCTCTTCAAGTTCCCAGGTGGCTTCCCGTTCAGTGTGGTTGGTCCACTGAATTTTGACATAAGGGATGGTACGCCTCCGAAGAATTTGCTCCTTCTTATCGACGATGCGCAGAGGAGCTTCCTCATAGGTCAGGTCTTCATTTATCTGCAAGGGTTCATACTGTAATACATGGCTGGGATCTGGGATGTACCTGCGTAGGAGGGAGACGTGAAAGACGTCGTGTACTCCCGATAACTCTGGAGGTAGGGCCAACTTGTAGGCGACCCTACCCACTTTAGCGAGAACCTCGAATGGGCCGATATAGCGGGGACTCAGTTTACCGTGCCGCCCAAATCGGGTAACACCCCTTGACGGAGAAATTTTTAGGAAGACAAAGTTCCCCTCCAAAAATTCCAATTCCCTCCTGCCTTTGTCAGCCCATCGTTTCTGTCTGTCCTGAGCGGCTTGTAGTCTTCGCGTTATTAGCAGTACCTTATCTCTAGTACTCTAAACCAATTCAGGACCGAGTAGTTTTCGCTCTCCGACCTCATCCCAATGCAGAGGAGATCGGCATTTTCTTCCATATAGAGCTTCATATGGTGCCATTTGGACGCTAGAATGGTAACTGTTGTTGTAGGCAAACTCTACCAGAGGTATGTGGTCGTCCCAGCCTCCACCTAGGTCCATGGTACAAGCTCTCAACATGTCTTCTAGGGTCTGTATTGTTCGTTCTAACTGACCATCGGTCTGGGGGTGGTATGCGGTACTGAGCCTCAATTCGGTACCCATGGCCTTCTGAAAGCTTCCCCAGAATCTGGATACAAATCGGGGGTCGCGATTAGAGACGATGCTCACTGGCACTCCATGTAGGCGCACAATTTCATTAATGTATATTTGGGCCAGCCTGTCCAATGAGGTTCCAACCCTAAAGAGTAGGAAGTGAGCTGACTTTGTGAGGCGGTCGACAATTACCCACACTGCATCATTCCTTTTTACTGTTCTTGGAAGCCCTGTAACAAAGTCCATAGTGATATGCTCCCATTTCCATTCTGGAATCTCTAATGGCTCTAGTAACCCTGCCGGCCTCTGGTGTTCTGCTTTTACCAGCTGACAGGTCATGCATCGGGCAACATACTCAGCTATTTCTCTTTTCATACCCTTCCACCAGTAATGCTCTCGGAGGTCCCTGTACATCTTGGTACTGCCGGGGTGAACGGAGAAGCGGGATTGGTGGGCTTCTCTTAGGATTTCTTTCTTTAATTCCACATCAGCTGGGACATACAATCGATGACCGAACCTCAGGGTACCATCTGAGTGAATCTAGAGTTCGGGTCGTAACCCCTTTTTCTACTTCATCCTTGAGTTGACCTGTGCGTGCGTCAGACTGCTGAGCGATCTTTATTCTGTCGATCAGTGTCGGTTGTATCCTTAGAGTGGCCAGTAGACTTTTTGTAGTTTGTACAATTACTTCAACCTGCAGCTTATCAAGATCCTTCTGAACCTGTGGCTGGGTGGTGAGTAGTGCAGATGAACTTACTGCTGACTTTCTGCTTAGAGCGTCAGCCACCACATTAGCTTTGCCTGGATGATATTTGATATCCAAATCATAGTCTTTCAGGAGTTCCAACCATCTTCTTTGCCGCATATTCAGTTCTTTCTAAGTGAATATGTACTTTAAACTCTTATGGTCAGTGTACACTTCACAATGCTCTCCATAAAGGTAGTGCCTCCAGATTTTCAGGGCAAAGACCACTGCAGCTAACTCCAGGTCGTGGGTTGGATAATTCTGCTCATAGGGCTTTAGCTGTCTAGAGGCATAGGCTACTACCTTGCCATTTTGCATTAATACACAGCCTAGCCCGGTTTTGGAAGCATCACTATAAATAGTAAATTCTCCATTTGTGGATGACAGAGTTAAAATTGGAGCAGATACTAACCTCTGTTTTAACTCCTGGAAGCTCTTCTCACAACTACTGTCCCAGATAAACTTGGCCCGTTTTTTGGTTAATCGGGTCAAGGGAGTGGCTATTTTGGAAAATCCTTCCACAAACCGTCGGTAATACCCGGCCAGTCCCAAAAAGCTTCTAATTTCTTTGACATTGGTGGGATGAGGCCAATCCACCACTGCTTCTATTTTCTTAGGGTCTACTGACACCCCATCCCCAGAGATCACGTGACCAAGGAATGCCACGCTGCTCAACCAGAACTCGCATTTGCTCAGCTTGGCATATAACTTTTTCTTCTGAAGGGTTTGTAGTACCATTCTTAAATGAACTTCGTGCTCTTCCCTGCTCCTTGAGTAAATCAGTATATCATCAATAAAGACTATCACAAACTGATCTAAATTCTGCTTGAAGACTCTGTTCATTAAGTCCATAAAAGCAGCTGGAGCATTGGACAGTCCAAATGGCATAACCAGAAATTCATAATGCCCATACCTGGTTCGGAATGCAGTCTTTGGCACGTCATCAGGCTTGATTTTTAACTGATGGTAACCGGACCGCAAATCTATCTTGGAGAAGACTTGGGCACCTTGCAGCTGGTCAAACAGGTCATCGATCCGGGGCAGAGGATATTTGTTCTTTATGGTTATCTTGTTCAGTTCCCGGTAATCGATGCACAGCCGCATGCTCCCATCCTTCTTTTTTACAAACAGTACTGGAGCTCCCCATGGAGACACACTGGGTTGAATAAACTTTTTATCCAAAAGTTCTTATAATTGTGTCTTCAATTCTCTGAGCTCAGCAGGGGCCATTCGATAAGGAGCCTTGGAGATAGGTCCTGCTCCAGGGGTGAGGTCTATAGTGAATTCGACCTCTCGATCAGGGGGTAGTCCCGGTAACTCTTCAGAAAAAACATCCGGATATTCTCTGACTACTGGAATATCTTCTAGTTTGATTTTCTTTTGGGTATCCGTGACACATGCCAGGTAAGCCGTGCACCCCTTTCTGAGTGCTCTAACGGCTCGCAAGGCAGAAATGAAATGCAGTGTCGGCTTACATTGAGGGGGTGTATCGTCATTCTGAAAGAAGAATTTTGGTTCCCCTGGCATCCGGAATACCACTTTCTTATGGTAACAATCAATATGGGCATGATACTGGGACATCCAATCCATCCCCAAAATGATGTCAAAATCATGCATGTCCAGCTGTAGAAAATTTGCTTCTAATTCTTTTCCTCCCAACTGAATTATGCAGTTTTTGTATTTAGTGTCAACTATCACTGTCTCTTGAAGGGGTGTGGCAACATGCAATGGTTCTATTTTCTCAGATGTGCAGTGCAACTGTTTGGAAAAACTAACTGACACGAAGGAATGTGTGGAACCAAAATCAAATAGAATAGAGGCATCAATCAAATTAACTGGCAGTGTACCTGTCACCACTTGGTCGCTCGCACTGGCGTCCTGGCGAGTCAGTGCGAATACTCGGGGGGTGTTACTTGGCTTCTGGCCCTCGGTTGCAGGAGGTCTGGGTGCCCTCTTTGGGCAGTCATGTGCCATATGTCCGAGTTGCCCGCATGTAAAACAAGCCCCAATTTTCTTCAGACAGGGCCCACTGTGATGCTTGCCGCAGCTAGGGCAACCTCGGTTCTGTCTTTTCTTAATCATAGACCCCTTGATGCCCTTGGGCCTACTGCTCTGTCCTCCTGCTGGCCTGGCCTTCATCAGATCATTTCTTTCCAAGTCAGGCCTCATCAAGTCGGCCTCAACCTTCAAGGCTCGGTCCAGCATGTCTCTGTAGCAAGTGAATAGGTGAGAAGATATCCGGGATCTGATCCTGTACCTCAGCCCCTGCTCAAACCGGCTTGCCTTACTCCTTTCATTGTCCATGAACTGGGGGCAGAACCGGCCCAGTTCGTTGAATTTGCTGGCATACTGTAGGACAGACATCTGCTCGGATTGCGTCAGTGTCAAAAATTCATCTTGTTTCATCTGGCTCATCGAGTTCGGGAAATACTTTGTATAGAACAGCCTCGTGAAGTCCCTCCAGGTTATCCTGCTGGCGGGGTATGCGGGCTCCATGGTCGTCCACCAAAACTCGGCGCTTCTCTTCAGCTGGGGAATGGCTAGTCGGACCTTCGTTTCTTCGGGGAACTGGAGTGCTTGGAACATCTTCTCCATATCCCGAATCCATGTCTCGGCCGCTATCGGGTCCGGTCCACCATCAAATACTGGTGGGTGCAATCGTTGGAACCTCTCATAGTAAGAGCTGGTTGGTTGTATGGTAGCTAGCTGTATCTGCTGCTGCTGCTGGAGGAGCTGCGCCATCAGCTGGTACACTCCAGCTAGATCCGCGCTACCTGCCCTAGAGCGTGGTGTATCCGGGGACTCGGATCGGTAGCTAGGATCTGGGGACGGTGCCCTCCTATCATCCTCCATATCTTATAGTGTTTACTGCAACCAAAATTCAAAGTAAGATCAATATACCCTAATAAGTCTCAACACACTTAACTACCCGTTAACCCCGATTTTTATTGTTATGTTCTTGTTAGTCCTAAGGCTCTGATACCACGAAATGTCACGCCCCGGATCCGGATCCGTGACACGGCTGTGCTATTGCCGACTACTGCCCACAATAGCACGCAACCTCGTACATGGTCAACAGGTAGTCAAAAGCAGTCAAACTTACATATATCAAAAAGAAGGTATTACAACGTACTGGTTCATATAAAGTACAGAGCTTCTACACAGTTTATGTACACAAATATGTTCATGTCACCCAAAAATAAGAAAGCCCTGTTACAAAAGAAAAATGCTCCTAGTAGCGGTCACTGGTGGGAATCTGAAAAAAAAAACATAAATGCACGGGTATGAGCTACATAGCTCAGTAACTGGTCCTGCATAATCTCATCGGATCAACTACCGTACTGATCATATTTAATCAGGTTTTGAGAAGCTGACATGTATACTACTACATAAATCATTATAATAAAATATTCATGCTGAGTAAATAAATCAGTATCCTACATTAACAAGAAATCTTGTAACATGCATACATAAAGAAAATCGTGCCACCGGCATGCCGTGGTCATACTCTCAGATACTACTGCGAAGTCATTCTCGGCCACTGGCGGGGCCAGCTCAGTTATTAGGCGGCCACTGCGGGGCTGGCTCAGTCATTCTCGGCCACTGGCAAGGCCGGCTCAGTTGCATTCGATCAGTAGCTCTTAAGAGTTCGTGAACAATATTTCTTATGGGTGGTACCTCATGGATGCTAAGGCGAATTCATTATCGGTGGCGGGGACTGCTCAGTTATTAGTCGGCCACTGGCGGGGTTGGCTCAGTCATTATCGGCCACTGGCAAGGCTGGCTCAGTTGCATTCGGCCCTATAGCATCAAGAACCCTTAGGTACCCCTTGCAAGATGTGCAAACCACTAGAGGGAATTCATCATCATGCTTTATGCTCATGCTAATGAAAATTATGACATGCAATTCCATTCACCTTACATGCATCATGAAATCTACATAAGCATGATTTATGCATAATCACCAATTATATGGCTAACACATGCCACTCATACACATGATTCATAATCCATATCTTAGGATATAATGTAATTTACTTATTTCGTAGGCACAATGGAAATCATAAAGCACATATAATCATAACTTGTATAACTAAAGCATGCCATATACATTCACCATTCACAGCTTATAATTTAGGGTACATGACCTACCATACAAGTATAACGGGTTAAATTTCATGCATGATCCATAAAAGATTAGGACAGGTTACTTACAGTGATTCGCTTTCTCCCAAGTTTCTTACGTCCTGGTGACGAATCCTGAGTTACCTAAAATCACATCATAATACGCACATTATTTTCTTTTTACTTGTTTGGATCCTACCCGAATTATAGCCCAAGTCTAATGTGTCCGTATTGGAGCCTTGGTTGGGCCACATGGTTTAATTGGCCTTCCAATTGGTCAATAAGCTTAATCCCTAGCTTAATTGGGTTTAATTCCAAGTTTAGGGTCACTATGGTCTATTTGGGCCTGAGTCAGGATTAATTCGGAGTTAATTTGGCCCCAAATTAGTCGCATTGGGTTTGAATTGGACCTATTTCGACTAGTTTGGTCTGTTAGGACCGATTCCAGCCGAATTGGGTTTGGGCCTCATCCAATCTAGGCTTAATTTTGGTTAAATTCATAGTCTAGGCTCGTCTAGACTTAGCCCAATTTACTTGGGCTCGGGTTCAGGTTTAATTGTGTTCAGATTTCACTCCATCCCTCATCCGGGTTCACCCAAATAGACTGGGTCTGGTTTTATTGGGTTCACCTAACCCATTTAATTATATATTTAAGCTTAACGGGTTGCGGGTTTGGATCCGACCGGCAAACCCGTTACCATGTTTTCTTTCTCCCCCTTCCAGAGGCTTCCGCCTCTTCACCTTCCCGACTCCCCTCTCTCTCTTCCGGCCGCTCTCTCTCCCTTTTCTCTCCTTCGTCTCCACCGGAACCCACGCCTCCGGCCGGTCCTCCGGCTCCCCTTCTTCTCCTCCGGCCAGATCTGTGGCCTTCCCCCTCTCGGTCACTCCCTCTCTTTTCCTTCTTCTTTGTTTTTGCTGAGACCCTAGCCTCCGGCCCTTTGCCCCCCCCCCACCGGAACCCACTGTCTCCTGCCCTTCTTCTCCCGCAGGCGACCGGGGAGATGAGGCTCCCCCCGATCCACCGACCGAGGTGGGGGTTTCCCCCCGGTGCACCGGCGAAAAGGGAGGCCGGCCCTTCCTCTCTCCGAAGTGATGCCAGAGAGGGGAAGGGGGCTTGGAGATGGGTCGGAGTCCGGGCTATACCCGAGAGCCTCCATCCGTTCCGTCCACGGCAGGGCATGGCCGGAGGGGATGAAGCCTTAAGGTCCGGTGAGTTCATTTTTTTTTTCTTCTTCCCTTCTTCCTTTTCTTTTCTTTGGTCCTTCCGGCACCACCACCTCTTGCCGGAGAAGAGGTGGCGGTCCGGCCGGGGCTGGTGGCCTTGTGGCCACCTCTGTTGCCGGCTCGGCCAGATCCGGCGGCCCGGGTTGCCCCTCGAGCCCTAGAGTAGCCGCAGCCGAGGCTGCGGTGCCCTGCAGGCGGCTCGGCCGAGTGGTCATCGGGCCTGGTCTTGGGTCGCGGCCATTCTCAGGCCGGTCCGGGGTCCATGGGTCCGGCCCGTGACCCTTCTCTCTTCTGCCGATCTCCTCCTCTCTATTTCGTTGTTGAAACAGAGGGGAAATCCTCCACAGAGGGTTTCTCCAGACTTTAAAATTTTATTAACAGGGGGTCCATACCTAGTTTTAGTCGGTTGTAGTCGGACAGTGCTTCCTCCCTGGTAGTCCCCCCTTTCTCAGAGCTTCAGGGCTCCTTGGCCTTAGGCTCCAGGGCTTCGGCTCTCTCTCTCTCGTTCAAAATTTTAGGGGGTCTGTGACTTGGGGTTGCCGGCAGAGGCTTAAATAATCGGTTTAAGGGATGAGACCCCCCTCTGAGAGGTCCCATCTTCTCCTTTCCTCCTTGCTCCGGGACTGTCAGCCGCCCCCACTGTCTCAGGCGCGCCGGAATCGGCTGCCAGCAGGGGATGAGGTCACCGTCTCAGGGTTTGCATGGCTGGGGATTTCCTTCTGTGAAGTCCCATCTCTCCTACCCTCTGGCTCCGGGACTAACAGCCGCCCCCCTTGTCTCAGGCCCGCCGGAATCGGCTGCCAGCAGAGGGTGAGGTCACCGTCCCAGGGTTTGCATGGCTGGGGATTTCCTTCTGTGAAGTCCCATCTCTCCTACCCTCTGGCTCCGGGACTAACAGCCGCCCCCCCTTGCCCTGCCACTGTGCCTGGCCTGGCCACGTGGGGCGTGAGGTGGCCCTCCCTCTGTCGGCCAGTTGTGGCCTTGTCCCTTCATCTCTTAGCATGAGGTGGCAACCTCTTCCTGGTTGCCATTCTAATAATACTGCCCACAGTAAAAATTGGGGCCCAAACCCCTAACTGGGCCTATTTCTTATTGGGCCTAGTAGGTTGTGGGCCCGGACATTACAGTGTTGGCCCCTAGGACTTAAAATTCTAAAATATCAACCCTCCAATTTGCTGATGATACCTTGGTATTTTTTTTTCATTTAGAAGAATTCCAGGTTCATAATTTGAAAATCATTCTTTATCGCTTTTGTTGTGGGTGTGGTGCCGAATTTAGTCCCATACCGATTAGGCAGCGGAAAGGTCTGTGCCTTATAAGGAGGGGAAACCTCTTTTCTCATAAGGTGCCTTTTGTGGGGTAAAATCGTGCGAGTATCCCCCCGTCAGCGCTGGACGCGTGGGCCGGAAAAAAATTCCCACGTAGCGCTGAACGCGCAGGCCGGAGTCCCAAAGTGGACAATACCTCGTGGGGGACGCGGGCCGTTCTCTGTCGTCAGTTGGTTGGGACTGTGCTGTTGTCGGGTCGGAAGGCCCGCAACAGATGGCACGCTAGGTAGGGGCCCGCCCACACATAGAAACTCTATCTAGGCCTAGGGGGCTGCGTCAGCTCAGGCCGGCCCAGGACCTTCCCGTTGAGGGGGCTATGTTGTGGGTGTAGTGCCGAATTTAGTTCCATACTGACTAGGCAGCGGAAAGGTCTGTGCCTTATAAGAAGGGGAAACCTCTTTCCTCACGAGGCGCCTTTTGTGGGGCAAAACCATGCGGGTATCCTCCCGTCAACGCTGGACACGCGGGCCAAAAAAAATTCCTCCCGTAGTGCTGGACGCGCGGGCCGGAGTCCTAAAGCAGACAATACCTCGTGGGGGATGCGGGCCGTTCTCTGTCGTCAGTTGGTTGGGACTGTGCTGTTGTCGGGTCGAAAGGCCCGCAACAGCTTTGAATCTTTATCTGGACTTATTCAACTTCCTAAAGATATCTCTTATATATATAGGGAGTGATAATGTGAAAAGGTGACAGGCTTGCTTCTTTATCAACTGTAACCTAGGAAGGGTCAGAAGTTTATAATGGAAGTTTATAGTATAAGAAGAAGTTTATAATGGAAGGGTCAGAAAGAGTTGATAATATAAGAAGAAGTTTATAATGGAAAGGTCAGAAGTCTATGTGTGGTGGTTTCTATTTGGCACATTAGAAAAAGGTCAGTAAATCTAAGCAGCAAGGGGTCTTGATGTTTTGAATCTTCAGGAATTTAAGTAGGCATTGCTTGGAAAGTGATGGTGGATACTTTACAATGGCGAACAAGGCTACTGGATGCAATTGATATTATTAAAATATTTACAGAAGAAGAGAAAAATAAAAGAAAAGAGAGAGAAAAATGAATTTATTTCTCTGATTCTTTATATTCAGTACATCTCAGGAGTTATATATACTTATGTACTGACTCTATACAAAAAAATAATATTGGCTAATATAAATCATACGAAGAATAAAAAATATTATTGGCTGATTCAAGTTGTTATGTGACCTCTAAAATCACTCTAACAAGATTATGATAATAAAGAAAAATACTATAAGTTGATACAGAATCATGCTAATAAAGAAAAATATTATAGGGGGTACAGATTGTTACGTGATGCCTAAAATTATACTAATATCCCTCCTCAAACTCAAGATGGTACTATAGGTGGCAACTTGAGTTTGAAAACTGGATCACGGATGTATCGAAAAACTGACGTATAGATAGAAAGCTGGAGTAGTATCTCAGAAGCTGACGTGATAGACTAAGGCCCTAATTGGGGAAGCTTTTGGAGGGCTAGAAAGTACTTTTTGGCTCTCCAAAAGTACTTTTAGATAAAAAATGGTGTTTGGTAAAATTTTCGAAAAGCGGTTTCAGCTTTTGCGGGAAGCTGAAAACAGCTTTTGGGGGGAAGCGCCAATTTGGAGCTTTCCACAAATGCTATTTTCGGCTTTGTCGGAAAGCTGTATTTTTCACAAAAATACCCATATTAAAATATAATAATAACATAGTTTGTCCCTTTATAAACCTAGAAATCTGCTGGAGCTAACAACCCTACCCGTCAGACTCCCTTTATTATTGTATTATACTAGAAATATTATATTATATTACATTACATCATAATACATTAATATGTTATTTTAAATAATTTAATATTATGTTATATTATGAAAAATTAATTTATACTAATAATTATAATATTTTATACCTTTATTATTGTATTATACTATAAATATAATATCATAATACGTTATATCATAATACATTAATATGTTATTTTAAATAATTTAATATTATGTTATATTATGGGAAATTAATTTTTACTAAAAATTATATTGTTTTATACCTTTATTATTGTATTATACTATAAATATTATATTATATTACATTACATCATAATACATTAATATGTTATTTTAAATAATTTAATATTATGTTATATTATGAAAAATTAATTAATACTAATAATTATAATATTTTATACCTTTATTATTGTATTATACTATAAATATAATATAGATTACATTATATCATAATACATTAATATGTTATGTTAAATAATTTAATATTATGTTATATTATCAAAAATTAATTTACTCTAATAATTATATTACTATTATGCTATATTATAATAATATTATTTTATATTACAATAATATTACACTATATCGTATATTTATGTATTAATATATGTTATATTTTATTATGTTCTGTTTTATAATATTATGCAATGTCCTTTATAGTAATTATGTCATACAAAAGTACTTTCTCAGTTTGTTTACCAAACATATGTTAAAGTGCCACAGCACTTTACAAATGTAGTTACCAAACAGCAAACGGCTTTTTATAACAGCTCTACTTCAGACAGCTATACTTCTAACAGCTCTACTTCCAACAGCTCTACTGTCCACAGCTCTCCCAAACAGGGCTTAAGGGAGCTTTTGGAGGGCTAAAAAGCACTTTCTAGCCCTTCAAAAGTACTTTAGATAAAAAATGGTGTTTGGTAAAATTTTCAAAAAGTTGTTTCAGCTTTTGCGGGAAGCTAAAAACAGCTTTGGGGGAGAAACTCCAATTTGGAGCTCTCTGAAAATGTTGTTTTTAGTTTTGTCGGGAAGCTGTTTTTTGAACCAAAATATCCCCATTTAAATCACACTTTTTCCCCTAAAATCCTCATCCCGCCTCTTCCTCTCTCACCCATCCTCTCCCTCTACCTCTCTATCTTCTTCTTCCTCTCAACGTCGCCGCCTATGTTCCTTTTTCCTCTTCTTTTTTTTTCTTTTTTTTTTGTTTTGGGAGCTCGTGGCTGCCCACAGTGGCAGCCACCATGCCGGCTACCACCCATGGCCGGCGACCCCTCTATATTTCAATGAAATAAAATAATAAATAAATAAATAAATAAAATAAATAAAAAGAAAAATAATGAGTGAGTGGCAAATAATCTGATCTAAATAAATAAATAAATAAAAATATTAGTAAATATTTAACCAATTTTATCACCTAGCTAGAAAATTTGTTAGAGAGATAAATGGTCATTAGAATGATGAAAAATTAATTTACACTAATAATTATAATATTTTATATATTTATTATTGTATTATACTATAAATATTATATTATATTACATTATATCATAATACATTGATATGTTAAATTAAATAATTTAATATTATATTAAATTATTATTCTATAATACATAATGTTATAGTACTATATTACAATAATATTATATTACATTACATTAATATTATACTATATCATATATTTATGTATTAATGCATATTGTATTTTATTATGCTCTGTTATATAATACTGGTAATGTTCTTTATGGTCATTTTGTCACACAAAAGTACTTTCTCAGTTTATTTACCAAACGCATATTAAAGTGCCACAGTACTTTAGAAATGTAGTTACCAAACATCAAACAGCTTTTTATAAACGCTCTGTTTCAGACTGCTCTACTTCCAACAGCTCTACTTTCAAAAGCTCTACTACTAATAGCTCCCCCAAACAGCTCCCCCAAACAGGGCCTAAGAGCTGACATAGCAGCTCAGAGACTGACATGGTGGTAGATCAAAAGCTGACATAGTAGCATGGAGCTTGATGTAGCAGAACACGACCTATTGTAGTAGCTCAGAAGCTGATCTAGCAAATTAGGAGTTGACATAGCAACTCAGAAGCCAATATGGTAGACTGATGTGTCTGTCTGCTATGGCAGATTGACATGTCTGTCAATATGGCTCATTGACTTGTCTAATGATGTGGCAGCGAGAAGACCCAGAGAAGATGACAATTCCAGCGAGGATAGAGCTTGGAGAGAAATTAACCGAAGGTCGACAAACCTAGTAGATGGAGGCACCATGGAAGAGAAGCAATTGACTTCGAACTAGAGGGTGAAGGATCCGAAGGCAGCAAATAAAACTGGAGATGGAGAGAATAGGGCCAAGTGACAATGAGGAGAGACGACCAAAGATCTGAAACTGAGGAAAAAAGTGGAGAGGAGCTGCGGATCCATAGAAAACAAAAGATCATCGGCTAGTAATCTACAAAAAATAGAGAATATGCAGATCTACTAATGAGAACAATATTAATTTATTAGGAAATAGAGGATTTGTGGAGAATCAAAGGATCTGCAGATCCACTAAAAAATAAAAAAAATTGGATTTTGATTCATCTGAGAACAAAGATCGATAGATCGGCAATGGAGGTCTTCAAATTTTATAGACATGGCGATGACGACCACAACAAGGGAGAAGAGATGATGGTAGCAAGTTACATGATCGGTGGCTCTGATACTATGTTAAAATATTTGTAGAAGAAGTAGGAAAACAAAAGAAAAAAAGAGAGAAAAATGATTTTATATCTTTGTTCCATTATATTCGGTATATCTTAGGGGTTATATATACTTGTGTACAGACTTGATACAAAAAAAATATATATATATAGGCTGATATAGATTCACACTAACAATAAAAAATATTACTGACTGATACAAGTTATTATGTGATCTCAAAAATCACTTTAACAAGATTATGCTAATAAAGAAAATTAATGCAGGTTGATATAGAATCACGCTAATAAAGAAAAATATTACGGGCGTACAGATTGTTACGTGATCCATAGAATTATGCTAACAAATATGGCGTTTGCACTATAAGCGAAGAATACCTTTGAAAGCTCAGTCCATCCCTGCTAATGCTGCTGCTTTTTGGAAAGGAGTTGTTAAGATAAATCAGGTTTTCCCTACTAGTAAATGTTTAGTTTTAGGGAATGGTATGCATAGATTTTAGGATGATAGATGAAGTCATATCCAAAGCCATTTGAATTCGGTTAATGGCTTCTTTTGGAAGGGATTTGGTTTGGTTAATGATCTCTACTATTTGGTGGAATTTATTAACTGTTTAGCTATATTTGCTGAATCTGATCATCTTTTACGAAGATGGATTTCTTCTAGAGAACTTAGTTTAAATCTTTCTACAATTTCCTTAATTTTGGTGGCATCTATATGTGCAAGGCATCATGAAGTTATGGAAGGTTGGAGGTTGAGAAAAGTTAGATTTTTCTACTAGCTTGCTTACAATAATAAGATCTTAACTACGGATAACTTGGATAAAAGAGAATGGCCACACATGGCTGCTTGTGTATTTTGCTTTCTTTTATGGATAAAAGAGAATAGTCATCTAAGGCCTCGTTTGACAGAGCTGTTGGTAGTAGAGTTTTCGGAAGTAGGGTTTTTATAAAAAGCTATTTGCTGTTTGGTAATTATATTTCTAAAGTGTTGTGGAACTTTAATATGTATTTAGTAAACAAACTAAGAAAATACTTTTGGTATGACAAAATGACTATAAAAAACATTTCATAGTATTAAACAACAGGGCATAATAAAATATAATATTTATTAATACATAAATATATGATATAGTATAATATTATTGTAATGTAATATAATATTATTATAATATAGTAATATAATATTGTATACTATAGCATAATAATATAACATAATTTAGTATTATATAACATAACATATCAATATATTATGATATAATATAATATTATATTATATTTATGGTATAATATAATAATAAAGGTATAAATTATTATAATTGTTATTATTATATATTAATATTATCATTTTCTATAATTATAATATTTTATTATAGGTATTTTGGTCTAAAAAGAAAAAAATTATAAATCAAAACAGATTTCCGATGCATGCTAAAAGTGCTTTTTCGAAGAAACTCCATTCCAAGAATCTGTTTTAGCTTTCTGATAAAACTGAAACAGTTTTCTAATTTTTTTTACCAAATACTTTTATTCTATCTAAAAGTACTTTTGAAGGGTCAGAAAGTAATTTCTGGCCCACCAAAAGCTTTGCCAAACAGGGCCTGAGAATCTTCTTGTCAGAGCTTATCTAATTTAAGAAAAATTGGTCCAGTCTGTTCCTTCCAAACTGCCAAGCACATTGCCAACACTAATCAATCCCAAGCCAGTTTGCAGTTTTTATGAACTGTTTTCTGGCTCCAAGTATGGGACAGTAATAGCATCAATGGGGGTTGGCCTTTGATATTATGAGCTGCGAAGGGTTCCAAATCTTCTGAGCATGATAGCACTTGAGCATAAGATGAAAGATTGACTCAATCTAATTATTGTAGAAAGCACATTCACTGCTGACTTGGATCCCTTTCCTTTTCAAGTTCTTTCTACTGTTGAGTTTATCATTGACTGCCAACGAAAGAAAGATTTTAATTTTTTTAAGAACCAAGGCTTTCCAAAATGTTGACATATATGCCGTCAATTCACCATCATTCAAAAATCTATAGATTTTAGTAGTCAAACTTACCATCTCTTTGACCTCTTAAGTTATAAAGTGAATCGAGTTGCTAGGACTTCTGAAGATTTCTTATTTAAATCCAGCTTCTAACAACTCTAACCATCTCCTCACAATCCTTTAATAGCTCTAATCATCTCCTCTATCTCAAATCTAGCTCCATTTGAGTGAAGATATATTTCGGACTCTTGTGATTTACAAAGATGTCCCTGAATTCCATATATAGATAGAATTATCTTCTTAGAGGTAAAAACTGCTATTTTGCCATTCTACATCTTGACCCAAGGAATCTTGCTATCAAAGTGAATAGATTCATGCTAAGTTCATATGGACTCCTCATGTGGAAGTATATGAAAAGGCTATTACATGATAGTAACATAATCACACTTTATTCATCAACTGCTTCTTCAGCTCTTGGAAGCTCTTCTCGCGTACTTCTGTCCACTCAAACTCAATAACCAATTAGCTGCTGTACACAAATTTGAATCTTGATTTGAGGAATCTTGTTATCAAAGTGACTAGATTCATGCTTGTTTATATGGACTCCTCAATATGAAAGTATATGCAAAGGCTACTGCATGGCAAAAACATCTTCACTCTTTATAGCATGGTTTCGCATGGTTTCAGCTAGACACAGTTAAGAATGCAAATGGATTAGGTTGACCCATTACATGACCCGACCCACTTAGACCTAACCTAATCTATTTTGGAGGACCTGTGGGGCCAGGTCGGATCCTAAAATTGGACCTTTCTATTTTTCGGATCGGGTCTGGATTTACTGAATTCAGACTTGATCCGGCCAATTTGAAATTTGGATAATTTTGAATTTTCAATCCTACAACCCAATTCGACTTGAATATGTAAAATTATTTGAGCCCGTGAAGGTGCAAACAAGTTCTGAAGCTATGGATAGTTTGACTGAAACCAGATCCAAATTTTTTAGATTGGGTCCGGAGTTATACATGGACTCAAACCTGACTCGAATGACTTGTTGAGTCAAAAATGTAGCGGTAGACCGGATCCGACCCGATCTGATTTTCTATTGGGTTGCATCTGGGTCCAAAATTAGAACTTGAACAAAGAACTGGGCTGGGTCGAAGTTACTCATGATCCGACCCGACCCATTTACACTCTTAGAAATGTAGAGTTATTGTTCTCATATCTAGTAATCAATGTACTACCATGGCTCTTACAAAGCCAACCAAGCAACCCATTCAAGTTATACAAGGGCAATTTTATTGTTAGAAAGTCTCAATCCCCAAAACGTTTTCTAGCTCTTCACAAAGCCTCTAAAGGGCTTTTTAGATAATCCAATAGGATTGCGATGGAATTTCTGTTGGACTGAACTGTATAAAGAATTTAAGCATGACCCATAACACGCTTTCAGACCTAATCTTGTGGCAGGAAAAAAAAAATTATCATTTTTTTAAAAATTCCTATTAGGTAGGATTTGGGATGGATAATGTGATTCATGTTAGTCTTTACCGTAGGCTGAAACTCGAACAGGCTAACGGCCGATTCCGACATGATATTTAATTAATAATATGGAAATATTCAAATAGGTCCAAATTTTATATATTACCGCGCTTGGCATCTTTTATATGCCATCAGATGGACTACGAGGGAACCAACCGAATTTCGAAATTTCCGATCTCCCCCCCAAAAGTTACCGCCTTCGCTTTCGAAATTTCTGATTCCTTTTTATTCCAATTCCACCCCCGCTCCCTTTCCTATTTCGTCCTCTTCCTCACCGTCCTTCTCCATACCCTTCCACTCTCGAGAAACGAAAAAGGAAAAAGAAAAGAAAAGAAGGTAATTTTCCCTTCTCTCTTCCTTCTCTCTCCTTCGAGTCCTGGGTTTCTCGATTCGATCAGAGTTCCGAAGATTTGATTCCTGATCTTCCTTATTGGGGTGCCGCATCTTCTTTAGGCTAGATCTAGGGTTTTCTTCGGGCGGTTTAGGGTTTTCGGGCTTGTCTTTGCGTTGAAAGGAGTTCTTTTATTTCTTTGGTTTTAGGAAGAGAGAGATGGCGGGGAAAGGAGGGAAGGGTCTTCTGGCGACGAAGACGACGGCGGCGAACAAAGACAAGGACAAGAAGAAGCCCGTCTCCCGGTCCTCGCGAGCTGGTTTGCAGGTAAATCTCGTTTCATTTCTTCTTCTTCTTCCTCTTGATGTTGTTTGTTTCGATTTCTTTGAGCTCTTTGCACAGTGAGTTGGGTCAGATCTGACGCGTTTATAGATTCGGTTTTTATCTTGTAGATCTCAAGGTTGTTCTTTTCTCCTTAGTATGCCTCTTTCTGTGTTGGATTTTTGTGTTTGATCAAGATGCCTCTTTGCCTTCCTAGATCAAGGAGGGCATGCTGGATTATCTTAAGACTCTTTGTTTCTCGATAAAATTTTTATTTCCATTTGCAATGGTACTTGAACAGGCCCCCTCTGAAAGAAAAAAAACTACACACAATGGTAGTTATTGTCGTGCATTAATATGTTTTGTTCAGTGAAGTTATGATTATTCAGGAGTTATCTGTGCTTTTGGTATGAATCAACATGCTTGCTGTAATAGTCACAATTGATGCATAGCAAGTAGCTTATAAAGCTAAGGGCTCAAATGAATTATCTCGGTGATGATGAAAGGTATTATTTGTTATCCTTTTATTTCCAAGTTCTTGTGTTGAATTAGGTTGTGGGCTTTGGTTGTAACTTATCTATGCTTTTTCTGTCGTCTGTTGAGAGACTTTTGAAGGTGTTCTGGGGATGTACCAGTACTACTGTGGGTATATAGTAGTTAACCTGCGATTGACCTTTATATTGTCTACCTCAGCTGGTGACGGACTATAGATTAAGGGAATATATAGTCTAAAAAAAGGAATAAGCAAGTTATCGAAGGCAATAGCAAAGCCAAGCCACTGCCTATAGGTTAAGGGATGAAAGCCTGGAAAAGGTTAGACCTGATGGGGAAAAGTATGAAAAAAAATAGTATGTTAAGGTTATGAAGTCACTTAGCCTAGCAGAGGCGCTCAACAGAATGAGTATCCAGAACCTGAAAAGGCCACACTGGTAGTTGTAGAGCTTAGGATGTCAGCTGGGACTTTCCTTCTTGTTATATATATATATATATATATATATATATATATATATATATATATATATATATATATATATATATATATATATATATATATATATATAGAGAGAGAGAGAGAGAGAGAGAGAGAGAGAGAGAGAGAGAGAGAGATGGACATGTACCTATGCATACATGCATATATGTTACATGTTTGTAACATATATGTTAGGCCTACTAGCTTGCTTGGTAGGCATAAGCGAGCTGCAAGCTTGAGATGGGCTGACATTGAAGTGACCAAGCACTTCCTGGACAACCAATGATGGGCAAATCTGGTGTTGTTTGTTGATGAAAGATCAATTATAAACACCAACCATATGTTACGGTTGTTGGACCATAATGTAAGTGTTCACATGCTCTTCATAGTTCTCACTAGTTGTCACAAAGTTTACTGTAGGCTGGCAAAATAAAAATAAAAAAAAAACATTTTTTTTTCTGGCTTGTTGATACAATGAAGCAAATGTCTGAGCTTAGCAGCATGGGCTAGGTCTGGGGCGCAATGTTCGCAGCATAGTTTGAACTTGGTTGGACCATTGGCTGAGATTTGGCTGCAGCTTGGGGTTACAATCAAGGTTGTCGAGGGTTACAGGGTTGAGATGTGTTCTTTCTATGTTTGATACTTTTAACTAATTGAGCCTTCAGTCTAATCAGTAATTATTCTTCAAAATTAATGAGAACTTCTAGAGAGTTGCATAATTGTTATATTTTGAAGGATGCATTTCAATGCTTCTACAAATTTGCTAATAATAATTGAAGAAAATTGTCTCTGTGTGTTCTCCCTCTCTCCGCGTGTTCTCTCCCTCTCTGTGTGTGTATGTGTGTGTGAGAGAGTTTTGCTAGAAGATTTACCCCAGTGCTTCCGTGGTTCTGCCTTTGTTGCAGAATATCCTGCATAAAATCTGGTGAATGGGCATTCGAGGCAATGCACTGTTGAGTTTGTTCTCTGTTCTGGCTTTAGGTGCGGGTTCATGTTATAATTTTATCATAGCTTGGATCCAATGTGGGTATGGGTGGACGTTGTGGTGTAAGGTCAACATAATGCTCTTTAAAACTTTTTGTAGGGGAGAAAAAGAAAATGGAATTATTTTTAGTGCATAATCTCTTTTGATGCTATGGTTGGTGCACCCTGTATAATTCCAGGCAGATTAGATCTATGGACAGCTAAAATTGAAAAACATATTTCCATTTTTAACCTATGCTTTTCATGTTGTTATTTTTGCAGTTCCCAGTTGGCCGGATCCACCGGCATTTGAAGTCAAGGATTGCAGCAAATGGTCGTGTGGGAGCCACTGCAGCTGTGTACTCAGCAGCAATACTGGAGTATCTGACAGCGGAGGTGTTGGAGCTTGCAGGGAATGCGAGCAAGGATCTTAAGGTGAAGAGGATCACACCACGCCACCTTCAACTTGCCATCCGAGGAGATGAGGAGCTTGATACCCTCATCAAGGGCACCATCGCAGGGGGTGGCGTCATTCCCCATATTCACAAGTCCCTTATCAACAAATCTTCAAAGGAATGACCATGGAGGTTCTTTATACATAGAGATTTGTTACTGTTAGTGGCCATGTATGTCTTCTTATTTAGATGTGTTTCTTAACTCTAATTGTGAACCTGTAGGTTTAAATTAGAACAAGCTCAAAACTCTTAACTAGGATTGCTGGCTTCAGGATTCTTCATGATTTGCTTTAGACCTTCTGTTGTTTAGACCAGTGTTTGGCATTTGGTGCGTTCGTATATAATTTAATTCCAATTCCAAGTGCTTCTTACTGCTCAAAAAGTTAGAACCATGGTCTTTCTTGTTGATGGGAGCAACGAGGCATGTATCTTGTGGCTAATTAACCTCTATGCTCCCTTTTCTTCTTTGTGCATGCTGGTGGTGTGTGCATGTGTTTATATGTGCAGTCTGTTGTTGGCGTTATTAGTTGATCACTGTCTTGCATGACCAAGAGGCTGGCAATTTTGTGTGTTTGTTGGTTGGCATCATCAATGGAGCCCGTTCATCACTTTGGCTTGTTCGTTTTCATTTTTAATTTTGTTTTTTTTAAAAAAAATTGGAATTTGATTGTTTTTTAGATGTTTTGATCTGCATGGTTTATATTAATTTTCTAGCTTTAGATGATTTCTTTCTCTTTCTTTTGGATTGATGCGCTATATTGATGCCTGTAACCCAGGATAATATTCTCGGTGCATCTGGTAAAACTTGATGGTGGTGATGAATTCTAAGGTATAGAAACTCAATTCTAAATGTCTTGGCCTCCCGTACTCTGTAAACTAGCTACTTGGCCTGGTTGGATGTCTTGATCTAACCGACTCGAATTAGCTTGTTTGGGCCAAAAGATTTGGCTGACCTTAGTTGGCTTTGATTGATCTGATTTTTGATCAGCTTCGCTGAAACCTGTTATTGTTTTCTCATTGCTGGAGAACACCGTCTCCCATCCTGCAGTGCCATCCTCCAGCCTGATCAAGTCCATATCTATCCTCGTCCTCTTTGACCCCACTGCATTGAGCTTGCCAAGCTTGTCAAGAAGTCTCTCCAATGGACTCTTGAGGAGGTTGCGGGCTGTCGCTTAATCTGGATATAGGGCAATTTGTGGCAGCTGCGGCGGCGGCGGCATTAGGTTAAGGGCATTCCACCAAATACTGTTTTAGCTTGAGCCAACCATTGCACTTGCTTCCAACACCATGTCAGATAATTTGTGTTTTCCAAGCATCCAAGGGAAGCGATAAGAGGTTTTTGGAATAGACGTTGGAACTTCTATCATCCTGGATCTTCATGGCCAAAACAAAGGAGCAGTGTTAAGGTGGTAAACGATTTTTCTCCAATGTAACTCTATTACAGACCACTATTGGCTCTCCTCTTTGTTAATTTCTTCCCCCCTCCATTCAGCAAAGAATGCTACATTGAATTCCATGTTCTTGACTGAACCTTTCTGTCAAACCATGCTTTTTCGCTTGGAAAATCAAAGAATGCTACATTGAATTCCATGTTCTTGACTGAACCTTTCTGTCAAACCATGCTTTTTCGCTTGGAAAATCAAAGAATGCTACATTGAATTCCATGTTCTTGACTGAACCTTTCTGTCAAACCATGCTTTTTCGCTTGGAAAATCATTTGGGAAGTCAGTCAGCATTTGTGCTCTTCATAGTGCAGAGCTTCCCACTCAGCTTTGTTATCCAATAATGAATGCATTGCACAGAGCCTCAGATACAATTTAGCCTATTGGACAATGCAGCAACATCCAGGCCGTAAGTTTTTGTTGCTTGTCCATTAGTAGTCTGTCTTCATTAAGAGCTCATGAAATCCCCAAGTTCACATAGTTTTACTGAAAGATGTTGGAGCCTGGCATAAAACAAGGTAAGTAATTTGGAACAGGGGTAATGAATGAGCTAAACCTAGGGTTGTCCTCTGCTGGGATTCAAAAATTCGCGCCAGTTGTCAACTCGCATGGAGGAGGAGGACCATCAAGCATAAGACATAACGTATATAACCAATGATAAAGTGGCCCACAAGGCAGTGCTGGTCCTCAAACTTAGCCAACTTCGCCTAACCACCTGCTATTGCCTATTAGGTGGTCACAGGAAGGCAGAATGCATGAGTTGGTCACGTATAGTAATGCATGCAGGGCCCACAACATCAAGGAGACAGGTATTCTTGTACATGCACAACTCCAGGAGTTAGCCTTGGGTTCAGTTGACATGATGAAACATTTTGACAATGGTCGTATATTATGTTTTAATTCCTCTATGCTCTTTTCTTATTTGAAGTGATTCAAACTAGTCTGGTCAAAGGTTATGAAATAGGTCTGCAAGAAAGGGAGCTTTTCATAAGCAGGCTTGGCAGTCCAATTTGATACAAGTCAATAAATTCTACTATCCACATTGCGACATCCCTTGCCATAGTGTTAATAATGCCAATTGATTTTATTTGATAAAATCACTAGAGGTTAGAAATCACTAGATGAGCCGTGCCCATTTCTGTTTTTAAGAAACAAAACGAAACAAATAGTTTTTTTTTTCCATGAGTATTTTTTAGAAAGAGGAAGACAAGGAGAGGGAATTTGTGCCTCATGATTTTTGTTTGTTAAATGCAAGTTATTTACGGGCCCGACTGTTCTATTGACAAATTCGGTTGGCACCCACTTATTCCATGAGATGGCTGACTTTTACTTAGATAGTAATTGAACAATTCGAGAAAAAAAAGCCTTCTGAGTTGAGAGACTCTTCTTCTTTCTCCCACTAATTAGGATGATACAATCGCTTTGAGATAGAAACATTGCTTTCATTAAATCTCCTTTTATATATGCATCATCTCTTGGTTTATGATTCCTCTCACACTTTACTCCAACAAGTCTACTCAATATAGCTGATAAAATTTAGTATATCAATATAGGAAACTTGGATTCAATTTTTACTTTCACAATATTTTGACTATGCAACAGCAAAATTTTGTAATATGAGATCAACAGAAAAGATTGCTATGTGCTCATGGGAAAAGGCTCGCAGCCACTACAGTCTCATATGTAGAGTTAGTAGCTACTTGGGTAGGTCTTGGCACAACCATACTTCACTTTCAAACACAACTAGTTTGGTTTGAAAGGGGTTTAGCCATAGTTATTACTTGTGGATTAATTCTTCATTTAATTGCAGGCATGCTACTCACCTATTGATGCTTGATATCATCCATTAGTAGCATGCTTTATTTGCTGTTTAGACGATCCACATCTATCGCAAAGGAAACCAAGCGGCCTGACTAGATTACAGACCATGCATTGCAAAATGATATCCACTTTAAAAATCAGGCTCAGTTCCATTTGACTTGGGCCGACGGCTTTCCTAAGACTATAACATGGACCCAACTTGGAACCAATATTTTCGGATTAGGTTCGAGTTATACATGTATCTGACTCGACCTGGCCTATTTACATTATATTGCATCCTCACTGTGGGCACTTGTCCAACCTTTATTTGCGGGGTTATGATGCATCCTGTGCCGCGTAGAACAACCAATCCGCCGGCAGAAGGTCTGATGACTGGTTATATTTGATTACCCCTGGCACTAAAATGCAGGTAGGTTTGACCGTTTGACTGCTTGACCCTGGTGAACACCTGGGGCTGGGGGTGAATCTTTTACAGCCTCGGTAAACCCACAGGGAAGTTGGTGGCACACTTGGCACTTGTTCATTAGCTGAATGTGGGAGCATCCCCACATGGTACCAATTTATTACTGCTGACATCCAGAGAATAACTACAAAGTAAAGCCTCATCTCAATGCTCTTTACTCTGAGCTAGTTGCTGGTGCAACTGAACATCATCAATTCCAACATTTCCCATGATAATATCTAGTATGAATAAATAAACCTCATTGGATACTACCCCTAGGGATTTGCTAGACCAAAATCATTTACCACTCACTTTGTCTCCATTAAAATTAAATCATTTTAAACATATTTCTCTTTGCTAATTAAGAGGGGAAAAAAGGACTTGGAAAAGGATATTAAAGGCCATGACATAATAGGGTTTGATTCATCAAAATATATGATAAGTTGATGGAGAAAGATAATTAGGGGCTTCTAGGAATTAAACTTATGTTTATAAAAAGAACGGAAACAAGTTGCGGATTATGTGGTGGAGAAATGCAATTAAGTAGATATTCTTTTTAGGCCACTTAGTCTATGTCTTAAGAAAATAAAAAGGAAAAAAATGAGGTCGAAGCGTTAAACAGGAATTGATTGGACTTTTCTTTTGATTAAGATGTAATTTAAGAAAGTTTATATGACCAACTTTAAGCTTTGCCTGTTGGTAAAGTTCGTTAAAAGTTTCACGAGAGATCTGAGATTTCTTTTTAGAATTTTTGAGTCTATATTCTTGATGGGTTTTTTTTATTGAGTATTCATTTTTCAAGAAGTTAAAAGCACATAAAAATTATGTTATGCCTCCAACACTCTAAAATTTGCACATTCCACCCTCCTATCATTTTATGCCGACTTTCATTGTACTAAAATTAGTTAGTTGAATTAAAAGGTAACTTGTTTATTGATGATTTTATTCTGAAATATTTTCTCAAAAAATAAGAAATATAGCCGAAATTTTGTGATAATGGCATACGCATGTACTAGTACTTCATTTTTTGTGAGGATGATAAGCAAATCAAAAAACTTTTGAAGAGTATAACGCAAAAAACAACCCTAGAAAGAATAAAGTTAGCATGATATTGTAATGTTATATTTGCTTGATAAATGCCAATTTAATCATAGGGGGTACATGTACTTTCCACTTTTTTGACAAATAACTAAGCAAATAAATATTTTTTGACTGATATACAAGCAAAAGTTTCTTTTTTCCTCCGAGAAGATTGGAGGCTCATGATTAAATCTCACGCTCCTCTTTTTTTAATCATTTACTCCTGTCAAACAATGTTGCATGGAGATAAACAAAGGAATCAAATTTGGATGATTATTCACATATCTAACTTGGCTTACGATTAAGGAAAAAAAAATGTATGCAACAGTCATTAGGAAAAAAGTTAAGTGCAACTATATATGTGTATAATAGATATCTGTGTGTTTGTTTGGAAACTAGGACAGCACCCTCAAATGATGTATAAAGATAACTCTTTAAATCCAACGCAAAAAATATCAAAAAGTATTGTTTTAAAGGCCTTTGTATGTATTGTTTGCCATCCTAATCTTGCAATTAGCTCAAACATGTAGGAACAAAAAATGGAGGTCCACTCCTCAGGTTGATTGGCATTATATGCTTGGCTCCTATTGACCAAAATTTTTATTCATAATTTTTTTTTAAGTTCATTTTATGTTTCATCGATAGCTCATGCATAAGTGTGTGCAAAACAAATATAATTGCGTTAAAAAATGGATAAACTATGTTTAAAGACAAAAAGCTAAATATGTGCAAGGGACTGAGCAATGTGCATGGAAGAAGCACAAAATAGGACTTATATAAAGGGATAGATATTAAAACTTTTCTATTGGAAAAAAAATCCTGTAAAACCGTTTTCAAGTACACCTATAATGTCATTATGACGAATCTAGAACATTGTTATATGGATGCTGAATTTATAAATTTCTTAAGTAGCAAAAAATTCTACATGCTGCAAATTCAGACAGGTATGTCGCATAAATTTTTGGAGCTGGATGCATTAGCACTCCAAATAAATGATACGAAAGTTCCTCGTTAGAAGGACCTTATTGTCAAGCTTCACAGCAGACAACCACCTTGGGGAATAATAATTACAGGCCTGCTTTCTAACAGATGCATCACCTGCTTGCCTTTAATACTATCTGAAGCATTGCAAGGAGAGAGATGCACACAAGTGAGGTTTGTATGAGAATATTTTTATAACTTGTTATACAAAGCTGACAACACCATGATTTTTACCTAATATCATTGGATTCTGCTTCATCAGCCTCCGTTATTCCCACACTGGCTGTCTCCCAACAGGAAGTTTGTTCTCTTCCAACCCCTAATCCAAAGTATCTTTTTTTTTTTTTTTTGCTTAGGTAATCCAAAGTTCTCAAATCCATGGGGCATGTGAGGTTGGCACCTTTTCCATGGAAATTAATAAACTGAACAAGCTGAAATTATTGGCTACACTTTCCGAAGTGAGAAAAGGAGAAGTCACTCATCCATTCAAAGGGATGATGCAAGCATGGAATCTCATGGTCCTCAAGTTTGTTTGCCATATCCTTTGCCCTCGTTGGCCCTCCCAATACCACAAAAAAAAGGCCCTTAAAACGCTGTCACCACTGCATGAGATTGCAGGGTGACGGGTACATGCCCTGGCCCTTACTTCCATCACAGTCATATGCTGCCGCTTCCTTCTATACCACTCTCAAAAGATTCCCTTACGACTAAAAAAATTTATGTTTTGCATCTTTCTAAGACATGGTCAAATGGGTTCTTGAAATGAAGCATCCCTTTCCCAGGGCTGCAACTTCGGTATTTCTTGGGTCACCGAGCACTGCACCACTTGCAGGTGCTCCACAGAACATGGTGGCAGCGGATTAGGGTTGTATCTCTTGCATGAAAGAAAGATTTAACTTCCTTCGCATGAATCCTTCGCACGAATCTACTGTTGGATGACCCACCTATTGAAAACAGAGGAATAAAGCAAGAAAATTGTATTTCTGTCTGTCTATTATAATGTATAGGAGCAGACAGCCTTTATGGAGGTCGACCATGTTTGGCACAATCAATGGTCCTGCAATAATTCTAACACACCGCATAGTTCTTGAAGCACTCCAAACTCTAGCACCCATCTGCATATATACTCAGATCTCGAAGCAGCTGGCGGGTGATCCAACGGAGAATTTATTTGAAGGAAGGTAAATCCTTCTTTCATGTGAAAGATACCACCCGGTGAAGATCAAATGCTAGTTAATAGAATTTGCTTCATTTGATTCCTGGAGTAGTTTTAGCAACTACATGGACTCCAAATAGGCGTGGTAATATTTTATCCTAAATATAGGTCGTACGAGCTATTTTATGAGTCATCCTTATAAATCCCTAAAAATATTTGTCACTCTTGTTTTTACCATGATACCTAAGATTTTGATATCTTAGTCCTAAAATATTAACTAAAAGTTCAAAAACTTTACGTCTATCCATATTTCATACCTTCATATAGTTTATCTTGGTGTTCATCACCCATTGAGATGATTGATGTCTTGGTTCTAATAAAGCCTTGGCCTAGAATTGGTCAAGTGCGTCCAATTTGGCTGTTATTAGCAAGACTCAACCAACTCATCTAAGATAAACTACCTTTTAGTACGTCCGCCGCACATTTGGCTTATGATCACAATTAAGGCTCACGATCAAAGTGAGATAAGCAATTCGGATACAAGCTACTATTATTCTTGATCTATGCAATCAATTCCAGGATAGGGTGGAATAAGATGATAGGCCTTTTTTAGAAAAATCATTTTGATCACAATATATCGATTACATTGTACTAGAGTATAACATTATGGCAGTTGTCTTTGGATTAAAAGGCAAAATGTTGTTCTCTTTATGATCATTTTTAGCAAATAAATATTTATTATTATTATAATAATAATATAGGTTTGATAGAAAAAGGGAAGAGCCCACTCTATGTATCTATTGGTTCTCAGTTACTTGATTTGACCGAATTGTTAAGGATTCAGTGGTGTTACCATACTTATTGATCTGCTTGGAATTCATGCCACAGATGAGGAAGAATAGCTGATGCCTTATCCCACCCCTTACCTACTTCCCAAACTAAGCCTAAGGTGGCAAAATGTGTGGCCAAACAAAAACCACATAGTCAATTGTATAAAATTGCGCAAACTTAAGGTGATAAAATTTTATTTAAAATTCTAAATGAAGTTTTAAAACACTTTTAAAACCAAGATCCTTATTTAAAAATGCAATCAGTTCCAAGCACCATGCATGTCAAGCAAATGTCATGGGTTCTAGGAGTGTTTGGGGGGCTGTATATTTGGCATCTAAACCATGCATTTATCCTTGACAATGGATAAAATATGCAAAACAGCAACATTAGATATATGTAAAGATGTTAGGCTTGATTATGAATATTAAATATTTAAATATTAATAGACATGGGACATGCCCATGCGTGGGCATATATGTTCGCTGGCACTCTATATGGGGGCAAATTTATTGAATGCTAAGTATGTGAAAACCATGAATTTGCAGCACCATGAGATGTCCAATGGTGAAGGGTAGCGAATTAAGAATGGGCTGAAACTGTCATGTTCTTTGGGGCTAGGTTATATAAAATTCTTTTGAGCAATTAATAGTGATTTCATGGTCATCTAGGCGCAACAGTGAGGTTGCTCCATTATGACTTAAAGTACCATAAGTTTCTAAACAAGTTCCCTACTAGTAAAGATAAGCCTTCATATATTTCAACTCTCGATCATGTAGTGACAGGAGCTTCATGCATTAGGATGTTCCTTTTTCATAGTTTAGCATGTAAAAAGATGCAGGGGTGGAGTCAAGTTTGGATGTGCTTGCCCCTTCCGTCCGTAATCCCATGCCCACCAACATTTTTATTTTTCATAAAATAAGTTAAGATGTGTAATTGTAATTTGTTCTAAGATTTATTTACAAATACTAAGTTTTGTTGATTGTCATATATTGGTTTTTGTTCATAATGGATGAAAACTTTTTTAGGGTATGTTGGACAGAAGAAACACCGCTTAGAAAACTCATTTCCTTGAAAATCTAGTTTTTTGTTTGTTTGTTTGTTTTATTAGAAAGCTAATAAATTTGGAAAAAAATATAACTAATTTTCTAGAAAAAATTTTATTCTCGTAGAAAAGTCTCAGTTTTTTCCTTTTGATTTTCCATGGTTTTCCATATAACAAAACATACTATAAGTAAACAAGATTCCATAGCCACTCCTTGGCTTCATCACAAGAGAGAGTCAACTCGAACAAATAATGGGGGCAGGGGGGTGGAATTTGTGGAAAAGAAAGTTAATAGCAAGCATCACTGAGTTTAAGATGAGGATTGCATAAACAAAGTATAAATTATTTGCTTCAGTCTGCAAGGTATAAAAATGCTTATAAACAAAATGATGTAGTGCAAGATATACATGGTGGGTATTATGATTAATTGGACCATGCTAAACCTTATAGAAGCTAGTATGTACTATCATAGTCAAAGACCCCAACGTTTCGATATTTATTTTATTCCTTTTCCCCATTGGCAAGCATGTGAGTGAACAGGATGGGAGAAGTTTTTAGCCAAAAGTCCTATCAGCTTTCACTAAAGCCAATATTAATTTTGATCAAATTTTATATTTTCTACTGGAACATTTTCAATGCATTTTCTTTTCTTTTTGGTTCAAGTTTCTTATTTTTTGTAGGACTATGTAAAGCTTATTTATATAATATAGACTAGGGTTTAATTTGCAGTAAACTTCTTTTAATTGCTCAACAGAGTTTTTGTGGAGTTTTTTACCTGTTCCTCTTCCTGTTCTTTATGCTTACTCTCTCTATAACATGCGAGTTAGGGCATGGATCTCAAAAATATCATATGTTATAGAGTCCTTGCAAATGCATGAAATTATCAAAACTTAAATATCATGAATGTTTAAAGGGGTCTCCTCTTCCTGTTCATGAATAGGAAATAAAACCTACAAGCAATATCCTATAAAATTAATAGAGAAAAAAGGACATAAAGATAGAAAGAAAAAGTAAAGGAAAGATAAACACACTCTATAAATCAAAATATTATTTATACCTTAAGCAAGCAACCTAACTCAAATTCCATCATCTTGAGCATTTAGAAATGCAGCTATTGCAGTTGTACGGTCAAGGCCTCAACTCTATAAATCTTGGAAGTTGCATCTAGAAGAAGTTCTCAATTGATAATTGGTAGAAGTTAGTTATTGTATATAGCTCGGTTACACCCCAGGATATCCTATGAAATAGGATGGTTTAATTTATAAGGAATGTTATTGAGATGTTAACTAAGCATAGATAATTCGAATGCTTACCTCAAAACCCTAGTCTTGCTATAAATTTCCAACTAGAAGTATACATAGATGCTATACCTACAATCAAATCTAGGTATTCATTATCTGGAATCAATCAAATTCAAGTTCCTTCTATGGAGTTCAAAATACAATCATTATTGTAATCACATAGCACATGGTAGCTAACCAATTACAATAGCAAAGACAACAATTGCAAGCCACAGAACATCCACCCCCAAAAAAAAAAGAGAGTAGTTCAACAAACCCTAACCCTAACCCTAGCCTTTGTCCTAGCCCTATCCCATTGGCTCCTATCCTTAAAATACAAAGTTGTACCAATAAAAATCTGGCTGGCCTTGGCATTAGTGTGCATAAATTGTGGTGCCTCCCCTTCAAACGGGAATCTGACCCCATTAAGTTCATGATTGAAACACCATTCCCCAATCTCAATTGCTCACACAAGCCAAAAGATCAAACATAAAATATGGGCGGAGCTTCTCGGGCAAATGGTCAAGGAAAATAAACAAAACGAGGCACGTTACTCATCAGTGCTCCCTATTACTCTATTGCACCTATACCACTATATCTATATCTTGCCCCATGGTTCAAGGGAATGTGGATGAGGGGGCAGCGGAGAGGGGGAAAAGAAGATCCAGAGAATGTGGGTAGAAGGGAAAGGGGAGTGTGAGAGAACATGGGAGCTATTGCCCTATAGTGTGTCATGATCCACATACAGATCACTAGCTTATGGGAAGCAGTGTACCCTTTTAATTTAATGCACCGCTTGCATGCCTCTAGGCGTTGCCAGAGGAGAGGAGCGTCAAACTGGGTCTTCTGCATAACGCCATATACTAGCTTCTAAAAAAATTTAGAGCTTGTTTGAATAATTCAGTAGGATTTTGACTCAATTTCTTGCTAGATTTATAAATTAGAAAACTCATTTGAGTATGGCTCATACCAACACCCAGCACATTCGAATCCTGAAAGATCTCGGTGAATCTTTTATTTTTTAAAACTTTTGCAAACCAATAGGCTCGCAGCCTCTTAGAAGGTATGAACTGAGTGGACTAACAAGTCTGATTCCTGCAGGATATATATTTCTATAGAAATATCCAAATACGAAGTTGTTGATCATTCTACCCTAAGCCCTTCTGCAGAGAACCGGGTTGGGTAGGGTAAGGGGGTATGGAAAGCATTTTGCTTTACTTTAAGGGCTCTGGTCCTCTTGTATGTTGGGGACCAGATGGCTATTGGATCTTTTTTTGAGCTGAAGTGGGCCAGACTTTTTTTTTAAGCTTTATGGGGTGGTGGGGTGGTCAGTGGTGCACGTTAGGGTCTGCATGTGAGCACGAGTGGGGGTGGTATCAATGAAAAGCTACGAGGAAAAAAGGTGATGCATGCTTTTCATAGCCTTCGTGTGTGTGACAAGACGGATGAAAAGATGGATTGGATTGGATTGGACTTGGGAATGGGAGGAGGCTTGCCCACATGAAAAGAGGGGCAAGGGAGATGGTGCCCATGGGGATATTTGTTTTGTTTTCTTCGTGTTGGCTGCCACACCAGTTGGGGTGGGGGAGAGGGAGCTCACCAATGAAGTATTCAATAGTCTCCACCGGACCACCACCCACGCAAGTCCTAGGCAAAAGAATGCTTTTTGGATATAATTAATTGGTATATCATTAGTAATCCAAGATAAAGGGCGTCGTTCCAAATAAAATTTTTTTATGATCGTTTACAGGAATGGCCCAATATATTTGGAGGCCTAAGATCGTTTTGTTTTTGAGACCTTTCCTGCAGTGGACCGACCTAAGGCGAATTCACAGTGGAACCTTTTTTCTTTCCGTTTTGTCCCTGCAGTGGGCCTTCTCTGGGCCGGGGCCTTAGGTGACTGCCTCAGTCGCCTAAGAATTGGACCGGTTTGATCGTATAAGTATCCAAAATCTTTCCTAAAATAACTGTCTTCATCAAATCCAAATTCATTGAAATCTAATCGCAAGCACCATAATCGACCTCAATAAGCCCGTACTGCAGTATCCCCTAGTCTATGTAGGCCATGGGTCGCGTCCGCTCTAATACCGTTTGTAACAGTAAGGTATTTTTTTTTTGAGTTCTTTAGTTATATATAAATACCCAAGATCTTTGTAGTAAATAACCGATATGGAACTAAATATAGCCCGCATGGATCCCCCATATAATATGATTTGTTTTTCCCCAAAGATTGTTTGATAATTTGAAGTAATGTAAAAAGTGGAAGGAATTCTCCGAGGCCAAAGGTGGAGAAAAGATTGCTTGTGCATGAAAGGCAACTACTTTGGAGGGGATATGGCATGAAAGGTGCTGAATGGGCATTCACTTTGTCATACAAATCTGCACTTGGGTCTTCGTTCTCAAAGCATATGGGTGATGATCATTGTTTAAATACATGTACTTGTGTCCTAATGGCAAAACAATTAAATCTCTCCATAATTTATAAGCTAAATACTGCACTCTTTTATTTTTTATTTTTTAGCAAAACAGAGATGAACCACTTTCTTATTCTATGATGAGGGACATGGAAAAAACCTCAGGTGGACAAAGCCAAGGCGAAGGGACGCCGAGAGGTGAACCAAAATTTTACAATTCTTTTGACACTACCTTAAAATATCATAAGAGAAAGGTTATTGAGGACGATAAAGTAAGTGTCACACTACAGTCTTGTTTTAGTTTATAAGGTATTCAAATGAGTTTCCCGCAAAATTGTATGTCACAAGCACACCAAGTATATGCTGAAAATGTGAAAATTTCCTTCGCCCTTAGTATTTAAAATCAACATGTTACCCCTACGCAGGTAATTTGATTATAATTAAGACAAATATTATATAAGATATGATCATCAATTCCAACAGATAAGGTTCCAATTATCCTCTAGTATCAAGATTAATAATTTCAGATGCAGAATTCTAAACAATAGATGCCTTTGCTAGAACTTTGCTTCAGCCATGATCTTGGACACCCATCTAGCTTTGTGCTCACCCTCTATCTCATCAGGGCAATTACATCATTTGCCACAAAGAAACTGGAACTACTGACCTTGTGAGACTCTACTATTATTCTCCTTGTGATCACAGCTAATAATTGGCTTTGAGGCTGAATAAATGAGTCAAATAGGTGATGTAAATAAACGAAAAAGTGAACATTAAATTAAGAAATAAAGACTTGTTTGGTTTATAGAAAAAATTTTAACCGCTAAAATATTTTTTCTGAAGAGCTGATGTATGTGAGAAAGTAATTTTTGCATTTTTTTTTTCATAGAAAAGTAGCATAGAAAGCACACTTTTCAGAGTGATTTATATTTAATTGAGCATCTATTTTTCTAAAAAAAATACAAAATATCTATTATGCCCTTAATAAAGTTGTGTAACATACCTATAAAACATCACATATATAATTTTTAATAGCTATTTTTAAATATTTCTAAGTCTAAAAATATGTAAAAGTATTCTTAAATATTTAAAAATAGGTATTAAAATATCTATTAGATTGAGTTTTAGATTCTAACAATTTTTAATTGTTAGACAACTTTTTTATATTGCAGTAATTTTCAATATCTAAATTAATTATTAAAAATAATTATTAAGGAGATTACGATGGATTAAGGGTAATTTTGAAAAAAAAATAATATAATTTTTAATCCGTCCCATAGCAAAGTGGCTTTTTTATATTCCATATAGATTTTTTTCATAAAACATAAAAACTTATTTATATGGAAAAAGCTACTCTTCTATCTCTCCCATGCGAAACCTCCAAATACATTAGGTTTATTTTCTCGTTGACCATATTTTTTTGTTTTTTCTCTCCTTGCAAATCAAAAGAGTCAAGAGAGCCTATCTCTTTCTTTTTTCTTCTTTTTTTTTTTTCCTTTTTGTTTTTCTAAGGATTCCATCCTCATGCCCATTTAAGGTTACACAACCCTACAGAACTGTATACATATACACGCATTCCCGCTCCGTTCCAAACAAACTTTTGCTGCCCTCGGAATTAGGAGCCTTCCCTCATCGACGCCTAAGATCTCACGCCTCTAGCCTCCAGTAGCCTTAAAACCACATGCCTCCACACTTCCTACTACTACTGTGGTAAAGCCTACAAGGCCACTTGGGTCTATAGAAACTGATGGGTAGCTTACCAGTTTCTCTCGAGGAAATGATGCTTAAACTGGGAACACAGAGGACATCATGAATAGTAAAATATGCTGATATCCTGCAATGTAAAGGCTAAAGTAGGGTCGCCTTTTTTGCTGTTCACCATTCCGGAGAGATTCTCTGGACCTGTTATGTTTCTGTTCCCCCACCTCTGAGGTGTATCATTTCTCTTGACTTAGATGACAGTGCTCATGCGGGATTAGTGTGAGCAGCTGATGTACCAAAAAAAAAAAAAAACGTATTACCGTATTGGATATTTGTAACTTAGTGCACTCTCTTTTTTGTTTATGTATATATGCAAACAAGCCACAAATGAAAGTTTTATTAGCTCCATAAATATAAAATAGTTGAAGCATGATCTATTAAAATTATCCAAATCAATGCTTGAATATTAAGATGCAAAAAATATCATCCAAAATGGTTCAGCAGTTGTACAATAAATGATCATTTAAAACATGTTAAATTTTGCTATTAATTACTAGAGAGTTCATGTCATTTTTTTTAAACTTCTTGTAATTATTCTGCTTTCATTTTTGCTCTTATTATTATAAGAATAATTAAAAAAATTTCAATTTGTTCCTCTTTAGATTTTTAGGATATTCTTTTTGTTCTTGTTTTTATGTCTCATATCAAAGAGTTATTGGACGCCCATATTATTGATAAAAAAGTTCTACTTATATAAGTCAAATTTCTGAGCAAGAAGCCACAATTTTAATTAATTTATGAAAAATAAATATGACAACTTTGAAATAAAATTTAGGGTTGAAACATATACCCCCACGAGCATTTAATTAGTCAAAACTAAAAGATTGGTGATGGCCATGCACATTTTGTAGTCATTTTAGGATATCATGATATAAAGTATCAAGAAGACGGAATATGAAGATGACCCAAGATCCCAGTTATCTTTAATCGGTATCAAAGGCAGGGAAAAAGGTAAGAATGATTCACAAAGAGCAAATTGTCCTCTCATTTTTCAAGTGTTTATAGTGGAAAAGGGTAAAATGGTAATTGAAGAAAATATGGACAAGCCTACTCTTAGGTTTAAATCTATTCCACCATTTTAGTGGAATAGACTTAGACTTTGTGGAGGATATCATCTCCACTATGTAAGCTCTAATTGTTCAGTGATTGGCAAGAATTTAGGAGGATATCCTCCATTCTTAGGTTTAAATCTGTTTCACCATTTTAGTGGAATAGATTTAAGCCATGTGGAGGATATCATCGCCACTAAGTAAGCTCCAATTGTTTAGTGTTTGGCAAGAATTTAGGAGGATATCCTCTATTCTTAGGTTTAAATTGTTCCACTATTTTAGTGAAATAGATTTAGACCATGTGGTGGATATCATCGGCTCGATATAAGCTCCAATTATTTAGTGTTTGGCAAGAATGTAGGAGGATATCCCTAACTTATTCTACAACCAAACACCACCTAAAAAAGTAACAGCAAGCACGAGTGTTGAGGTAATTTTGAGAATCGACCATAAGCTCGCAAATGTTAGGGTAGTTTTGAGAATCGATTGTATTGGACCGACTAAATGCAAACAAGTATCAAGATAGTTCTGAGAATTGAATGTAATTTAAAATATGAATAGGGCTGATGTAATTGTTCTGGGGTGGTTTTCTTGTGATTATCAAGTATAAAAGAACAAGGTTATATTTGAAGTGGGCTTCACTAATATGTCAACACAACTATCTTAAATATGCTTCAAATTTTCCATGGAAGTATCCATAAACTCGCTAAATCTTAGTTTCTAGAGTGACAAAGTATTCCATCCCTCAAGAATCTTGTCAGTATCCAATTATTTTTTCTATGTTAAGAGGTTTTTCTTACCTATGAGTTATTACTCTCCTTGTTGTTTTTATCTTTTATGTTATCCTTGTCCTACTAGAAATTATGGAAGTTTGTTGACTAAGGAAAGATGTTTTTGGTTGAACCCAATCTCCTTAATTCAATTTTTTAACCACTTGATGCATGAAAAAGAAGTCTCCAAATTTTATGATATTTGGTATATAAGAAGTTTAAAGGCAGTAGATTACAGCCAAAGAATTGGATCACCAATGTAGGACCCCATCATCCAATCTACATCCCAATGAATTTGAGTAAAGATCCACTCAACGACGACACCAAATCATACAATTTTTATTGTGTAAGTAATTTAGAGGTAGAAGATCATCTAACAGTTCGGATCATCAATATAGAGCTCTTATTATCTAATGTAGACCTGACCAAATTTGAATAGAGATCTACTTGAGTGTAGCTAAGTTCAACTCTCTCTCTCTCTCTCTCTCTCTCTCTCTCTCTCTCTCTCTATATATATATATATATATATATATATATATAAAGCCAAGTTAGTCAACCCATCATCATACTCTTAGATTAATGAACTACTGCACTTGTGCCTAACTAGTTTTGCCGTGAAAATTTCGGGACAACTGTTATTAGAATTTAGCAATGAGCTTAACTTTTTGGGCAAAACAACCACCACTAAAATTAATTAATCAGTTTTTATTATGACTAAAATCGGATTGGATACTAGTATATTTATATCTATATTTATTTTATTTGATGTATATAGATATAGATATGTATATTAATTAGATGCAAAAATTTATATCCATATTTATTTTTAGTAGATACCGATACAAATCAGATACTAGAAGTTTGAATCAAAAATATTTTGAAGTGGATGATAAATCCAGTTAACAATATATTAAAATAGTTATATATTTTTATTAAAAATCTATGAGTGCTATATAAAATTAAGTAAAATTAAAAATAGGATTGGATATTCGGATAGAGATGGGATAGTTGTATATCCATATCTATTTTTTTAAAAGTCTAGATATGGATACGAACATGAGTCGAATGCTCAAATTTCTATATATATGGAGATAGCTTCGGGTATGAAAATGGATCCGGATGGATATTATTATGTCCATTTTCATCCCTAATTTTTATACCTTTCTTGCACGTGGATATATGATTCCAAGGTCCTGTCAGATCAAGAATTAATTTGATGTTCTCAAGCAATACACATTCCATAGCTAAATTACCCAGTTGATTTGCATCTAATATCATTCTTTTATTTATAAAAAATTCAGAATTTTTAATACATTTTAAAATGTATGATCTTATTGATGGAATTTATTTGTAGATTTTTTTCGAGAAAAAGGCAGGTGCACCCATCTTTACTACAATTACCTAGCTCCTAATATTTGTGACTATACACCATTCTAAATTCAAACTTGGATTCTTTGGTTGCTGCGCAGAGGGGCATGACCACCAGGACAAGCCTCAGTTCATTAGACTGAAAGGTAAAAATATACTTGCTCTGACGATCAACCAAATCACTATTTCAAATGAGTTCAGTCTTCCAATTCCTTGAACACTAGGTTCAATGTGAGATAAGCTTTTAACATATGCTCAAGACCGATCGCTTCTTCGTATAGGGCATCCTAAAGAAATCCTAATTTATGGAGCTCTACTGATATTTTATTTGTTGATGAGCTTAATTTACTTATACAAGAATTCATTTACCTTTCGTATTTGAGCTTTAAATTGCAATATCATCATTTGGTCTTAGACAATCAACAATTGTGATTGTCTAAACCACATTAAAGAATAAAATCCAATAATTGTATAGCTAACTCACATGTACCAATGGACAGGAAATTCTCTCTGTTTTTTTTGGTAACTAAATTCTCTCTCATTCAGATACTCTACCACTAACTAGTATATGCCTATCCTAGACATGCACAAACAGAATCAAGAGAAGCCACAAGATAATTCTACTAGAAATATTGTCCCTCGCCACTGGATATAGTTAATTAGTTGTGTTATTTCAACTTGAATGGAGATCTTAAATGATTTAGCTGAACATCATACTATTGAAACCCCCTTGATATTACAATTAAGGTTGACTACAAGTTTAGAAATTAAAAAGGATAAAACAAGATAATATGCTGCTATACTAATCAACTCAGTTTTCTGTATAACATTGATGGGAGAGCGATAGTGTTGGCATCTGATGGATAAGTTAATGGGTAATAATATCGGTACATTGTATAAAAGGAACACTCTACTTTGCAGACATGATTATAGCAATGGGATGGCAACAAGTCAAGGTGGGTTAATGTTAAGATAAGACCGGGTAATTCAAGAAAACTTTCATTTTGAACTCAACTCGTCTAACAAATATGTGAGATTAAACCTAAAGTTGACGGCTCAACCTACGCCTTAAACAGGTAACTCGACTAATCCATGTAACCTATTGAATAAATAGATCATGTTTGATTAACAAATTTAACTAAAAAGAGGATGACCTAATCCGATCTATGTAATTCATTCAACCATAGAGGTCTTAAGTTACTAGCTAGATGTTGATTTGGGACATAATTATGTTGACCGGAACCAATTATTAAATAGACCAAATTAGGCCATGTAGATCAAGATTTTTTTCTTATTTTATTATATTTTAATGTTTATGAGGGATATATCATGAGCCCAACCTACCCTTTAAGGACAAAGGTAGGATTGAATCCAAGCCACTGAAATTAAATTCTTAGTGATTTTACCAACTTTTCTATGGGCACCTATAGATCAAGACTTTTCTCCCGATTGTTGAGCGAAATAGAGAGGAAGACTGGCCCATACTTCACTTTTCCATTTTTAATGGCTAAATAAAGTGACTTGATTGATGAGGCAAGTCCTAGTTCATAGCAAGGATCTCATGATGAACTTTATTTATTCAATAAGTAGATCAATCACGGCAATTATTGTACAAACATGGTCTAGTAAGTTAGGCTAATGAATTGTCTCAAAGATTGCCATCTTGAGTTAATATACATGAAAAAAATGAACTAATGAAAATTGTAGTTGTTGTCGCTAGAATTTGAACAGAAGAATTGACGTCGGTATATGACCGAGATGAAGATGAGGCCAGTATTAAGGTTTCGAGTTGTTAACCTAGGTTGGCAAGTTGGTGGATATTGCTGATGGGAAAGAAACTTGAGCTTGAGCAGAATGACATATGGTTGACCTAAAAATAGAAAAAGAAAGTCCTCTTGCCGGAGTTTGGCTTGTGGGAAAACTGCCGATGCTTAAGTCAGCTGGATTCTAAAAAATAGTAAAAGATTTGAGAGAGACACAGTTTGTAGAGAGAAGACAAACCTACCTGAACGTCCCTCGTTTGTTCCCTTACATAGAGGGAGATCGGCACTTGTTACCGAGATTGATGAGACATACTTTTACAACTCAATAATGACTACCAGATCATGCACACCGGTAGAAATTAACTACCCCGATCATACTGTAATGGCCAACCAACCATAATGGGTTGGAACTATCGCTGAGATAATGACCATATTTTTAATGTGGGAGACACATGGTCCTTCTCCATTGTTTGGTTTGATTAGAATGGCACTTTAGCTATCTCTGAGATCAATCACTTCGGATAACATCGAGGTTAGGTACTTTGGTTTGTATTAAGGTTCCTCAGCATATATAAACCACATCACTTGTTCCTCACTTTCAAGCCTGATTCTAGATCTATGCATAAGGGTCTGAAAGTAGCATTTAATGCAGAGTGGCATTGATTGAAGTCTCCGAAGCATCATTGTTTTGGCGCAATTTTCTAGGTGGTGATAGGATTGCTCAAGAAGATTTGAAATGACGATCCAGGTAAGTTGATAACAGCATATCCTAAGCCGATATGTGGCACGATCAACTCAGGTGGCTATAAGGTTGCATCAATCTAGGCTATTTCATGCTTATGAAAGGTATTTACCCCCTTACTTTTCTCTCAGCTGCATTCACCTGAGACTTGAGGGCTACTATGCTGATGCATTTCCATCTTCGACCATTCTCCCCTTTTCTTCGGCATTTCAGTTTGTATACTCTGATGAAGTCTTTGCCCCATCTTTGTCATCGTCATTAATTGCTGCCCAATCCTAGTCGAAGGCTGCTGCAATTAGCTTTGGAGGGACAAAAGAAGAAGCCTTCTAAGCCCTTTTCATGTGGGGCTTGCTCCGAGTGGTCATCCTCTTAAGGACGATTTACTTTAGTATAGTAAGACCGGCCTTCATTATTGCAATATCGAAGATAAAATGTTAGACTCTGTTACAACCTAAACAAAAGACCAGAATACGATCAAAAGTAATAGTATTTACCCTAGAGATCAACTATGCTCAGGCCGACATTGATCAAAGTCTGTTCGAACAACAAATCCCGCAAGAGGGGCACGGGGCTTTTCCCAAAGCGTGTTGAAATGCCACGCATGAACCAAGAAAGAAGTTCCTTAGATAAGTTGATAGCTTTTTTGAAGACAAAAATACCACCAATTCCTCTCCCGAAGATGCCTCTTTAAAGTGAAAAAAGCTCGAAAGAGAGTAACGGTGGGTCAGACATCAAGAAGAAGATACAGAACAAGAAAATCGATGATAACCCGCTAGAGATTGGGGACTAAGTGGGTTGGAACCTGTTGCTAGAATTTGGACCCGGGGGCGGCCATCGGCTGAGGAGGAGGAGCTCCGGCGCAAGAATGGCGGGCGGCGGTCCGTCGGCAGGCGGTGTCCTCCGGGAGACCTGCAAAATGCCGGTGGCCGGAGTTTCCGGCGCCGGCCCTCCGATGCTTAAGTCAGAGGGGGGCTTAATTTTGGAGAAGGAGAGGGACTGTATGTAGAAGTCCAAAACCCTCCCTTGGGAGGAGGAAGCCTCCCTTTTTATAGGGAGAGTGGCAGGGTTACCTGTGATATGACTGGGCGAATTAATGGGTTACCGTCACGATTGGACGTGGGCGTGTGAAGTAATGAGTTGCCGTGGATGGCCCGTTCCCATCATGGGAGGAGATGACGCGTAGCCAGAGCTTGCTTGTGGCGCGCAGTGCAGTACATTCTTGGGAATGGTGAGACGTTGACAGTCGTAGCAGGGTATGGTTCCTGATTGATATGTCGTGGCGTGGCCGGCAAGTAAAGCATGGTGCGGTGAGGCTGCTGCAGGGCATGGCCGCAGCATATAGACGACGAGGTCGGCCTTCTAAGGTCAGCTCGGCCTTCTGTGCTCGGCCTTCTGAGCTCGGCAGCCTTCTGAGCTCGGCAGCCTTCTGTGTTCGGCCTTCTGGTCCGGCCTTCTGAGCTTGGCAGTCTTCTGTGCTCGGCAGCCTTCTGGTCTCGGCCTGCTGTCCTCGGCCTTCTGTGCTCGGCGGCCTTCTGTGCTCGGCCTGCTGTGCTCGGCCTTCTGAGCTCGACAGCCTTCTGAGCTCGGCAGTCTTCTGTGCTCAACCTTCTGTGCTCGGAAGCCTTCTGGTCTCGGCCTGCTGTGCTCGGCCTTCTGAGCTCGACAGCCTTCTGAGCTCGGCAGTCTTATGTGCTCAACCTTCTGTGCTCGGCCTTCTGGTCTCGGCCTTCTGGTCTCGGCCTTCTGAGCTCGGCAGCCTTCTGTGCTCGGCAGCCTTCTGGTCTCGGTCTGCTGTGCTCGGCCTTCTGAGCTCGGCAGCCTTCTGAGCTCGGCAGCCTTCTGAGCTCGGCCTCTGAGCTCGGCTTGACCTATGAGCTCGGCTCGCTGTCGGATTTGGGTGCTTTAATTGTATTTGTGGGGTGGCCCATTTCCCCCCCCAACAGAACCAAATAATAATAAATCGTTAGTTTAGAGATGAAGGGATGGAGTAGAAGTCTCAACCCCACTTTAAGTGTTTCCTCGTACAAGCCAAGATGAGGAGGGGGAGAAGTAACTCAGTCTTGGGGACAGGGAAGCTTGAGATTGAATTCTGAAGGGATGAAATATTGGATTCGAAGTCTGTCCAGATCCTCTTGGATGAGGATGAACTCCTTATTCTTAGGTCCGAAGAAAGCTTCGAACCCAATCTTCGAGCTACCAGAGGGAGAACGATGGACCTAGGAGAAAGAGGGTCGGACGTGCAATTCACAAAAGAAATGCCACCTTTATTCATGGCAGAAATGGAAGAATAAACATGAAATAAGAGAGAAAGAAAAGAAGAAGAAGAAGAAGGAGCGGATTAATACCTTTTATAGGCACGTGACTAGCCCAGATCAACGCAACCTAACAGTTATTTAAGCTAATTGTGCTATGTCTCAGCTCGGGATACGCTATTATTAATTCGTCCGGATCGCCATTTCAAATCCTTTTGAAAAGTTCCATCGTCATCTAGAGAATTGTGACAAAAAAATGATGCTTGAGAGATCTCAATCGACACCATTCTACATCAAATAACGCTTCCGAAATGATCTACAAGTGTCAAATATAACCTCAACCAACTCAATATTGCTACTTCCTTCATCTGATCGGAGGCAACCTCAGGCTTGAAAGAGTGGGGCAAGTGATTTGGTGTAAATTTGTTGACCCCACTATGATATGAGCCAAAGTATCTAATCTCGGTGTCGTTCTAAGAAGAGCCACATGTCTCCTATTAAAGTCCATTTAAAGATAGTTAGCCCATTAAGAGCATGGTCATAATCTCAGCAGTAATTATAACCTATTATGGTTGGTAGGCCGTTATAACATGATTGGGTAATTAATTTTTACCCACGTACATGATCTGGCAGCCACTATTGAATAGTTAAAGTATGTCTCATCAATCTCAATAATGGGTACTGATCCCTATCTATATAAGGAGACAAATGAGAGACCCTTAAGTAGGTTTTTCTCCACTTTCTCTCTCTAAAAAAACTCTCACTCTCTCAATTTTTTCATTGTTTTCCCTAGAATTCGACTGATTTAAGCATCCGAGGGTTTTCCGCTGGACAAACTCCTACGACAAAACTTGTTTTTGCTGTTCTTAGGTTAGCCAGGAGTTGTTTCGCTCGAGCTCAAGTTCCTTTTCCATTGGCAGTTTCCGCCAACTCGCCGGCCTAGCTTTATAGCACGAAACCTCAATACCAAAGCTCCACCTCGATCGTATACCGATCTCAATTCTTCAATTTAAATTCTAGTGGCAACAATAGTGAAAGGAAAAATTAATTTTCTCATGTGGATTAGTAAAAATGCAAACCGAGAATAGCGGTCTATTCAACATCCCTTACTTTAATATCTGCCGGCTTGCTAGGCTCGAACTGTAACTATGTGATTTGCGATAACAATTGGATTAATTTATCGGACACGAGTCGGACTCGAGTGCGTCACCCCCAAGGGCACTTTGGTCTTCTTCCGGTCAAATGCTCCCGCAGCTGGAAGCCCGTGCGGGCCCTCCCCCAACAAAAGACCGCGAGGAAAAAATTTTCCCTCACCCCCGTTCCCGCACAAAAAACCAAACTACCGATATCCAAATAGACCCCAAACTAGGACACGTTCGTCATTTCCGAAATTATACAGGGGCCATATTGACATTTGCCGTACGACGTCGCTTTTAAAACCCCCGAAGCGGGAGCCGTGACGAAAGCTCGCATAGGCGACGCATGTGAAATAAGGAAACAGAGAGAGAAGGGAGATATCTCACCTGAGAGCAGACGCGCTCCGCCGCCGGAGAAGATGACGCCGGGCGTTGGTCGGGGGATCTCCGACGAAAAGAGCCTCGAGAGGCAGATGGGTTGCATGGCCGGATTCCTCCAACTCTTCGATCGCCACCAGATCCACGCTGGAAAGCGGCTCTACGCCTCCAAGCGCCTCCCCTCCTCTCCGGTACGAATTCGGGCTCGTTTTCTTGAAAAAATATTTGACTTTGTGGGTTTTCGGGGTTTTCTAATGGTGCATTTGGTGAGTGAATGCAGGTCGCCGGATCGACGTCACCGTCGGAGAGATCCGAGGTTTCGTCGGTTTCATTCGTTAAGGAGATCCAGAGGTCCCCGTCTCCGGAGGCGTGCCCGCCCTTGCCGGAGAGCTGCGCTCCGGCGCAGGCCCCGGCAAGGCTTTCGCTCCCGTTCCTGCTCCCGGTGTCCGATTTCAAGGACGAGCAAAGGTCCTCCTGTAAGCTACGAGAAACCCCGCGGCTCTCTCTCGACAGCCGTGCCGTCGTGGATGCCAGGGGCAAGCTCCGACCACGGGAGATCCGGACGGCAGTCTCCGGGAATCAATCCGGCGTCTCGGAGGCGGTGGACGAGAGCGAGAGGCAGCGCCGGTCCCCGAGCGTTGTCGCGCGGCTGATGGGGCTCGATGAGCTGCCGAAATCCGGAGGCGACGGCGGCGGCGGCGGCGGCGGCGGGGGAGGAGGGGAGCCGAAGAGGGCCGAGCTTCGGCGATCCGCATCCGAGTCTCGGGTCCCCAGAGACTACCGCTTCGTCGACGTCAGCTCCTTCCAGAAGCCTCATCCGGGTGCCGTGATCTCGGACGAGGAGTTCTTCGGGGCGGATTTCGGCGAGTTCCGGCTCCAATACGCGAAGCTCGACCCGCCGTCGAGAACACCAATTCCACCCCTCCAGCGGAAGAGCTTCTTCGACGCCCAGGACTTCTTCCCGGAGCCGCCGAAGCGGACGCGATCGCTCTACGGCGCGATCGAGCGGCGCCTTCGAATGCGTGGCATCGACGAGCCGGCCAAGGATCTGGAGACTCTGAAGCAGATCCTGGAGGCGCTCCAGCTCAAGGGCCTCCTCCGCTCCAAGCCGTCCGATCAACAGATCAACGGGCGCCGCAACCTCATCTACGACCACCACCACCGCCAGATCTCCGCCACCGACTCCCCGATCGTCGTCATGAAGCCTTCGGCGAAGCCTTCCCGGCGACCCGCCAGCGAGTCCCCTCCCATTCCGTCCCGGTCCACACCCCCCCGCCGGGCCGCCGCCGTGGGCGCAGCCGTTCTGCCGGCGAGGGCCAGGGGGGACCGTGCGGAGGTCGACCGGAACCCGAGAGGTATCAACAATAGGAGAACCCGGACCCCGAGTTCGGCGGAACCAAGCTCGCCGGCGAGGCGGAGGGCCTTAAATGCAGAGCTCCCGACGAGCCCCCTGCCCCAGCGGATAATCTCCGGCGTCCAATCCCCCAAGGCCAGCCCGAAGAGGGTCGGGCCGGACCCGCTGGCCGTCCGATCCCCGAGGAATCGGAGAGTACCATCTGAGATCTCTATGAAGGATATGATCTGCTCACTAATGGAGGACGATACCAGCAGCATGAGTTCCTTCCCTCAATTAGATTTCGAGGTATTTTTATTTTTTAATTTCCTAAATGCATTATTAGCGTTTTTAAAATGTCTTTAAAATGGACGGTGATGGTCCGCAGAGATCGACGGCGGAGGAGTACAGGACGGGGAAGAGTTTGTTGGAGAGGTGCGACAAGCTGTTGCACAGCATTGCGGCGATCACGGGGGCGGAGCAGGTTACCGCGATGGAACAGCAGCCGAGCCCGGTGTCGGTGCTGGACTCGTCTTTTCTCTGCGACGAGCGCTCGCCGTCACCCGTCACGAAGCGCGCCATCGACTTCAAAGGTGAGCGAGCGAGCCTTTCCCAACTGCGAAACCCATCGCTGCCTCGGCCGACGTTAGCATTGCTTTCGCGCCTTCTGCTTCGTGCTCCAGCTGGAGCCGAGCTGGCGGCTTACGTTAGCACTCGGCGCGCATCACAACTGGACGCGAGTCCCTGAGGGAAAGTGCCGTGCGTGCCCCTTGACGCACCCGTACCCGAATATATATATATATATATATTGAGAACCGCCGGGGACGAAACGGGCGAAAAAAAAACCTCTTTGGCGCTCATTCCGGGTGCGGTAAGGTGCGCCGAGCACTCCCCCTCCCTGAATCTAACGTGCTCCCCTCACCGATGCACGGCAGCGGATGCTAGTAACCGTCACTTTCTTTTCGGAAAGTACGACGAAATGTTTCGCCCAGCCGGTGCGCACGTTAGCCGAGTACGATGACTTATATCTAACGTGCAACAAAAAAAAAAAGCATAGGAAAAATGCTAACATGCGCACTAGGCGCAGTTTTGTTCTGCGGCCGTTGATTTGTATCTCCGTGTGGTCGTCCACAGGTCAAACGTTGGACTGGGAGGAGGAGCCCTGGAGCGCAGCAACGCCGGCTATCGGATCGATTGGCGCGGATGGGCCCCACGCGGAGGACCACGACTACGTGTACGTCTCGCAGATCGTCCGCGTGTCCGATCGCCTTGGTGACCCCTCCGACGTGTTCGCGGTCCTCGAGAAGCAGCACCAGGCGTCAGCCGCCGGCCTCTCCAAGGTCTCGCGGCTCCACCGCCGGCTTGTCTTCGACACCGTGACCGAGATCCTCGACCGCAAGCGCCATGCTTCCCCTTGGGAAGCCTTCACACGCGCGAGGTCCCTCCCCGGCGCCGCCTCCCCGCTGGCGCGGGAGGTGTGGGTGGAGGTGCGGCGGATACGAGAGCAGGTCCACCCGGCGGACGACTTCAACGACGTCACCTGCGGCGCCATCCGCAAGGACCTCGCTGGCGACCGCGGCTGGGGCACCCTCCCCTCCGCCGAGATGTCCGACGCCGTCCTCCACATCGAACGGCAGATCTTCAAGGATCTCGTCGCCGAGACCATCCGCGACCTCGCCGACCTTTCCTCGCGGCCTCCTCCCCGCCCCCGTCGCAAGCTTCTCTTCTAATCTTTTCCCTCTTCTTTTCTCTTTTAACTTAAAACATATTTCCAAGGCGTCGGTTGTTCTCTCCGTTGGATCCCGGTGCAACGGTCCTGATGTATAATATTAACAGTCTGCTGTGATTTGACGGTGGGATGATAAGGTGGATCCGTTTTTTTTTTCTTTTTGGTACAATCACCAGTGTGGATGGGGTAAAAGTAAAAGATTGCATTACAGTTCCAGCACTAAACCGCGATAATGGTGAACCGCAAAGAAGACAATCTAGTTGGTGGCACTATTTACCTTTCTGTAGATATGATCCACTCAGACAAAATCTCTATAATGGTGAACCGCAAAGAAGGCAATTCAGTTAGCAGTACTATTTGTCTTTCTGTAGATGTGTATGGTCTGGTAAGAACTATACTTTCTCGATAATCTGCGAATATTGTGGAGCACTATGGCTATGAGGAGCAGAATTAATTTTGTTCACGTGCTCTGCAAGTGATCAAAATTTCGAGGTTCGGCCGACCGAACATGATGGAATTATTGGGGGCCCAGAGTCAAGTTTGGCTGCTATCCCTAAGAGTGCAAACCCCATCCCACTGGCTTGGAGGGTTGCAGTGGGGGGCCAGGACTGGCCTCATGATCACTGAGCCGGATGGCAGCTTCGGGTCCGCATCGACCTTAAATGTCCCCTTTTGACCGGGACATGGCTGGGCCACACCAGAATAGTTTGCACTCAGAAGGCAGCAGTCGGTCGTGCCGTCTCTGTTTCGCAGTAGGCCCACTCTATTGGCATTGTAGCTGAACACTAACTAGTGACAGTGTCGGTACCGTATGGGTGGTAATGGAAAAGAACATGAGGTGAGATTTGGCCATCTCGGCGCATGATTTAGCCTACATTGCCTAGACTTGATTCACCAATTTCACTTCCTTTTTCCACTTGGGCATCAACAAGGCAGAGGCTTTTCAGTCATCAGCCTAGAGAACTGGGGAAAGGGCAATGTGGGGTCGATATAGGCAGTCCATGATGGGTATGTGAAAGAAGGGTCGTAAGGGAGAGCCGGCCTTGACGGATCTTGCCATGCTTGACCCTGGCTTGGCTAGAAGATTCTTCACTAGGATACACTTTTTGCATAGTGCGGATTTGTCTTGAATCTCTTGATCATACCCTTCGAGTAGGTAGCTCTTACTTTTTACCACATTTAAGCCTGAGGCAGGGCTTCAGGAACGCACATGGGCTTCGTCGCCCGCCGGGCCCACAAATTCCATTCCGCCTTGTGTGGACTTGGTCCCAGTGTTGTTGCATGCTTGCCGGCCTAGCTTTTAGGCCCTGTGATTAATGAGTCAGCCTTGGATTATGACAAAAACTAAATTATGGCTCCAACAAGCAGACCCCTCTAGCATTGGCTGGTGGCTTATCCTCAGGTATATAGTTTTGGTTAATTTACATTATGTGGTTTCTCTCTATAGATTCCTTTTGCAATCAGGACTCATGTTGACTCCTCCATAAAGGGACTTGTCGCACCTTTATAAACTAGCCAAATGGCTGCATGGAGAGTATTTGGCCATTATGCTCCCAATGATATGTCTACTACTACTGATGTCCAAAGTATTTGCACTATCATGTATTATAGTTAACAGATCATCGCTTCAAAGGAACGAGTCAAAAAAATAAGAAAAAAAAAAAAAGAATGCGCCTAGCATGAGTAATGAAGAAAATTGATAGGAGAAGAAGAGTAGGTAAGGCCAAGAGAAAGGCAGTTTAGGCATGGTCAACCCCAAGGGGGGAAACATTTCTTTCATAACTAAATGGTGGTCGTGGTGTGTCTTCGCTGAGGTAGGGGGCCTGTGGAAAAGCAGGGATTTTTCATGTAACTCCTGAGAGCCTTCCTATGTTAAAGGCAAGGTGTTCCAAATACTTCCCCTGCTTTCAAATGCAAAGCTCACTTTCAAAGCAGGGGATGAGAAATTCCAGACAAATCACTTAGTACATTGTTATAGTTTCTTTTTTTTCCTTAGCATATTCAAGGTCATTGGCAACAGAAACATGATCATGGTTTCACATTTTGAGACTTGCAAAATCAGATGGATCCTTTTAGTACTGATGTTCTTCGGTCTCAGATGAGCTGCAATTCTAGCACAATTATCTAGTCACAAATTCTCATATTTCCGCACATATGTCAAAGCAAAATATATAACTTACTAGCAATTAATATGAAATTAGAAAATCTGCATAAAAAATGAAATTTATACTTCCATAAATATTTCTTGTTCACTGTGCTCTTTTTTTTTTTGGGTTATATAAAGGGTTGCTCATGACCTGATTTCATTCAATTATCAAAAACATTTGCATCGAACCACTCATTAACTAGATATGTTCAATACATCCAGGAATACTTTGGTAATTCCAAGTGGAGGGATTAGTATTGCATAAGATAGTTTGACAAGCATATGAGCACAATCATTGTTGGAATTACAGGAATAGTTTACTTTGATATGCCAAAGTTTATGGAGGAGGCTTTTGCAGCCCGAAGTTGACTGATGGATGGGTCAAGGTGGATGAGCAAACAGAAGCTTGCAAGTATTATTTGCATCATCCTCTATATGAGCATTTTGAATCACCAATTTCTTATAATACCGACTGTTGCTGGAAATTGGACCCGGGGGCTGCCGCGAAGCCAGGGAAGGAGGAGCTCCGCTGCTACAGGGGGCGGACGGCGGTGCGCCGGCCGGCTACGTCCTCCACTGGACTGTGGGTGCCGGACCTCCTAGTGGAAAAGAGCAGCACGGACACAGTCGAGGAAGGAGGGGGTCCCGCTACAGGGATGGCGGATGGCTGCACGCTGGCTGCTGACGTCCTCTGGTGGGGGTGCGCCGGTCCTGCAGGAAAAACCGGTGGCCGGGCTTTCCGGCGCCGGCCCTCCGATGCTTAAGTTAGAGGGGGCAAGTATGTGGAGAGAGCGGGGAAGAGAGAGTGTATGCACAGAATATTTTAGTTAAGATGAAGCAAAGATGAAAGCTTTGATGTCATCAATTGTGTCTGTCCCCCCCTCCTTTTTCCCCCAGGCTCCCCTTTTATAGTGGGGTTTTGCGTTACCTGGGAGGTGACAGGGGAGCTTGTCCCTTTTGTAATAATTGGGCGTGATTTGGCCCATTAATGGCGTAGTGGAGGATAAAGCCGAATCGGACCGGAGTCAGGGGGCTGTCACGGTCGATCGGACTTGTTGGAGTGGTTGAACCGCCGGCCGTGGTGAGCCTGTGGTTCGTGGATGGTGAGTGCATTAATTGCTGAATGAACCGGTGGTCAGGGAGAGCCATACGCCCTGACGGTTCATTGCCCGGAGATCGTCTTGAGCCGTGTTCATTTAATGACTGAGTGCATCGGAGACTTGGGGGAGTCCCATGCATTAATGGCGGGTCGTGCCGAATACCTGCGGAGATCTTATGCCTTGATGGCTAGAGATAATGGCAGGCGGCAAGTTGTAGTTGAGTTGTCAAATCCCCTAGAGGATTGAGTGCTTGTTAAGGCATCGGCTCGGCAGAAGTGCCGAGCCGAGCTGATCACCCAATGGGGCACCCTGTGGCGGGGTGAAGTATTCCTGCTCGGCGCCCTTTGAGCGAGCATCTTCTAACCGAGCGCCTTTTCTTGGCGACATCTGATCGGCACCTTTTAGCCGAGCGCCTCTCTGGTCGGCACTCTTTAGTCGAGCGCCTCTCTGGTCGGCACTCTTTAGTCGTGCACCTCACTGGTCGGCACTCTTTGGCCGAGCAGCTCTCTGGTCGGCGCTCTTTGGCCGAGTGTCTTTCCGGTCGGCGTTCTTTGGCCGAGCGCCTCCGTAACAGTATGACTTGGGGTTTTTCCCCTAACACCGACATTGGTATTGCCTCACGAAATACATGATGTCTTCTATAATCTCTAACAATCAAACTAATGCCTGATCTAGATGATGATGATGCTGCATCGTTTATATTATATTTTAGATAACCAACTTCGGGTGACTTTCCATATGTTACTTTTATCCAAATTAAGCAGACTCAAATACCTCATCTTAAGAATTGTTTGTGTCACACACCAGATCCGAAGAAGGACATGGCCATGCTATTGAGGGGTACAACCCACGATAACACGAAGCTAAATATTTTATTTAACTTCCAAATTTCTCTCAAATAAAATTAAAATAAATAAAAGTTTAATTTTATTTTTCATTAAATACAACCAATATTGGTTCAAAGCATCTAAATACAAACATAAATACCAAATCCATAATCTTCAATATTCATAAAATCATTAACTACAAATTTACAATTAATTTAAAATACTAAAATTCGTCTACAAAATCGTCAAACTTGTTTGTACGAACTCCAAACCTAGACCATACTTCATTCCTAACAACACTATTTGTTTGGGGAGAGAAAAATAAGAATAGAGATATATGAGTGATACAGCTCATCAAATAAATCTTTTACTATCTTACCGGATCAAGCATAAGTTTTTGCATTAATCGATGCATTATATAGAGAAAATAATAATTATTGTAAAATAGAACATATCATAGTATCCTATGATAAAGTAAGTTATAAAGTCAATCATGCATACATAAATAATCAATATGTCGTAAACATGGTTTCAGGTATATAGCATAAATAAAATCATAAATCATCTACCATTTAACCATATCATGATCAAATTACTACTCGCAGATTAAATGCTAAAATCACTATTATACCTATGATAGGGTCGTAATCGACAAACACCAACTAATATTATCCGTTGGTAGAGTCGTATCACATAAAAATGTTGATCTATCAAGATGCTTTGTAAAATATTTAAATCACATAAAAAGAAAATCTAACAATTATAATAAAATAGTGGTAAGAAAATATCTGGCCTGTGAGGTGTGAGAGGCACGCCAAAAGACGCACTGTCCTAAAACCGTTGTTGCCTCCCCACGTGCAGGTATTGGCGGTCAGCGATGGCTCCAAGATACAACCCAAACGGCTCACAGCGGGCCTAATCTACAGTGCACGTCTGTAGTAGGCAGATTACCTAGTCTATATCGGTTGCCCAATAATATAGAAAATTGTAAAAGAGAGAATGGTGGTAGAGAGAAACAATGAGAGGAAGAAGAAGGGTTTTGTATTGTATATTTGTTAGATGCAGGGAATGGCTCTTTTATAGGCCTTGTGTAATCCAACCATAACGGTTGAATACTTATGGCCTCATTAAGGCCATAATGAAAGATAATGGGAAGTTTTTGAAACTTCCAAATGGAATTTGAAATACTTAAATGTTACAACAACTCTTTTAAAAATTTGGGGGTTACAAATCTTTTTTATTTACACCTCTTTAAAACTTTTCAAAATTCATTCAAATTCCAACAGTCCCCCACAAGTTTCAAAACTTTATAAAATCATATACATATATATAGAGAGGAATTTGGGCAGCTTTATACTATGCAATGGGTGCAGGTGTCTTCCGGACTTGAACCTACACTTAGTGTTGACAGTTCTAACCTGAAGGATCATAGTGAACTAAGTCTTGAACTAGACCCTTTGGACCAGATTTTAACATGCCACACACATAGTATTGATATAGACTTGGTGCGGGTAAGCGCTATTTATAGCCATGCGCTGAATCTTGATTCTCATGAGAGTTATTAGAGAACAGCCCAATTCTCACAGTCGCGGCCTCACGACAACTCTCATTTAGGTGAGTCCTCCAAGAATACATGTGACCTGTATCCTGCAGGAGTATGCCTGCCTTGGGCTCATTCAGGGTAATACCCTTCCTTAATGTCACATATCAAAGCACTATTGCCATAGGGATGAGCAGGAGACTCTCTCCTTAAAAGTAGTGCTGAAATGAGTCACGCAATATGGATTGTTTCTACCCATTGAACCTTCTTCATGGGATCTCCAATCACAAAGGTTGGGTTACCTCCCTAGGTGACTCCCTTATGGGCTTAAGCCCATCCCCCTCGACAAGTCAATGATAGCTCTCTTAGAAAGAGCTTTGGTCAGCTGATCAGCTATATTTTTCTCAGATTTTACAAATTCCAAAGACACAATATTCTTATTCAATAGGCTTTTAACTGATTTATACCTCACTTGCAAATGCCTATTCATTTTCTTATTGGTATGTGCTTGCCTTACTAACTCTATTACTGCCTTACTATCACAATGTATGGAAATGGCAGGTATGGGTTTATTAACTAAAGGCATGTCAAGCATCAAGTTCTTAATCCACTCAGCCTCAGAGCAAGTTGTATCTAAAGCTATTAGTTCTGACTCCATAGTACTGCGAGAGATAATAGTTTGTTTCTTAGATCCCCAAGATATTGCTGCTCCACCCAAAAGAAATACATACCCTGAAGTGGACTTTACATCCATATTGTCTGTTATCCAATTCACATCACTATACCCTTCAACTACATTCGGAAATCCCTTATAACACAATGAGTATTCCAAGGTTCCTCTAAGATATTTAAAGACTCTCTCTAAAGCAACCCAATAATCTTTGCTAGGATTATGAGTATATCTACTAAGTCTCCCAACAGCATATGCTATATCAGGCCTAGTTTTATTTGCTATGTATAACAATGATCCAATCATTTGTGAGTACTTCAGTTGAGATACTGGTCCACCATTATTTTTCTTCAAATGCACATTTAGATCATATGGTATTGATATAGATTTACAATCAAAATAATTAATTTTTTTTAACATCTTTTCTATTGTACTGGTTTGATTAAGAGTAATTCCATTAGGTGTTCTTTCCAACTTCATTCCTAAAATTACATAGGCTTCTTCTAAATCCTTCATGTCAAACTTTCTAGAAAGATAAGACTTAACATCATTTACTATCTCCAAATTTGTCCCAAATATTAATATATCATCAACATAAAGACATAATATCACATGTTCTCCATTACTCTCTTTGTAATACACACACTTATCATATTCATTAATCTTAAAGTCATATTCTAATATCACTTTATCAAACTTCTCATGCCATTGCTTAGGAGCTTGTTTTAAACCATACAAGGATTTAACTAACTTACAGACCTTATGTTCTTGACCTTTAACTACAATACCTTCAGGTTGCTCCATATATATCTCTTCATTTATGTCTCCATTTAGAAAGGCAGTCTTAACATCCATTTGATGAATCACTAGATTATGCACTGATGCTAAAGCAACTAAAATTCTAATCGTAGTTATCCTGGATACAGGTGAATATGTATCAAAGTAATCTATTCCTTCTTTTTGTGTAAAACCTTTAGCTACTAGTCTAGCTTTGTACTTGTCTATGGTTCCATCAGGTTTTAACTTCTTCTTGAACACCCATTTACACCCAATAGCTTTATTTCCAGGAGGTAAATTAGTTAACTCCCAAGTGTTATTTTGAATAATAGACTCTATCTCACTTTGTATAGCTTCCTTCCAAAATGGAGCATCTAAAGAAGACATAGCTTCCTTATAGGTAGTAGGATCTCCTTCTGTTAAAAAGGTATAAAATTCGTCTCCAAAATTTTCTCTATTCTAGACCTTTTACTCCTTCTTAACTCTAATTGTGTTTCTGGTTCCTTAGATGCATTTGTACTAGTGGAAGGTTTATCATTAGTAGATGATTTATCTATTACTTGGTGTGAAATTTTATTTTTATAAGGAAATATATCTTCAAAATAGGTAGCATCTCTAGATTCTATAACTGTGTTATTTGAAATTTCACTAATCTCAGAGTTTATAACTAAGAATCTATTGGCACTACTATTTTGAGCATACCCTATAAAGACAGCATCTATAGTTTTAGGCCCTATCTTCTTTCGCTTAGGCTCAGGGATTGCTACTTTAGCTAAACACCCCCACACTTTCAAGATTTTAAGATTAGGTGTTCTTTTCTTCCAAATTTCGTAAGGGGTCTTATCATTATCTTTCACAGTTACTCTATTCAATATGAAACATGCAGTAAGAATTGCTTCTCCCCATAAATTCTCAGGTAGTCCAGAACTTATCAACATCGCATTAACCATATCCATTAAAGTTCTATTCTTTCTTTCAGCTACTCCATTAGATTGAGGAGAGTATGGCGGAGTTATTTCATGTACTATTCCATATTCCTCACAGAAGATGCTAAAATTAGTAAGGGTATACTCACCTCCTCTGTCGGATCTGAGTTTCTTAATCTTTCTTTCTAATTGATTCTCTACTTCGGTCTTATAAATCTTGAATTTATTAAACACCTCATCTTTAGTTTTTATTAAGTACACATAGCAAAATTTCGAACAATCGTCTATAAAAGTCACAAAATACTTATTTCCTGCTCTAGTAGGTGGTCTGTTCGAATCACATACATCACTATGTATGAGCTCTAAGAGTTGAGTGTTTCTTTCTACAGACTTATAAGGCCTTTTAGGTTGTTTGGCTTGTACACACACTTCACATTTATGCTTAAAGTTTAGATTGGATTTAGGGACTAAATCTAGATCCATCATTCTTTTAATTTTCTTTAAGTGTACATGTCCCAATCGTTCATGCCATACATTAGAAGATTCAACATTGAAAACACTTGAAGAGATAACTTTAACTTCTGAAAGTACATTTAATTTAAACAACCCCTCACTAATAAATCCTTTCCCAACAAATACATTATTTTTTGAAATTACAACTTTATTGGATTCCATAACAACCTTGTATCCTTGTTGGACTAAGGATGACCCACTAACTAAATTTCTTCTGATTTCTGGAACATGTCGCACTCCTTTCAAAGTTAAGATCTTTCCAGATGTCATCTTCAAATCTATGTCTCCAACTCCAAGCACACGTGCAACAGGGTCATTACCTAATGTTACACTTCCTCCACTTGATTTCTGATAAGTTTTAAAATAACCATGATCAAAACAAATATGTACATTAGCTCCAGAATCTAACCACCAATCTTTATTTCCATAAGTAAAATTAATAGAAGAAGAACTAAAGTTATACCTAAAGGATGGCTCAGCTGAATTCTCTTGATCCATCAACATATAGACTTGAGCCTTTGGATCTCTTTGATAGTGATTTGACTTGGGCTTCGACTTATACTCCTCATTCTTCTTGAAGAAGCAATCTTTCGCCATATGATTAGTTCTCCCACAAACAAAGCATAGCCTTTTCTCACTTCCTTTGCCCTTGAATGTTTTATTATTATTATTATTACGGTATTGGAAGTTTTGGTTTTGGTTAGAACGATTGTGGAACCTATTATTTTTCTTGAAGTTCTTACCCCTATGTTGAAAATTATTTCTCTTGTAAAAATTCTTAGTATTATTTTCAACTAGGTTCACCTTAGGAGTCTTTTCATCCTCTTTCTTAGTATTGGCTCTATGTTTTTCCTCAACTCTAAGAGAGTTTATGACTTGGGTTAAGGTTAACTCTCCTTGTTTATGCCTAAGGGTCCTAGCAAAATCATTCCAAGATGATGGCAACTTATCTATAAGACATGAGACTTTAAAATCTTTACTAAATTTGGTTCCCTTTTTCTCAACTCCTCTCAGAAGTTCTTGATACTCATGAATTTGATCTCCCACTAGTTTATTGTCTACCATTTTATAATTATTAAAATTTGAGACAGTAAACCGATCAATGCCAGCATCTATCATCCCATATTCAGCCTCTAAAGCATCCCAAAGTTCTTTTGCACTTGAGGTAGTGGCATGATATACATCATAAAGATAGTCAGACAAAGCACTAAGTATTCTATTATAGCAGTGGTACTCTACTTGCTCATTAGTCATTTGTGAAGGTAACTCTTGATTAGACCGTGGTTCCTCTATTGCAGATACAAGTCCTAACACAGTCAACCAATATTTAAGTTGTCTTTGCCACCTACGAAAATTTTGTCCACTAAATTTTTCAGGCTTAATACTATTAGCTTCTTCCATATTTGCCATTCTAAATTTTAAACTCTAAGTTTTTAAAGTTTAAAAAGAGCAGTAGAGTATTCAACTGTGAGGAAAAATAATAACAATAATGTCACTAATGAATAAATTTAAACAAGATGTTCCTAAGAGTATCTCTTAATAATATACTATGTAACAATAACTTTACTAATAATTGTAAAGGAAAACAACCCTAATGTCACCAATTAGATTTAATACTTATATCTTCACCAAAACTATTTTTTTTTTTAAATCAGAACAGTAAACTTTTTTTTTATATATATTAAATAGTAAACTTTTTTTTTAAAGCAGTAAACTATTTTCTTAATTAAAAACAGTAAACTATTTTTTATATTAAAACAATAAACTGTTTTTTTTAATTAAAACAGTAAACTGTTTTTTTAATTAAACAGTAAACTGTTTTTTGTTGAAACAGTAAACTGTTTTTTTGTTGAAACAGTAAACTGTTTTTTTTTTTTAATAACAGTAAATTGTTTTCTTTGATTAAACAGTAAACTGTTTTTTTTGATTAAACAGTAAACTGTTTTTTTTATTAAACAGTAAACTGTTTTTTTTTATTAAAACAGTAAACTGTTTTTTTTTTTAATTAAAACAGTAATCTGTTTTCTTGATCAAAACAGTAAACTTTTTTTTTATTAAAACAGTAAAACAGTAAACTGTTTTTTTAATTAAAACAGTAATCTATTTTCTTGATCAAAACAGTAAACTTTTTTTTTATTAAAACAGTAAAACAGTAAACTGTTTTTTTTTTAATTAAACAGTAAACTGTTTTTTTTTATTAAGCAGTAAACTGTTTTTTTATTAAACAGTTTAATATTAAAATTGAGAATCTAAAGCTAAACTATATATATATTATTATTTAAAGTATATTCAGCAATGATTTCTATCAAAGATGAACAAAAACAGTGTTCAACTATGCATCTTGCAGAATATATAAACATATAGATGAAACAATATAACAACGGTTTTAGAATGTTGATCTATCAAGATGCTTTGTAAAATATTTAAATCACATAAAAAGAAAATCTAACAATTATAATAAAATAGTGGTAAGAAAATATCTGGCCTGTGAGGTGTGAGAGGCACGCCAAAAGATGCACTGTCCTAAAACCGTTGTTGCCTCCCCACGTGCAGGTATTGGCGGTCAGCGACGGCTCCAAGATACAACCCAAACGGCTCACAGCGGGCCTAATCTACAGTGCACGTCTGTAGTAGGCAGATTACCTAGTCTATATCGGTTGCCCAATAATATAGAAAATTGTAAAAGAGAGAATGGTGGTAGAGAGAAACAATGAGAGGAAGAAGAAGGGTTTTGTATTGTATATTTGTTAGATGCAGGGAATGGCTCTTTTATAGGCCTTGTGTAATCCAACCATAACGGTTGAATACTTATGGCCTCATTAAGGCCATAATGAAAGATAATGGGAAGTTTTTGAAACTTCCAAATGGAATTTGAAATACTTAAATGTTACAACAACTCTTTTAAAAATTTGGCGGTTACAAATCTTTTTTATTTACACCTCTTTAAAACTTTTCAAAATTCATTCAAATTCCAACATCAACTACTATTACCCCACTTTCAAGGGCCATATATAACTATTTGAGAGCCTTTTTGCCATAGTTCTCAAAACAAATTTTTTTAAGTCATATTTCTTAAATCATATTTTTTTGAATCATGCAAGAATAAAATACTAAATGACTTTATAGAGTTCATAGTCTATAAAAAAGCATTTAACAGTGGAATGAATACTTATGAAATTATTCTTTTCAAAACAAAAATATAATTTTCGTAAATATGAAGTTCATAGTTCATAAACAAGTCATTAATATTAAAATATTTATGAAATCATTATTTCGCAATAAATCATGAGTTTCATAATACCGTATGCTTGATCCTTAATTTTAAGAAAATATGATATATCAACATTTTAGTATCATAAGTATGGAAAATATGTCGAAATTTGAAAACTAATAAGGAGTGCTCGGTTAACTTACAAGTTCGAAAACTAGTAAGGAGTATGAGATTTACTTACCTCTTTTGTCTTAGACTATCAAACTTCGCTAGACAACTCCACTAGAGCTATTTGAAATATTAATAATAAATTTAAATAAATAATTCGAGAAGACCTGACCGAGCATATGATGGTTTCATGTGGGTTAAGTCTGGACGTTTTGCTCAATGAATCAGAATTAATCAAGCTAAGATCAATCACTATGGTTCATCAATGGAGATTTTAAGGACATTCAAGAGGGCCGGGATAATCGATCTATTATGCGGTCCGGGCACCAAGGCGGATCAAGGCCCTTTATAAGGTCAACTTGAGTTCGAGATCAAGCCGATGGGACTCTATTCATTGATCCATGGATCCTTTTAGAGAGAGAAATAGAGAGATGAGGGAGAAAGAAGAGAGGAATTTGAGAGACAGAGAGAGGGATGGTTCTCTCTCTCTCCCTCCTCTTCTTCTTTTCCTTTCTTCTTTATTGCTCTCCTCCATCGCGAACCGAGAGACAGGGGAGGAGAGGAGAAGGCCTCCAACCCGATGGCGGCTGCGGCCAAGGACTGGTGTCACGATGGCGAAAGCGGCCACCGACGGTGACCAACACGAGAGAGAGACAGGGGAAGCTTGTCCGCGATCAATCCAGCAATTCGCCAGCCATATTCAAGGTGGAACGGCGGCCCCAAAGACCGACGAACGGAGAGAGAAGGCTTATGTTGCCTCCGACGAGCTCCTCCGACTGTGTCGATGGCGAAAAACCCCAAGTTTCTCTCACGAAAAACCTAGAGTTTTATGCCTCTAATGGATGAACTTCCACGGTTGATGCTAAAGGAGAGGAAGTAGACTCTTTTATAAGTGAAAATCGGCTCAAACTTGGTAGGATTCGGTTGCCAACAATCCCTTCCTCCTGGGGGAATTCTAGGAAGAAGAGGACTCCTGTTCGGAGTCCGATTCTTCCTCTCCACATGCACGGGCCGTGAGCCCTTGCTCACATGGGCTTGCGGGCCAATTCATGTGCAGGCGGATCAGGCCCTCACAGTTTGAGGAAAAAAATTGATCCTTTCAATCAAACATTAGCCCTTGCATATTTTCTGAAAAATAATTATAAGCATTTAAAACTCTACTGAGTGTAGCTCTCAGGCTGTTAGTAGTATTTTTAAAAGATAGCTAAAATTGTGATTTGAAAATTGTATTGGAAAAAAGCATTTTATTAAAGTCTTTTTTGAAAATAATATGATGTGGTTAAATACAAAGGGTGAGACAAGGTGGTTGACATATCCAAATCTTATGGGTATTAGTCATTGTCCCAAGAGCTTTATTTTCTCTCCTTATGCAAGTTGTTAACAAGTATACTTCAAAGGTACATCTGATTCTTGGCTTGGTCTGGAAAATCTTCTAGTGCAACTTGAGCATGTGAAACTCCATGATTAACAACTCTTTCAATATGTTTAGAAGGCAAAAGTTATAGAAGAATAAAATGGTAAAAAAATAAAAGAAAAGAAAAAAGAATTCGAGAGAGAGGGAAAAGCAATAGAGCATTTCTGCAAGATAGGTGGAACCATCAATATTGAAATCATAGCTGGGAAATTATAGACAGCTATGGTTGATGCGGGCTATTAACAGCTAGACTCAGTTGACAACCCATCAAATAGGTCACAAAAGGCTAGTCGCCAATGAAGATTGCAGTTAACTCATTCTTTATACCAAAGAAAGTAAATCTAGGCAAATGAGAGTTCGCATACATATACATAGCATGCATGACTTGCTCGTGCTCGCAATTGAGCTCGTGTCGCACATAGCATGTCATGTTGGCCAAGCTAAGTCTTGTGCATGCTTGTGTGATTTTTATCCAAAAATCTATGTGCTCAAGTGTAATAGTTGAAGAAGTAACAAATGTAAGAAAACTTGAATTTAGACTTTAAGAGACAACAGTAACTTAAAAGGTTGTGTTATTTAAGTCATGTGGTATTTCCTTTAACTCAAAAGGTTGTGGTATTTCCATTTGGTATGACTTTATTTAGTTTTCATTTCTTTTTTAAAAAATAGATGGGCATTAAAGTGCTATTTCTCATGCCTCAGCTGTTAAGGGCCAACATAGTATGTAAATTATAATATACCATGTTGACATCATGCATGAACAAATAGAAAGATGGAGAAGACTGCCTTGAGATATATAACAAGCACACTGAGAGATAATATGAGAGTATTCTTTTGTCAAGTTATTTTTTTTTTGTTGCCTCTTAGTGCTAAATAGATAATTTTGAACACTAAAACTAGTTTTTGGGATGTGGTAATTGGCTCCTGGCCAGGCTGGATTAGTGTCTCTCCACAGCCTGCTGATGCTGCCCATCCATCCTTGAGATGCACTCTAGGAGCCTTAAGATGAATATCAGTTGTATTCAAAGATGGCAGGTATCCCACAGCATCTCCATGGAGAATGATTGGCATTGGCAGCCAGGGAAACTCTCACCATTTTTGGTGCCCATCTATATAAACTATATCATTATAAGTAACACTAATATATGTATTCATTGAGCAAGTAATAACTAAGAGAAAAAGTTCAAAATAGATGGAGATTCAGTAGATGAAAATTGATATTTGAACCACCTAGATCATATAATTGATTTCAAGTATATCTTATAATGTATTTATGTGCAGTCCAATAATGAATCGACTCAAATCCGGTTATATTATGCCATTACAATGTGCTAGATGTGGAAAATAATATGGGTATGTAGTGATATAGGCCTTGTGTATAGTTCATAGGGATGGTGCACCATGATATGGCACTGTATGGCTTGAAATTGGGCTCAGACCTCAGACTAGTAAGACCCAATCGAGTGCAACCCATTTGGACTTTGGGCTGGACTGGTTGAAATTTAGAGTCAAATCTCTGTTTAGTGTTTGCTCTGAATCACCCATGATATGGCCCTAATTCAGCCTAACTTGACAGTGATTTGGAAATGGAACTTGTGGTTTCATTATTGACCCTAACCAAAAAGCACCAGGCTCAAGCCAACTTCCATATGAATGCACGAATGGTTTATAAATTGTCCACGTACTTTCAGAGTGCATCATTATGTAGAAAATTTTTGCACCATCTTAAAGTTTAAGTTTTGGTTTAATGGCACACATATTCAGCAAATTTATAGAATTTTGGTGATCTCATTTCAATTATTTCCATAAGAAAAAAGATGTAAGAGGATTTGTCATTAAAACAGTTCATGTAGTGAGCAATGAGGAATTTTGTGCACTTACTTCTGGTGACAAAAAAAAAGAAAAGAAAAGAAAAAGAGAAACAAAATGACAGTCACACATGCTTATAAAATTTAACCTTCACCTTAAACTAAACACAAAATTATCTTGCATTGTAAATATACTTGAAACCAAACTTGACATTGTTATTAAATCTAAACTTACGGACTCGAATTAACCAATTCATATGATGGTTTGGTACGACTGAAATATGAATCGAAATTGATACAAGGCATTTGAATTTGGGTTAATCAAATCTCTCACCCAACATTTTTTTTTGGGTAATTATTCGGTCAATAGTCTGCTCAATGGATGAAACATTAGAACTGACACATAACACCTCCTCAAGTTAATTTAGACTTGGAGCAAGTTTAGGACAATTTTCTATGGACCTCAATTTTTGAGATTCTAGTCTCATGATCTATATCTCCTAGGATATTCTACTTCTACAAGATGTTTTTAGCATCTAGAACCTAGAAAATTCTAAGACACCAGGGTATTATTGAGATTTGACTTCTCCACTGATAAGTAGTGCATATTCTGTGTAAAAGACTGAAACTGGGTCTAGCTTGCTAACTTAAAGCTTTTCTTAGATTGGATCCAGCTGTTGGAACTGCATGAGTGAGTGAGAGAGAGAGAGAGAGAGAGAGAGAGAGAGGCAGTGTGCCTCTGCTCCACTTGAATCCTGATATTGAAGAATAAGATCTTGTTGAAAATTTAGTGGAGCATATCAGTCACCTCAAAACCCTAGAAGTACAACAGTCTCTGTTTTGGAGGATCCCATAATGGCTCTCTTGATAACTGGGACCAAAGCTGAGCGACCACCAGGGCCAATGTAAAATGACCTGCACAAAGTCTAACATGAGTTTCACCAATATATAATTGGGTGATGGCAGTGATGAGAAGAATATTTGGTCATGATTTATAAGATGATTTTTTTTTTTTTTACTGCAATGAGATATCACTCTGAATCTTATATTCTTCCGATCCTGCACAGAGTCATGCATGCATGCATGCATGCTTATGGAGGTGTGTGTCTGCATTGAAGTGCATCTCTGCATCACATGACTGTTTTAGTAGCGTGAAGGAACTTCTTCACTAACTTTGGGTGGCAAAGGTGGTTTATCTGGGAAAGATGCTCTTAGGCCTTGTGCTGACAATAAGAAGTCAGTAATTATACATCACAACTGCTGTTGACCAATATCTGCCTATTAAAACAATTAACTAAAATTAATTGCATTTTGCCCTAATGGCATTGGTCATTTCAATATCTTTATCATTTCTTGCTCATACATAATCCTGGTGCATCATAACCCATCCAGAACAGATTAACTGGAACATTTCACACCATGTGTTTGCTTTGCTATGCCTGCGAAGAACAAGGAGAGCATTAAACACCTAGAAATCAAGGAGTGAATCTCTTTTACTTGTCTGGGTGCTAGAATTAGTGGCATTACATGATGTACGGTAGCAAGGTTGCTTCAGTGCTGGATCATCTTCTGGAGGATTCTGGCCAAAGATCATCTCACAGCTCATATCTTCAAAATCTGAAATTTACCAAGAATGGCCTCATAATTTATTTGGTGCACTCCGCATTACTTGTGGACTATTCTAGTGATCATCTTTAGCTAACTGCATAAATGCAGCCAGAAAGCATTTCAATCTAGGTACACCATCTCAGTACACTATCTCGGTACCAAGTCATGTACTGGAGCCACTCTATTACTATGTCAGTAAACCTGGTATGAGGTCTGGAAATGATATTATACGGTATGTTCTGTACAATCCAGTTCAGTACAGTATGGCGAACCTTGATTTCAATCTTTGTGATCTTTAAACTACAACATGTCTATCACTGGTTTGCTGTTTAGATATATATACTTTTAATCTCCTCAGCAGTTCTGCAACTAGGGAGAATGGTGATATATTTATATTAAATTTAGAACAAAATGAATTATAGCTTAAGATGTTTGGAGGAGATCAAGTTGAATTGTACGCATAATAAGTCATAAGATCTGTTGAAAACTTTGTCAAAGTTAATTACTTTTGGCTTTGAATGATGAGAGGTTTTACATAATTGTTCACAAAATTAGCCTCTGAAGTATATTAGCAGTGAAGTTATTTTTGACTTTATTCAGGGGAAGTTACAATTTTCCCTGAAGTTCTAGTGATCTTCTTATCACTAGTCAATTTATGACAATGACAATGGAAGTTTTTTACCATGTACAACTTCATGGTAATTCCCTTCACTGTGCACACAAGTAATTTTAGACTGCTAGCAGCTAGAAAACTTTGGCATGATTTGAGTCTTAATTGAACTGCATTTACCTGTATGATACATGTATTACACAGTTCCATAATGACCATTTTTTCAATAAACTGAATCATAAGTTGTCTTACTTGGATCACATACAAGATAAGTACTCTATATCCATAGATACATGTACATGATTGAATGCATGCATGTCATTCAGAGCTCATACTAACCATGAAAGTGCTTGTAATGAGTGAGATCTGACAGTATTGGGAGACAAGCATTTGGGGATGTTGGCTTGTCAATGGAGCGCACATTGAAGCAAATTAATAAAAAAATATATTTCCCAACACTTGATGGAAATCAGTGGAATAAAATGGTTGCTGCCTGGAATGTTCTACACTCATTTGTAGGACTGGAGGCAGACCTTTGCTTTGGCACAAACATGAACAAGCTGATGTGAAATATCTTACACTCACTGCATGGATCTCAGTTCAATCTATACTGTTCCCCAAGTGGTTGTTTTGTGGCCCTCACCTTGCAAAGGCATCCTCAAATTTATGAATAATGATGCATATACTGTTCAAATAGCCTAACTTTCTCTTGATGTACCGTAGAAACCATGGTTCGCCATACCGGCTCGAATCGGACAGTACGGAATATACTATACCTACCGGTATCCGGTACAGATGGCAATATTGACACTCAGTACACAAAAAAGATGTTGTACCATATTCTACTGATACAGTGCTAGTGTAGCACCAGTACGGGTTCCGGTACCGAGGCGGTAAACTTTGGTAGTAACGTAATCCTAGTTTTGATAAAATTTTTGAAGACTTCATTTGAAGTACCAAAATTTGTGTATATTTTGCCACTTCGTGCCTTCAGAAATCGACCGGTTCATAATAAAGATCTCAAAGCACGGAAGAATATTCTGGTTAAAGGTTTTGTTTTAGCATTATAGCTCCACTTGAACAGTGTTTTTGCTATTAAGTGCTATTTTTATAGGTTTAATTTTTACTGGTTGGTTGTTTTAGTAGTGCTTTATGGAATTGTAGTTGAGTTGTTCCCTTTGGGTTAGTTTTGGTTGAGACCTTAGATGTCAGATATTTGCATTCTATTTTTCTTCTTTACAGCACTATTCAAGTAGTCGCATATAATGATCACTTCAGATATCATCCAGTGGATCTAATTGGATTGGCTCTAATTAGACCACTAATGGGCTCCAAAATTTGTTGCCAGATTGAACCCATATGGTCCCGGGGGATGCACGAATGCCATGGGTTCCGGTTCACTGGATCTATTGTCACACCATTGCACTACAGAAAATCTAAGCTTTTCCGACGATTTTTTTTCGACGCTAGGGAGAAGCGTCGGAAAATTTTGGTTCAGCGCCAAACTTTACCGACGCTTCTAAAAAGCATCGGTAGATCTTCAGAATCGGCGACGGTTAAAAAGCGTCAGTTGGCCAAATCCCCTCACAATCGCTCGTCCCCCTCTCCTTAGTCATCCTTACTCTCTCGATCGATGCCCTAGCTACCCCTGCGTTGACATCAATCTCTTCTCTCCTCTCCTTCATCAATCTCTCATTCACCACCTCTTGTCTCCTCTCCTCTCCTCCTCCTTCCGGCGCCGACATCAATCCACCACCTCCCCCCGCTCTCTCACCTCCATCTCGAGCCCCGATCAGCGTCCTCCGTTCCGCTTCCTCGCCGCCGTCGACCTCGTCCTCGTCTAAGGTAAGCCTCCTCCTCCTCCTCTTTTTAAAGCGTTGTCGGAGCGATATCTAGGGTTTTGAGAGAGTTCCGGTGACAAATCTTTTGGTGGTAATGGGAAGGGGGAAAGCTTCTGTTGCCCAGATAGACAACCCAAGAGGGGGGGTGAATTGGGTTTTAAAATAATTTGGGTATTTAAAACGATGTGGATAAGTAATTAAAACTAGTGTAAGTTATTTAATTAATTACTATGTGCTGTGAGTGATATGAAAGGAAGAAGAATAGAGACACGCAATCACAAACACCAAGTTTTATAGTGGTTCGGAGCTAACCCTTGCTCCTACGTCCACTCCCCAAGTCTCACTTGGGAATTCACTATAACCCCCTTGGATTACAGCCGGTTGTTTTCCAAGCTCACAACCAAACTTGTTATTTTACGAGCTCACAACGAACTCGGTCGGTTTTCCCAGGCTCACCGACTAGAACCACCCCGATTGTTTTCTCGGGATCACAATCGAACCCTTACACACGTTGGTTTTACACTCGGCTCACCAACCAACGTCAAACCCCTTGATTCAGTCCCCCGATTGAACCAAGCAAATACAATGTGTAAATAAAAAGAAGAAACAGAAAAATACAGCTTCTCAAAAGCAGATAAAAGACAATATGAACAATAAATGAAGTTAAGAAGCCTCAAACGCTTTTAGGTTGGAGAAGAGGAATGGCTTCTTAAACTTCTGGTCTCCTCTTGAGTGAGTAGTCGACTTGAATGCAGGAGGAGAAGGCTTTAATTGCTGGGAAGATGTAGGTGGATGCAGTAAATGCAGATCTTCCTCTTTTTCGTTGAAGAACACGTTGCAGAGCTTGAATGCTTGATTAGTTGGAGTGGAATAGTTCTTCTCTGCCTTGCTACAGTCTTCTGTGGATATTTAAACCAACCCCCACGGAAACTAGCCGTTAGAGAGCTTTTTCTGCCCGTTCTGCACACTCTGCGCACCCTGACAATGTGTCCGTTGGTGGGTTAGAGTCGACTCGCGCGATCAGGAGTCGACTTGGCTGTAGCGGGAGTCGACTCAAGCTTTTCCGGAGTCGACTCGGCAACTGTTCCAAATTTGAATTAAAGTTGCCTTCACGACTGGGAGTCGACTCGTCTTGACCTGGAGTCGACTCGCCAACTTCTGGAGCTGACTTGGCAATTTCGGAGTCGGCTCATCCACTGAAGTCCGTGGATCCAATTTTGAATTTGATCCACTCGAGTCGACTCGACTGTCCTGGGAGTCGACTCGAATCTCAGAGCCCGAACTCCCGATCCTCTGTCTTTTGGCTCGACTTCTTCGGAGTCGACTCGGCTCTCAGTTTCCGAAACTTGGTCTTCTGCCTTTTTGATGTGAAACTGTCTTGGAGTCGACTCGAGCTGTCTGGGAGTCGACTCGAATCTCAGAGGCAGTAACTTGGTCTTCTGTCTGTTGATGGTCGCGGAGTCTTGGAGTCGACTCGCGTATTGCGGGAGTCAACTCGAATCTCAGAGTCAATAAAATGCTCTCTAACTTTTTCTTTGTGTACCGCTGAGAGTCGACTCTTGCTTTCTTTGGAGTCGACCTGCCAACCATCGGAGTCGACTCGCGTTCCACTGGAGTCGACTCGAATCTCAGACCCGAAAACTGCTCTCTGACTTTTTCTTTGTGTTCCTCTTGGAGTCGACTCTTACTACCCTGGAGTCGACTCGGTGAACATCGGAGTCGACTCGCGCACTTTGGGAGTCGACTCGTTGATAGGTTCTGAGTTGAAGCTTTCTGTTCTTCTGTCTGTTCTCAGTCGGAGTCGACTCGTACTGATCTGGAGTCGACTCGAGCTCGTGCCAGTGAACTTGATACGCTTGGAGTCGACTCGTGATACTCTGGAGTCGACTCGAGTCTCAGACTTTGGTTCAGGCTGATTTCTTAACTTATCCAAAATACTATGAACCAAGTCTAGAGACACGTAGACAGGATTTTCACTGAAACACTTAATTGAATTCATTAGTAAACAAGAATTATACTCAAATGCTTTGAGCTCATCAAAATCAAATGGGGTTTTAATCAATCACTCCACAATCTCCCCCTTTTTGATGATGACAAAACATTGAGTATATGTAAAGTGAATTGCACAATAAACAATGAAATAAAATCCATAAATGAATTCAAATATCTGGTAATTTAATTTATCCAAGCTTGAAAGGAGTGAAACAATAAATTTCGGAGTCAAAGCTCCCCCTTTCATTTGGAATTATATAAGCCTTCATATCATGCAATCAATTGTTTGGCTTATATATGTTTAATAATTTAGCTTGCTTAAAATTCAGATTCTCCCCCTCAACATATGCATTCTACTATGTTTTGATTCTCTGAATTTCCTTTTAATGCTTTGAAGTTTATGAACTGAAATTTTTAGTTTTTAGAGGGAAAATCTGTCAATTTGTTCTTGAGTAGGATTCAGCTAATCTCCGAATATCCCTTGAATAGATTCTGGAGATTACTCCATTAGGAGCCCCAAAAGAGAGATAATGAGCCTCGAGGTACCGAATCCACTAAGAACAAATTTGTGTGTTTTAAGAGTTTATCTTTTTATTGATTTTCATTGATTCCTTTTACATATTTTATGCATATTTCTCCCCCTTTTACATATTTTATACATATTTTTCCCCCTTTTTGTCATCATATCAAAAAGGAGGTAATCAAAACACACAATCAAACATAAATCAAAAGGCACAGTATTGAAGAAAAATGCGGCTACTCATTGTATTAATTTGTATGTAAGTACATTTCAGAATACAATAAGTAACGTAAAGCAATACATGTCAAAGCAAAATACAAAAAGTAGCTACGGTCTCCTCGAGGATGTAGCTCCTCCTCTCGAGGATGTATCTCCTCCTCTCGAGGATGTGGCTCCGCCTCTCGAGGATGTGGCTCCTCCTCTCAATCTGTTCTCCTCCATGAGGAGGGTGACCGCATCTGTAAGATGCCCGAGCTGAGTGATGATGGATGAGGTGGCCCTGCTGTGTGTAGTGGAGAGCTCAGTCACCGACGTCTGAAGTGTATCCAGCTTGTCGATGAGCACATTCGACAAGCGCTCGGCCCCCTGGGTGGTGGTGCTCATGTCCTTCCGGATGTCATCGCGCATCTTCCGAGTGATGCCCGTGACCTCACTCATACTGGAGGACTGACCCTGGACCAAACTCCGGACATTGTAGATCTCTTCCCGTACATGAGCCGTCATGTCAGTCACGGCTGTCAAGGAAGGGACCAACTGAGAAGATACGGGTGCAGAAGTGGGAGCAGGCACCGAACCTCGGAGCTCCTGGAGCAGATCTCGGACTATCTCCTGCCGCAGCTCCCGGAGCTGCTCAGACGAGATCCGGACCTCCATAGGCTGAGTGGGTGGAGCTGAGGAGGAGGGTCCGGCGGAGGTGGTAGGAGCAGGAGGAGTGGATGGAAGGTCTGGATGGTCTGGAAGGTCTGGGTAGTCTGAATCGGGCTCAGGACTGGGGGAAGGTCTGGTGGTCTGGAAGGTCTGGGTAGTCTGAATCGGGCTCAGGACTGGGGGAAGGTCTGGTGGTCTGTGAGGTGAGGGACGACTTCCTAACCCAGATCCCCTCTCTCTTTCGAAACCCCATCCTGTGTAGGGTCCCTGCACGCGTGCGATCAGTCCATCGCAATGCGCGAAAGGGCTCCCCCTCAGGAATGGGAATCTCGTACTCCCTAAACAGAAGGGTGAATATCATGCCGTATGGGAGGGTGAGCCTAGGTCTATCTAGGGGCTCACACATATACCTATAGATGAGTTTGGGAAAGTTGATCGGGGTGTCCTGAAGAATATAAAATATAAGAGCTAGGTCTCTCTCATTTACAAAATCAAATCTCCCTGTCTTAGGGAAGATGGACCTAGACAGTATACTCAAAAGGATTCTCACCTCAATCGGAAGTGAGCTAGCAGAAACCTCGTCTAGAGGTGACTGGGGTGGATGCCCTAGAACGGCCGTAAGGGCCTCAACCCTGTCCTCAGGGTGTGTGGGAGCCACCCCTACTAATGGAAGGTGGAGGATGTGGGCAATAAGATCCTCCGTAACAAACAGAGGGACACCGGCTACTGTGCCCTCGATACCCCCATCTCCCCGATGGACGGTACCATAGAACTCTCTAACAAGGCCAGGGTAAGTGGGGAGATCTAAAGTGAGGAAGTACTCTAATCCCTGTGTCCTAAGCCTATCACCTATGGTGAACCCTTCCCGGGAGAGATAGTCGAAGTCGACATATCTCCCGGTGGTGACGGCCTTCCCGGCCAATGGCCTCGCGGGAACCGCCCTAGGCGGGGAACGAGCCGGAGGTGGTTGCCTCGCGGGATCGTGCCGCGCCTTGGAGCGCCGCTCGGGACCGGCCTCGGGTCGGGACCTCTTCCGGACAACGGTCTTACGCGGCATTATGACCTAGACGGAATGAAAAACCTAAAGGACGGAGAAAGGTCGACGGAGGAGGCTTGGGACCGACCGGGGGCGACCTAGGAAGGGATGAAAAACCGAAGAACCGGTGAAAGATCGACGGAAAAGGGGTTGGAGACGATCGGGGACGACCTAGGAGTCGGCTCTAGGGCTTTTGAACAGTGGCGGCTTGAGAGAAAAGTGTTTTCGAAATGACAAATCTAGGGTTAAAAAGTCGGATCTCGACTGCGAGTCGACTCCACTGAGTCGCGAGTCGACTCGACCTCGAGTCGACTCCAGAATATGCGCGAGTCGACTCTCCTTATGCGCCTGTAGACTTCGAGTCGACTCCCGACTATATGCGAGTCGACTCCCCCTCTGCTGCCATCTTTGCGAGTCGACTCCCGCAAATGCGCGAGTCGACTCCCCCTTAGGAGCCGACTCTGAAACTTACTCGAGTCGTCTCTAACCTTGGCACGCACCTAAAAATCATGCTATAATCGTGCCAAATGAGGGAAAAACACTAAAGTATGATCTGATTTGATGATTATTGAAAAGAAACTCTATTTTAACCACAATCTAGTCATCAAAATCAATGAATCTAGTGGAAACCACCACTAGGATGGATCAATCACTCCTAATCCCCTCCTAAGCACACTAAACCTCTCTTCACTTAGGGGTTTTGTAGAAATGTCTGCTAATTGATTATCAGTACAAACAAATTGGAGTGTCACATCACCATTCAATACATGATCTCTTATGAAGTGATGTCTTATCTCAATGTGTTTAGTTCTTGAATGTTGAATTGGATTTTTAGTTAGATTAATGGCACTTGTATTATCACAATTAATGGGAATTTTATCTTGTTTAATGCCATAATCTTCTAATTGTTGTTTAATCCACAAGATTTGAGCACAACAACTCCCGGCTGCAACATATTCAGCTTCAGCAGTAGATAATGCAACCGAGTTTTGTTTCTTGCTAAACCATGAGATAAGATTTTCTCCTAGAAATTGACACGACCCACTGGTACTTTTTCTATCAAGCTTACATTCAGCGAAGTCTGAATCTGTGTATCCTATTAAGTTTAGGCTAGATTCTTTAGAGTACCATAGCCCTATGTTCTTAGTTCCTATTAAGTATTTAAAAATTCTCTTAACTGCAGCTAGATGTGATTCTTTAGGATTAGCCTGATATCTAGCACACATGCAAACACTAAACATAATATCAGGTCTACTTGTAGTAAGATACAATAAGGATCCTATCATACCTCTATAAAGTTTTTGATCTACAGATTTACCTGATTCATCTTGATCTAATTTACATGATGAGCTCATGGGGGTGCTGATTGACTTGTTTCCCTCCATATCAAACTTCTTGAGCATTTCCTTGATATACTTGGCTTGATTGATGAAGATGCCTCCTTCAGACTGTTTGATTTGAAGCCCGAGGAAGTAGTTCAGCTCTCCCATCATGCTCATCTCAAACTCACTCTGCATCAAATCAGCAAATTCTTCGCAGAGGCGATTGTTAGTAGCACCGAAAATGATATCATCAACATAAATCTGTACTAATAACATATCTTTGTTTTGCTTTTTCAGAAATAGGGTTGTATCTACATTTCTCCTAGAGAATTCATGTTCTAATAGGAATTTGCTAAGTCTCTCATACCATGCTCTAGGTGCTTGTTTTAAACCATAAAGTGCTTTGTTCAGTTTATATACATGATTAGGGTATTGATGATTTTCAAAACCAGGAGGTTGTTCTACATATACCTCCTCATTAATATACCCATTTAAAAATGCACTTTTTACATCCATTTGAAAAAGTTTGAAGTCCTTAGAGCATGCATATGCTAATAATAGTCTAATAGCCTCAAGTCTAGCTACAGGAGCAAAGGTTTCATCAAAATCTATACCTTCTTCTTGATTATAACCCTTTGCTACTAGTCTAGCCTTATTCCTTATAACAATTCCATTTTCATCAAGTTTATTTTTATAAATCCATTTCGTGCCTATAATAGGATATTCAGAAGGTCTCTCTATTAGATTCCATATCTTGTTTCTAGTAAATTGGTTTAATTCTTTTTGCATTGCATTTATCCAATTTACATCATTTTCGGCCTCTTCTATGTGTTTGGGCTCAAAGTGTGAGACAAAAGCTAGATGGTTATTTAAATTTCTAAGGGATGCTCTAGTCCTAACCGGTTGAGATGGATCATCTAGAATTAGTTCCTTAGGATGCCCGTGAGCATACCTCCAAGCTTTAGTTAGCCCATGATCCACAATAACCTCTTGGCTTGATGGTGCTCCTTCACTCAACTTTTGATTATCATCTTGTAATGCCATCTCATCTATCTTTTCTTCAAGAATTTCAACATCATCATCAAAATTAACTTTCTTACTAGAGGAGATGTCACTAGAGTCATCAAATACAACATGTATAGATTCTTCTATAACTAAGGTTCTTTTATTAAAGACTCTATAGGCTTTACTAGTTGTAGAGTAACCTAAGAATATTCCTTCATCCGATTTAGAGTCAAATTTACCTAGATTATCTTTCCCATTATTATGAACAAAACACCTACATCCAAAAACATGAAAGTAATTAACTTTTGGTTTTCTGTTTTTCCACAGTTCATAAGGTGTTTTCTTTATGATGGGTCTTAATAAAACTCTATTTAATATATGGCAAGAAGTATTAATGGCTTCTCCCCAAAAGTACTTAGGGAGGTTACTTTCACATAACATAGTTCTAGCCATTTTCTCTAGAGTCCTATTTTTCCTTTCCACAACTCCATTTTGTTGTGGTGTCCTAGGTGCAGAAAAATTATGGATTATCCCCTTTTTACTACAAAATTCCTCAAATGACTGATTTTCGAATTCAGTTCCATAGTCACTTCTAATGGCTATGACTGAAGACTCTCTAGCATTTGTTACTTCCTTATGGAACTTCTTAAAAACAGAAAATGCTTGATCCTTATGTGCTAGGAACATGACCCATGTGTACCTAGAGTAATCATCTACAATAACTAGACCATATTTATTTCCACCTAGGCTTGTTGTTCTAGTTGGTCCGAATAGGTCCATGTGTAATAATTCTAGAGGCCTAGAGGTAGAGACACATTTTATGGATTTAAATGAGTTCCTAGATTGTTTGCCAAATTGACATGCTTCACATATTTTGTTCTTTTCAAATTTTAATTTTGGCAAACCTATCACGGAATCTCTTTTAACTAGTTTAGTTATTGTGTCCATGCTTGCATGACCTAACTTACGGTGCCATAACCAACTAGCATCATTATCTTTAGTTTCATTAACAACTAAACATTGGTTATGTTTTGCAAGATCTTCTAGGTCAACAACATATACATTTCCACGTCTAATCCCTTTAAAAACTAAACTATTGTCATTAGGGTTTGTTATAATGCATAGTGATGGTTTAAACATAACATCATATCCTTTATCACATAATTGACTAATGCTTAACAAGTTATGCTTAAGACCATCAACATATCTAACATTATCTATAAAAGTTGAAGGGGTGATTTGAACTTTACCAATACCAATGATGTGACCTTGGTTGTTGTCTCTAAAAGTCACAGCACCTCCCTTCTTAGCTTCAAGGGTGAAAAATTGATCCTTATCACCCGTCATGTGCCTTGAGCAGCCACTATCCAAATACCAGCAGTTTTTGTTGACCTTGGCTGCAAGACACTCCTACACAAGCAAATCATGTCAACTTAGGTACCCAAGTTTTCTTGGGTCCTTCATGGTTAGTCAAGTTGGTTCCTTTTGGAACCCATACCCTTTTAATTTTTCTTCTTGATTTACCTTTCCTAAAATTACACACATTTGCTTTATGACCTATAGTTCCACAACAAAAGCAGGTTATTTTCTTAGTTTTAGTTTCCCTAGCTTTAACAAAGAAGTTACAAAGAAGTTTTTGTTTATTTCTTGGTTTATATCCTAAACCCGCTTTATTAAATACTGCTCGTTGACTATTGAGTATCATATTTAACTTTTCAGAACTATATGTAAATTTTTCAACTAAGGGTTTGTATTTGTTAAGTTCTTTAGTTAGTGTTTGATTTTCTGTTTTTAGATCATTTAGTTTGTTTGTTAGATCCTTGTTTAAGATTTGTTTATGGTTTTTAAATTCTGAAAATTCCTTAGTTAGTTTTTCATTATCTTTAGTTAAGGTATTAGTCTTTTGAGTTAAAAGTTGGTTGCTTGTCTTAAGTTCTATATTTTCTTTGGTGATTAAATCCTTATCCTTAACTAATTTATCGTATTTATGTAGGTATGATTGATTAGTTATTTTTAGTTCTTTATTCTTAAGATTTATTGCCTTATATTCTATCATTAATTCATTAAAAGCATCATAAAGTTCATCAAATGTAAAATCAAGCTGTGTTTCGGAAGTTACCTCATTTTCATTGGCCATGAAGCAGAAATTGGCCTTCTCTTCTTGTTCTTCATCCGATGATGAAGATGATGTGTCGGAGTCCGATAGGGTGGTGACAAGGGCTTTCTTCTTCTTGTACTTGCTGCCCTTCTTTAGTAAGGGACACTCAGCTCTGATGTGTCCCGGCTTTTTGCACTCATAGCACCCAATCCCCTCATTTTCCCTTTCCTTACCTTTGTCCTTGCGGTAGGAATTTGAGGGGCCTCTCCTTTGATGATAAGCCTTCTTGTGGTTGATGAATTTTTTGAACTTGCGCACAAGAAGTGCCTCACCATCATCTTCCTCATGTTCTTCTCCTTCACTGCTGCTACTGCAAGATAATTCCTTGTTAGATGAAGTAGATTTTAGAGCTATTACCTTTTTCTTGTGGGAGGACTCTTCCTCGTTGTGTTGCTTCATGGTTAGCTCGTGCGTCATTAAGGATCCAAGAAGCTCCTCGAGTGGTAATTTGTTCAAGTCCTTGGCTTCTTGGATTGCCGTCACTTTAGCTTCCCACGACCTTGGTAGACACCGAAGGATTTTCCTGACAAGCTCACTGTTAGTATAGTTCTTGCCAAGGCTTTTTAGGCCATTGACAATGTCAGTAAACCTAGTGAACATGCTAGTGATTGTCTCATTAGAATCCATTTTAAATAGTTCATACTTATGAACCAATATATTAATTTCGGATTCTTTAACTTGATTTGTGCCCTCATGGGTCACTTCAAGTCTATCCCAGATCTCTTTTGCAGAGTTGCAAGTAGAGACCCTATTGAATTCATTTCTGTCTAAGGCACAGTAAAACACATTCATAGCTTTAGAATTTAGTTGTGCCTTTCTCATGTCATGTTCATCCCAATCCTTTTCTAATTTGGGTACCGTGATACCCTCTACATATGTGGATGGGATGTATGGGCCATTTACTACAATGGTCCACATCTCATAGTCTTGGGCTTGGATGAATATTCTCATCCTAGCCTTCCAGTATGAGTAGTCGGATCCATTAAAGAAAGGGGGTCTTTGGGTGGACTGACCCTCAATATGGGAAGATCCAAATGGGGTTGTCATTTTGATCTTTTAACTCTTGGGTGGAAGAGTTTAGGCTCTGATACCACTTGTTGCCCAGATAGACAACCCAAGAGGGGGGGTGAATTGGGTTTTAAAATAATTTGGATATTTAAAACGATGTGGATAAGTAATTAAAACTAGTGTAAGTTATTTAATTAATTACTATGTGCTGTGAGTGATATGAAAGGAAGAAGAATAGAGACACGCAATCACAAACACCAAGTTTTATAGTGGTTCGGAGCTAACCCTTGCTCCTACGTCTACTCCCCAAGTCTCACTTGGGAATTCACTATAACCCCCTTGGATTACAGCCGGTTGTTTTCCAAGCTCACAACCAAACTTGTTGTTTTACGAGCTCATAACGAACTCGGTCGGTTTTTCCAGGCTCACCGACTAGAACCACCCCGATTGTTTTCTCGGGATCACAATCGAACCCTTACACACGTTGGTTTTACACTCGGCTCACCAACCAACCTCAAACCCCTTGATTCAGTCCTCCGATTGAACCAAGCAAATACAATGTGTAAATAAAAAGAAGAAACAGAAAAATACAGCTTCTCAAAAGCAGATAAAAGACTATATGAACAATAAATGAAGTTAAGAAGCCTCAAACGCTTTTAGGTTGGAGAAGAGGAATGGCTTCTTAAACTTCTGGTCTCCTCTTGAGTGAGTAGTCGACTTGAATGCAGGAGGAGAAGGCTTTAATTGCTGGGAAGATGTAGGTGGATGCAGTAAATGCAGATCTTCCTCTTTTTCGTTGAAGAACACGTTGCAGAGCTTGAATGCTTGATTAGTTGGAGTGGAATAGTTCTTCTCTGCCTTGCTACAGTCTTCTATGGCTATTTAAACCAACCCCCACGGAAACTAGCCGTTAGAGAGCTTTTTCTGCCCGTTCTGCACACTCTGCGCACCCTGACAATGTGTCCGTTGGTTAGAGTCGACTCGCGCGATCAGGAGTCGACTCGGCTGTAGCGGGAGTCGACTCAAGCTTTTCCGGAGTCGACTCGGCAACTGTTCCAAATTTGAATTAAAGTTGCCTTCACGACTGGGAGTCGACTCGTCTTGACCTGGAGTCGACTCGCCAACTTCTGGAGCTGACTTGGCAATTTCGGAGTCGGCTCATCCACTGAAGTCCGTGGATCCAATTTTGAATTTGATCCACTCGAGTCGACTCGACTGTCCTGGGAGTCGACTCGAATCTCAGAGCCCGAACTCCCGATCCTCTGTCTTTTGGCTCGTCCAGTCTTGGAGTCGACTCGAGCTTCCTCGGAGTCGACTCGGCTCTCAGTTTCCGAAACTTGGTCTTCTGCCTTTTTGATGTGAAGCTGTCTTGGAGTCGACTCGAGCTGTCTGGGAGTCGACTCGAATCTCAGAGGCAGTAACTTGGTCTTCTGTCTGTTGATGGTCGCGGAGTCTTGGAGTCGACTCGCATATTGCGGGAGTCGACTCGAATCTCAGAGTCAATAAAATGCTCTCTGACTTTTTCTTTGTGTACCGCTGAGAGTCGACTCTTGCTTTCTTTGGAGTCGACCTGCCAACCATCGGAGTCGACTCGCGTTCCACTGGAGTCGACTCGAATCTCAGACCCGAAAACTGCTCTCTGACTTTTTCTTTGTGTTCCTCTTGGAGTCGACTCTTACTACCCTGGAGTCGACTCGGTGAACATCGGAGTCGACTCGCGCACTTTGGGAGTCGACTCGTTGACAGGTTCTGAGTTGAAGCTTTCTGTTCTTCTGTCTATTCTCAGTCGGAGTCGACTCGTACTGATCTGGAGTCGACTCGAGCTCGTGCCAGTGAACTTGATACGCTTGGAGTCGACTCGTGATACTCTGGAGTCGACTCGAGTCTCAGACTTTGGTTCAGGCTGATTTCTTAACTTATCCAAAATACTATGAACCAAGTCTAGAGACACGTAGACAGGATTTTCACTGAAACACTTAATTGAATTCATTAGTAAACAAGAATTATACTCAAATGCTTTGAGCTCATCAAAATCAAATGGGGTTTTAATCAATCACTCCACAGCTTCTCCTTCGTATGCAGCGAGTCTGGCGCCGACGCTACGAGCGCCCCAGCCTCTGCCGCTCCCAGGAGAGGTAGAGCTCTGCAGCCGGCGGACATGGGTATCCCCATCTCGTCGACCTCTTCCCTCTTGCCCTAAATCTAGGTCTAAGTCTTTTCTTGGATCCGATCGCAGGATGGACCTGGCTTGGTGGGCGGAGATCCGGCGGTGCTCGTGGATGGCGGGTCTCGGTTCGGATGCTAGATGCTTCTCAGTAGGTTCTTCCCTTCTTTTCCTCTTCTTTTACCTCTATTCCCCACTTTCTTCCCTTCTCAGATGCTAGATGTTAGATGGTGGCCTTAGGATCTCCACTTTATTGGCTTCGAAGCCGAGGTGAGGGTGGCCGCTGAGGGATCAAGCTCCGGCTCGTCTCCATCTTCGTCTTCGTCCTCGCCGGTGGCTCGTTTACTGAAGAAAATTATTTTTAAAAAAATTTTAAGGCTAAAGCGACGCTTATAAGCATCGGCTTTGAGGCTTCTAGCGATGCTTTTAAAGCGACGCTAAAAATCGACCTTTTACAATGCTTTTCAAAAGCGTTGGAAAAAACTTTTTCCACTCAGGTATCACCGACGCTTTGGCGATGCTTCGGGCGGATCTTTACCGACGCTTAAAGGATGTAAAAAATGCCGGGAAAGATCACTTTTTCTGTAGTATTGGTTCACATTGTACCATTTTTTCCCTTAGAACCACATGATTAGTGGAGTCCAACTTGATCGATTGGATTTTTTGAGTACTCTGACTATGTATATGTATGTCAAAATATTTGAATTTTTTTTGTGTGTCTAATTGAAGTTAAAACATTTGAATGTGACAGGAGCAGAAGCTTACTTGGAACCATGTTGATAGGCATCCCAAGTGAATCTTTGATGAACCTCTGAGATGGAATCTTGCATAGGTTTGTACACATCCCTACACAATTGGTGCTCTCCAACAACCTACAAAACAGAAGCAGAACAGAAATAATACAAATGCCAAACTAACTAGTCCTCTTTTTCCTATTGTTATAGCATTAAGAGGAGCATAGCCTATTTTGAACCTGCCATTCCTCTCCAAACCGGTCAGGGTTCAAAGACCGCAGGCATTAGAGCAGCTAATTAACTCCCTGAATCCCAATTTTTTCTAGGATAACAGATTCCTTTTAAATTGAGATTGCAGAGATCATTGGACTGCTTTGGTGTTTCACATCTTCTCCTTCCTCTCTCTTAATGCCAATTTCCAACCATCAGTAGTTATACTTTCCCCCAAAAATAGCAGCAGTAGTTTATCATAATGCATAGCTCATGCGAACATCAAAATATACTGCAGTGTCTGCATGCAGTGAAAGAGAGGCATGTGTGGGTAATAGAAAGGTCTTAAAGAGTACCTGCATTTATAGATGTAGACTACACTCTTCTCTATTTTTCCTTGGACTTCTGATTCCCTCACCTTGTTCAAAACATCACCACTCATATCAAAATCGATGCAGCCACTATAAAAATCAATATGTGTGTGTATTTATGCATGCATGTAATTTTGTCCATTTATAAGATATGTAGACTTAAGTAAATTATCTCTTTATTTCTCTGTCTCTCCTTGAAATTTCAACTTCTATATTATAATTGAAGATATGTATGTATATGAATGTACATAATTATGTTATATGTAAGCATATGCAAATGTTGATACCATATTTCTAATATTTTTATGAATCTGATTAGATTATTTTGATATGATAATGTACTAGAATCTGTTTACCATATTGTCGAGAAATATTGATGGCGATTACATCAATATCATTTTTTTTATATAAAAACATCTCTATTGATACTAAGATTTATGTGAATATAGGAAAAGTCATACATGTAATGCTTCTAGAATTTGTTTGGATACTATGTTTAACTATAATTTTCTCTTTAACACGTATGAATATGTTATGATTTGATTGAGTGTAACTTTTGAACAGATATGTTAATTTGGAAGACATTTTCTGAAAAATATAATTTTAGTGGCTTTGAAAATCAAAGAAGCAAGGTCGTATAACAATTTTTCAGGTCAAGTTGTGTAACTCTTTTTTTAGTGGTGAATTTTATCTTTCTATATAGGCATAATGTTAGAATATTCTTTATTGGTGTAAAATTTGGTAATAGTATGATGCTAAATTCATTGACATGGATCATGTTACTTATGCTATAAAAATTTCATTAATTATATACCCTATGTATTATCATAAATATCTTTTAATGGTTGAAGCTTAATTCACTTGTAAGCCATCTTCCTCATATTTTTCTTCTAATTTCTAAAAGGAAATTGTTTTTTAATGTTTCGAGGCAATGGCAACAATTGAATTTAGGACATCTTTATCATGGCTTTTCATAGCACAATCAAAAATCTAGCTGCAAATTAAGTAATAACAAATTTAGCAACAATATTATCAATAAGTTAAAAAAAACTATTACATTGCTAGGATTAACTCCTGGCCTATACGTCAATTACAATGTATTGACCTCTAATTTCTTAAATAATGGCGTAATAAATTCAATATCTACAAATTCAAAGAGCATCAAGTTGATGTACCTCACATCGTCCAACTAGCCAAGAGAAAAATATTGTAGTGAATGTAGCGAAGTATTCCCTTGAAAATTTTGATGATGGCAATACAAACTTTATCTGAAACACAAGGGATTCACAATTTTGTTAGTGATATAATATTAACCTATGAAAAGCTTTATAAAACTATTGTTGTTTTTTATACAAGGATTCCAATTGTCTTGTCTTAAGAATTGTCAGCAACTGAAACTTGTTTCTTGGAGTTTTCTGTAAGGATTCCAATCCCAACTGAAGGTTTTTTTTGCCTCTCATCATGTTTTCCATAAACCTTTTCCCCTTTATATGATAGGTCATGATACGCTTCACATGCATGGATAACTAGCCCCGGTTTGGAGCTCCTAGAAGTCCCCCAATCCGAAAAAAACAAAGGCAGATTTGAAGATGGACAAACCTATTTGATGCTTGATATCCTGTAAGCTATGTTCATGAGCCAGCTTATGTTTGGCTCAAAATTCAGGATAAGTTTGGCTCCATTGGTCAGCAAGCAAGCGGAGTTAACTCACATTGATTAAACAGAAAGTATATATGTTTATGTAAAATATATTATTTCAATTATTATCTTATATATATATATATATATATATATATATATATATATATATATATATATATATATATGTATGTATATATTTGTATGTTTGTATGTATATATCCATCCATCCCTCTGTCGTACGGAGGAAGGATATAGAGATAGGCTGGACATCGTCGCATCAGAGTGGCAATTTCGTGCGTGCGTGCGTGTGCGTGGAGAGAGAGAGAAAGAGAGAGAGAGAGAGAGAGAGAGAGAGAGAGAGAGAGAGAGAGAGAGAGAGAGCGCAATAAGCTACTCAAGCCTAACCATCCTCTCATAACAACAAAGTTGGAATTCATCAAGGATGAGAGCGTGATAGTGCCACCCAAATTTTGTATCTAAATCTCACTCTACTAATAGTGGCACGTGTGGGGATGCACGCTCCACCATCCATTTTTTTTTTTGAGAGTATGCACGATCCACCATCAATCTTTTTCCATGTTGATGACCCGAGAGAAAAGGTGGATGGGTGTATCCCGCCCATTTCCTTCCATCTTTTCAATAAATATGATTTGCCAAAATTCATCTACTTGGTGTCGTCCTAGAGGAAGATATTATAATGGGCATGGTACTCTAGTGAAAAGAGAACATTGACACTATAGCATGGTCCATTATGTAGACAGGATGTCTAGCTGGGGACAACAATTTATAACTCAATTCAACAACCAAATCTACAAACAATCCACTTTATGTAAGTTCAAAGTTTCACACAAATAAGTTTGGATCATAAACAAATTAATCTTTCTAGACTCATTTATTAGATGGATCAAGCTTAAGTTTATACTTTAGACCCGTTTAATCCATTTCGACCTACTTAACGGTTAGATCAGATCATGTCTCCACTCATTTAACCTATTTAAGAGTTATTTAATGTGTCTAAAACTTTCTTAACCTGTTTCTATCCCTTATAACCCGACCCGCCGAACCTATTCAGGTTATTTAAATATGGTAATTTGTTAAAAACACATATAACGTGTTTAACCTGATTCGACTTGTTTAGTAAATAGATTATGTGAGTCGGTTTGCATTACCTGTTTAATAAATACATTGAATTCAGGTCTGAATTTTTGACTTGCTTAATAAATATATCACATATAGTTCAATAAATTTTTCAATTGATCTGCATTCGACCCAATCCGTACCTTATTCGACCTGATGAGTTGCCACCCCTATCATGTCTTGCCTATGAGCTTGCAGTTGAATTAAATTTTCGCTATGCAATAGCTCAAGATCAGCCGTCCACAATGCAACACCCAAAAGGTACAAACTTGTTATGTACCTTTTTGTGAGTCCTTGAATCTGCATCGAGATACATGCAAAACATAATTTCAGTATTCTTATGAGGATCTATGTGGGTATATATTTAATCTCATATGACTATGTTCTGAGTAGATCTTGAATATTTATATAGGGCCAATGGATCAAATAACACCTTTCGGTTAGTCTTTTTGGGTGAGATCCTCAGTTATGACAATGATATCAGAGCAGATCCGAGTCGTAGTTTATGTGGACTAGGAAACAACTGTAGCATGGGTTCATGGGGACTGACCACGAGTTGATCGTGGTGCTTATGATTAGATTTGAATGGATTTGAATCTTTAACCTGATGAGAATGCGAGGATATTAGGGCTTAAGCGGGGGTGCCTATGTGGAATAGAAAACACCGCAGCACGGATTCATAGAAGCCGATCACGAGCTGATCATGGTGTTTATGATTATATTTGAATAGATTTGAACCTTTATCCTAGCGAAGATGCGATGGCTTAAATGGGAGAGTATGTGAAGATTCGTGCAGGCGTGTGCATAGTCCCACACTGGTTATGTATTGAATAGATCTTAGATACTTATATAAAATTAAAGAACCTAAATAGTTTTTTTTGACTAGCTTTTTTGGATTGGATCATGATGAAATACGTTGTATGTGCCTCATGTTTTGGCACATACCACCATATCTGTCCAAGGATCCGCCTGCATAGGCCACCAAATGGTTCCATGCACGTCGAACCCAGCGGGCCCAACCTGCTACGGCGTACGGGTGCTGTTAAAAATCTTTCTAAAACTGCCACAGAGGCAAGCAAAGTTACCGTATCAACTTCATTATTAGATCTTTGACTTTAGCAAAAGGCAGGACTTGCCATTTTTAGCATGAACCCCGGAAAGGCCTTGTTGAGTGCTTGGATCACCAGCTCCTGCTGTCTCTTGGCATCATAGCTCCTCATGACCATGCTTGCCGCCTCCACTAGACTTTCATACCCTTTCTTCTTGTTCCTCATCCCTGCGAAAGTATAATTTATTAGTAGACTCTCTAAGCAAATAAGAATTTATATAAGGAATTATAATTAATTATAACTATAGTTATAATTATTTTGGATGAGAGAATTCTTAATTATGAACCTTTACTATATCTTTCTACCCTTTTTTAACGCAATCCATTAAAAAAAAATTGAGAAAATTATCCCAGACTTTTGTGATCTTTCATTTAAGATGAACTGTCATTTGAAATTCTCAATACTGGTGCATGCTGCTAGACGTTTGAAAGCTTGACATGGTGGGACCTAAATTCTCCCGAAGAAAAAGAAAATGATGGAAACTAAGACTGTAGTAACTTTGGTTTGTATTACGGCCATTATTAACGGTTATAATCTATAACAGTGGATATAAACCAAAACTAGTATTTTCTTTCAAATAACTTGACATTGTTGTCTTAAGAGAGAGAGAGAGAGAGAGAGAGAGAGAGAGAGAGAGACTAGACATCGTTTGCCGACAAATTCACATCACTGCTAAAACAACTGCTGCAACTGTTAACAGTGATAGTGTCGTCATAATGTGGACTCAAAAACTATAGAAAATCCATAATAATTAACGTTATGAAGATATTTAAAGAAACATGGAAACAATCAAGAGCTTTCCTTCTTTTAGTTTCATGGTTGTCGTAATTTAGATATATACTGCCAACTTGATTTGCAGGGAGTTGTTATCATCATGTCACCAAAATAATTTAACCAAAAATCCATGGCAGGCAAACCTGTGGTTACTTGGAGCATCTCCGATAGGTGGTGGATGGCGAGACGGTCGAACCAATTGTCTTTGTAGACTGTCTTCTCCTCCACTGGTGCCGCTCCACCAACCACCTTCTTGGGCTCAACCATCACTGCGACGACCGAAGAAGGTGGTTTCAGCTTGAGGGCCGGCACCGGGTGGCCTGACTCCGTCCGTTGCACCAGTTTCCCCTTTGTTGGAAGAGCTCTAAGCCCCCCGTAGGGAAAAAGGAAAAGACTGTATCCCATATGAACTAGATGTCTGAGAGAGAGGGGGTGGGGTGGGGATCGGTACCAGTTTTTCTTTTCCCTGTAAAAGAGAGAGGCTAGTTTATAAACAAGTTTGTGCAATGGTTTTAATATAGAGAGGACTCTAGGTAAGTATGTAAACAAGTTTGTGTATGGTTTTAATATAGAGAGGACGGAAGAGAGAGAGTGAGAGAGAGAGAGGGGGGTGGGGGGTGACTGTGGAGGGTGTTATTTTATATACTAGTTTGTGTATGGATTTAACATAGAGAGGAGGGTGGGGAGAGGGAAGGGGAGAGAGAACAAATGAGGTTTAGGAGCATATCCGAGAAGGGGGTTCGAGGAATAATGGGAGCGTTTGGAACGGGAGAGATTTAGTCTAAGATTCCATTCTTGTCTAGTTCTAGTAGTAATCGGAAAGGTTAAACCATCGGCCGGCAGAATTGTGGAACATGCACCGATTAATGGACAATGAACGATGGGAATTGATGAGACTATCTCCATCGTGACAATGGGTTCTATGTTGAATAAGGAGAGCTAAAGGCGTAGGAAATTTACTTTGTTGCACATTGCTTTGACTTGTTAGATGTTGGTTGTACCAACTAAATCGAGTTAAGGTTTCCATCAATGAAAGGTCAAAAGAAACCATGAGCATTAGATGATGATATATAAAGAGTTAAGCTTTTCTGAATAAAAAAGAAAGAAAGAAAGAAAGAAAGAAAAGAAAATAAGAGGTAATCTTCTAGGAATTAGGGTTGAAAAATGGATAAGGTCGAGTCTAGGCTGGATGCAATTAAAATATTTCCTAAGTTCTATTATTGCCCAAATTTGACCCATCACCTCTTTTTTTGGTTTGGGTAGTCCAAGTTTGAGCGACTAGACTTAAACATTTGGATGTAATTTTTGTTTGGTAAAATCAGAATTATTTCGGTCCAATCATGTCAGATAATTTGGATTTTTGGGGGTAGATGGGTTCGATAAGGTAAACATTCATTTTCATGATATCCGTATTTTGCATTATTAGAGATCAAGTCTTAATCCATTCCGAATCGATAGGTTAACATGATGTGTTGGTTGGGACGTCTACGCCAAGATGGATATTGGTTGGATTTATTTCAACTTGATTTACTTGAATCTTTACTAGTAATGCTAAATGAATCTTGTAGTAAAGTTTAGCATAATTAGGTGGTCGTGTTCTATATCATCACATGACAATAGTCTTCGTGTGCTAGAAAAATGGGAAGGGGTTATATCTTTCGCACGAAAGAAGGATTCATCTTCCTTCGCGCAAATCCATCATTGTATCATCCACCACACATATCTCAAAATGCTATGAACTCCATCTTCATCCACCTGCAGACATCTCAAAGCGATTGGTAGGTAATCTAATGGTGGCTGCATATGAATGAAGGTGAATCCTTCTTTCACGTAAGAGGTACAACCCTTATCCTAGAGAAATACATGTGTCTGTTATCACTAGATATCATATATTCTATTTTGCAACACAAGTTAAGAGTTGAATTGCATGATGCTCCTTAAATGCAACCACTTTACATTTTAAGGCACGTATATAATTTGAAAAAAATCCATGGCCAAGGAAACTCTAATTCTTGATGGTCATTTACGAGGACTTGCAGGGGGACCCGAAAACTAGTTCATACTTTCGACATATACTTTTCCATTTGCATGGTTCACAATAGAAGGATAAAATAGGGGCAAAAAGAAAAAAAAATCATTTTCATGAGTCCCAATAAAACAAAATTTTTATCTTTTTGATAAAAAAGCATCAAAGAAAAAAAAATTATTTTTTTTCATCAACTAGGAAGCACAACTTTTTATCCTTCAATTCCCCAAACTTCTAGCAATCCAAGAACCTTAACAACCAGAATTTTTGCTTTCTTTTCCCACAGATTTTCTTTATATACAAATACTTCAAGATTCAAAATATCCCACATCTAATGCATGAACTGCGGTCCATGTTTATTAGTAAAATATGGCATGCAATATGCTAGGTCAAGGTTGACATAATAATGCTACAATTTATCGCAATCCTGAATATTGAATTGATGTCAAATATAACACATAAGTGTGACTTATCACTTTAATTTGAAGTACATGATATGATGCCAGCACATGCTATGTATTACTATAATAAGATTGGGAAACATAAATATAACATTACAACTATAATGAAATTTTATTTCTGACTTCATTTATAGCACATGTGATATTGGATGAGTGTTAAATCGAAAAAAAGGGCTGTCCCATGGAAATATATAATGAGCAATGCAAGGATACTCAGAAGTCTCCAATGATTTTGGATATGAGTTTGAGAACATATGATATTCGTTGTCACCGAGGAGCTTGAGCATGTTGAAGATAGGAAAGCAGAAAATTATGTAATTTCATAGCCATATAATTTATAAAGTATGTTATAATGGTAATATTTTTGATGCTAGGAGAATCTAATCTCCACCAGTTGAATCCTATACCTATCCAACTCTCTGAGGGCTGACTTCCAATCAGAGTCAAATCCCATCGTCTTGCCCAAGTAACAAGGGATGATCCCACTCAACCAAGCACTCTATGGTGTTATAGTAGTAGTATTATATCAATAATTTTTTACATCATTGTTTGCAGAGTGATTGTTAGATGTGTGGGGGTTCGAATGGAAAGATCTCCAATTCTCGAGACATTTAAAATTGTCCAAAGTCATACCCCATGGCTTTCCATGGAAAGCTTTGTAACTTCTAGGCTCGACAAGGGCGTAAAGTTCTTGTTCCTTTTCCCTGGGTAAATGCTAATATTGCATGACCTTGTTTCACATGATTTGTGCACCTGTAGTCATAACATTTTTCAACAAATCCAAATATGATGATTACCAATCAACAAGCAATCTCAGGTATTAATCATTTCGAAAAAAAACATGACCGTATAGAGACAACCTTAGGAGAAAAAATTGAATGGAATCCCGTATTGTAATCTTCGACATTCAGAAAACAGTGCCCATTAGCTGCTTCACTTGGCTTTTGTGCTTTCAGTTACAATTTCTGCAAGATAATGGAAATGCTTCTCCCTGTACTTTTCATGAGTATATTCTTGAATTAATATCTGCCCTGCATGTCCCCCTAGTATTGACACAATGTTTCATGAAGAGCACAAGAATTGCTAAACAGTGACTAACGGAGAATAATTCATTGTGAAAGGCAAGGACACCTCAATTGGTTATCTAATGATGCAGCTAACAAACAAAATCACCAATGCAGGTAAAGAGAGGAGATACTAAAAGACACCCCTATGAACACCCCATATCCTATGCGGCCAGATACAGACTGCTAGTATGTCACAGAAAAATTTACAAGGAGCATTAATCAAGCAAAAATGACTAAATATTGTAGAGCCATTCAAGGGCAGTCTCCTGTGAAGCTTCGGGTGCGCCTTCGGCTTTCTGCCTTCAGGGAGCATAACCTTCTGACGTTTGCAAGGTTGCTGTTCTAATCTCTTTGCAGTTAGCCTCTCATTATCTTCGTCATCTAACGAACTCTCATCATCAGCTATTATGATATCTTGACAGTATGTGGGAGGAAGATTCTCTTGGCAAGGGCCACCGTAGAACCCACTCCCTGCTTCAGTGGGGACAACTTTCTGGCATTCACCATCCATGCCATCTGCTTCAGTAACAGCATTATTTTGGCCCTCTTCAACATCTCCACCATCTGCCCAAGTAGCATCCAGTTCCTGGCAGTTATCACAATCTCCGTCCGCTGTTTCAGTTATACTAAGTTCCTGGCAAGCTCCACCATCCCCAACCCTGGCCTCAGAACTTTTAACTTCCTAACAATCTCCACCATCCCCACCATCCTCCATAGAATCAATTACCTGGGAATTTTGATGATCCTCATTCTTCACATTAACAATATCTGTTTCCTAAGAATCCTCAACAAAACCATCCAGTTGCTTCTCAGAAGAAAGAGAAGGGCTATCTGGAACATATCCTATGTTCTTGGGCGAGAGACTCTGGTTCTCCTGCTTCATGGTTCAGATCAGAAACTGTTTGGTCCATGTTAAAAGACTCAAGTGATGTAACATTTGCTTCCTTTTCTTGCATAGAGCTCCATGATGTATCATGCACTCCAACAACCTCAGGGGAATATGAAGTCGAACAAATCTGGGAATTGGAGATTCCACCTGGTGGTCGGCAAGCATCCTTGTCTAGGCTCGAGGAAACAAAATGCAGACTCCTATCCACATGTTCCTAATCCACAAATATACCATGTTACTCCACTGATAATGAGTAATGGATGTAATGAAAGACATCATGCATCAAATAAGTACATAAATAATGAGAGAAAAGGAACCTATGCTTCTCATTAGGTTCAATCTTGTTCTTCAAATATCTGCAATCAAGTACCACCACAAATTATCTCGATTTCAATGAAGTTCCATATAAACAGGAGAAGTAATAAAAAGAAAATCCATACTAAGCAGAAAGGATGCAGTTTAGTCAAATTTGAAAGAGGGATGATAATAATGATGATAGCAATAACAACAACAACAACAACCATACTAGTTACTTCACAACCGTCTAGCCTCTTTTTTTCCGACCTTTTGGTAATGGAAGAAGATGTTTGCAGATGAGATTAAACATACAATATGAATCATAGAGCAATGCTGGAATTGTCGTATAGCAAATCTAACCGCACCAATATATGGCATATATGCAATATTAATGCTGATTGAAACACATGATCGTGTGATAATATAGGACCAGCAGAAAGTCAAAAAACCTTGTCAAGTAAGTTGGCTACATTGTTTCCATATCATTAGTAATGCTTAAATTAGCTCACTAAATAACTAACACTCTTTTTAAGCCAAGTCTGGGGAAAAGTTGAAAGTCAAAATTACTAGTTAATAAGCTCCTCTGCATTTTGAAGGAGCTCCCCAGCAAAGGAGATTGTAAGATTAGCTCCATCACCAATTTCCTCCTGTTGAGCCTTTCCTGCCAGCACCAAAATCTTGGCAGCAGGATTCTGGACCTCAAGCTCATTCGAAATAGTGGCTGCATCATTTGTTACAAAGAGCTTGTCCAGATGATTGATGATCATTTTATTCATACCCAGATAAATTATTACAAAAATTAAAGGATACAACCATAAATCCAACTCATAATGCATCCATAACCAGGCCCATAATAATCAAAGAACACCACTACATGAGTGTGCCCAAAGCAAGAATGAAACTGATGAAAATTTGGGAAAACTCCAAATGATATACCAACTTTTCTGCTCTAATGTCATGCAAAAATTCAAGAAATCCCACTAAACCTAAATTACCAGATTTCTTCCCAACTTTCCAGCAAAAAAGGAAGTGATGAGGTACAGAATGGCAAGGTTAAGCGTGTAGAAGCCAAATAAATTCCATGAAAAGTGCCTGAATTGGATAGCAAAAGATCCAGAAATAAATCAAAAATAATATTTTTCATCAATAATACACCCTTCCTCAACTTGTCAACTCAACCACAAGAGAAAAAAAAAAGTTCCTGAGGTACAAATCAAGTATAACAGTTTTCGTTCGCTACACAATGCGAACAACAGAACAAAACCAAAATCATATAAGCTGCCACTGTCCGAAACTCAAGTAAGTTCTGCGTTAAATGCTGGATGGAAATATATAGACCAAGCAAACAAAAAAAACACTCCCACAATAACTCGGGTTAGAAAACATTTAACTTTACGTTATTTGGAGTTCCATTCTCTGTTGATTTATCTTCATTTCTTCAAGTAATTAAAGAACAGAAACCGTGTAGATTGACACGACCAAATTGAAACCTAATCACAGAACAAGTGCAATGCACTCACAGAATCACTATGAAGAATCGATGGAACCGTAAAAACCCAAACTAAATCGCTAAAAGATCAAATCTAGGGCCACAAAACAGAACTCTTGACGAGATTTTAAGCGGGGAAACTCTCACCATTGGGGCCGAGGGAGGTGCGGGTGATGACGGAGAGCTCCTTGCAAGCGCCAATGTTCTTGAGCACCGCCTCGTCGAGCATCGCCTGGATCCCGTACGGCCGCATCTGAAACCCCATCTTGGCCTCCTCCTCTACTCCGCCCTAAGCCAATGGAATTGAGACGAAGGAGCAGCGTACCTGGAATCCCAAGAGAGGCGGCGATCGAAACCCTAGAATCGGGCGTTTGCAATCGTAGAGGAAGGAGCGAGAAATGAGAACCCCGGAACGTTCTTAAGCACTTCACTTTCACCCAATCACCCTCCTCTAAAAAGTAGAAGTTACTACAAAATAGAGGGGGTTAAGTGTAAACAATGCAGAGCGATCACGTGATGTGGGCGTGATGTAGTGGAAGAAACTGCACATCGGGTTCGAGTCAACCGAACCAAATCCGGACCCAAGGATTTAATCTTCGGACCTGGTCCTTTCTTCCGTGCTCGTCCCTTGGTACAAGACGCAATGAGCTATGATACCCGTTGGTTTTTCCTCGTACTCCAAAACTCAACCCTTTTCACATAACCAATCAATGTTCCAATAGGGTGCAATTAATGCAGCATTTGGAAGGTGCAATTTGTTCGTTCATTTATTTTTCTTTTAGGAGCGATTACCATACATGCAAAACATGTAGGTCAATATCAAAATATTCACATATGCATTCACAAGTCCAATATGCATGATATGCATGTCTCTCACAAGGGTTGTTTTTCTATGCTAACTCCTTGTGCTTGCGCATTGCAACACAATGGGGAAACCACACTGCATAACACAGTTTAAGGTGTCAAAACCTTAGAGCAATTCATGTGAATTGGTCGGTACAATCTATTTTGTTGAAATAACTCCTATGACCATATGTTTTCTTTGAGAAAAAATATCAGTTATTTGTTAGATTAATAAGCATTTGAACTTTTCAAGGCCTATAATCATTTTTGAGTTACTCAATGCAATTTTTCCCTCTTCGAGCTTATAATCATTTGTTAAATTATAGTCAACTTTCAGCTTCTATTTTAAGCATAATCCATGTGACTTTGTTTTTAAATGCAATGTCATGGCTTTGACTTTTAAATTAAACGCTATAGTTGTTATTGCTTGACCTTCATTTTTCAAAAGTTTAAATAGGGCATATAATTAAGCCTGAACAGATTTTCTCAAGTTGCAGCTACGGTCTACGTTTTAATTAGGATTAGGGTAAAGCATCCTCATATATATATATATATATATATATTAAAAAAAGTCATAATTGAGAATTTTAGGTAATTGAAATGAATGGTTAGTACTTTGGATCCTTCTTCAGGCCTTAATCGACAGAACAACCATGTGATCAATGGATCAAAAGATGGTAGCCATGACCGTCTTTTCGCATGATCATTATTAGTGTTCCTATGGTATTTGATAGCGATAAGGCTACAACCTAAGGAGAAGCGGCATCAACCATGCCATAAAATGTAAAGAAGGGTCGAGCCCTCTAATCTAACTCCAACAATGGCATAAGCATTTCCAGATTGGGTCAGATGAAGAAAAGCCAACTATCTAAATCTACAGCATGATTAGGATTACTCAAAGATATATAGAAAAAATAATTTACGGTAAGATGGCTGCCCCCCAACTATACTTGATTTTTATGCCTCTATTAACATCTTCTACCACATGAAGTCCCATCAAATCTCCATAAGTCGAATAGGTTAGTGAGTACCATTACGTCTTTCTGATCAAGATCTTTAGGATGAACATTACTACTAATATGAGCTTGAATGAGCTATTGCTGCTAAAGAATGCCCTTTATCTATAAAATTATCTTATATAGTGCTTCTACCATGCAATAGTCTCTACATAGTTTTTGAACAAGAAAAATATTGCATTCCTTCTTTTATTATAAAGATCGGACAATTGATTAATTAACAAACCAACAATTTACTTTAAATTTTCAAAACATCCAGTTCAGCAACCTCACCATATTTTGGAGATTTCCAAAATGTGGGTAAATTGTAATTATGTAATTGATTATATTTTGTGAAAAAAGTAACAATAACATCCATTACTCATTATCCACCATCATCAATAGAGATCACTTATCCACCATCATTATAATGCAATTGTCGCATCCAATGGCAATATGCATACTTGAAGCAAAATAATTGCTCAATTTTCAAAAGTAGGATGTTAGAAACTAAGCTTGTGTTTGGCATCGTTATCATTTTTTATGTCTTTAAATTTCTGACAAAACATACAAGTTTGGTGGTCATTGTTGTTTTTATTTTTCATAGCAGGATATAGAAAACCATGTTCGATAAGCAGAAACATAAAAAGTCTCATGCAGATATACTTTCTCCATAAAAGCAATATTAGAAGCCTACTAAAATCATTGGTTCCTATTACCATATCGAAAATAAATTGCATAACATGACCGAATACATCACAAGAAATGCATACAAGAATCGTTGAACCTCTCAATCTGTTCTCAATTACTCGATGGTTTTCATTGAACCTGTACTTCAACTTGAAGATATTCATGTTTACCAAAATCAAATACAGAAAAAATGCATCATTATTTGGATCTTGAATTACCCATATTGGATTTCTATTTGGATCTTTGTAGAGACTGACCAAAATCAGAGCTGTTTACACCATTACGTACTCAGACCAAACTCACCCTTAACAATGTAATGGTAGGAGAAAGCACTTAGACTAGCAACTCTAAACAGGATAAAACTAGGGGAAGAAGAAATAGCAGAACAAGAACACGAGGCGGAGGAGGAGGGAAGAAGATGGAGAAATGGAACCTATGCATCTCATTAGGTTCAATCTTGTGCTTCAAATATCTGCAATCATGTACCACCAGAAATAATCTCGATTTCAATGAAGTTCCATATAAACAGGAGAAGTAATAAATGAATATCCATATTAAGCAAAAAGGAAGCAGTTTAGTCCAAATTTGAAGAAGGATGATATTAAAAAAATAAATAATAATGATGATAGCAAAAACAACAACAACAACACCCGTACTGGTCACATCACAACCTTCTAGCTTCTTTTTTTCCAGACCTTTTGGTAATGAAAGAAAATGTTTGCAGATAAGATTAAACATATAATATAAATCATAAGCATCACTAAAAATGTCGTATAGCAAATCTAACCGCAACAATATATGGCATTTGTACAATATTAATGCTGATTGAAACACATGATGGTGTGATAATATTATTTGTCCAATATTCATCATAAATACATTGTCTTCTCCTAAATACATTGAACAAATCCTAATAAAAGAATCTGAGATTTAAACACAATATGTTCCCACTCTTTCACATACAAAGCACACGTTTCCTCTTGAGACAAAAAAATCAAGAATAAGAATTATAATGACAAGCCAACCGTTGGTTGGAAAGAATCAAGAATTCCTCTGCAGCTCTGCTCCCCTGAGATCAAACCCGAACTCCTCCACCCTGAACGCACTCGGTTACACCCTCCGTAATCCTGTGGAGAATGAAGCACGGCCTCCCCATCTCTCCTTCCCGAAAACCCCACAACTCCACCTTGTCGCCCACCTTGACGCCGCTCCACCGGGCCAGATGCGTCGAGTACTCGCCGCCCTTGAGGACGGTGCCATTGGTGGAGTCCCAACGGGTGATGATCACGTACGCCTTCCACTTGTTGGCTCCCACGTACACCGGCACATGCAGCCCGCCGTGCTTCCTCCCTGCCTCCTTCCTCTTCTTCTTGCTCGTCTTCTCGTTCTTCTTGTCCTCGGAGGCCTCTCCTTCGCCTGGTTCTTGAAGAACGCCCCCGCCGGACTCGGCCAGCTTCATCTTCTTGGTCTTGCGTCCTTCGATGTCTCCGTCTTCGGTGCTCGGCCTCTTGCGCTTCCGCTCGCGGTCCAGAAGGTTGGCGGCGGCCCTCTCCTCGTCGGAGAGGAAAGGGATGAGGTGGGCTTTCACGAAGGCGGCGGGGATGAGGAGGCGGTTCTGCCCGGCGCGGAGGTCGGTCTTGGCCAGGGTCTTGGCCATGATGAAGCATGGCTCCGTGCCCTTTCCCTTCTGCGCCAACTCCAGAACCCATGCAGGAATCATCCGTGGGAGATGGGTTTCATCGGCCTTCTTCCCCTTGGATTTCGTCATCTTTGGACGCTTTCTTGCTTCTTGCACGGTGGAAGAACGAACGGAACAAAGAAAGGGAGGCAGAACTCAGATGAAGGGAATCAAGAGAGATTGATAGGAAGAAAAGGCCTCGAGGCCGGTCTAATATATATAGAGAGGGTGAGAAGGAGTCCTAGTTCTGTTCGGAAAGAGAATTAGTAATTAATGTAGGAAATCTTTCCTAATCATGAGAAGAATAAAAGACCTACACTTGTTATCAGAGAGTGCTTCTTTTGGTAGGATAAACTTGACACATGTTTTAACCGTTGCGCGAGTAAGGAGATCATGCACGGTTGGGATCACCGCAAGGACCACCGCAGAACCCACTCTCTGCTTCAGTAACAGCATTGTCATCACAATCTCCATCCTCTGCTTCAGTTATACTAAGTTCCTGGCAAGCTCCACCATCCTCCATAGAATCAATTACCTGGGAATTTTAATGATCCTCATTCTTCACATTAACAGCATCTGTTTTCTGAGAATCCTCAACAAAACCATCCAGTTGCTTCTCAGAAACAGGATGGTTTTGGGCGAGACATACTCTGGTTCTCCTGGTTCATGGTTCCGATCGGAAACTGTTTGGTCCATGTTAAAAGACTCAAGTGATGTAACATTTGCTTCCTTTCCTTGCATGGAGCTCCATGATGTATCATGCACTCCAACAACCTCGGGGGAATATGAAGTCGAACAAATCTGGGAATTGGAGATTCCACCTGGAGTATACTATGTTACTCCACTGATAATGAGTAATGGATGTAATGAGAGACATCATGCATCAAATGAGCATATAAATATTGCTGCAAGTGAAACTAGTCACCATGGAGGAAGAATACCACCACCCGACATGCTGTAGATGCAACTTTCTGAAACGGTTCATCCTGTTGACAAGCATTTTCTGGGACCTCAGGATAAAACCCTGCAGTTGCTCCTGGTTCATGAGGCTCCCGCACAACCAGTCCCACATTTTTATCACATTGAGTCACATCAGAAGATGTAGTTGACCGTTCAATTTGAATTCCTGTGTCAGAAGATGGTCCGAATGATTTCAGAAACATGGACCACATCATGTTAAGAGAAACATGAATTACAGGCACAATAAAATGATTTCAGAATGATCTAGTGCTATTTGGAACTTCAGATGAAAATGGAAGACTTTTCCAATAGGTAGGTTGTTTCTTATTGGCATAGCAACAATGTAATAAGTATCCACATATGCTAAAGAAAGGATTGCTACACATACATAGGATACATACACACATGTATGTATGCATATATGTAGATATATACGTATGTAGGTATGTATGTATATGTGTTAGGTTTGTGTCTGTATATATGTATGTAGGTATGAATGTCATCAAGCACGCTGGATTCTGTGACAATCTACCAGAAAAGTGGAAAATAAGGCCTGATAAGCACGGCTTCCTTTACTTGCAGGAGACAGGAGAGACATCCAGTATTATCCTTTCAAAATATTCACATATACATTTACAAGTCCAATATGCATGATATGCATGTCTCTCGTAAGGGTTGTTTTTCTATGCTGACTCCTTGTGCTTGCGCATTGCAACACAATGGGGAAACCACACTTCATAACACAGTTTAAGGTGTCAAAACCTTAGAGCAATTCAAGTGAATTGGTCGGTACAATCTATTTTGTTGAAATAACTCCTATGACCATATGTTTTCTTTGAGAAAAATTATCAGTTATTTGTTAAATTAATAAACATTTGAGCTTTTCAAGGCCTATAATCATTTTTGAGTTACTCGATGCATTTTTTCCCTCTTCGAGCTTATAATCATTTGTTAAATTATAGTCATCTTTGAGCTTCTATTTTAAGCATAATCCATGAGATTTTGTTTTTAAATGCAATGTCGTGGTTTTGACTTTTAAATTAAACGCTATATATAGTTGTTCTTGCATGACCTGCATTTTCCAAAATTTTAAATAGGGCTTATAATTAAGCCTGAACAGATATTCTCAAGTTGCAGCTACGATCTACGTTTTAATTAGGATTAGGGCAAAGCATCCTGATATATATATATATTAAAGAAAAATCATAATTGAGAATTCTTGGTAATTGATGAATGGTTAGTCCTTTGGATCCTTCTTCATGCCTTAATCGACAGAACAACCATGTGATCAATGGATCAAAAGATGGTAGCTATGACCGTCTTTTCGCATGAGCATTATCAGTGCTCCAAAGGCATTTGATAGCGATAAGGCTACAACCTAAGGAGAAGCAGCATCAACCATGCCATCAATGTAAACAAGGGTCGAGCCCTCTAATCTAACTCCAACAATGGCATAAGTGTTTCTATATTGGGTCAGATGAAGAAGAGCCCACTATCTAAATCTACAACATGATTAGGATTACTCAAAATTATATAGAAAAAATATTTTATGGTAAGATGGCTGCCCCCCAACTATACTTGACTTTTATGCCTCTATTAACATCTTCTACCACATGAAGTCCCATCAAATCTCCATAAGTCGAACAGGTTAGTGAGTACTATTACGTCTTTCTGATCAAGATCTTTAGGATGAACATTACTGCTAATGTGAGCTTGAATGAGCTATTACTGCTAAAGAATGCCATTTATCTATAAAATTATCTTATATAGTGCTTCTACCATGCAATAGTCTCTACATAGTTTTTGAACAAGAAAAATATTGCATTCCTTCTTTTATTATAAAGATCGGACAATTGATTAATTAACAAACCAACAATTTACTTTAAATTTTCAAAACATCCAGTTCAGCAACCTCACCATGTTTTGGAGATTTCCAAAATGTGGGTAAATTGTAATTGTTGCTGGTGGTCCAAACCGAGAACGATTGACACGACGGTGTGAACGGGGTTCCGCCTGAGTTGTCTTGGTTGGTGCTGGTTGCGCTCCACCTTCCGCCAAGGAACCTGCAAACAAGCCTTGCACCACCACCAGGGTGGTGATGGCCCTCCGACGGTCAAGTCAGAGGAGATTGGAGGAGGAGAGATGATAATCACAAGTGGGAGAGAGTGCTCTGGGAGGTATTGCTTACCCCCCCCCCTTCTCCCCCCAGCCGCATATATACCTGGCTGGGAGGTCTCTCAGGGGGGTTTGTCGTCGTGGGGCACGATAGAATGGCCACTGACATGGCCGTTACGGGGCGTCGTGGAGCAGCGCTGGGTACGGTCATGGCAGGGCGTAGTGGAGCTCCGCTTTGTACGGTTGATACAGGAGATCGTGGGCAGCATCGGGTACAGCCGTTGCAGGGAGTAGTGGAGCAGGAGGCCGCGGCGTGCCTCTGGAGAATAGCCTGTCGTTATCAAAAGATCTCCGACTCGGGGTCGGAATGCTGGATCATAGGGCAGCCGACCCGGGGTCGGGCTGCGAAGCCGAGGAGGTCCGACTCGGGGTCGGAGTGCTGGATCATAGGGCAGCCGACCCGGGGTCGGGCTGCGGAGCCGAGGAGGTCCGACTCGGAGTCGGAGTGCTGGATCATAGGGCAGCCGACCCGGGGTCGGGCTGCGGAGCCGAGGAGGTCCGACTCGGGGTCGGAGTGCTGGATCATAGGGCAGCTGTAGCTTTCCTGGATACGCGTGCCGATCACGTGGGGCATGGCGGCTCAATTCCCCCATAACAGTAGCCCCCCACTTCCGAGCCTGGAACCAGAAGGGGAACAGGTGAAGGGAGTGATGTTTCGAGATTGCCGCCATCCTTCGGAGAGGCGCGCGCGCTTCAAGCTTCCCGCCTTCTTTATGGCGTATGGCGGTTGCTGCTGACCTGGCAACCTGAGGATTTCGGCGGACATCCTTCCTTAATGGTGTCGATTCGCCTTTGGGGTGCGAGCGACCCTTCGGCGGCCAGGCGTCTTCTGGCGTCATCGAGGTGTCACTTGCCCTTTCGCCTATTTAATCGGGGGCCCTCCCCCGTCCGTCTTCTTCTTTACGGACATTTTCGAGTTTCTCCTTTGCGCTACCATTGTTGCCGCCGAAACGTTCGCTTGCTTTTCCTTTGACGCTCTCGGAGCCGTTCTTCCTCCTCTTCAAGTGAGTTTCCCACTCTTCTACTTTGAGCTCTTCATACTTTTTCTTTTTGTACTAGTGCACCCCAGTCGTTCCGGCCTTTCCCTCCTTCTTGACCCCGTCCTGACCGTAGATTGGCCATTAGGGATGGGCGAAGTGGGAGCAGATAGCATCAAGTCAAAACTGGTCGCCGAGGACTTAGACGGATTTGTGGCTCGGTACCACCTTCCCGAGGCCTGCAATGTCACGCTCCCAGGGCCTGAGGAGAGGATGTCTCATCCTCCTCGAGGGAAGATCGCCATCAATGAGGGCATCCTCCAGGCCGGGTTCCGCTTTCCCCCTTCAGACCTAGTCTTACAGGTGCTCCGGGGTTTAGGAATGGCACCGACGCAACTGGTGCCGAACTCGTGGCGTGCTCTGACGGTCTTCCAGGTTCTCTGTCGCTTGCATGCGATTCCCGCCACCTTGAACGTTTTCTGGGAGCTCTACGGCCTGAGCGGCCACCCCCAGGACAAAGGGTGGTGGTGCTTCGCAGCGCGGCGAGGGTGCGGCCTTGTCAAGGAGGGTCCTACCTCCATTCACCACTGGAAGGAGCGCTTCTTTTTCGTTGATGCAGACCCCTCCTGGGAAATCAGGGCAATCTGGGGGACGCCGGTGAAGTCCCCAATTGGCCTGTCGAAGTTGTCGAGGGAGGAATCCGAGGGCGTCGCCGCCTTGAAGGGATTGGTCGCCGAGGGCCAGCTTCCCCCGGTGGGCCGCCTTATTTCTGAGGATACCTTGGTGAACGTCGGTTTGAGCTCGGTCCCCACCGACCGTGAGTCCGCCATCGTTTCTTTAGCTCTTTTCTTCTCTTTCGTTCCTTCTTCCTCTTTTTTTTTTTTTTTAGCTCTTGGTTGCTTCTTGCTGACTTTTGATTCCCGAAGTTCTTCCGGCGCTAGGCCAGGCATCCGAGGGTTAAACCTCAGGAAACTCTTCCGGCGCTAAGCCAGGCATCCGAGGGTTAGGCCTCAGGAAATTCTTCCGGCGCTAAGCCAGGCATCCGAGGGTTAGGCCTCAGGAAATTCTTCCGGCGCTAAGCCAGGCATCCGAGGGTTAGGCCTCAGGAAACTCTTCCGGCGCTGAGCCAGGCATCCGAGGGTTAGGCCTCAGGAAACTCTTCCGGCGCTAGGCCAGGCATCCGAGGGTTAGGCCTCAGGAAACTCTTCCGGCGCTAAGCCAGGCATCCGAGGGTTAGGCCTCAGGAAATTCTTCCGGCGCTAAGCCAGGCATCCGAGGGTTAGGCCTCAGGAAATTCTTCCGGCGCTAAGCCAGGCATCCGAGGGTTAGGCCTCAGGAAACTCTTCCGGCGCTGAGCCAGGCATCCGAGGGTTAGGCCTCAGGAAACTCTTCCGGCGCTAAGCCAGGCATCCGAGGGTTAGGCCTCAGGAAATTCTTCCGGCGCTAAGCCAGGCATCCGAGGGTTAGGCCTCAGGAAACTCTTCCGGCGCTGAGCCAGGCATCCGAGGGTTAGGCCTCAGGAAACTCTTCCGGCGCTAGGCCAGGCATCCGAGGGTTAGGCCTCAGGAAACTCTTCCGCTCGCTGGTCGGCCAAGGCTGGCGCAAGCCGAAGCGACCGGTCGGGGCTTCCGGCTAGTCTGCTCCCGGGATGATCATCGGGTTAGCCAGGCATCTGAGGGTTGTCAGGCCTCGGGAGATTCCACTCGTTGGTCGGCCTAGGCTGGCGCGAGCCGAGGCGACCGGTCGGGGCTTCCGGCTAGTCTGCTCCCGGGATGATCATCGGGTTAGCCAGGCATCTGAGGGTTGTCAAGCCTCAGGGAAATTCCGCTCGTTGGTCGGCCAAGGCTGGCGCAAGCCGAGGCGACCGGTCGGGGCTTCCGGCTAGTCTGCTCCCGGGATGATCATCGGGTTAGCCAGGCATCCGAGGGCCGAGCCTCGGGAGATTCCACTCGTTGGTCGGCCTAGGCTGGCGCAAGCCGAGGCGACCGGTCGGGGCTTCCGGCTAGTCTGCTCCCGGGATGATCATCGGGTTAGCCAGGCATCCGAGGGCCGAGCCTCGGGAGATTCCACTCGTTGGTCGGCCTAGGCTGGCGCAAGCCGAGGCGACCGGTCGGGGCTTCCGGCTAGTCTGCTCCCGGGATGATCATCGGGTTAGCCAGGCATCTGAGGGTTGTCAAGCCTCAGGGAAATTCCGCTCGTTGGTCGGCCAAGGCTGGCGCAAGCCGAGGCGACCGGTCGGGGCTTCCGGCTAGTCTGCTCCCGGGATGATCATCGGGTTAGCCAGGCATCTGAGGGTTGTCAAGCCTCAGGGAAATTCCGCTCGTTGGTCGGCCAAGGCTGGCGCAAGCCGAGGCGACCGGTCGGGGCTTCCGGCTAGTCTGCTCCCGGGATGATCATCGGGTTAGCCAGGCATCTGAGGGTTGTCAAGCCTCAGGGAAATTCCGCTCGTTGGTCGGCCAAGGCTGGCGCAAGCCGAGGCGACCGGTCGGGGCTTCCGGCTAGTCTGCTCCCGGGATGATCATCGGGTTAGCCAGGCATCCGAGGGCCGAGCCTCGGGAGATTCCACTCGTTGGTCGGCCTAGGCTGGCGCAAGCCGAGGCGATCGGTCGGGGCTTCCGGCTAGTCTGCTCCCGGGATGATCATCGGGTTAGCCAGGCATCCGAGGGCCGAGCCTCGGGAGATTCCACTCGTTGGTCGGCCTAGGCTGGCGCAAGCCGAGGCGACCGGTCGGGGCTTCCGGCTAGTCTGCTCCCGGGATGATCATCGGGTTAGCCAGGCATCTGAGGGTTGTCAAGCCTCAGGGAAATTCCGCTCGTTGGTCGGCCAAGGCTGGCGCAAGCCGAGGCGACCGGTCGGGGCTTCCGGCTAGTCTGCTCCCGGGATGATCATCGGGTTAGCCAGGCATCTGAGGGTTGTCAAGCCTCAGGGAAATTCCGCTCGTTGGTCGGCCAAGGCTGGCGCAAGCCGAGGCGACCGGTCGGGGCTTCCGGCTAGTCTGCTCCCGGGATGATCATCGGGTTAGCCAGGCATCTGAGGGTTGTCAAGCCTCAGGAAAATTCCGCTCGTTGGTCGGCCAAGGCTGGCGCAAGCCGAGGCGACCGGTCGGGGCTTCCGGCTAGTCTGCTCCCGGGATGATCATCGGGTTAGCCAGGCATCCGAGGGCTGAGCCTCGGGACATTCCACTCGTTGGTCGGCCTAGGCTGGCGCAAGCCGAGGCGACCGGTCGGGGCTTCCGGCTAGTCTGCTCCCGGGATGATCATCGGGTTAGCCAGGCATCCGAGGGCCGAGCCTCGGGACATTCCACTCGTTGGTCGGCCACTTGTCGCTCGCCGCCCATCGGGGTTTCTCTGTGCCCAGCCGCGACCGTGTTTCTCCTCTCCTCCAAGCGTTGCCTGGGGGGAACACGAGAAGGGTATTAAACGCTAATTAATGCGTTACCTGGGAAATCGGATCGCCAGCTGCTGCTGGTGAGGAGTGTTAGTTGAGCGGCCGCGATACGCGGGTTCTTCGAGGAGGATGCGGCCTGGGCGCAAGCGGAGACACGTGGACCTAGGGGTATACGTCACCCGGATCGTCCTTTTTAAATTGTCTTTCTGGCCTTGTTGTTCTACTGGTAATACATCCGCAGGTTAGCGGAATTCCAGCCCCTTGGAATTCCTCGGCCATCTAGGGCTTCCAACTGGTAGGAGCCAGGTCGGTTTACCCAACGAACTTTATACGGGCCTTCCCAATTTGGCGCTAGCTTCCCACCTTCCGTAGGTTGAGATGCCTTAGCTCGCCTCAGCACCAGATCTCCAATTCTGAAAAGCTTCGGTCGGACTTTGGAATTGTAATATCGGGCCACCCTCTGCTGATACATTGCCATCCGTACCTGAGCCATTTCCCTTGCCTCTTCCAAGAGATCCAAGTTCCCTCGGAGTTGCTCTGAATTGGCCTCGGGTCGGTGCGCGGCCACCCGAGGCGAGGGGAGTCCGAGCTCCACGGGGGCAACGGCTTCCGTGCCATAGGTTAGGCTGAAAGGCGTCTCTCCAGTAGGAGTCCGTTGTGTGGTCCGATACGCCCAAAGGACATTCTCGAGTTCCTCGACCCAAGCTTGCCCCGTCCGGCCGATCCGCGCTTTGATACCTTGGAGGATTGTCCGATTTGTGACCTCGGCCTCGCCGTTGGTTTGGGGATGCGACACGGATGTGAACCGATGCTCGATCCCGAATTCCTCGCAGAAGTCCCGGAAGTGCTTGTTATCAAACTGTCGACCGTTATCCGAGATGAGGACCCGAGGTACTCCAAATCGGACAATGATGTTCTTCTTCACGAACTTCCGGACTTGTGCCTCCGTGATGGTGGCCAGTGGCTCTGCCTCCACCCACTTGGTGAAGTAGTCGATGGCGACAATCAAAAATTTCCGCTGGGCCGAAGCGACGGGGAATGGTCCGAGGATATCCATTTCCCACTGTGCGAAGGGCCAGGGCGCGGTGATTGGCGCCAAGGGGACAGAGGGGACTCTCTGGACGTTGGCGTGGCGCTGGCAGGCGTCGCATTTCCGCACGTGGTCCTTCGAGTCCTCCAACAAGGTCGGCTAATAGTAGCCTTGCCTCATGATCTTATGCGCCAAGGACCTAGCCCCCAAGTGCGATCCGCAGATGCCTTCGTGGACTTCGCCGAGGGCGTAGGCCGCTTCCGCGGGGCGGAGGCACCTTAAGAGGGGGGCGGTAAACGAGGTCCGATACAGCCTCCCTTCATAAAGTACGTAGTGGGCGGACTTCTTTACAAGCCGCCGGGCCTGATCTTCGTCTTCAGGGAGGATTCCTTCGGCGAGGTAGGCGACGAGCGGGTCCATCCAAGACGGCTCCGGATCAATTGCCATCACCGCTCCAGCCCCGTCAATGCTCGGGGCATCCAGGGTCTCCAGGTAGATTGCCCTCGACAAGTTGTGCGCGTCTGCGTCCACTAGGCGGGACAACCTGTCGGCCCTGGCATTTTCGCTCCTCGGGACCTGCTGAATGTCAACACTGCCGAGGTCGGGAATGAGTGTTTGCACCTTCCGGACGTAGCTCTGCATGGTCGGGCTCCGCGCCTCGAACTCCCCTCGAACCTGCCCGACCACCAGCTGGGAGTCGGTGAAGACTTTCAGACGCCGGATGCCGAGCTCCTTGGCGAGTTTGAGTCCCGCGACTAGGGCCTCGTACTCCGCCTCATTGTTGGTCACTGGAAATCCGAACCTCAAGGCATACTCGGCTATCACTCCATCGGGATTGGTGAGGACCAGCCCAGCCCCTCCACCTTCAGGGTTCGACGACCCGTCAATGTGGAGCGTCCAGATCAGGAGATCGAGGCTGGGTGTCTCCGGCGGCTTAGGTTCCGCCTCCTGCACAGTGCACTCAGCGAGAAAGTCCGCGAGCACCTGGGCCTTGATGGCTGGTCGGGGCTGGTAGCGGATGTCGAACTCACCAAGTTCTACTGCCCACTTCACCAGCCGTCCCGCATTCTCTGGATTGCTGAGAATCTGCCGCAGTGGTTGATCGGTCAAAAGGGTGACAGAATGAGCCTGGAAATAGGGGCGAAGCCTCCTGGTCGCAGTCAGCAGCGCGAAGGCGATCTTCTCAGCCTTCGTGTACCGCGTCTCGGCATCCCGGAGGACTCGGCTGATGTAGTATACAGGCTTCTGAAGTCTTGCCTCTTCCCGAACCAGTACTGCGCTGACTGCGGTTGGGGAGACCGCCAGGTAAAGGTAGAGCATCTCCCCCTCTTGCGGCTTGGACAGCAGGGGAGGAGACGCCATGTACTCCTTGAGCTGGTCGAACGCCGCATGACATTCGGCCGTCCAGAGGAAGTCTTTTGGGCGCTTCAACACCTTGAAGAATGGTTGGCAGCGTTCGGCCGACTTTGCCACAAATCGTCCGAGCGCGGCGACCCTTCCAGCGAGCTCCTGAACCTCCTTCACTTTGGTCGGAGGGGACATATCTTGGATGGCTTTGATCTTGTCCGGGTTGGCCTCGATCCCGCGCTGGTTGACAATGAAACCGAGGAACCTCCCGGCCGAAGCACCAAAAGCGCACTTCGCTGGGTTTAGCTTCATGCGAAACTTTCGCAAGGTGGTGAAAGTCTCCTCCAGATCTGCAATGTGCTGGTCTGCATGGCGGCTTTTTACCAGCATATCGTCCACGTACACCTCCATATTCCGGCCGATCTGCTCCTTGAAGATTTTATTGACGAGGCGCTGGTAAGTGGCGCCAGCGTTCTTCAGACCGAAGGGCATTACCTTGTAACAGTACAGCCCCCGGTCTGTTATGAAGGCAGTTTTCTCCTCATCCTGTGGAGCCATCATTATTTGGTTGTAGCCGGAGAAGGCGTCCATAAAAGACAGTAGCTGATATCCGGAAGTCGCGTCGACCAGTTGGTCTATCCGTGGAAGCGGAAAGCTATCCTTGGGGCACGCCTTGTTCAGGTCGGTGTAGTCGACGCACATCCTCCACTTCCCGCTCGCCTTCCGGACAAGTACGACGTTTGCCAGCCACTCGGGGTAGCTCACCTCTCTTATGAAACCTGCCTCCAAGAGTTTGTCTACCTCCTGGTCGACCACCCGGATCCGATCCGGGGCACAGTGTCTCTTCTTTTGCTTTACTGGTCGGTGGGTCGGGTCGACGTTGAGGGCGTGAGAAACGACCTCCGGATCGATCCCAGGTACATCGGCCGCCGACCAGGCAAACACATCTGCATTGGCTCGGAGGAATTCCACTAACCGGAGCCGAGCTTCCAAGTCGAGGTTGGCACCGACCCGGACCGTGCGGTCCGGGCGGCCTTCTTCGAGGGGAACTTCGATTACGCCCTCGGCCGGCTCCCCGTGCCGCAAGGCCACTTCGTCTCTGGCGTCAAGTGACTCGACGCTTAGGGCCTCCATGGGCTTCTTCCCTTTGAGAGTTGCTAGGAAACACTGCCGTGCGGTCGGCTGGTCACCTCGGACCTCTCCAATCCCGGCCGCTGTGGGGAACCGCATGAGCAAATGGTAGGTAGAAACCACCGCGCGAAGGGCGTTCAGTCCGGGTCGTCCGAGGATAGCGTTGTAGGCCGAGGGGACACGGACGACCAAGAACCCGAGCCGCATCGTGGCTTCTGCGGGTGCAATGCCCGCAGTCACAGGCAGCTCGATGACACCTTCGGCCGAGATAGCGTCTCCAGTGAATCCTATGAGGGGGGTGGATGTTTTGTGCAACAATTGTCGGGAAAAGCCCATCTTTTGGAAGGCCTCGTAATACAAAATATCAGCTGAGCTTCCACTATCCACAAGAACACGCCTTACATCATAGTCCGCCATAGTGAGAGAGATCACCATGGCATCATCGTGGGGAGTCTGAACCCCCTTTACATCTTCATCACAAAAAGTGATTACATTTCCGACCCGCTGCCTCTTCGCGACGGCCACTCCTGATACTTCCGCCGAGCCCCCTGCGTTCCTCACGGGCCGAGAGCAGCCCCCAGTGATGGTGTGGATCACTCCCGCAACGGGTCGATTCTGCTCCCGAGGCTCCTGAGGGGCCGGGTCGGCTGGACGCGGGTCTGCGGGGGGACGTCGGTCGTTTACATATCGACCGAGACGCCCTCGGCGAATGAGAGCCTCGATCTCGTCCCGAAGCTGGAAGCAGTCTTCGGTATCGTGGCCGTGGTCTCGGTGGTACTCACAGTACGCCCGAGAAGGCTTCCTCCCAGGGATCTTCTTCATCTGCCTCGGGACCGGGAGGTCCTCCCGCCCCTTGACCTCCATGAGGATCTGGGCCCGGGGGGCCAGGAGTGGGGTGTACCGGTTGAAGCGTCGGTGCGGAGAACGAGGGCGTGTGGCGCCGTGGTTTCTTGCTGGTGACGGGCTTCTGCGCCGGCGTTGAGGCGTCGGGCTCCTCCTCTGGGGTGCCTCTTTTCGCCTTTTCTTCCCGGGCTTTAGAGGGGCCTCGGCGGCCTCCCTGTTCCGGTGGGAGGCTGCCTCCTCGGCGTCTGCATACTGGTTTGCCCGAGACAACAGCTCCGGGAAGCTCCGCGGCAGGCGTTTGTCCAGGGAGAAGGTGAGTCTGCCCTTCCGGAAGCCTCGCTTCAGGGCTGAGAGAGCCACCTCCTGGCTCAAATTCCGGACCTCCAGTGTTGCCTTGTTGAAGCGGGTGAGATAATCCCGCAGGCTCTCTCCCTCGTTCTGCCGGACATCGAAGAGGGAGTCGGAGACCAGTCTTCGCCGGCTACTGACGGCGAAATGGCTGATGAAGAGACGGGTGAACTGGTGGAAGGACTGGATGGAATTAGCCTCCAGGCCGGCGAACCACGCCCTTGCCGGGCCGCGGAGGGTCGCCGGGAAGGCCTTGCAGAGGAGAGGATCCGATGCTCCATGGAGGAGCATAAGAGTCCTGAAACTCTCCACGTGGTCCCGTGGGTCCGCCGCCCCGTCGTAGGGTTCGATCGCCGGCATTTTGAACCCCGGCGGGTTTAGGGTTCGCAGGATCCTTGAGGCAAGCGCCGGCTGGGAGGAGATTTCCAAGTCGGCGAAGGGATCTTTGGAGTGGCCCTTCAGGACCTGGAGCTGTCTGTGGATATCGTCCACCCGCCGGTCCAGGGAGCGCGACCGGTGGGTGGGAGACAAGGAGCGGCGCGAGGGGGACCGACTGGAGTGCGGGCCCCTCGAGGACTGGGGTGTCTGAGAACGCGCCCGGGTCCGCCTCTCGTACCCCGCGCAGCTCCGATGAGAAGGTCCTGGCAGAATGGACCGCACTCGAGAATCCTTCCCGCGCCGGCGCTCCTCTCCATGGGAGAGGAAGGAGCGCGGGTTGTGAGGAAGAGGCGAGGGCTCGGGGAGCAGCGGCTCCTGAGCCCGCTGCGGCACCCGAGAGATCACACCCTGCAGATTCTGCACTGCCTCCGCGAGGGTGCGAACCTGCTGGGCTAGCTGGTCGAACTGAGCAGGTTCGACCGTCTGAATGGGAGGAGAAGCGGTGGAATGCTGCTGAGAGTGTGTTGGGGACGCAGCAGCCTCCCGGCCAGAGGCGCGAGAGGCTCCGCGACCGGAAGCATTGGAAGCTCCGCGACCACCTCGCCGTGCCATTACGATCGTTCTGAGATTCGGGCCCTTCCTCTAGCGCCAACTGTTGCTGGTGGTCCAAACCGAGAACGATTGACACGACGGTGTGAACGGGGTTCCGCCTGAGTTGTCTTGGTTGGTGCTGGTTGCGCTCCACCTTCCGCCAAGGAACCTGCAAACAAGCCTTGCACCACCACCAGGGTGGTGATGGCCCTCCGACGGTCAAGTCAGAGGAGATTGGAGGAGGAGAGATGATAATCACAAGTGGGAGAGAGTGCTCTGGGAGGTATTGCTTACCCCCCCCCTTCTCCCCCCAGCCGCATATATACCTGGCTGGGAGGTCTCTCAGGGGGTTTGTCGTCGTGGGGCACGATAGAATGGCCACTGACATGGCCGTTACGGGGCGTCGTGGAGCAGCGCTGGGTACGGTCATGGCAGGGCGTAGTGGAGCTCCGCTTTGTACGGTTGATACAGGAGATCGTGGGCAGCATCGGGTACAGCCGTTGCAGGGAGTAGTGGAGCAGGAGGCCGCGGCGTGCCTCTGGAGAATAGCCTGTCGTTATCAAAAGATCTCCGACTCGGGGTCGGAATGCTGGATCATAGGGCAGCCGACCCGGGGTCGGGCTGCGAAGCCGAGGAGGTCCGACTCGGGGTCGGAGTGCTGGATCATAGGGCAGCCGACCCGGGGTCGGGCTGCGGAGCCGAGGAGGTCCGACTCGGAGTCGGAGTGCTGGATCATAGGGCAGCCGACCCGGGGTCGGGCTGCGGAGCCGAGGAGGTCCGACTCGGGGTCGGAGTGCTGGATCATAGGGCAGCTGTAGCTTTCCTGGATACGCGTGCCGATCACGTGGGGCATGGCGGCTCAATTCCCCCATAACAGTAATTATGTAATTGATTATATTTTGTGAAAAATAGTAACAATAACGTAAAAGTTGGAACTATAGCATGAGCATCCATTATTAATTAAAATTAAGAAACAGGATCAAGAACATCTAGTTGAACTAATTTTCCCATGATATATAATATGTAGTGTCAATGCATGTCCTAAATCATGAATATTTCCTTTTGTTATTTCTTTATTGATGGAATGCCAAAAAAAAAAAAATCAAAAACCAAAACTCATAAATTCAAGAATCGCCTAAGATACAAACTCCTCCAGACAAAACCCACTTTGTTGCTCCCTTTCAAGTTATTATAGAGCCTTTAGGTGCTATTGCGAGTCATATGTTTCAACAGTCTAGAGATCGGTGAGTCAAGGAGGGGTTTAAAACATTCAAAACTAATATTGGGCCTGTGTATTTGATCAATCGAGATTGTGGTGATACACGAGATTTCATAGAGGTTATAAAGAAAGGGTCGAAATATGTTTCCAAAGAAAATTGATCATCAGGGTGCAAACAAGATGTACCCAGCAAAGCTAGTCTAAGATGCAGAGAGAATGATTTCAGTTTAGACTAACTAGTAGGCCGCTATGCTAAAGGAAAGTTTGAGAGATTTGATAGAAAGAAATCATAGATCCTCACAATGTCCGCACTTATTTCATTCATTTCCTTCTTAAATCATGTACAAATTTCTCTAGCTATAATCCAGAGTGATCAAAGAGCGGGACAAACAAAGTATCCCATCAACATGTAATATATCAGCTGCCATTGTTAGTGAAAATATAACTATCTAATTTTTGTCTTATTTAACTACTAAGACCTAAGAAATATAGAAGTGAAACAGTAAAGAGGAACTAGCACAAAATTGTTGCCGGCAGAATGGCAAATGGAAACCATGACCAAAGAAGTATTCTCAAGTTGCAATTATGAATCAGATTTTAATTAGGGTTAGGGCAAGCATTGTATTCTTTTCAAAATAACATAAGGGATATAATAGAGAATTTTAGATTATTGAACTGAATGGTCAATCCTTCAGGTCCTCCTTCATGCCATTATGAATATAACTTGAGATCTACCATATGATTGATGGATCCAAAGATGGTGACAAGATGACTTTCTATGCATGAACTTCATTTGTGTTCCTAGTTAGATAATTGATGGCAACAAGGCTGCCACAAGAAGAGAAATGTGGGCAATAGCTATGCCGTTACAACAAAGAAGGGTCGAGCCCTCTAATCTAACTCTAACAGTGGCACTAATATACACCATGATTAGGATCATTCAAATATATGTAGAAAATATTTGATGGCAAGATGCTTGCCCCCAACTGCACTTGATTTTCGTGTCATTGTCAATATTTTCTTTTAGGGAAGTCCCGCCATCAAATCTCTATAAGTCGAACAGGTTAGTAAGAATGCTTAGATCTTTCAAATCATGGTCATTGGCATAAACATTACTGCTAATTCGAGCTTGGACTAGCCATTATCATTAAAAAATGGCCTTCGTCTACAAAATCATCGTATAGTGCTTCTACCATGCAACAGGCTCTGTATATATTTTGAATTAGAAAATATTGCATTCTTTTTTTCTCTATTATAGAGATCAGATCTTAACAAACCAAAACTATACTTTAAATTTTTAGAACTCGCAATTCGGCAACTGCTCCATGTTGAGCTTCGTGGCCCAAGGCTAATATATAGTAGAGAGGGTCCGGAGTTGGAAATTTCCAAATTGCGAATAAATCGTAATTCTCTAATTGATTATATTTTGTAAAAAACTAGTAACAATGACATAAAGTTGAATATATAGCATGAGCATCCATAGTTAATTTAGACTAAGAAACGGCATCAAGAAGATCTAGTTGAACTAAGTTTTCCATGATAACATTCAGTGTCTATTTACAACAAAATATCCCAGCTCATCAGAATTTGGTCGGCTAAGTTTCAGCTGTGTTTACAATCAAAGAGGCATATTATGTGAGAAAGTAAGCAACATCTACATATATATAACAGAAAAGGGAAAAAACTTTCAAGAAAGAATGAAACTAACAAGAGCTATGGCACCAGTTGTACGGCAAAACCTCCGCAATTCAAACTTCGAGCTAATTTTTAGAACCATGAGTCGGCAAGAGATGGTGGAAATTAGTAATATTCATTTCATACATCATCGGCTACATACAAGTCAGGCTTTGACGTTGTGCACCCAAAAAAACAAAAAAATGAAAAGGCTCTATTCCATCATTTTCATATGAGGCACACAATCACTATACAAAGGTAAATGCATGAGAAAATGTCTTCCTATGGACAAACAACCATCTATGATATAATATTTGTATAAAGAATATCGCTAATATTGCTGCTCTTGCGTTTTTCCTATTCTTGCAAGTCATCCTCAATGGGAACTATTTAGTATCTAATTGCCTATAGCATCATTCGTATAGTTTTTGCTCCCGAGTGTATAGAGGACTGTGACCATCCATCATTTTTGAGTTTTTTTAAGAATGTTCGTCCATCATACAATGTAGGTAAAAGATTGATCACATTTTAGGTCTATTTCGCGGTTACGATAAGCCACTATTTTCTTTCTTTCTTTTCTTCTTTTTTTTATAGGATATGAGCCTTTGATTTAGATAGTCTTGTTTTAATAGTTATGAATTTCCAAGAAGATATCAGCAAACGGACAACAAAACCAATAGATTATGGAGCTAGAGGACATGTGCTCGACACATATTTTTGGCCTTGTGTGAAACCTATATCATCAGGATGCAAGCAATTCTCCATCCTGGGACTAGACCAAATATGGGCTATGGGAACAATATTTCTTGTAATTACAAGAACAATCTAAGACTGCTTAAGACTTTTTTATCAACCCAATTATTCTGCAAAGTATAATGCACATCTTGTATTCGTTGATGAATAATTTAAGGAATGCTTACGTAACATAGATTGCTACTATTGTTGATTGTCTGTTATCGTTGTGTATTGTTGTCTGTCACTCTGTTGCTTTTCTTGCGCTCATTTTTAGTTCACATAAAGAAATCAGACATTTTATCCTTATATTTCTCATTATTTTATTCATTTTTAGTTGTCTTGAGTTGTTTCTAGATGCTAGGATCAAGGCATCCATGATGCACATTGAAAAATGTGGCTTGGTTATAACTTTTTACGAGCTGAACCACTCAATTCAATTGGTTTAGAAATGGTACTGCTTGGGTCTGAGTGAAAAAGTTTTAGCTTGCTGTGAGATATCTCCGATCCTACATGTCCAACTCCTCCATTCACGAGCCCATCCAAGCTCAGGCTTCCTCAACTCCATCGCCACCACCAACACCTACGCCACAAACCACCACCACCCCCCACACACCACCACCCCTAGGCAAAAGAAACAACAAAAATGCAGAAGTATAAATCAAAATAAAAATCTGAAATAATATTCCTTTGTCATAATGCTCATCCATAGGTGAGATAAGCCCTTTTGGTTTGTTTGAGTTCGATAGTTTCACCTATGAAGCATAACATTTAGCACAAATAAAAAAAAGAATTCTCACAATAATATAGTGATGCAAGTACACTGTGCAGATACAAACAACATGCATGACAGGCAAGCCTATCAAATATGTTTTAAAGCTTCAGAAGAAAATTGGAAACTAAAACCATAATTTTTTAGGTTTGGACTGAACCTGATTTGAAACCATGCTCAGCTAGGGAATTTCCGCTGAAACTAACATGATAATTTTAATTTATATACAGGGAGGGGATTTTGTATTTCCCCATTTCTTTGAATTCCAAACATTTTATTATCAAATTAAATCAAAATTTAAATCTGAAGAAGAATTCGAAACAATGACATCGAGAGATGTTGACAAGCTAGTTTTACATAGTTTAACTAACCCAAACTCAAATCTCCATCATGTAGATGTTTTTAAATGGCCATCAACAATAAATTATATACTACCCTGTAAAATAGTACGAATTGTAGAAAGGTTTATTTGAACATATTATTTTTAAATACTGCAATATTTTGACTATTCCACCAGAGAAGATACAATGGTGATATATCAAAAGGTCCCTAACAACACAATATACTCCAAAAAGAAGTTATTAAACCTTATTATCGATTAGATTAGACTATGGCATAGAAATTGCCATTTGCAAAAATCAAGCAAGCATTCAAAGTTTCAAACATAGGTGTGAAAGGAACAAATATAGAAAGTTAACTAAATTGGATCAGGCAAGAAACAACAACAAGAATCTGCAAATCTAGGATCTAAAGAATATACCGCGATTGAGCAAGAGAGTTAGTGTGCATGCATGCATGTGTGTGTGTGAATGAGTGAGTGAGTGAGTGAGAGAGAGAGAGATCAGAAACACACTAAACTCACATGTATTTTAACCTCCATAGCAATGGATAAACCTCTTTCATATTATGACAAGTAACAGAAATTGAAAGATCATATTTCTAGGCCAAATAAGATAGCACACAAAAGCTTACCTGGCACACAAGAAAATAAAACTAAGGCATACAAGCCTCAGCAGAATAATGAAAATAAGACAAACCAATGTATGTTTAGCACTAAACTAGAAGCTAATATGGATTACTAATATGAATTTTAGCAAGTGAAACCAATCGGCACATATTTCCGCCGCAGTAGGCCACGTATCAATCACCATACTGAAATAAAAAAGAAAAGAAATGCAAGAAACAGAAGGGGGAATTGTTAAAACAAATAATTTCTAATTCATAGAAATTAGATTCACACGACTCCCGAAATTGTTCCATCCAACTTGACTGCTTGTAAGGTATAGATGTTGTTGCCCAGATAGACAACCCAAGAGGGGGGGTGAATTGGGTTTTAAAATAATTTGGCTATTAAAACTTTTGTGGATAACTAATTAATTCTTTTGCGAGATGATTAATTAGTTTCAATGTGCGGTGAATGAAATGCGAGAGATAGAGAGAGACAAACAATCACAAACACAATGTTTTATAGTGGTTCGGAGCTAACCCTTGCTCCTACGTCCACTCCCCAAGTCTCACTTGGGAATTCACTATAACCCCGTGGATTACAGCCGGTTGTTTTCCAAGCTCACAACCAAACTTGTTGTTTTACGAGCTCACAACGAACTCGGTCGGTTTTCCCTGGCTCACCGACTAGAACCGCCCCGATTGTTTTTCCGGGATCACAATCAATCCCTTACACACGTTGGTTTTACACTCGGCTCACCAACCAACCTCAATACCCTTGATTCAATCCCCCGATTGAACCAAGTAAAGACCAGGTGAAAATAAAAGGTACAAACAGAAAACACAGCTTCTCAAAAAGCAGATAAATAACAATATAAACAGAAGAAAAGTTAGAAGCCCTCAAACACGTTTGAGTTGGAGTTGAGTGGGGCTTCTCGAACTTCGGGTCTCCTCTTGAATGTGTGGTCGACTTGAATGCAGGAGGAGGCTTCTTTAATTGCTGGGAAGAGGAAGTTGGATGGAGTTAATGCCGCTCTTCCCTCTTTTCGTTGAAGAACAGGTTGCAGAGATTGAATGCTTGATTACTTTGAGTGGAATAGTTGTTCTCTACTTTGCTACAGTCCTCTGTGGCTATTTAAACCAACCCCCACGGAAACTAGCCGTTAGAGACCTTTTTCTGCCCGTTCTGCACACTCTGCACAGCCTGATAATATGTCCGTTGGTGGGTTGGAGTCGACTCGCGCGATCAGGAGTCGACTCGGCTGTAGCGGGAGTCGACTCATGCTTTTCTGGAGTCGACTCGGCAACTGTTTCGGATTTGAATTAAAGTAGCCTCTTCGACTGGGAGTCGACTCGTCTTGACCCGGAGTCGACTCGCCAACTTCTGGAGCTGACTTGGCATTTTCGGAGTCGGCTCATCCCATGAAGTCCACGGAGCCAATTTTCAACTTGGCCAACTCGAGTCGACTCGACTGTCCTGGGAGTCGACTCGGCGCTCAGAGCCCGAACTCCCGATCTTCTGTCTTTTGGCTCGTCCAGTCTTGGAGTCGACTCGAACTTCTCCGGAGTCGACTCGGCTCTCAGTTTCCGAAACTAAGTCTTCTGCCCTTTTGGTGTACCGCTGCCTTGGAGTCGACTCGAGCTTTCTAGGAGTCGACTCGGCTCTCAGACACAGCAGATTGGTCTTCTGTCTTCTTTGGGGTCGCGGTGTCTAGGAGTCGACTCGCGTATTGCGGGAATCGACTCGAATCTCAGAGTCCGAAAAACGTTCTCTGACTTTTTTCTTGTGTTCCTCTGAGAGTCGACTCTCACTTTCTTTGGAGTCGACTTGCCAACCATCGGAGTCGACTCGCGTTCCACTGGAGTCGACTCGAATCTCAGACCCGAAAACTGCTCTCTGACTTTTCTGCCTGTGACTCCTAGGAGTCGACTCATACTATCCTGGAGTCGACTCGATGAACATCGGAGTCGACTCGCGCAGTTCAGGAGTCGACTCGCTGACAGGTTTTGAGTTGATGCTTTCTGTTCGTCTGTCTGTTCTCAGTCGGAGTCGACTCGTACTGATCCGGAGTCGACTCGAGCTCGTGCCAGTGAACTTGATACGCTTGGAGTCGACTCGTGATACTCTGGAGTCGACTCGAGTCTCAGATTTTGGTTCAAGCTGACTTCTTAACTTATCCAAAATATTATGAACCAAGTCTAGAGACACTTAGACAAGATTTTCACTGAAACACTTAATTGAATTCATTAGTAAACAAGAGATATACTCAAATGCTTTGAGCTCATCAAAATCAAATAGGGTCTTAATCAATCACTCCACAGATGTCATTATTTTAGGACAACAAGAAGAGCTCATTTACTTGTAGCGCTCACAGAAATGTAATCCCATGTCTTCCACTGTAGCTCCACTTACAACCACCTTGGCACCCGAATCAACAACTGCTTTAATGAGCTCCTCAACTTTGGCTTCTTCAGTTTTTGCATAATTCTCTAGCTGCAAGCACCATTAATCTTTCCATCATCAACAGAGATCACTTATCCACCATCATCATAATGCAATTGTGGCATCCAATGGCAATATGCATATTTGAAGCAAAATAATTGTTCAATTTTCAAAAGTAGGATGTTGGAAACTAAGATTGTGTTTGGCATCGTTGTCATTTTTTATGCCTTTAAAAACTGAAAAAAAATGTTTCCTTTTCTCCAAAATTTCTGAGAAAACATACAAATTTGGTGGTCATTGTTGTTTTTATTTTTCATAGCAGGGTATAGAAAAACATGTTCGATAAGCAGAAACATAAAAACTCTCATGCAGACATGCTTTCTGCATAAAAGCAACATTAGAAGCCTACTAAAATCATTGGTTCCTATTACCATATTAAAAATAAATTGCATAACATGATCGAATACATCACAAGAAATGCATACAAGAATCGTCGAACCTCTTAATCTGTTCTCAAATACTTGATGGTTTTCATTGAACCTGTACTTCAACTTGAAGATATTCATGTTACCAAAATCAAATACAGAAAAAATGCATCATTATTTGGATCTTGAATTACCCATATCGGACTTCTATTTGGATCTTTGTAGAGACTGACCAAAATCAGAGCTGTTTACACCATTACTCACACCAAACTCCCCCTTAACAATGTAATGGTAGGAGAAAGCACTTAGACTAGGAACTCTAAATAGGATAAAACTAGGGGAAGAAGAAATAGCAGAACAAGAACAGGAGGCGGAGAAGGTTAGGAGGAGGGAAGAAGATGAAGGGTACAAGTGCAGAAAAAGATTTGAGCATGGTTTTTGAGAGAGAAGGGAAGGAAAAGAGGAGAGCATCAATGTGGGGTTACCTACAGCTAGAGAGGAGACGAACTCGCCAGATCTCGTTGAATCAAGTTAGAAATGAACAAGGAGGATGAAGCAAGCAGAGAGGTTAGGGAGGAAAAGGGGCTGGGAGTGGAGAGGTTATGGACAAAAGAGTGCAAGCTATGCAAACAAAGCCCATGTCATTGGTTTGTTGGTCTTCAGAGAAAAAAATGCAAGCTGCATGGTAAACAACTTGGCAGTTATGCAAAAGAAGAATTTATCGTGAAGAAATGGAACCTATGCATCTCATTAGGTTCAATCTTGTACTTCAAATATCTGCAATCAAGTACCACCACAAATAATCTCGATTTCAATGAAGTTCCATATAAACAGGAGAAGTAATAAATGAATATCCATATCAAGCAAAAAGGAAGCAGTTTAGTCCAAATTTGAAAGAAGGATGATATTAAAAAAATTAATAATAATGATGATAGCAATAACAACAACAACAACACCCATACTGGTTACTTCACAACCATCTAACTTCTTTTTTTCCAGACCTTTTGGTAATGGAAGAAGATGTTTGCAGATAAGATTAAACATATAATATGAATCAAAAGCAACGCTGGAAATATCGTATAGCAAATCTAACCGCAACAATATATGGCATCTGTACAATATTAATGCTGATTGAAACATGATAATATTATTTGTCCAATATTCTGCGTCATAAATACATTGTCTTCTCCTAAATACATTGAACAAATCCTAATAAAAGAATCTGAGACTTAAACACAATATGTTCCCACTCTTTCACATACAAAGCACACGTTTCCTCTTGAGACAAAAAAAATCAAGAATAAGAATTATAATGACAAGCCAACCGTTGGTTGGAAAGAATCAAGAATCCCTCTGCAGCTCTGGTCCCCTGAGATCAAACCCAAACTCCTCCATCCTGTGGAGAATGAAGCACGGCCTCCCCATCTCTCCTTCCCGAAAACCCCACAACTCCACCTTGTCGCCCACCTTGACGCCGCTCCACCTGGCCAGATGCGTCGAGTATTCGCCGCCCTTGAGGACGGTGCCGTTGGTGGAGTCCCAGCGGGTGATGATCACGTACGCCTTCCATTTGTTGGCTCCCACGTACACCGGCACATGCAGCCCGCCGTGCTTCCTCCCTGCCTCCTTCCTCTTATTCTTGCTCGTCTTCTCGTTCTTCTTGTCCTCGGAGGCCTCTCCTTCGCCTGGTTCTTGAAGAACGCCCCCGCCAGGACTCGGCCAGCTTCATCTTCTTGGTCTTGCGTCCTTCGATGTCTCCGTCTTCGGTGCTCGGCCTCTTGCGCTTCCGCTCGCGGTCCAGAAGGTTGGCGGCGGCCCTCTCCTCGTCGGAGAGGAAAGGGATGAGGTGGGCTTTCACGAAGGCGGCGGGGATGAGGAGGCGGTTCTGCCCGGCGCGGAGGTCGGTCTTGGCCAGGGTCTTGGCCATGATGAAGCATGGCTCCGTGCCCTTTCCCTTCTGCGCCAACTCCAGAACCCATGCAGGAATCATCCGTGGGAGATGGGTTTCATCGGCCTTCTTCCCCTTGGATTTCATCATCTTTGGACGCTTTCTTGCTTCTTGCACGGTGGAAGAACGAACGGAACAAAGAAAGGGAGGCAGAACTCAGATGAAGGGAATCAAGAGAGATTGATAGGAAGAAAAGGCCTCGAGGCCGGTCTAATATATATAGAGAGGGTGAGAAGGAGTCCTAGTTCTGTTCGGAAAGAGAATTAGTAATTAATGTAGGAAATCTTTCCTAATCATGAGAAGAATAAAAGACCTACACTTGTTATCAGAGAATGCTTCTTTTGGTAGGATAAACTTGACACATGTTTTAACCGTTGCGCGAGTAAGGAGATCATGCACGGTTGGGATCACCGCAAGGACCACCGCAAAACCCACTCTCTGCTTCAGTAACAGCACTGTCGTCACAATCTCCATCCTCTGCTTCAGTTATACTAAGTTCCTGGCAAGCTCCACCATCCCCACCATCCTCCATAGAATCAATTACCTGGGAATTTTGATGATCCTCATTCTTCACATTAACAGTATCTGTTTCCTGAGAATCCTCAACAAAACCATCCAGTTGCTTCTCAGAAACCGGATGGTTTTGGGCGAGATAGACTCTGGTTCTCCTGCTTCATGGTTCGGATCAGAAACTGTTTGGTCGATGTTAAAAGACTCAAGTGATGTAACATTTGCTTCCTTTCCTTGCATAGAGCTCCATGATGTATCATGCACTCCAACAACCTCAGGGGAATATGAGGTCGAACAAATCTGGGAATTGGAGATTCCACCTGGAGTATACCATGTTACTCCACTGATAATGAGTAATGGATGTAATGAGAGACATCATGCATCAAATGAGCATATAAATATTGCTGCAAGTGAAACTAGTCACCCTGGAGGAAGAATACCACAATTCGACATGCTGTAGATGCAACTTTCTGAAACGGTTCATCCTGTTGACAAGCATTTTCTGGGACCTCAGGATAAAACCCTGCAGTTGCTCCTGGTTCATGAAGCTCCCGCACAACCAGTCCCACATTTTTATCACATTTAGTCACATCAGAAACATGGACTACATCATGTTAAGAGGAATAAGAACTACAGGCACAATAAAATGATTTCAGAATGATCTAGTGCTATTTGGAACTTCAGATGAAAATGGAAGACCTTTCCAATAGTAGGCTGTTTCTTAGTGGCATAGCACCAATGTAATAAGTATCCACATATGCTAAAGAAGGGATTGCTACACATACATAGGATACATACGCACATGTATGTATGTATATATGTAGATATATATGTATGTAGGTATGTATGTATATGTGGTAGGTGTGTGTCTGTATGTATGTAGGTATGAATGTCATCAAGCACGCTGGACTCTGGGACAATCTACCAGAAAAAGTGGAAAATAAGGCCTGATAAGCACGGCTTCCAGGATTATCTTTTCAAGCAAAAGCAAATGCAGGGCAAGTGATAGATTCTAGTTCTTACAAACTAGAAAAGCCAAAAGGACCACCCTCACCATCAAAGGAAGAATGAATGTTAGTTTCCACGTTGTGGTTAAGAAAGAAATGTTGATTTTAGCTGCCTGAGAGATTCCATTTCTTATAACAAAAAATCCATTGACAGAACTAGGCAAGTAGGAAGACATAAGAAAATGGGATGCATGAAATAGTTATAAAATGATATTTCAATTGAATGAAAATTAAACATGTATTCTCGGCAACACTTGCAAAGAAGACCAGACAATACTAAGGATGATAAATTTAGTATTCCATGGGACTTGAACAAATCCATTAAAATCTGAATTTTTTTTCAAAGCTTCTTCAAACAATTTATTTAGCAGTGGACAGTAACAGAGTCAAAGAAGTATCCACATGATCGATCGATCAATCATTTAGAAGACTCTGGTTATGTTGAATGTTATAGAATATTTATAATTTCTTATGAAGTTCAATTTATTTAGACCTCTTCGGCTGATTTTACATCATACTCATGCAATTTCCATGTGATAAGTTTAAGAAAAGCATGACATTTTCAAATGATAATGAACTATGTGGACACTAATATAAGAAGTATAGCAGGCCAAGTAAATTTACTAAGAATATGATAATAAGTATAGATATTAAGAAAGTGCAAGGGGTAATTTCATAATTCAGTAGTGAAACAATACAGGTCTTTCTTGTAGTTCCTTCCGATTTTTAGGCAAATAATTGTGAAAGATTACATGGAGAAAAAGGACTCACATTACCGGAAAACTTGGTGATTTTCAAAGGGCTGAAATTTGCTGGAGCTTCTTCCAGAAACAATTCCACATAATGAAGTGAGAAAAGGCCGCAGTCAAATGAATTCTCCTATTGTGGCAACTGCAACAAAAAGTAAGAACTGAGAAGTAAGCCACTACTAAAACAAAAAACAGGAAATAATGGATAAAGTTCTCCCAACATAGTGACTCAACCAAGAACTGCATGAGTCATAAAGCTAAGAGTGACATATAGAAGATCAATAACATGCAAATATAAAATTCATAAGCAAGGATAACAAAAATATTAGTTTTGATAAAATATGGTGGAAGTAGGTTAGCATTATCGGCATAAATTCCATTAAAATAAGGACAAAAGACAATATTGAACAATATTGACTTTGAGAATCTGTCAGGCAGAGGAGTGACCTAGTTGTCAAATGTCATTGTGAAATATAATTTTATAACCACAAAAAAAAACCTTAACCTAAAAAAGCACATCGCATTTCAGACCTAAATTCACCGAAATGAAATCTGAAACTGAAATTATTGAACCATGCCAGCACACAGCAGAGCCTTAACCTAATCAAGCTTACCATATTTACATCCCGACTGGCTTAGTGGACCCATGCATCATCCAAAAGAATTGAGTAGATCCAACCAAAGTACAATGCTCCTTCAAATATAAAATGACTATCAAAGGATAGCCATGGAGACATTTTCCTCTTTAAATTATCTACCATGCCGATATATTTAAATAAACATAGAGCCCCCTTCCCCCTCTTATCCTCTTAAGACTAACAAATGCCTAACAATTCCCACACGAAAATATTTTAAACAAGATAAATATTATCACAAGTTAAATATGCCATGGATGATGAGCCTCCAAGAAGTATGCTCGCTAACACCTATAGGCTACACGCTTCATAAATATGCCAACATACAAGTTATAAAGTTCACAACAGAGAAGAGTTTCAGAGAGAGAGAATAATGTTTCAGAGAGAGAAAGATAATGACTTGCTTCTCATTACTGTACAGCCCAATATATATATATATATAAGGTTACATGCTCTGTTTCATTAGGAAGATAGAAGTTACATGCTCTGTTTGTTAGGGAGATAAGGATAAGGTAGAGGCTGTTACTTAGATAGGTGAGTAACATAAGTTGTTGCCGAGGTGGAGATCGGGGCTGCTCTAGAAGGGAAGGAGAAGCGGCCTGCTGTGACTCCGGATGAGGGACTGAAACAGTTGAGTCAATACAAGTAAAGCATTCATTCATACCCAAGGGCATTCACAAGTTTCTAATTTCAATAATCAGTAACTTGACATTGGTAGCAAAAACTGGATTGTGCATAATCTGCTATAATTAATAATAAAAGTTTTTTCAAGTTCAATTAAGTTGTCATTGAACCAGGGAAACAAACCTCAAGAAAGACATATCTTAAGTTTGAGAACTTTGATGAGATATCTTTAGATGCTTCTGGGTGTCTTTCCTTCCATTCCTCCCATAGGTAACTGCCAATCTCCGAAAAAGACAAGTAACTAAGAAATCATACTCATTGAAACAAAATTTTTAGTAAAATTGCTAGATATCAAGTCCAGGGTGAAAGAAAATAAAGAGTTTCATACCAGGGTCAAATACCAAGGAAATATGTCCTCCAAACAATAGTTCTACCAAGGCAAAGAACATTCCAAGTCCTTCAAATCCTTTCAGAAAGTTTAGTGTAAGCAACTCTACATAATGCATCAAAGGTCAGAATGACTTTCAAATTGTTTAAATATTTCAGTTATATGTGTGTCAGCGCTGGATCTCTTTAATAGGTAGATATTTCATTCAAAATTACTAATTTGGTTAAGTTCCAGAAGCTTTTGAGGACTCTGAAAATTGTCATGTGCATTGCATCATGTAATTTGACCAAAAACTAAAATCAATGACATCCACCACCAGATGTGAGATGGGAAATTACTTTCGATTGTATGCATAACGTTAAATGCATCTGTAGATTAAACAGTTTTTGAGCCATTATAAGGCCTCCTATGGCCAAGTCTTTTAGGGACCCCTATTCGATTTACCAAAAACTAATTAGAAACCATTCTAGCACCATTTGACCTTATCCAAGCCTGAATAGCTTGTGCTCAATTGATTGCTAAAACTATAACAGTCCCTGATGAATAAATCCCACAAGCATTTCATTCAATTAATAATTGTCCAAAAACCAATACTACCCTCTTTACTCAAAACCTAATTTATCTTTAACAATGTAACCACACCTATGTATAGAAAATCATATTCTTCAAAAGCCTAAAAACCCATGCTTGCGAATCCAACACCTCAAACCAAAAAACCAATCCACAGAAACTTCAGACATCTCTATCAATCTATCAACGATTCTAGCATGACAACTTCCAACAAAATAGGCACATGAAAGATTATGGCAACAATTTTAAAAGTTCTATTCCATGTTTCAAAATTTTGATCTTTCCAAGAAAAGAAAAAAATAAAAATAATAATAATAATATAAACAAAAGGCAATGAGAAAATTATTATACAACATTTTAAGCCAGCAGTAGGCATTGGCATAATAGTAAGGTTGCTTCATTATGACCTAAGTGTCACGGGTTCCAAAAACAATCACTCTGCATATGGGGGTAATGCAAAGTATGCTTGACCCTTCCACACCCTACAATGGCAGGAGCCTCATGAAATTGAACATCTTTTTTTTACAGAATTTTAAAGTGCTTCATTATATAGGTTATAGTTTATGTAATTTAAGAATGAAGTTAAATTACATGCCAGTGAAATTAGGTATGCTAATATTTGTTATGCTGAATATATATGTATGTGGTATATATGCACGCAAGATTTTAAATCTCATGGAATAGGGGTGTCTTGGTTTCTCCATGGAATGGGATGCCCCATTGTATCGCCTCATACCGGCGGCAGTTCTTGTCAAGAGTCCCTTTGATATTATCCATCTCTCTCCCCTTCATCTTTCCTTTTCTTTTCATTCTTTCTTTTTCTTCTTTCCTTTCTTCCTTCTCGCCCCCTTTTTTAGTCTCTTTCTTTTCTTTCCTCTTTCCTCTTCTTCTTTCCTTTCTTCCTTCTTTCTTTCCTTTCATTCCTTTTCTCCTCCCCACCTTTCTTTCTTTTCTTTTTCTTCTTCTTTCTTTTCACTTTCATTTCCTTATCTTTCCTTCCCTTTTTGTTCTTCCTTCTCAACATAGATGGGTTTTAGAGTCCCAACATTGTCCCGGTCCCATTTTCTCATAGGAATAGGATTGCCCCTTCCCTCCGCGACTTAAAACCTTATATGCATACATGCATACATTAACTTCTTGAGCATCGATTGTTTAAAAAGTCATTATTTTCAAATTTAGTAGAACTAAAGATATATTGAATTTTCTACATTATTTCTCGTATTTTTTGAGGCTAAGACTCTATCTAGTCAAATGCATGCATTTGTTGAATGTTACATATATTTCACATAAAAAGTAGTTATTTTCTGAATTGTGTTGTATCTATTTGTTTGCAGTAATCTTTACTATCTACAGAGCATCATAATGAGGGTTCTTTTGGATGACCAAAACCAGAGAGTTTCAGCAAAACTGACTGAAATGATCAGTTTTGGCAGAAATTAACCAAAACCACCAAAACTAATCAAAACATGGAAGCAAGAATCAATTTCAGCTCGGGTTCAGCTGAAATGAAATGATTTTTGCCGAAATTTAAAACCTTGCTATCTTTTGGCCCATACATAGAATGCAAAACAAAATCAATGTCCATAATTCAGACAACTTCTGATGAAATTTAGCATGCATCAAGGCACGAGTAAGATAAGTAATTTATATAGGAAGCTTACTTACACATAAAACATACAATGAACTACTTGTTTTCACTGGTTATCAACATCAAGTCAACACTCCACCATTTCCACCCCAGCATCAGTCGTGCATCTATATGGACAGACCCACGTACCACATGAACTAGAGCAGGCACAATTATATGAATCTCATAATAGTTTGAGGGACTCCAGCAAATTTGTAGCTTATATAAGGGCCAAAGTGTATTACTGCCTCATAAAGCTTGAACAAGGGAGATCGGTCTACTGTTTCGCCAAAGAAGAAGAGGAAAAGGGAAGAGGGAGAAGAAAGAAAGAAAGAAAAAGAAAAAAAAAAAGAAGGGGGTGGTTTATGGGTCTCCTGTTTTGGAAGAAAAAGAAGAGAGGGGTCTCTCTTCTCCTCTCTCTTCTCTCTTCTCTCTCTCCTCTCTCATGTTGAGTCTCCTCCCTCTGTTCGTGGTGAATGGACCCGAACCCAAACTCGAGGTGCTAGGCACCTCTGCAGGGTCGGCCATGGGAGGATGTTAAAATATAAGTTTTATATATATATTGTCATAAATTTTAAAAGAAGAATATGATTTTTGGATATTAGGTTCTGCGAGAGATTTGCGTAATTAATTTGATGCATGATGTTATATGCTTATTTTTGGAATATTTTAGAATTATGGTTATCGTATTGCCTTTGATATAAATTGTGTTTGAATGATTCGATCTCATATTTTCGGTCTAGAACATTGAACATAATGCGAGAAAAGATAGTAATAACTCGAAATAGATTCGGACTCATGGTCACGCTATGTTGAGGACCCTACCAATGGGGGCTAATATATTGGTACCGCAAGAAGATTAGTCGGTGATATGACCCTGCCACAGGATGATGTGGTCATAGTTCTCGGTTGTTGAGTTGAATCTGATAAATTGAAAGAAATTAAATTATGAACAATATTTGGATTTTTACATTGCATGATTTCAAAACAGAAATTTGAAACAAAGAACTAATTGAACTTCGATTTAGCTATGTTGAGGATCCCGCCAATGGGGGCAGATACATTAGCAATTGACCATCCTGAAGGACTCACCGCAAGAAGATTAGTCGGTATTATGACCCTATCACAGAAAACATGTGGTCATAGTCCAGGATCGACAAGATAAATTGAACATTCGAAAGAATTCGAATCTGTAAAAAGAATTCTAAAAACTTAAGAAAAATGTGAATTTCTATTTTAGTACTGCATGTGCACTTATTTTCTGCATATTATTGCCTGATTCATCTAGCCAAAATGTTCATTACTTGCTGGGTTGTTTAGTTCATTATATAATTTCTTGTTATTTTACAAATCCAAAGAATTAGCTCGATCCAGGATTTATAAATGGAAGAGTGACTAGAAGAATTGAGACACAAGTTATCTAAGATTAGGATTTATTTAAGTTAAATTGTTATCTTGGACAATTATTATGATTGTTAGATATTGCAAGGTTTTGTTATCTAAAGAACCAAGTTTTACATGTTAGTAATTTATTGTTTCGCTGCGTATTTAGAACTGTGGGACTTTATAATTTGAGTTAGTTAATGAAGTAAGATTGCATTTTTATTTACTTGAATGATTTTAGATATATATTTGAGATATTTGGTTAAGATGCCTTGCATGCTTGTGTGGGAGAGTTTCCTACGGTGTGCGGCGGTTGACGTGACTCCCGGCTCGCGATCTCGGGTCGGAGGTGTGATAGTAATTGATCACACATTCCGAAGATCATGCGCGGGTATTTCGCCCATGCATCTCGCTCGTTTGTCACGAGGTTATGGAACGCGTTCATGATCATGGCCAAGATATCGCTAGTTGGAGGGAGAGTTTAAAATTTAAAAGGACTCTCCGCATACCTTTAGGGTCCGCTATGTGCAGGCTTTGACTGGTTGGTCGGAGGCTTCGTGGTGAGCTCTGATTGGTTGGTCTACTACAGTAGCTGTGGTTGGTTCCGAGACGTATTAGATGTCTATAAATTTCTTTAATCATTTACTACAACTTTGTCAATAATTAAAGCTGCACTCCATGGATATGGAGAAAGATTTTTGGGAAATGATGATATTTTTTATTTAAATTATTGCTAGTAACTCATTCTATTCATTTCACCAATTAGTGTGGGTTTATGTTTTTGTATGTTTTGATATGCACTCCAATAACATTGAAGTTACTAAATTTCAATGCAACATAATGCTGGTTGTCTTTCGCAAAAGGTTTTGTAGCATGCTTGATAGGTTAGTTTTCACCTACTCATATTATTGCCACAACAAATACATTTATCCTTGAGCGGGGCCAAGGAAGGGAAGATTTGCATTTTGTTGATGTGGCAAGTGTAGGTAGGCATAATAATTCTTATTGTACGTGAGCTGACAACAACTAACAAAAGCAAAAGGTGAATAGTGGCTCTCAAACGCGTGCATGCGCCCACTTTGCACTTATAATTGCTTGTTAAAGAAATTTTCTTACATTAATTCATCAAAATTGAAGAATGTATGAGACAGAATGTGAGACTCGGTGGACTGGGCCTGGTCCGCTTGACCAGCCCAACCACGTTTGGCTCACGTGCGGCGCACGTGAGGGGGACACAGGAGGAAGACTCCGGTTGGAGTCTTCTTCCGCTCTTCTGATCGCAATGAGGACTCCCTCCTTATCGCAATGATCGGAGATTCATCGCAATTTTAATACCGGACGGATAAGGCCAGGATCATCTATTTAAAGCCCCCTTCCTCCTCCTTCGAGTTCACCGAGATCGAGCCCCGATTCCAACCTTCTCCGCTGACCGTCTTCCTCGAGTTGTCACCGAAAGGAGCTGTTAGATCCTCACTGAAACCGAGGTAAGTGTTCCTCTCTTCCTCTCCTGGTGCTTAGCTGTGATTCAGCATGGTTTTGAGCCGGTCAATCTCTAGAATTTGATCCAAAAATAGGGTGCTCTACTTCGGCCGTGTTCTCTCGCCACCAGCTATGTTCGTCGCCATCGGCCGTAGAGATTGGCCAAGCCTATCTCGCCACCTTCTGCCCCTGTTGGGGCTGGCCACCGCAAGGAAGGGAAGAATGGATTCCCTGATTTGGAAAAGAAGAAGAGAGGGTCTCTCTCCTCCTTTCTCTCTCTCTTTTCCCTCTTGTTAGACTTTTTCTCTTTTGATTCATGGTGGAGGTTGACTCATGACCCTTGATTGAATCCGAACTAAGATTCTCTCTCTGCAAAGTTTCTCTCTCTAAAGGACTTTTTCTCTCTACTCTCTCTCTAGGATAGTTGGATCCAGTAGAGACTCTTCGCAGTGATTTTGGGATTGATCCTGGCAAATGGCCCTCATTCATTGTTGTTGAGCAGCGTCTCAACCCCACCCTGATCCTTGCCAACACTATAAGATTTGATCACCTCCAATCTTTTTTGAACCATCTGTGCCCTAATCCAAGCATGATACAATGAATTTCAGTTTGATCGAACTGACTGGGGTGTCGGGCACTCCTATCTGGTCAACTCTATGAGAGTATTGGTATTAGAATTCTATTCTTGGAATAATCATGATAAATTCTAATTGAAAATATAATTTTTAAATATCAGGATCTGAGAAAGATTTTTGAGATTTATTGGATCTATTACTTGGATTGCATTTGAGGTAAGTAATGTAACTCTTTTTTAGATTCATTGGTAAATTATAAATATTTTCTATACTGAATTATAAATATTCATGAACTTGAAGTATAGTATTTTATTGTTATATATATATATATATATGCCTCTCTCTAAAATATTGTATGATTCTTAATTAAATGTATTGAATTTGATATAGTTTATGTTTGATTGATTTCGATATCGCATCTTTCGATTTAAAATACTGAACATGTTTTAAGAAAAAAAGTTTTGGATCGAAATTGATTTGGACTCGCAACCGGATTATATTTCGACACCCTACCAGTGGCGGTTATACGCTGTTATGTCGACATCCTGCCAGTGGAGATTATACATTGGCATATCCACACCCTACCAGTGGGGGTTATATGCTAGCATATCGACATCCTGTCAATGGAGGTTATATGTTGGTATATCGACACCCTGCCAATGGCGGTTATACATTAGCATATCGACACCCTGCCATTAGGAATTATATGGTGGCACTTTGATGTGATCATAGTTTTGAGCTGTCAAGATGAACTTGATGATTTAAAATATAATTGATTTATGAAACAAGATTTGAAATTTTGAAGTGACTAGATATCGTATCGATTTGGATTTGAATCGATGTATTCTGCATGCTTAACTTCAGTATATTATTATTGCTTGATTTATCTAGCTTAAGTGTTCATTACTTACTAAGCTGTTTAGCTCATTATACGATTTTTATATTTTTACAGATTCAAAGAACTAGCCTACCAAAATTTTCAATATGGGAGAGCGATTAGAAGAACTATGGCACAAGTTATCTTAGATTAAAGATTATTTAAAATTATGTATTACCTTAGACTAATGTTAAATTTATGAGATATTATGAGTTGGTTAGTTAATAAAATAAAGAATTGTATATTATTAGTTAAATTATTTTCGTTGCTTGATTTTGATATCATGATGAGATACCTTGCATGCTCGTAGGGAGAGTTTCTTATGAGTGTGCGGCGGTTGCTGCGCCCCCTGGCTTACGATCTTGGGTTGGGGGCGTGACACAGAACTGATGTATCCCTATGGATCCTCCAGTTAGGGCAATGGTTGATCCACAAGTCAGCTTGAAAAAATCTTTCCCTGAAAAATTTTAATTTAAAATTTTTGTACAAAAGCTTTATTTAAGATGTGTCACGGAAATGCTTTTTGAAAGTTACCTGAGGGTCCTAAATTTGAGGATCTCCGATAGATTTTTTTTAAAAAATAATTTAAAATATTTTTTGTTACCTTAATCATTTAAATTTGTATCTTTTTGTTGCTACAATTATGAAATTAAGTATTTTGAGTTTAATGTACGAAAAAAAATGAAGCTATGGTCTGTTTCTTGGATGAGGACCCTTCAACTACCGAGGTACATCATTTAATTACATTTTACATAAAATATTTTTGTTACCATAATCATTTAAATTTGTATCCTTTTGTTACTATAATTATGAAATTAAGTATTTTGAGTTTCATGTACCAGAAAAAAAAAAAGGAATTGAAGCTATGACCTGTTTCTTGGATAAGGATCATTCAACTACCAAGGCACATCATTTAATTACATTTTACAATGATGGCATAAGTCATTTTTTTTTATAAAATACAATCATTCTATTTAATAAATAAAAAATATGCATCATTTTATTCTTTAAAATATTTTTATGTTCTTGATAAAATATTTAAAAATACCATTTGCACATAAATTTTTATAAGCTCTCTACAAATAGATAATTCATGATTATCTTTATTGATATCACAATTAAATATTAATTGTAGTATTTAATATAAAAATTATTATATTTATTAATATTTTTATATTTTAATTTTAATTTTAAATAAATTTTATTTTTTTATTTTAAGATAAATCCAGTTGGAATATCATCGATTTTTGTGCAGATTTAGTAACTATGCTCTACATGTTTATTTAGTTATAAATGTATTTATTCATATTTAGAACAATTATGAATATTAATTTAGTATTTATTTAATATTTATATCTATATTCATATTTACTAGAATATATGGACACAAAAATTAATAACCAGTGGCCGAAAAGGACTCCTGAAGTCCACGTCACCATTCCACGCTGGCCCCGGCAGCGATCCTTGCCCGTAAGTTTCGTCGTCCTTGCCCGTGAAGGCATCGCGCTCTATAAATAGATTCGGTCTCACTCCTTCGACGTTTCGTCCCCTCTCCTCCGAATTAGGGTTTCTCTGGTTCTCTTCCCCGCTTGGTCTCCATCGGAGAAAAAGGCCGGAGAAAATCCTCCGATCTTCGCCATTAGAGCACCATTCGAGCTCTCATCCTTCAATTTCTTCCCTTCTCCGTCGCCAGGTAAGATCCCTTTCATTCCTTCGTCTCTTCCCTGCGTCGATTCCGAGCTGTTCCCGCTTTGTTATCTTGGATCAATTCGTCATTCCAATTTCTTCCGCTTCTTTATATCGATGGAGAAAATTAGGGTTTTTTTTCCAAGATTCTTTATAGTCTTTTATGTCGATATTCGAATTCAGTTTGGATTTCTTCTCCATTTTAGATTGGAGCTAAAGGTGTTAGATCTCGAGGATTAAGATGGGGGCGCTGTTGTCGAGGTTTTGGTTCGTGTTGTTCCCTGCGAAGGAGTACAAGATTGTGGTGGTTGGGTTGGACAATGCCGGGAAGACGACGACCCTTTACAAATTGCATCTTGGAGAGGTTGTCAACACCAGTCCTACCATTGGGAGTAATGTCGAGGAAGTTGTTTACAAGAATATACGGTTTGAGGTCGGTCACTATGTCTTCTGTTTTCCCCCTTAATTCTGTTTCGCAGCAGTTGATTGTTTTTCTTGTTTACGGTACTGTTTGATTGCTTTGGTTGATCATTTATTTGAATTATGTTAAAGCTTTGGATGTCATGAATCGTTAGTTATCAGCATATTACTGAGTTAATAGAGGACTAATGTGAGGAAAAAGAAATTTAGGTCGGAAGATTAAAAGTGTCTTGATCGTTAACAAAATGTTGTACTAGAAAAAGGGATTTTGTTTTTCTTTTTTTGCTGTCTGTTAAATGAACGTTTTTACTATGACCATTAAAATGCCTTTTGGAGGTCCATTGACAAGTTTGAAGTGAATTTTCTTATCCTATAATGTTCTGAAGTTTTGTTGACGATATGTCATCATATGTTCTACTGTGAAGAGTTTCTAGTTCTGGTTATTGTGAGGAGTTGGTATGGGAGATATCTCTACCCAATCCAGATGAATAGCTATTCTAATAACAAGAAATATAGATAAGATATAAGTTTCAAAAATTTTCTCTTGTTTTATGTCAACAACGTTTGCACCGTGGTCTGTCAGGTTGCATGAAAAATTATGAAACAAATTGCTGTAGATACAGATTGTGATAATTACTGAGAATGGAAGTGGCATAATAAGTACCCAATATTTTTAAGATGGGAGACACACCAAAGGCTGCCCAGTCATCATTAGGACTTAAGTGTTGGGATGCAATGAGGCCAAGACTAAGGGGCTGTTTTGTTGTCTGTGAGTTTTCCTAAAACATTTAATTGTAAAACATGATTTCTGTAAAACATGTTTTATGAAAAAAGTAGGGGACATGTTTTCATATACCACATATTTTAGGTTTTGTGACTTTCCGGTTTCAGCAAAATGGGTTTTATTGAATATATAACCAAACAACCATTTTTCCAAAATTCATGCATTATGAATTTTTTTTTTTTTGTAAACTTGTTTTATCAAAACTTGTCAACCAAACAGGCCCTTAGGTTTCAAAGGTTCTAGCTTGAAAGCTTAGTTCTTGAGCACTCAGTAAAATGACAATAGATGGGGTGGGTGAATGTTGTGTGGACGTCTTCTTCAGAGAGTTTTCAGGCAAAGGTTAAATCTTGGTTTAACCTTACTAAGTGTATGGTGAGATGGAGGGAAACTTGTACATATCCTCACTAAGATCCATGAGATTAACCTTGAGAGTTGATAGTTATGCTATAGGAACTGCAGATAAGTTCAAATTGGTATGTGGAGTGGATCAAAGAGGAAGAGTTGACTTGGGCTTTCAAACATATTCGGAAAGCGGGATAGTTTGAAAGCATAAAAAAGGAGTCAGCGACCATCTAAGTTTATTTGGTTGGACATACGTGCATAACCATAAGCATAACTATAACTATATAGATTGTTCCAACTATTGATTGGCTTTATTGGTTGAAGATACTCATGGGAGTGAAATAAATGGCTAGAACTTGAGAGAGTCATATACTAGAGTAAAAAGATTTTTAGTAAATTGTTTGGTAACAAAGTTAAACTTGGAGATATCATGTTTAGGGAATCTCCATAAAAAATATACTGTAATGGCTTGTCTAATTCATATATTCTACTCAATCCTTTTCTACTGTCATCAATATCTTATTCAATGTGGTGGGGGCATGTGCAGATATCATGGTCTTAGGACGAAATTCTCCTATTTCTTGAATTTCTTGTCGGTATAGCCTGGGATCAATTAAGTTATGATTGCTTGGTGAGAACAACTCCTAGGAATTTTAAAGCAATTTAATTGCTAATACAGATGGTTACAAGAGTATTCTTATGTGTGGTGTGTACACCAACTGGCACTACTACATTCTAATTAAAGTTGTCATCAACTTTTAAAGAATTCTCAGATTGAATTTTGTGGACGGCAAGTTAAAGCACTTCAAAAGAACCATTTACAGATTTGTTTTAACTTTTAACAATGGTGCATACTAACAAGATCTTAGAATTATTTTTTTTAATGTTGAATAGGTTTCTGCTATTTGAAGAAGAGAAAATCAGCAAGATCTTCAATGGGTCAACTCAAATTATGGGTGCTCATTCTGTGTTATTGGGAATGGTTTTTATTCGGAAGCACTGACCTAATAACTACTTCAATCTTTTTTGGTAAAGAAGCAAAAAGAGAAAAGAGTTAAGCTTATCTGAAACATGCAGACTCCAATTCTGTTAGATTAGGATTGTTTTTGGAAGATCAGTACAGTTTAGACATGCTTTGTTGGTGGCAGATGTTTGGATGATCTTAAGTGATGTAAGAAACCTAAAGAGTAGACTTTGTATGCTTTCTTAAGATGAGGCATTGCACAAAGGCTTAAAGATAACAAAAACTGAGAGAAACTACTAATAACCTGTTAATGTGCACTAGGCTAGTGCCCAACCTGTTTTTTGGAAGGTCCTAGAATGCAATGCAATCTAGTGCTTTTAAGGCCTAAAATGATATTTTAGAAGAGTAAAGCTGAGATCAGATATAGATTACTTTTAAGTAAACAGACCACCACTCTGCTGATAGAAAACTAATGCAAGAACAATTCAAGATGGTATCTATGAATTGGGCTTCATTCATCATTTTATGGTCACATCCTATCTTTGAGAAGCCTCCAAATCTTTCTTTAAGAGTATTAGGAAGCTTTTAGCAATTTGAGGATCAGAGTTCAAATCAAGGATTTAAAACTCAGATTTGATTTCTGCCCCTTGATTAGAGTTCTGGTTTCAGCAATTTTTATAATTTCAGCAGTTTTGCTTTGAGTTTTGGAGTTTCAGTAAAGAAGTCAAAAAAACAAAAAAAACCAAAAAGGAAAAATAATTAAAACCAAGATAAGTTATTTCATGTTGTTTTATTGCTTTTTAAGTTATTCAGGATGATAGTTCATCTAGTCAAAGCTAGTTTCAAATTGGAAGTAAAATATGTTGAAGCTTGTTGCGTTATACTAACTTTCCACTCACTGTAAATATATTCTGTTTGCTTTTCCATAATTCTTTAATCTACCTCCATATTTCTCTATTTTTTTTGTACAGTTCTCATGTTTACTTTCCTTTTTGTAGTATTTTAAACTTTTAGTACATATTTCATTTTAATAACTATGCTAGGCAAAGAAAAAATCTATTCAATACATTTCATTTTATTTCTATTTTAAACTAATCTAATCAAGGAAAAAACCATTCAAGTATATTTCATTCTATTCATTTTAATAGCTAGGAAAGAGAAAACCCATCCAAGCATATTTTGTTTTACTTCATTTGAATAACCCATCTAGGCAAGAAAACACCTGTCTAAGAATATTTCATTCAGTTCCATATTAATGGCCCATCTATGCAACAAAAAAAAAAGAAGGACTACATAAGCATGTTTCATTCTATTTCACTTAAAAAACCCTTGAAAGCAAAGAAAAAAATTCATATAGATAATAGGCCACTTTATTTTGCTATGTCAACATGCAGCTCACCCATCATAATAATAGAGCTTAAACAAAAACAACACTGATTGATAATTAGAGCCTGTGATAAATCTGTAATTGAATAGATTTGTCAATGTTAGAAAATAATAAACATATTAACTTGTAACTTAAAAAAATGTAATACTTCCCATCAGTTTTGGCTGAACTACAAAAACTGGACCAAAAATGATCGAAACTGGTTGAAACTAGGCAATGTAGTGAAATTGAGACTGCTCGATCTCGGAAGCTAATTCGCATGTAGGTAGCGCTGTCTGTCTTCCGTTGATTCTATCTATTTATTGATACATTGGCTCACTCCCTCCCTCTTTTTCCAAGAATGAATGAGCCGCTCGGAAAAAGCCTTCCATTTCTGTCAAATGACCCGGCCTCCCCCAGCTCTTCCACTGTCCAGGCTTCCTTTCCTCCCTATGCTCCTCCGGCGCATATCTACCACGCTTCGCGCCTGTGGCGTTTCACTAGACGGTTTTTACTAGACGAATCTGGTCTAAACTGATCAAAACTGAAAATTTTGGTCTATTTCACTTTGATTTTGGCTGAAACCAGTCTGTTTTGGTCAAAACCAATTGGTTCACCCGAAACTTAGAACCTCGTTTAAACAAGGGTGCTTCTATATTAGGTGGAACGAGCAAGGTCATTTCAACTTAGTTTACTGTACTTGATAAGCATTCCCCCTTGTTCTCCCACCATTCTTTCTCATCCTTTTAATTGTTTTGTATTGCTAGCAAGGTCACAGTGTTTTTTTTTTAGAGAAGGAAAATAAAGTATCAAGTAATACGATATACACCGGCCGGTCAAGGTATCCTCTTAGTAAAAGTTCTTGACAAATCTGAACCTATTTAGGTCGGTTTAGGCTAGTTTTCAAACTAAGGTAGAGGGAAAAAATGCAACCCAAATTAGAAATGCTGTACATGTTGTAAGATGAAGGAAAGCAAGTCAATGTTACTAGTTGTCAAATGACTCATCAGTCTTGAGATGCTTTATTGGTGGAATATGGCAGGAATTCGTATTTGCTATTGTGTCGGTGATCTTATAGGTTGTTAATTTCTTTAAATATTTTGCATCACCTAGTGAAAATTTGTGGACAACGAGAGTTATCTTGTTATTTTCTGATGGACTTTTATAAGAAAGAAAATTAAAGATCTCCTAAAGATTTGGTTATTGGTGATGTCTGTTTCTAGTGAAAATTGTTATTTATCGTAGTTATCCAAAGTTATTTCCATAATTTGTTGGATGATCAGCAAGATACGGGCATGGAGACTTGCCTTTATATATGATATGAGAGTAGGTTTGGAAATTTCAGATATATAATTTTGTAGCCTACCATGCATTTAAAGACATCCTTCTCATTGTTATTCTCTTAGTCACATAAGGAAGATGTTGGCAATGTTTTGATGCATTTCTAGTTGCATTCATATTTCCTGCTTCCCCATGTGATTGATATACTCAGTTTCATTAACTATTTCAACTTGATGAGGCTGAGGATTAGATACGGGACTACTAGGTCGTAATTATATGGAATGGTTCTTATTCTCCTTTCTAAAAAATTATCATAGAAATACTATACTCACAACCTCAAGCTTTATCCCAGCTATTTCACTTTGGTTTATGAATTGCCATTCACCAATCATCCCTTTTATGTGCTTCCTTTAGTGTCATTGCAAGTCTTTGCCTCTTTTTTTTTTCTCTTGCGTGGGAGGGGGGAGGGGGGCTTAAAATTTTCATTGTACATCTTGTTACCATCTCAAATTCTAAATCCATTCTTGATCACTTTGTCATGAACTAAAGGAACTCATATGCTTCTTGGACACACATACTATCCTTCTTATTTTTACCATATATCCATCTCAACAATCTCACTTCTTTTACATTCAGTTTGTTTCCCTAGACCCTCTCCATACAACATTTGTCTAGATAACATAATTTTGTTTATTTTTTCGGAATCTTGATGAAGTTTCCAGTTTTCAGGGCATGCCTTCAATAAAATCTTCAAGGTTTTAATGCTTCCATTATTGGTAAATGGTGATATTGGATATCCTGAACCTTGAGGAAGTGAGATTGATTTTGTGAATTTATTAGACTTGAAAGTATGTACTTTTTCCAAGATTGGATTAATGTGGTGGATTTGCAAGGGGGACTCAGAATTGAATCTTAGACCAAGAATGTAGAGTTCTTTCAGTAGAGTGGTCTGGGATTAATTTGGCGAGGTTAAACTTTTGTTGTTAGGCAAAATTTTAATAAAATATTATAACTGCAGCAGATTGAAACTATTTGTAGAAACATTTTTTTAACAAAATAAATCCCTGCAATGGTGTGAAAAATTGGAAAAACTGCGGCAAGTTTAGCAATATCCTGTCAAAAAATTCGTGACAAAGTAGCATGCGAACTACTCCATATTTTGCCTCAAAAAAGGGAAAAATGTAAGTGAACTACTCCATATTTTGTGTCAAAAAAGGGAAAAATGTAAGTGTCACGAATGTTGAATAAATTTTTGTTACATTTTATTGTTCTGACGGAGTAAAGGACTGATTTTTTTTCCTTGTTCATGTCTTTAGTCCTTTGATATGAAATTTGAGTTGGTTCTAATGCATGGTCATTGTCTGACATTTTTTAGATCATTTGTTTATCCTTACAGTGGATTTGGGAACTTGGCTAGTTTAAGCATACATGAGAATGCAAGGCAGAACATGTTTGATGTTATTGACACGGCTAGTCAAATCAGCATAGCAGGTGGTTAAGGGTGACATCAGCATAGCAGGTGGTTAAGGGTGACATATTCTGGACAGAGTTGGATTTAAGTTTTTAAGGACTTACTAATCAGAGTAGGCATTGTTAAGCCATAATCTGATGTAGCCAGTTGCATTGTCTTGACATTACATGGCTAGGAACTCCAATATTTCCACAGGGTGGACTACTGCAATGTGATTTTTATCCAAATATATTGAATGCTAAATGTGGCCTAAGATTTGAAATAAATGCAGTTGACCGGTCTTATTTCTCTATGACCTAATAACAGAGTTTTCACCCCACCCATATTCTCAAGATCCAAGAACAAAGTGCTCATTCTTTTTAGGAATGAAACATTCTTACTGACCAATCGGATTAATAAGTGCTAATAACAAAGCTGCCTATTCTTGAAGTCAATCAGAACTATGTTGTTGACAGTTTTATGCTGGAATTTCAACTTTGAAAGTGTTTGGTTATGTTCAGTTATGCCCAACAGAAATTCTTTCAGTCAATATGTGGGTCTAACCCTTGGTGATTAGAGTTTTTAAGCAGAATTAATTCATCATAGGTTGCATTATTTCTGGTTCTGCATTTTTTCAGTAGATGTGTTGGCAGGGGAATATGAGTGGCTTTTGCTCAGCAAAGTAGGATAGTGTTTCAGGTCTTTGGTTCTAAAACAAGATCAAACGTGGCCTATCAGCAAAAGTAGGATAGTGTTTCAGGTCTTTGGTTCTAAAACAAGATCAAACGTGGCCTATCAGCAAAAGTATGTGTTTGTGCATGTTGTCTTTGTAACTAATCACTCTACAGATATTTGCTGAATTTATTGTACGCTAACTTAATTGTCAACCATGCCTGATTTTCCTACTACTTATACGTGCATCTTGTTGCCACCTTCATTGGATGGTTCTTTAGTTCTACCTGCAGTACATCATGACTTCATAATTAAGTTTGATACCTTAAACTCTGGATATATATCTCCAATTCTATCGAATATGAAGTCTCCACAGGTGGGTCAACCACCATATAGATAATGACATAAAGGAGCACCCTTTGTCAGTCATCTAGTCTGAAAATTGTTCCTGTATAGAACTTGTCAGAAATCATCCCTTTTGGTATGTACATCACCACATAAATTGTCTCAGTTCTCTCTCCTGTCTTCTGTTACCAGTTATTCAGCTTCAGTTGGATTTTGCAAACTAAAATTTAGCATCAGCCTGCTGAAAGTGGGAGGCAACTTGAAAACCTGTTTCTTCACTCTTAGGCAGGAGATTTTAAAATCAAAATCATGTTATGTCGGGACTGGCAAACTAAGTTTTTGAAAAAAAGACACATTATTCACAACTTGTTGTATGGAACTTGTTGGGTATCCTCGGTCGAGTTCATTTCTTATTTACAATGCACTTTACTCATGCTCTCTGATGAGCAAATATGATTTGATTTTGGAATGTTGATGGTGCATGTAGGCTGTTCTTGTTGATGATTCGTCTTCATCATAAACATTTTAAATTCTTTTTGATTGTAATCTTAGCAATCATGTACCACTGTTCATCTCACCGCATGCTATAATTAACCAGGTTTGGGATCTTGGTGGACAAGAAAGACTGAGAACCTCTTGGGCAACATATTTTGGGGGAACCCATGCTGTCATTGTTGTGATAGATAGCACCGACCGAGCTCGGATCTCCATCATGAAGGACGAGCTCTTCAGGCTGCTTCAGCATGGGGACCTTGAGCACACCGTGGTGCTAGTTTTTGCTAACAAACAGGACCTCAAGGATGCAATGTCGCCAGCTGAGATCACTGATGCCCTCTCCCTCCACAGCATCAAGAACCATGACTGGCACATCCAAGCCTGTTGTGCTCTTACTGGTGAGGGATTGTATGATGGCCTGGGATGGATAGCTCAGAGAGTCGCCGGGAAACAAACAACAACTTGATTTTCTTGTCATGTATTCTATTTTTTGTGTGCATGCTGAAGGTTGAGAGAGATTAGGTTTTCCCCCATGTCCAACCATGGGCTTATGTTGCAACCCAAAGTAATACACATTGTTTATATTCTCATCAAATTGGCAGAAAAATACACTTCCTCCCATGTTGCAAATGAAAGTGATACACTATCCGAGTGGTCTGGAAATAATAACTTACATGGATTACAATTTCCCTGGCAGATTATTCGCTTTTCACATCAGATTAACAAAGTCAAATTAGTGCATGTTTCGTATTTTATTCTGCTTCAATTGGAATCAGAGTGTGCAGCATCAACAACCCAATTTTGAAGCCTTTCATGCCACTGATCGCAACAAGGGTTGGAGGGTCTATTAGTACTGCAGAGAAAGAAAAGAGAAGCATTGTTATGGGAAGACTTTTCTGGAAGACAACCGTCTTCGTAATCTGGATACCTTATCAGAGATGCTGGAGAGGAGGAATTAGAGATGCTACCGTATATGATACAGTTGGAAAGCCGGGTGTCGGGTACAAAGAACAGTTTGGAGTCCAGAGGCTTCCAGCAATGTTAAGAGATGTGCATCCAAGCAGGTCTAGAACTTGAAGGTTGCCCAACGGAAAAGAACTTAGCCTGTTTACTCAACTGATGGATGGATCATAGACTTTGAACCAGAGAAAGAGACTGTGGCAGTAGAAACACTTGAGCAAGTGGCTATCTCCGAGGAGAGTACATTTGAAGAGCAAGTGACGATTAGTCATTGCAGTTTGGTTTGAGAATAATGAAGAAAGGCAGCGTGACAAATTATGGATACTACCCTGAAGCCCAGGAGGGGCCTAGAGGACACAAGGTGAGGTCATGAAAAGTTTCAGGCGCTAGAACGGTGATGTTCTGCATGCATGTAAGGATGCCACCATTGATGATTTGATACAGCCAAACTATGTATGGCACGTGAGGGACTTGCACGAATACCCTACTGGTTAATGAGCTGAAGAGGTACTACATTGTGGAGCTTTGCATGTGTGCAAGCTGGTGCACCAGTGCCTAAACAATATGGAAGTATGATGAGGTTGGATGTTTTAGCTCCAGATCTCGATGAACAGGATCTGGTTGCTTGATTGCTTTCATTTCTGAAGTTCCTAGCCCACATTGTTTCACTCACAGTGTAGTTGGAGAATCGGCTGTCTCGAATGTAAGGATTGGTGAGAAGATAGGCTGCTTTTGATCCAAGTAATAGAGTCAGGTTTCATTAATCGATTTCGGAACCGAACCTTCACGGAAAAAGAACTGCACAGCAGGGACGAGGTCCTCCTGAATAATCTCCCAACACGACTGATAAAAGCTACCTTCGTACCCGTCAGGTCCAGGCGTACTGTCAGGGGACATCTGGAAGACTCTTTCTTTTCTTTCCTCCAAAGATGGAATTCGGTTAAGCATAGTCTTGTCCGAAGCAGTGACTAAGTTGGGGATGACATTGAGGATACTTTCAAAAAAGATTGAACGCAGACATTTCTGCAACACCTCTAACAGAGGAACAAATAGTCAATTTTGAAAGAACTTATTGTCAGCCTCTTTCAGATATGAATCTATCTGATTCAGAAGGGAAGAACTTGTATCAGTATCTCAGTTTCTAAATGTTAATGTGGAATCACCCTGTTTATTTTAGTGGCCGGAAAGATTGGCTGGCATTGTTGTATTATTAGAAATAAACTGTCACTGAAGTGTGAATGTAGTTTGGAGCAAAAAGGTTTATAACATATGCATGCAAGTAACAGTGAACATTGGGAAATTCTTGTGCAGCAGGGAAGACAATGTGGTTTCTCAATCTCCGATCATGATGCTGACAAGGTCATACAGCTCTTGATCTGGAAGAGGAAAGGGCTGAGGCCGTGGATGTTTTAACTCTGCTCTCCCTCTGGCGTTTCTCTTGGATTTCTGCCTCTTTGGAGTCGTTCTTTTTTGCTATGTATATTCTACGTTGGAATGTCCGAGGTTTGGAGGACCATATTAAGAGGAGAGCCATTAGAGAGTGTCATCTCTACCTGTTGCTGTATGGCTGGACACCAGGAATCAAAACTTGAGTGTGACCCCACCAATCCTGTATTCCCTATCTGGGGTCAGGTAAATTCTTGGCTGTATCTCAATGCTAATGCTCTACTAGCAGCATTCTCTTGGGTTGGAATTCTGCCCACTTCAACTCATTAGGAAGGTGATTCTATCTTCTTTATCTCTGCTCTCTGGTTCGACTGCTTGATGAACCCCTCTTGGAGTCTCTCCATGGTCTATGAACCTACGGATCATGATCTTACATTCTCCTCCTAGGAGGAATTAAGAAATCTCAAAACTCTTTTCCTCAGGCTTTGAATTATCGGTGGGGATTTCAATGCTACTTACAAACTTTATGAGCGAATGGTAATCAGGTTCCTCATCGCCCTTAAATAGGACTCCACCCTTATTTTGAGCAATCAGCGCCGGCTAATTCTTACTCAAACCACTCCCCAATCTTGTCGTCTTAAAGTTTTCAGCCTAAATGAAAGGCCCCTTCAAATTCGATAAGTGTTGGATATTGCACTATTCAATTACTGAGATGGTGGCAAATGGTCGGAATTCAATCCCCACGGCTGAAGATGCAGCTGCCACTATTGTGATGAAGTTGAGGAGAACTGGGGCTGATCTAAAATTTTGGAGTGCCAATCGACACGAGAAATCAAATCTGATCTACTCAATAAAATTTTGTCGTTAGATCGTTAAGAGTAATTGGGTCCCTTGACAACCCTGCAAAAAGATTGTCACTTGGCTTACAAAAAGGAGCTGCTTCAGATTTACAAAAATAAACAAATCTACTGGAAGCAGCATTCCAAGGTCAAGTGGTTAAAAGAAGGGGAAAACAATACTGCCTTGTTACATAAAATAGCCAAATATGATCAGAAGTTTGACTGCCTAACAGCAAATGGAATGGGCAGTCTTTAGCGATACCGAAGGTATTGCGGAATCCTTCTTTCTTTCTTCAATAAGATTCTTAATATTCCTAACATGGCTCCTATATGAGCTTAATTGGGCATAACTCTAAACTCCTCTTTTCCAGAATCTCGATGTTCTTGCTACACCCTTCTCTTATGATGAAATTAAAGAGGTAATTTTCAGCTTTAAGGGTGACATAAGCCTCAGTCTGGATGCATTTTCTTTGTACTTTTATTACCGTTTCTGGGATCTTCTCAGTAATGATATCATGGCTTTATTCCACTAGCTTTATATGGAAAATTTAAATATTTTGCTCCTCAACGTTGCTCTTCTAACCCTTATCCCTAAAAAAAAGGTAGCTAGCTCTCCTTCCGATTTTCGAACTATTAGCTTTATCTACAATTGTATTAAAGTCATCTCAAAGGTACTTGCTAATACGCTTTGACCATTTTTGACTCTATTGAGGATCAGTTCAAGTTGCCTTAATCAAAGGTTGATCAATTATGGATTGTTTGGCACAAGTCTTTCTTTATCGCCTAGGAATGGGCATGCTAGAAAACTTGTTTAACAAGTCAATGATAGGATGAGTGGATAGGCACATGGGTATACCACTGGCATTAGAACAAGCAGAAAGAAGATAAACAAAGGGAGGATACAAAAGCAGCATAGGTTTATATGCCTTAATCTTTAAGAACTTTTGCCATCGGTATACCATATTGGAGGAAGATGGATTGGCATAGATATAGCCTGGGCTATAGTAGAGAAAATCTAAGTGAACGCTGCTCCTAAGGTAGAGTCCTACTGAAAAGTAAAGTGTAGGATAAAATAAATCTAAGCTAAGATAAAATATAATTCATCAATATGTTGGATGTTGAATATTTTTAATATTACAATATGATATTTATAAATAGTTCATTGTAACTGGTAAGATGGGTGTCACTACTCATATTAGACACTTGTCATTATTATTATATGCCACATGCCTCACTATTGTCATGATAAGTAGTGCTACCTCACCTCTCACATCATGGATAGTAAGAAGATAGGTGCCACTGTTTGATTTTGACAAGTTTTCTAGCCATTGTGTGCCACAGCCTACTATTGCTATGCATGGTAAGTAGCACTACCACTCTTCTCACTTTTTGGATAATACGCCTACCCCTCCCAAATCATAAGTATTGGACCACCATCCTTAAACTTCTCCACTAACAATCTCGCCTTAGGCCAATAGCTCTCACCCCCTTCGGTCAATACATTAATTACTTGGTCTTGTGCTCTTAGTGTATCGGTCTGCACTCTTAGTATTTTGGTTTGCACCTCTCTTAATGTATCAGCCTTTAGATCATCATCAGTCTGGATATGGTGTAAACAATACAACACACATTTCGTCAGTCAATGATTAGGAGGGTGATAGGATGTATTTGACACCACATCTAACAACCTAATTTTGAACTTGGATAATATTTAACTTAGTCGATTTGAAGATCATGGAGGATCTGGTAAGGGCAAGACTCAATCTGGAGAAGTAGATAGAAACTATAGAGAATCTGGTGAAGATAAAATCCATCATCATGTCTGCACCTTGGCACATGGATATGGTAGATACGATTGAATAGGTTGCTCCTCAATACATAGATTTGACTTGCATAGACATTGATGTCAAGGAGGTGGTGGTATCCACTACGATGGTTTCCCTCCATCCCTCGATGTAGGAATAAGCTACAATGTAGGCAATTTGAACTAGTGACCCCCATTCATCGCCCCAAGAGGATGATTAGTTCCAATGACAAGCCTCGTCTCAGTGTGATTCTACCAATATTTTTCTCAGCAGCCTTTTGTAGACCAAGATAGCTGAAGCCCATCTCACGCTCGAATATTAGCCTAATATTTATTTAAGCATCGTTGATTGCCTGATCGGTCTGATCAGCTCCAGCATCCTCAGGATCTCTTCCTCATTGCTTAGTCTATAGGTTTCAAGAGCTCCACAAGATAAGTTTCGGTATATATCTTCTGGCAGGCCAGAACTTAATAGTCAGCTTTCTTGCAGATCTTGATGTTTCCATGATGTAATAATCGATGGGTCGATTTATCTTCTATAAAGATAGGATCAGTTAATTTCACCATAGTGTACACCAAAACTTGTTGTGGCTTATAATATCAATTCTCAATAATAAAAATAAATCTTTCGATCTATCAAGCACCAAAAATGAAGATATCATGTAGTGCTTCTTAAGTGGCCTCAATCTGGTAGCCACTTTACTTGCTATTGCTTCATTAATCTCATTTTGTAGCAGTATGATGGCAACTATATGGTTGTCCTACTAGATGTACCGTAAAATTTGTTTGGTATAAGACTTTCCTCACTGCTTAGGGATAGGTGTGCCAGAAAGCTTATTTGATAAGTCAATGTCTGTATAGGTGGATAGGTTGTGGGTGTGACACTGATGTTAAAGCAAAGAAAAGAGGTAATCGAAGGGCGAATATGAGAGTAGTGTGGGTCTAGATACTTTGACTTTCAAGAACTTTTACCACCATCACACCAATGCTCGTGGAAGATGGATTGGGATAGGATATAACCAGAGCTACAATAGAAAAATTTATGTTTAGTGACCTTCTACTCGACATTTTTTCTGAATATTTTTTAAGAGGATAGGGACATAGATGAGCATTAGTATGCAACATTAGCTTCTAAACTAGTCTTTCAAATATGAGGTTCTTTTGGCTTTTAGGATGTACAATAACTCTAATGATACTTTGCTTCACCTAGATTTTCAAGTGCAAGAGTTCTTTTCATACTTTTAGGTCTACCTTAATTGCTATCTTAGGTTCCCTCATCATCAAACTCAATTTTGAGTTTGCATGCTAAAGCTGAGGCAGCTCTCCAATCTCAGTCATATTTAGGACCATCTTTCCTTTCTTCTTAGGATCCTCATCCTTTAACTTCATCTACTTTGGCTACAACTTAAGGTGGAGCTTCCAACACTTCTCCTAGGTGTATCCAGTAACCTTGCAATGATCACAATAATTTTTTTGAGTCATGTTCACCTGCTTTTTGCTCTGCTCCTATTCCTGGCTTGGTTTTCCACCCCTTTTCTTAAGCTTATCTTCCTTCTTAACTTTCCTAGGTTAATTCTTTTCCTCATTCTCTATGGCTTTCATACTAGCTTTGTTAATGTCTTCAACTTTGAAAAGCTTCAATTTCTTTCGGATGTTTTCATAGAGACCTCTAATATATTTCATGCAGATTGCAGGATCAACGATAGAAATTCCGAGTGAAATAGCTTGCTTGTAGAACTTAGTGATGTATCCTGAATAAATTGATCATACTTCTATCATAGGTATTGGCACTTAATCCACCAATCCTTCTCATAACCGATTGGGTAGAACTGCTTCCTGATTAGGCCCTTGAATTTATTTCACATCAGATTATAGAAGTTGTTGCTCCTCATATACAAATTCCACCAGGTAAAGATATGGCTGCAAAGCTTGAGGTAGGTAAAAGCTATCTTTTGAACACTAATATATCCATAGATCGTGAAGTAGGCTTTTAATTGGTCTAGCCAGTTATTCCATTTCTCTGCATTGGTAACTCCATCATATACAGGGATATTAATTCGAGCTTCAACTTTTAAAGGCTAAAGAGATGGATTCTAAGTGCCTGTATGTTGCTTATCCTTCTCGTTAGATGGTAGATCCTCATGTCTAAATGTGGGAGGCAACTTTCCTATAGAAGTTTGTGATACTTGTGTTTGAAAGAATTACCACTCAAGATATAATCTCGGAGAGTTAAAGAATTTTCTCCTCTAATTATGTGAAACATTTTTTTTATCTCATCATCTATCAAGATAGAACTAGCAACCATACTCACTATTGTCCTTCGATGTACTTCAAGCACCTATAGCCCTTATCCCATCTTCTTATATGACTCATATATTTGGACTATGAACTATAGCCTTCACAAATATAGAGGACCGAAGCTATGTTATCAACTAAATTTGATCGAGCAGAAGGAAGAGTTTCCTCAACCCACTCAACTCGATCTCTTAAAAACATCTAGTAAGAAGCAAAAGGTTTGGTAAAAGCAGGGTGTAGGTCCTATTTTCTTTCATTGATGACCCCTCAACTAAGATACATAGACTCTATTTGCGATAGGCGGGTTCTCCTTTGAATAATTTGGGTTCGATTCCTCTCCAAGTTCAAACAGGACTAGATTTTCCAATATACATATGACTAATGCAAATGAATTCGAAAAAGCTAAAATTCTATAATAAATAGATCTTGACTCCTACATCGACCTTAATTGCCTTCTGTTGCTCCTTAGTTCTTCCTAGATTGGAAGATATGCCCAATCAAAGTCTTTTTTGAAAAAAAAATTGAGTTTGACCAGATCGTTTCGAAGCCCAAGCGATGGAATTTGGGCTAATCACTAGCGATGATATAGCGTAGGACCTAGAAAGTTATCAATTTAAAAAGAAAGATCATCTCCATCAGGTATCATGCAGCCAATTTATGGTTTCTAGAAGTTCGGTATGCGATTCGACTTCTTGATATAACGGATCTCACTCTTGGATGTTGTTCGACCCTGATTATAGTGGTCAATGTCGTCCACATTAATTTTGATTATCCTCCTAGATTAAGAAACACCTAGCTTGCATAATATCATGTAAAATTGAGATTTTCCAAGTGCCTTGGTGAAGATATCTACAAGCTAATGCTAAGATAGAACAAAGGAAGTGGTGCTATTGTAAATTTTCTCTCAACTAACATGGTATTCAACTCGATGTGTTTAGTCTTGTCATGAAACACAAAGTTGGCTATGATTTGTAAGCTTGTTTGTTGTCTCAATGGAGTTGCATCAACTATGGGTAAACAATACCAAGATCCAATATCAAGTATCATAGCCATACAAGTTCATATGCGATATTAGCCATGCCATGGTACTCTTTTGGTAGAAGAGTGAGAGACCATGATTTATTTCTTCATTCGCCATGAGATAAGACTGCTGCTAAGAAAAGTAATATAACTAGTTGTTGAATGCCTAGTCATGGGACAACTAGCCAATCAAATTTGTATATGCAGAAAGTTGTAAATTGGGATGTGAAGGTAGTAAGATCCCTTGAGATGGTGAATATTTCAAGTATTGCAAGACCCAATGAGAAGCATCAAGATATGTAGTAAGAGGTTGGTGCATAAATTGACTAAAGATATGGATTATATAGGTGATGTCTAGTTGAGTGATTGTGAAATAGATCCATCATCCAACAAGTCAACAATATGGGCTGAGATCAAATAGTAACCATCCAATGTCATCATCAAGATGGTGGTGCTGCTTAATGGGAAATGTTTCTAATTTTTATCTAGAAAACCCAGTCTCAGAAAGACTGTCGAGAGTGTATTTTCTATGAGCAAGCAAAAATTCTTGATGTGAAATCAAGAATGCAAAAAAGCCTCAAAGAAGCAATGGTAAAGGCATTATTCCCTGTAACATGATGTTATTTATATAAACAAGAATTGTTGTGTAATACCACCCTTATTAGAGGTAAAGAGGGAGTAATCAATATATGATTGGCAAAATTCTACTTGGTGATGAGCTTGAGCAAACTTCTCGAACCAATACAAGAAGCTTGCTTAAGATCATTGAATGACTTTACATCTTACAAACATTAGGATCCTAAGTCCTAAAATAACTCTTTCATCATCTGGTCACACGCTCCAAGGATGGCACGCTCAAGCCATGTCGCTTTAGTACAATGCCTTGCTCTCTAACAGTAATTGGCTTTTAGTTCCATCCTCTCCTTCACAACATGTTATTGACTGCAAATGGGTGTTCAAAATCAAAAAGCTAACTAATGGCTCCATCAAGCACTATAAAGCCTGCCTGGTTGCTAAAAGCTTCAATCAATAAGAGGGTGTTGATTATGATGAGACGTTCAGTCTAGTTATCAAGCCTATTACAATTTGTACTATTCTTTCTCTTGCAGATTTTGAAGTTTGGCCTATTCAGCAATTGGATGTCAAAAATTCATTCCTCTATGGACATCTTATCGAGGATATTTATATAAAACAATCTTCTAGGTACACTGACCCGGACCATCCCACTTATATTTGCAAGCTACAAAGTTCTCTTTATAGTCTTAAACAGACGAGACATGCTTGGTTTAAGTGGTTGAGCTCTCACTTACATATTCTTGGCTTTTATGCATCTAAGGTTGATGTCTCACTTTTTATCAAGCGTACCAAATAATATGTGGCAGTTCTTCTAATTTATGTTGATGATATTATTCTTATTGGCACTCTTACTATTCTATTGGATGACCTTATTGCTTCTTTACAAACTGAATTCGCCATGAAGGATATAGGCCATCTTTACTATTTTTTGGGCATTGAGGCTAAGACTACTACTTCTGGACTTCATCTGACCCAATCAAAGTATATTTCTGATCTTTTTCTCAAAATCAAGTTCTAAGCCTGTCTTGACACCTCTATCTAATAGGTCCCAACTTTTTTAGTCCTCTATTCAGGTTGGGAACTACTTATACTATTTTTCTGCAATGATTCATAGAGACTAAACATTGAAGAATGCTAATGAAACTCTATTTTAATTATCACAGCAAACAGTTAAAACCACCAACTTCATTAGGAGGATTTGAATCTTGTTGACTATTGGTCAGCTCCACCAGAGTAGTGCTAGATCATCCCCATTCCTGTTGGTATTGAGAGATACTCTGCCTATGATTGCTTCATCTTGGTTCAAGAACCTACAAAAATCCTCTATTTTAATTGAACCAGATCAATGAGAATATGAAGGAAACATAGCATTCACCCTTTTCCTGAAAATAGTAATAGAATATGCACCACTGACTAGATCAGATATAATACTGTAGTGTCATATTTTCGGTTTGCTTCCTAAATGATAGATAAGTAATAGACGTAATATGTTCTGTGTTAGTTCAAGTAGTTAGTGTCTTCATGAAGAAGTATAATTGATGTTGTTAGGGTTCTAATTGTTTTCTATAGAAGTTAACCTTAACTAATATTGTACATATTTCTGAAAAATGCTTTCTTGATTTCTAAGATCATAGTAAGTTTGAGCTTTCCACCAGGCTGTGGTTCTTTCTTGCTCCTTATGATCAGAATATCTTTTTTCAGTTTGTTCCATCATGTGTTGCATTTGTGGATTCAAAAAATTTGAATGATTAGTTGTAGTTTGATAATTATTATTCTCGACTTGCATGTGTTTGATTTTCTACATTTATCAGTAGTTACTGGTTGGAGTTGTTCGTATTTCAAGTTAGTATCTCATTCAGATGCTCGTGTGACTTACCCTTCAATTATTGGATACCCATTATAGGTCATATATTGCTTTCAATTCAAAACTTTCCAGCAATATTGTTGTTAATTTGGTGTTGAAGCTAGCCAAGTCTCCTCTTCTAGTTAGTTTCAAAATTTGCCTTTTCTTCTTGTGCTTACTTGATATTGATAAGCAAATTTAAGCTCAACATGTTTAGATTTTAATTAAGTAGGAAGTGACCAATTAGTCATCATTGTAACAGGATCCCATGGGTTGATTATAGTGTTGCAAGGTTGTCAAATCGCTTAGGTAAATGAGCCCTTTAAAGGTCTATTGAATAGATGACTATGCCACATTAAAATTAGTGCTTTAGTCATATATCATTATTTTATATCAAAATTAGTGATCCCACATATATATCATTATTTATGATATATGAAACTGTTATATAGAAAGAAAATATATTTGAGGATGAAATTTAAGAGTGTTTCTTTTGTTTTACTTCGAATTTAAAATTTTGGATCTTTTCAAATTACAGTGCAGATTGTTATTTTGTTCGTAAGTTATTTCATAAATTACGAGAAAGTGTGGTGGTTTGAATTATGTTATAGCTCATCAACAATATTAACTCGGTGATTTGGAAATGTTTTGATGGTTTTTTTTGTTAAGGAGGAATTGATCTCAATGTAAAATCATAGAGCTTATATCTTGATTTGGAAATTCTAAAGCTTACAAGCTATATAATCCCATCACAAAAAAGCTTATTGTAAGTAGGGATGTGAAGTTCGATGAAGAAAAGTTTTGGGTCTTCAATCAAGATGGAGAGAAAGGCAAATCTGTCCAAGTTGATATGGAAGAAGAAAGCATTGAGCAAGAAAATGAAGAAGTGTACACTCTACCTCAATCTCCAGTTTCATCTTCATCTTCTTCTTCATCTTCATCAAGTTCTAGTACCCCTCCTAGAAGGACAAGAAGCATACGGGATATTTATGAAGCTACTAGAAACATTCTTGAAGATAAAGATATTGGAGATTTTGCATTATTTGCGGATGCGGATCCAATTAGCTTTGAAGAAGCTAATAGAAAAGAGAAGTAGCAGGATGCTATGGACCAAGAGATGGATGCAATTCGAAGAAACAAAACTTGGGAGCTTGTAGAACTTCCTAATGGCAAGAAGGAAATTGATGTGAAGTAGGTTTATAAGACCAAGTTGAACTCATAGGGAGAAATTGACAAGCACAAAGCTCGTTTGGTGGTGAAAGGCTACAAGCAAAAGTACGGTATTGATTTTTAAGAAGTGTTTGCACTGGTTGCCCGGCTTGAAACTATTCGAATGGTGCTAGCACTTTCAGCTCAACGGAAATGAAATTTTTTTCAAATGGATGTGAAATCAGCATTTTTAAATGACTACATTGAAGAAGTGTACATGAACCAGCCACTCAGATATGTGAAGAAGGGTGAAGAAAAGAAGGTGTGTAGATTAAGAAAAGCACTTTATGATTTGAAGCAAGCTCCTAGAGCTTAGTACAGCCTCATTAATGGATATTTTATGAAGAAAGAATTTAAGAAATATCCATTTAAGCATACTCTCTACACTAAAGAAGGTAAGCAAGGTGAGATTTTAATTGTTTGGCTTTATGTTGATGATTTAATCTTTACGGGCAATAAATTATGTATGTGTGAAGAATGCAAAGAAGCTATGAAACATGAGTTCGAGATGACCGATATGGGTCTCCTACATTTCTTTCTTGGCATTGAGGTTAAGCAAAGTGAAAGAGGAATTTTCATTTCTCAAAAGAAGTATGCAAGAGATTTGTTGAAGAGATTTAGAATGAAGGATGCTACTCCATTGAACACACCTATGGAAGTAGGCTTGAAGCTAAGCAAATCTAATGGTGAGAAAGTGTTAATGCAACACTTTATAGAAGACTTGTTGGTAGTCTTTTGTACTTGACAGCTACAAGGCCAGACATTATGTATTCGATGAGCATGTTTAGTAGGTTCATAGAAGCACCAACAAGAAATCATTGGGCAGATGGAAAAAGAGTTCTAAGATATGTAAGTGGAACCATTGACGAAGGCATTCACTATGCAATTGTTGAAGATGCATGGTTGGTTGGCTATTGTGATAGCGATTGGGAGGAAGTGTTGATGATAGCAGGGGCACTTTCGGATATATTTTTAACATTGGTTCAGGTGCTATTTCATGGGCTTCAAAGAAGCAATTAGTGGTGACACTTTCTACAGCTGAAGTAGAGTACATCTCTTTATCTTTTACATCTTGTCAAGCATTTTGGCTAAGATGAATTTTAGAGGAGCTCAAGCATTCACAACAAGAAGGTATCAGATTATTTTGTGGCAAGAAATCAGCTATTTCTCTCACCAAAAGTTCAGTTTTTAATGGCAAGAGTAAGCATACAAGAATCAAGTATTATTTCATTTGTGACTTGGTGAAGAATGGTGACGTGTATGTGAAGCATTGCAAGACACAAGAACAAGTTACTGATATCTTCACAAAAGCTTTGAAAGTGGATATATTCAAGCATTTGAAAAAGAAATTGGGTACGACGGTTGTCTAGCTTATGGGGGGCTCCTAGAATTTGTAAGCTAGACACATGTTTGTCTCTTTAGCTTCTGTGGTTAATATTTGTCTCTTTGGCTTATGTGGTTCATGAACTTTCTGGTTCATGAACTTCGTTGGTTGGAAAGAATTTATTTCTTACTTTGAATATGTTCTAGAAACTTGGTTCTTGTGTCTTAGAAAGTTGTGTCATTAATTAATGTGTGAGTCTAGTCTAAATTTGTAGAAAAATTTGCCTATAACTTTTTATCTTTGTAACTTCATATCAATCACTTGAATCAATAAAATTTGAGTTCATTATCAAGTAGCAACACCCTAGCCTCATTTCTCCACTGTCCTTCATCAAGGATACACCTTTCTTGATCAGTTTCTTATGGTGTTTATCTTCAACAGAATTCTCATGGTGCTTTATAGCTTAGCATTCATCTTTTCCCTTTCTGCGGCATATTGTGGAATTGATTTAACTCATTTTCATTGTATGACAGTCTAATTTCTCCAACACATTCCCCGAGGAAACTTGCTTTACTGCCAAAAATGAGTCAAGATGACATACCAAAAAAAGTATTGGAGATTAAGTTTTAGATGCTGAGTTTTCATATTTATGCATTCATTAGTTTCATAGTTATGTCCAGGCTTGGTTTTCTTGCCCATATGATTTAAGTCATATCTCCAATTGATGTTTCAACTGATGACTAAGCACTAATCATTTTTGTTAACTTAGCTTTATATCTTACTTAGCGACCTTCATCAAATTTATCATTACTTCTATTTTCCAAGTTCATTTTGTGTTGACTCCATACTAGATGATGTCCGGAATAAGATTTGATGTTTAATTTTTTGGAGTCAAAAAACAGATGCTACTTACGTTGCTTTTGTGCCTCGACTCATTTTTTTATTTTGGCCAAGTAAAACAGTTTCTCTTTATAATATAAAGGACATAAGACTCATTATGGGTGATACATGACTGATTTGACAAAGACTTTTTGATGATGCCTCTAATTCAATCATTTGAAAAATATGCTCGAACAAGATCTCTCTTTTTTGGTAAGACTTGAACAAAATCTTTCATTAATTGAAAAAACAAATAGCTCTGTTTACATCTTATTCAAGCAAGTGCAATGCATGCAACTTAGGAAATAAGAAAGAAGTTAATTTATCATGCACTTGATTTTATTACAATAAAAAGAAGTTCAAGTTTTTACAAGGATAATTTGCTTACAAGAACCAAGTAATATTTTCATTGTGGGTGCTTGATAGTAACAAATCACTTGACAGATATGTCAATGGTTGAATAAGTATCTTCATTTCTATCTGAAGTTATATATAGCGTTCTAATGCTCCTCTATTCAGGTTGGGAACTACTTATACTATTTTTCTGCAATGATTCATAGAGAACTAAATATTGAAGAATGCTAATGAAACTCTGTTTTAATTATCACAGCAAACAGTTAAAACCACCAACTTTATTAGGAGGATTTGAATCTTGTTGAGTATTGGTCAGCTCCACTAGAGTAGTGCTGGATCATCCCCATTCCTGTTGGCATTGAGAGTCTGCTTGTGATTGCTTCATTTTGGTTCAAGAACCTACAAAAATCCTCTATTTTAATTGAACCAGATTGATGAGAATATGAAGGAGCCATAGCATTCACCCTTTTCCTGAAAATAGTAAAAGTATATGCACCACTGACTATATCAGATACACTACTATAGTGTCATATTTTCGATTTGCTTCCTAAATGATAGATAGTCTAAGCCTATCTTGACACCTCTATCTAATGGGTCCCAACCTTTTTATTCAGATAGTTTGTCACTTCTGATCCGATTCAATATTAGAGTGTGGTGGGGGTGCTTCAATACCTTACTCTTACATGTCCTAATATTGCCTTTGCAGTCAACCAAGTATGTCCATCATGAATAGGCCTACTTCCATGCATTAGCTTGCAGTCAAGCGTATTATTCGCTACTTGAAGCATACTATCGACTATGGTATTTATTTAACCAAAGGCCCATCCTCTTCTCTTCATACCTGTTCCGATGCCAATTGGGCCAGTGATCCTAATGATCGGCATTCTGTAAGTGGCTTCAATATTTTTCTTGGTCGTAATCTCATATCCTAGAGTTCTAAAAAGTAATACACTGTGGCACATTCAAGTACCGAATCTGAATACAAGAGGCTTGCTAATGCTACTGCTGAATTAATTTGGATTCAATCTTTACTACATGAATTGGGTATCTCACTTTCTCAAGCCTCTATAATTTGGTATAATAATTTATCTGTTATATATCTTACTGTCAATCCCGTGTTTCATACTTGGGCCAAGCATATTGAAATTAAATTTTATTTTGTTTGACAGCGAGTAGCTCGGCTTTAACTTCATGTCCAATTCATCTCTTCCAACAACTAACTCGCTAATATATTCACTAAAGGACTTGCCTTCCAACGCTTTCAACAATTGCATTCCAAACTCTCAGTGGTGCCCACCTTAGCTTGTGTTGGGATATTGGCAGTATCTTTATCTTAGCCCCATATCAAGCCTCATATCAAAAATCCATGATTTCAGAAATTTTAATTATTGAATTTCAAATTTTGAATTTTAAATTTTGAATGACTTAAATTTAAGATTGATCCTAGGGATCCATTTATTATTTTTTTCTATCTTTGTACCATTCTATTTGTAATCTCTTGTATTCTCAACTATAAATATATATGATGAGTCCCTCATGAGGTTATTAGAAAAAAATTCTCTACAATATTTTCTTTCTCACGTATTCTTCTTTCAAAGGTAAAGAAAAGTTTGTGCATGCTTGTGGACCATGAAGGCAGGGTAATTGGTCATCAGTAGGGTCGCAAAGAGATTTGTTTGTCCTACTACTTGAATATAATCAGAATCAAATACAAAATTAAAGACTGATGGAGCGGGTTTGGTCCAAAATTGAAACCTTGCCAAGAAATCGACTCTGGCATATTTAAACATTTTGGGTTCAATATGTGGGTTACCAACCCAACCAAGAAGTTTCCTGATGGTTAGAACAAGAAAGTAATAAATGTTATATGGGGGATTGAAAGTTGTCGGTTTTCAAAGTAATGACAATCTTATTGGAAGAAGTACACTGAATTGAAACACAGTTATTTTGCAAAATCACAAATTATTCGACAAACCTTTATTTGTTTCAGGTAATGGCTTACAGCAAGAACACAATGTGCATAAATGAAGATTTTTGTAGAACTGGAATCTGCACTCTCTAATTAAAATATTGTTCCTCTCTTGAATGGACAAGAGTTGAAGTGTCGTTCTGTGGGCATGGTGGTATACACTCAGTAGTGACAATCCTAATTCATGGTATCTTCATATACCTAAGAAACTCTATTGATAGCTTTCCAAAGTATTCCAATCTGAGGTGTTATTCCAAGAGTTTAAAATAGGTAATTCCTGCAATATTTTTTTCAGACATTGGTGGCCACACACATCATTATTCTTAAGACCAAAAGAATCGTTCCCAGTGTGAGGGATTGACATGTTTCCTGGCATCTACTAGTGAGCTTAGTTACAGTTCTAGCTGCTTAGGGAATGTCTGGCCTGGTAGATTTCACAACATAACTAAGACCTTTCAGTTATTCTTGAGTATTTTAATTATTTCACTAGTTTGTCATTATTTGGCTTCAACGTGCTGTTATTGCCTCATAAGTTTGATTCCATTACAGATGAAGCAATCAAAATGTATGAGGGCCTTCTCGACAGTGATATCGGGATAATTACATCTTTAGTTCTCACTGCATTAGTCAGCAGGAATTTTAGTTTCTCCTTGTTGCTGAACTTGAAGCCGCAACTCTTTTACTGCCATTGGCATTATAATGGTGTGTACCTATAATGGGCATGTCATAATCACAGAGAATCAACTCCCTTCTTTCTACTAAACCAAAACATGGTTGTCATTAGCCTTATCCCATAATGCTCCTATCTTTCTGAGTACAAATCCTCGAAGTTGATCCATGTAGATTTCTTTCTATGGTACCTAATTTAGAAATCCCAATCTTCCTGTAATTTATGTTCTTGTTGACTGGTGCAACAATCAGAACCAGGTTCTGATAAACCTAGAGCATGCAACAAATTGTAAGAACCTATTTCCGGCTAAATCCTGCGACAACAATTGCCGCCTTTTTCGAACTAAAGATCATGAACAGTTTTAACCCTCTAAAAATATAAACTCTGCCACTTCTCTTAGTCATTGTGACACATTTTTAACTGCTTCTTTCTTACGATAATAGAAAACATGATATTAGAGGCAAGCAATTAAAAGCATATACTCTTCACAAATTTCACAGATGATTTTGTTTTTATCCACAATCTGACCAATCCAACTAAATATAAAAGCAATGTTTGTGGAGTTCGTTGCACATGGATTGAATTTACCGTTCACAGCACACATGGGGTTTGCTGCACACAGATTAAAAGTATAGTTCACGATCTCGTGGAGTTCATTGTTGTTTAAAGGCGCCTAGTTTCCGCGCTCCAGGAAAGTGTGCCACAGCTCCATTTGATACAGTTTCCAGCAGTGTTTCATAGTATTCAACCAGTACTTTCCATCCACCGGGACACATGAAGCCATCCGGTGGATCCTTTCTGTTCTGTGCAAGATCTCGCATCTGTATGACCCAACCGAATCATTTTAGTATCATTTGAACAGTCATTTATCACATGTAAACGGTAAGAGTTACCTTTGTGCCAGAAATGAATACAAAATCTTGAGGCCTGTATGGATCGAAGAAATCCATTTTCTGCTTCTTTACGTTGTACGCAGCAACCTGAAGTCATCCGAAAACAATAACCAACCACGCCAAGCCCCAATACATGAAATATTTGATGTTATAATGTTACAATGGGCAAAAAAATGCTGAGGTCATGATCACTACTGACAGATAAGCAGAAAATGGTAATTTGGTAATATACCTAGCAAGATTTCAAAAATGCCGACGTTCCCTAATAATCGAGCTCTTCTTGAAAACCTTAGGTACCATTAAAATGTAAATAATGACCATGATCGACCCCAGACTTGGATGGGATTTCTTTTGGACAATAAAATAGTTGCCATTATAATGGTTGTTATTAGCCTATATAATGGGAAGTAATGGATAATAATGATAAGATAAAAGTGTAATTTGATTATGTCAATACAGACTAAAATATTATTATTTGAACTAACAGAATTCAATTTAAAAATATTATTTTAAGCAGATAAATGATGAAAATATCAGATTGCATCCATCATTCTTATGACAAAACAAATGTTATAATGGGATAGCAGCAAAGTTGTGGCCATTGGCTCAAACGATTCCACCTAAATAACTTAATAGGAAAAGAAAACAATCTAAGAGAATGTTGAGAAACTTGTCAGCTTAGAAATTCCATTAGACTTGAGAATCAAATAGGACTATTTGCAAATTTATTTGTAAACTTGAGGAAATCAAGACTCCAATAATGTTAATATGTACTACTATTCAAACTTCTACAAGTCTCTCTCTCTCTATCTATCTATCTCGCCCCACCCACCCCACCCCCAACTTTGAGAAAGAGAGTCGAAATTGGATACTGATCCAATTGAAAAAGATTGCATAAAACCATCGAGGTATGTCACCATTTCCTGCATCCAATTCTACGCATACACATAAAGCAAAACATTACATAGAATGCACATGCAAACTGTCTTGGATGTCTGAATTGCAAGTCTTAGACTGGAAAAATCTTAACGTGTCAGTCAGCATACCTTGAATGGAAGAATGTTCAGCTTCTCAAGTCCTGGAGCCATACTCAGAACTTTCTTTCCATGATCAGCATCATAGAGGTCCCTGTCTTCTTTTGGGTGCTTCATACCGGCTGGGTCTCTGCCCACAATGTAGAAGTTTGCACCAGCATTTATCCGAGACTTTGCATGCCACTGCACCTCAGTCGGACCAGCATAATGCATGGGAGAGGGAAAGATTGCAACTACTGTTGTCTCTGGGTCAAGAACACCCTCCTCAAGGACCTGTAATAAACCAGGGGAAAGAAAAACAATTTTTAGTTCTCACGAACTAACCAAAAGCATCCAGATGAACATGCAGGCTTTAAAAAAAAAAAACAAAGGAAGGAAGAAAAGGATTACTCAGAATTTCAATTACATGTTATTGGGTTAACAAAATTCGGTCAACCAAATAAATGTCAATTTTGATGCAGCAATGAGATGAATAATAAGAGCTTAACGCTATAAATTGCTATTACTACAAGAGATAAGTATCTGATAATATAATGAGTAAGAACCTTTTCATGTTGCTTCATTCTCCAACTAAGTGGTACATCATCTGCTTTGGTGAAGCCCCCCAGAGGATGAAGCAACAGAATTGGGTTTCTGTAGCCCATTTCTAGAAGACGTTTACGTGTGTCTGTCATGAGCAAAGCATGCCCATTATGTACAGGATTACGAAGCTGGAAAGCAAACACTGCATCAGCATTGCGTCTCAAAAATTCTTCACGAAGTTCTACAGGTGACAGCCGATACTGATCAAGACCATCATTGTACTTGATTGGCTCTATAACTTCCAAATCTCCTCCAATTAGCCAGTTTCCAGCATTTTTAATAGCTTCCTTAATATATGGCAAGCCTTCAGCAGTTGTTCCCCAAGTTCTTGCAATTCGTTCTTCTTTGTTATGCTTATAGATCTCAATGCTGAAAACGAAAATAGCTATAAACATAAGCTAAAAATTTATAATGAGATTAACGAAAAACATTAGTTAAATCTTAACACATTTCACACACCTGCAAACATGAAGATATTATAGAAAATTATGATGTTATTTCAACTAAGAGGGTGAGCCTTGGCGCAACAGTAAGGTTGCTCCATTATGACCTGAGTATCAAGGGTTTGAAGCACAGAACCAGCCTCTCTACTCATGAGGGTAAGGCTGCATACATCCAACCGACCACAGACCCCACAATAGCAAGAGCCTCGTGCAGCCTGATACACTGTCTGAAATCTTGGCAATTGTTATAGTTTATCAATGTAACAGGTAGTTTTTCTGGAAGGATCTGCTTTTCATTGCGATAATGTCAATGCTGCAGAATGGGGGAGACACGCAGACCAAGTATCCTCTTTTTCATCTTTTTTTTTCTGGACTCATGCCTAGCACGAAACTCATACATTCACAACCGTTGCTCTAGAAAGAAAAGTTCCATGACCATTCCCAATGAAAAGGCATAGAAACAAATGTCTAAAACAAAAGTAATTGGAACCCTGGATGTCTTGGGGGGAAATTACAGCAAGAAACCAGGCAAACCGATAATAAAACATATACTCCAGGCTACAAAGGGAACGAAGCATGTCATGCTTACATGTTTGACAAATAAAGCCAAGTTAGACTCATGTATGACCTAAATCTTTAATGAATTATAGGAAACCACCATTAGGGTCCTATCAGATATCTAGAATCATGTCATCGATTGAAAACAACAAGTTAGATATAAGGACTAACCAGTATGGGAAAGAAAAGGACATGACAAAAGGAAAGATGAAGTAGCAGAGAAAGGGAAGACTTTAAAATTAGCTGCCACTGAGTAAATAAAACAGACCAGTGTTGGTGAAGCTTTCATAATCTTAAAGTCACTATATCTTGGCTTAATTAAGTTTACTAAGTTTACTTCTTTTTTTTTTTGAGAAAAAGAAGGGTTGAGATGCCCACCCTAATTTCATTAAGATGATAAAATGGTAGTACAGATATCAGTTTATCAAGTTTACGAAGTCAATGATTGAAGAATTATATTTGAAACAAACTAGGTAAAAATGAACACTAGATATTTAAACCAAATGAACCCACAATCCAAGATGAATTTGAACTGATATCTTCAAACATGTTACAAGATAAGCATATCAAACATTAACAAGGATTTCTCATAATATACAACTTGTCGATGCTTCAAACTTAGATATGCATAATACAAGATTGATCCGATCGGGGAGAAGGAAGAATTCGTTCAACCCGTCAACTCAGATCTCTCAAAAAAAAATTAGAAGAGGATGGAAGGAATCTTGAAAGTAAGGTTTATGACCCATTTTCTTTCATTAACTCTCCACATCTCCTAAACTGAGGTACATAGCTCCTATTTATAATTGTAGCGAGGTTCTCCCCTTTTCATAATTTGGGTTGGATTCCTTTCCTAGTTCGAATAGGACTAGGTATCTTAAAATAAATATAATTAATAGAAAAAATTTTAAAAAAAGCTAAAATTCTTGAAGAGGTAGACCTCAACTTCTACATCAACTCTTCCTTCTATTGCTCCGCTTGATTCTTCTCGGATAAAAAGCTATGCCCGATCAAAGTCTTACCCAAAAAAAAAGAATTAGTTTGACTAGCCTGTTTCAGGGCCTAAACGATGGAATTTCAATTTGATTCCACCCAGGGGGTTGGCCAAAAGTTGTAGATCTTGAAAAGCTACTCAATTTCAAGAACAAAGATCATCTCAATCGAGCATTGTATGACCAAGTTATAACCTTCGGAAATTTGGCTTGTAACTTAGCTGGCAGATCTAGCTTTTGGATCCTATCCATTCCTGTTCGTAGTGACCAAAATGTTTCACATCGAGCTTGGTTATCTCCTTCAATTTTCGTAATAGCCAAAGTAATCCACATCGAGTTTGGTGATTATTCTAGATATCTGTAGTGGCCAAAGTACTCCACATCAAATCTAGTAATTCTCCTGAATACTCGTAGTAGCTAAAGTGTTCCACATCGAGTTTGGTGATCCTCTTGGATCCGTAGTGGCCAAAGTGATCCATATCAAGTTTGATGATTCTCCTAGATACGCGTAGTGGTTGAAGTGGTCCATATTGAGTTTGGTGATGCTCCTATATCAAAACTTTCCTTGTTTAGGAGATTTAGCTCCTGCTAAATCAAAACTGAAGATGGAGAAACGCCTGCTTTCCTGTCTCATAGTTGAACCACTAAGTTTTGCTCGGAGACAGAGTTGGTGCTTGTGTTGAATGCATTGCCAATCGAGACACGATCTTGATGAGTTGGGCTATCTTCTCCTCTAATTGTGTGAGGCGTTCGATCGTCTCACCATCTATTGAAGTAGAACTAATAGTCATACTCATCGTTATCCTTCAATGTACTTCAAGCACAGATCGTCCTTCTTCTGATTGCTTGTACCGTTCGTGCATTTGGATCATACGCTAAAACTCCCATAGATGTAGAGGACCAAAGCTCTAAATACCAACTTGATCTGATCAGATCAAATTGGAATTCCACCAAGTAAGAGCATGACTCTAATACCACTTGATTCGATCGGAAAGAAGAAAGAATTTCTTCTACCCACTTAACTCGGATCTCTCAAAAAAAAATTGAAGATGGAAGGAATCTTGAAAGTAGGACTTAAGTCTCTTTTTCTTTCATTGATTCTCCACACCTCCTAAACTAAGATACATAGCCCCTATTTATAATACTAGCTAGGTTCCCCTTTCAAAATTTGGGTTCGATTCTTTTTCTATTCAAATAGGACTAGGTACCCTAAAATAAATATGACTAGTAGAAATATTTTAGAAAAAGCTAAAATTTAAAAATATTCTAAAAAAAATTTAAAATTTTTAAAGAGATAGATCTCGACTTCTACATCAACTCTGCCTTCTGTCGCTCTGCCTAATTCTTCTCGGATAGAAATCTATGCCCGATTAAAATCTTATCCGAAAAGAAAACTATCGGTTTGATCAGCCTTTTTTGGAGCCTAAATAATAGAATTTCATACCGATTCAACTTTGGGGGTTGGCCAAAAGTTATAGATCATAAAAAGCTGCCCAATTTTTTTAAAAAAAATATTATCTCAATCGGGCATTATATGACCAAGTTGACCTCCAAAAGTTTGGCTCGTGATTTGGCTTTCTAATGTGGCGGATTTCGCTCCTAGATTTTATCCAGCCCTGCTCGTAGTAGCCAAAGTATTCTACATCGAGTTTGGTGATTCCTTCCGATAGTCGTAGTGGCCAATATGATCCGCATCGAGTCTGATGATCATCCTAAATATTCATAATGGCCAAAGTAGTCCACATCAAGTCTAATGATCCTTCTAAATACTCGTAGTAACCAAAGTATTCCACATTGATTTTGGTGATCCCTTGGGATATTCGTCGTAGCCAAAGTGATCCATATCGAGTCTAGTAACCCTTCTGGATACTTCTAGTGGCCAACTGGCACATATCGAGTCTGATGATTCTCCTAGATCAAAGATTGATTAATTTCAAATCACAACAAAATGAAACATTTGACGTAGAACATTTTATTAAATACAACCCATACTTCAATGTTAACTTGATATACATGACTCCTATGCATCATTCAGTTATTATTTGAATTGGTGCAATTCATGACCCTTAAGTCATGATTGACCACATACCAATTAGTTTGTCAAAGACAACTTTCCAATTACGTGTTAAAACATAGGTTTCCAAAATCCACATTGACAAGTGAATATTTTTTCTCAACATTATAATCGCATTCTACTAATGTCAACATTTTTTTTAATAGCAATGAATACATTAAAGATATTATTCAAGAATGAAATCACCAAAATAAGCTACACAGAAACCAGAAGTCTACACTATGATCATAAACCACAACAATCAATGCAAGCTATAGCATATCAGCCAAACTTAAGTACTACCAAACATGAAACAGAAATGTCCCACCGACATCTGTGGATTTCCCAGCAATAAGAATCCCAACAAAGCCCTTGCGTACATTGGAAACCAATTATAAGCGTTATTACTGAATCAATCCGAAACATCAACCATTACAGTTACCAGAGAAGCTGAAGTAACTAAAGCAAGAAGGAAGCTCAATTTTACAACAACAACAACAACAAAATCCTATCAACATCTTAACATCAATGAGTTGAATAAATAAAGAAAAAACTAGTCATCACTTAAGCAGTAGAAATCATGAAAACCATCCATAAGCATAAAAAATAAAACGGCAGTAAGCCCACTATTCAGCTATTCTCATAGCTAAAAACATAATTTTGCACTGTATAAGCTATTTATGAACATAAGAAAGGCCATACAGATTAGTTAGAACACTGGCACTAGAAAACAACAAAAAGGAGAGAATTTTACGAAGAAAAAAGGCAACAAAAATCTCTTACTCGCTTAAGATGGCGACCAGCTTGTTGTTGGCATCAACGAGAGCGACCTTGCGCTGGTTCCCGATGGCCTTCTTCTGGGCGTCGTCGATAGCGAGCACGATGGGGATCGACATGTTGACGACCGACCCGTCAGGGAGGCGGAGCGAGTTGAAATGAAGTGCTTGGAGGAACTCGGATTCCCTCATGAACCCTTGGAGGGGGCTCGCCCACCCCTCGCTGAGCACATGAACCCACTCGAGATCGACCCGCGAGAGCCTGACCTTGGGAAGCGCCGCCGCCTCCCTCCGCCGGCCCTCCCTCGCCGGACCCGCAGGCACCACCAGGTTCACCAGCTGCCCCTCGTCGGGCTCGATGAGGCCGCACGCAATTCGGCGGCTCCGGATGGCCCTCGCCGCCCGCCGGGGGGCGGCGAAGAGGGGGAAAGAGAGTCGGGAGCGAGGGAAGGGATCTGATTTGAGGGTATTGGGGAATGGGGTGGTTGGTATTGGGGTTTTAGCGAGGAAGGTCACCATGGACGCCATTAATGGAGGAAAAAAATTGGAACTTTTTTGGCTCACTTTCTTCCCTCTTTTTGTATCTTCTTGAGCGCTTGGGGGGTATTTTGGGAAGAGAGGGGGAGGTGCAGTTTGGGAATTTGGGAGGGATAGTTGGAGTTAATGATTACAAGGGAGTGTGAAGGTACTTATAGCAATGTGAGAGGGAGGTATGGGGACGCATTTACGGATGTGTTCAAATTTATTCATGGTTAGATGATGAATCTGGTCCCGTTTTGTGGGTATATCCTTAGTGCTGGCAGCTGGCCCGGGGATGGGGACGATTAACAAATTGGCTTCGAGTTCTTGTGCTTGGGATTTTGTTTTCCAAAAAAATAAAAAGTTTAGGTTGGAGTGATGGAGTCTATCACGTGGCCTCAATGAACGCTTCCTTGATGCTTCTCTCTTTTGAATTCAGAGGCGGCGGCGGCGGCGGCTTCAAGACTGTTAACGATTGAGTGTTATGGATAATTTGGAGATACGACTTTATTATATATCCCTGTTACAGTCAAGGAAGGTCAAAAATAAATAACTAAGGCCATGTCCAAATAAGATTTATTTGTACATATAAAATAGTCACATGCACGACCATATAACGACTCCAAACAGACCTAACAAAAGGAGGAGTATTGCCGGTTATCATCACTGAGAATTCTATGCGAGTATTTAGTCCCATATCAGCTATGTTTAAGAGGTCATGGCAGGGCAAGGATACCAATTCATTATCTTTTTACTAAGTTTTTGGGGATGGACTTATAAGAATGATCATGGACCGATCATAATGCTGCTGATTCGATTTGAATATATTTGGATCCTTAGCATGACGAAAATTTCAGAACTTAAACGGAAGAGTATGTGAGAATATATGCAGGCGTGTATTTAGTCCATATTAGTTATTTGCCGAAAAAAATTTAGGTACTTATACAGAACTAAAGAATCTTTCGGCTAGCCATTTTGTATTAGGTCCTAGATTGCTACATCATCACTTGAAGTTAGAAGGCCACTGCCAATCTAATAAAGGTTTATTCCTTGGACAATTAACTTCTCAAGTCACAGTGAATGAATGAGTTAGCAATCAAAACCAATTCTCAGAAACTTCATTGTTCAATTTCTGGTTTTTCGTATACTCAATTATTTCAATGAACTGAATGTTGCATATGGAGAAATGCCTGAGTCAGGACATGAAGTCAGCGTGACAAATATGAATTAGAATAACAAATTAAATAAGTACATGAACTTGTGTTTTGATGCCATGTTGAGCAATAATTGAGCCTAAAATCTTAAGCTAATATACAATGGGTTAACAATGTGTGTTAGTCTTAACACTACAAAGATGGTTCATTTCTTCATCTATATACCCTTTTAAAAATTATATTGATGAATATCTGTTTAATGATTTAGACATATTTGTGAGTAATATCCAGTGAGTAATGAACAAGACTTGGTTAGTATATGTTTGTATTCACTCATATTTCTGCGATTATCTTTCTTGGTTATATTGGCCTCATTATTGCCTACCCGACCACTAATGGTGGAAGGAGTCATGCTTCCATGTCAAATGCTAGTTATTATTCGCCCACTGAAACATTTTATATTTATTGTTCCTTCTCCCTCCACTTTAATTAGATGGTGCATGCCTGCTGTGGTTCCTTATTGCTCTCTCCTCAAGGAAAAAATTGAAGACCTTAAATCCATGAAGGGGTCCATTGTAGCTTTTTCCATGCTGACTCTTGTACCTAGCAAGAGTTCATAAAAAAATGATACCTATCACTCCTAGGTGAATTGCCCTAGCACCAAGCTGCTAGAGTGATGGCATTTGTTTTTTTGCCCAATCTTTTGAAGCACTTTGTATCATTGGTGACATAATGGGCATTATTTGTAAAGCAACTAAACCAATGTTCAGAAACATGAACAAGTGCAATTGCAATGTGATTGAGCGATCCGGCCCGTCATGCGCTCGAATTCAACACAATTTGTGAGTCGATGGAAGGTTATGAATGCACACCACTGCGACTATTGGCAATCAAACATTCAAACCCGGCATAAACTAACTTAATAATGACCCACATATATTCCAAGATAGACTTGCAAATTGAGACACATTTGTAAAATAAGTGAAACAAAGGTCAAGTTCCTCAATCAAATGCTAATTCAAGTTATATCTTGTTTGGATCATCATCAAGCCAGATTCAAACCCAAGACAGCCTATTGGTGCCACTTATTTCATCTGTTCAAGCCCAATTTATGGTTTAGATATATAGCATGCAATGTATCATGCCAGTTTTCTGTGCATTTAAAATTTGTACAACTCTATATCTTGCTCTGTCTGCACTTGATATTCAAAATGAGTTAGACTTTAGTTTAAACCATGGCCTAGTACTGTGACAACCAAAAGCCCAGTCTTGTTTACTCCAGGCCCAGCCCACTAAAAGTGTTGTGGCAGATTGAGTCCAGCTTTAATCTCTACCTTTTTTCAAATACCATGTGATATTAAACAGAGCTCGACCGAAACTAGGCCTAATCACGCTCAATTTCAAATTGGTCTCAAGCCCGGTTTTCGAAACCAATTTTGATTCTTTTACTATTTGATTGAGTCTAATTCAAGCTTAATTTTAAATCGAGCCAAAAAGGAGTGTAGTCGATTCGCATGATTACTCAAACCAAGTCAAAAATCAATTCAATGTTGTATCAATTATCAACTTGTTTAGACTGTATCTTGAATACCTAACTATTTAACAAATATAGGTCAATCTAAAGATGAGGAACTACATAAACAAGTGCCATATGCACTGATGATTGATTGGGGTGGAGCCTATTACCACTTATTCAGGAGAGAATGGAGCATGACTCAGAAACTATGGCCTAAGAAGGGTGTGTGAGCAAGCCCCAGCAGGATTAGCCAAGAAAAAAGATGAAAAAGAATACCTGTGATCATTGGTGTGCTTGTCTCTGTTGCTCTTTATTCCGTCCACTATTGGCATGGTTTCTACGGATGAGATGTGGACAATGCACTAACTTTTGTTTTTTTTTAAGCTGGTTTGTAATTGATTATTGCCATGACACAGAGGGTAAAAGTTAGCATGATATTTATATTTCTATACATTATGAATTTAAATGTATGGTTAGAGAGTTGATCTTTTTTCATTGCTGCAATATAATGTAACCTTATAATATGTGTACGTATATATATGTATGTATGTATAAATGTGTATGTATATGTGTTATATTGCTTCACTTAATATATTAGTTATAGCAATCACCAATCATCAAGCACATTACCATTATGAGATGCTCTTGTGAGTCATTTTTGGTTAGCCTCATAGCCAAATAGACTAGTAGATCTTGGTTTCCAAAAGCTAATATTTTTGTACAAGTAAGGTTGCGAGTGATGAATTAGATACTAATAATAAATTATCTGCTAATTAACTGAAATTGATGTGATCGTTCAGCTAAGGACTCTAAAAGAAAGATGGAGGAAAACAAAGTAGTTAAGAAGCATACGTCTGGTTGATTGTGATTAGAATGAAAACAAATTACTATAGGAGAGGCAAAATATGTAACATATACACAAGTATAAATAGTGTATACTATATTCGGTTATTACAAAAAAGTTCATGTAATTAATTCTTAGCCATTTACTATTGTTAATAAGTGCATTTTGAAGATGAACCCTTTATAAATGATCCAATTAAAAAATATGATGATCTATGGCTTATTTGTGATAATGATTAAGAAACTAAGATGTAGCAATGTTCAATGACTTATTTGATCTTTATTATCCTGATTATACTTATGATAACATGTGAAAAAAGTCGATACTAGTATGTCTTTATATTTTGACAATGTTCTATATAATACCTCCATACGATGTTTAATATCACCTTGAGTTGGAATTATCCATGACATTCTATGTAATATTATTATATTCAAAATATAAACTAAACATTTATCCAAACTAGTAGAACTTCAATTTTCCAAAAAAAATAATGCACATGAATCACCAAAAAAAAAGAATGCATGATTTTCTTTTTTATAAAAAAAAGGAAAAATATCTAAAGAGGGGAGGGAATGATAGGATGCTTAATTTAGTTTCTTAAGTTTGATTTGATTTATATGAGTGATTCGAGAGAAGAAAGAATTTTCTCAACCCACTCAACTCAAATCTCTCAAAGTAAATTTAGAAAAAGATGAAAAAAATAGCAAAAGTAGAGTTTAGGTCCTCTTTTCTTTTATTGATTATTAAAAAATTGATGTACGTAGGTTCTATTTATAATAGTGAGGTCCACTCTTGCACAATTCAAGTTGGGTTCTTCTCCTAGTTCGAATAGAACTAGCTTCCCAAAAATAGACCTGACTAGTAAAAATAAATTCGAAAAAGCTAAAATCTCATAGGAGATATATCTTGACTTCTATATCAATATTGCCTTCAGTTTCTCCACCTATTTCTTAACGAATTGAAAGATACGCTTAGTCAATATCTTTTTTATTAAAAAAAAATAATTTGAGCTTGATCACTAGCTACACAACATCCTTTAAGAGGCAATATCACATCATAAAGCTCTAAAATTTTATTTGATTTGAAAAAAAAAAAATTATCCCAATCAAGCATTATATGACCAAGTTATGGCCTTCAAAAGTTTGGCTTGTAATTTATCTTTCGACGTATAGGATGTCGCTCTTGGACCTATCCAGCTTTATCCATAGTAGCTAAAGTGATCCACATCAAGTTTAGTGATTCTCCTAGACCAAAGAATTTAGTTTACAAGGAGTCCAAGTTTATTAAAGATTGGCAAACTTATAATTTCTATTTTGCTTTTTCTTATTATTGTAGGACAAGTATTTATAAATTTACAAATGTGTAGTCACTAGAGGCCATCTAAACAATAGATCAATTTAATAAAATTAATCAAAAAACTTCTGGAGCTACCAATCCCCTCAAAAAGATCAAGTATCTTTGATTTTCCTCTATTTTCTTCTTTCTTTATCTTTTCCTTCAAAATAATTCGGTTCCTATCAAGAGCAATATGATAAATCCCATAAGAAGCCCCAATTAGATGGGTGAAAGTCACTGAAATCAAAGATTCCAGGTATGTTTTGTGTTCCAATATCTAATTTGTTTTCCTAACTAGGCCAAGTCTAAAACCAAATTCATGATAGTTTAGTAACATTGGAATAACAACATAGAATGCCTTGTTTGTTCAAATTGTTTTAATCAATTGGAATGCAATGCATAATTGGATTGGTAATATAGCAAGCACCTATATTTAGTCGCATTGGTTCATGCCTATTATAAAAATTTAAAGTAATAATCGCCTTGGCCTAAACCAATCCCAAGATGCTAGCAACCTTGGAAAATGCTTTAACAAAACATTTTATCTACCTTTATGACTAGACCTCCATCTTAATTGTCGATAAACATGGATCAAATTCAAACAAATATTTGAAAACTAGTGAACATGTCAACTTAGCTGAATAAAATTGGCAAAATTAGACCCAATTTATCAAAGCATGTTGCAAACTGAAAACTATGTATTTAATGAGAATTTTTAAATTATTAACCAATACTAAATTTGTTATTAAAGGAATTCAAGTTAGGCCATTATTATTCTAAACTCTACAGGACTTAAATCGTTTCTTTGTAGACCTTGTTTCTTAATCTCTATGATCAAATGGCCCAACAATTATTTTTGATTGGCCTATCTTCATCAAACAACTATTAGACTCGCCAACACTATCCACATTAACTCTGCCCAACCCAACTCACTAATTGACCATGATACAAATGCTTGAAAAAGACACAAGTCACACACCCAACTCATAAAAGAATGGGCATAAATACTTGATTTTTATAATATGCATCAATGAAATTAGCTAAGTCAAAAATTGCAAATGGAAAAACCCAAGACCCCTCTATCTCTAGAATTCTTAGGATGAGGTGACAAAGATATGATTATGTGGAATATTGACACTTATTCTTTAGAAGAAGACCCAAATAAAAAGGATCAGATCTAGGTTTCTTTGACTGCTCCACTACTTTTGAAATCCAATGTCATAAGAGATGAGAGCTGCACCATTCATTTCTTAGTTTTTTTTTGCTTAGTTAAGATGTTGTTTGAATACTTGCAACAAGGTGCAAGTGAACACCAGTTGCAAAAGATGGTTATTTTATGATGTTTGGATACTTGTATTTTATATTTTCTTGTGTATTTGAAGTTGTATTTGGGCCTTAGTTACATCATCTTATCTTATAGGAAAATTAGTTGCAGGATAATATAGCAAGTGAGGTGCCCTTATACTTCAATCCAGCACATCGGTTGGGTATTGTTAATGCATTAGCATCACTTTTTAGAGGGTTAACTTTCGCATAATTGTAAAGCTGCATCATGACCTCGGCATCACAGGTTTGAAATATGGAGACAACTTTACCACATTATAGGATAAAGCTGCATACATCTGCCCCATCCCAAACCTGCAATAGTGATAGTCTCGTACATTAGGCACCTCTCTTTTTTACCATTATTTCTATTGGATTCTACACGTTTACTCTTCTCTCATGCATAGATCCAAACCCTAGCTTCCTTCAATTGTTATCTCCCCCACCCCCAACCCTTTCTTATTGTCCTTCTCCTCTTATCCTCTTGTTCATCCCTCCTATCCTATAGCCCCAGTTGAGACCCCTCTCTTCCTTCCTATCCTCTATGTGCCCGATCGGCATCCCCATGCCTTGATCATTAGCTCTAGGATTAAAAGCCCAAACTTTAGACTCAATTTGTATCTAAACTTTAACCACATACCCATTGCTCTTTCCGAACATAGCCATAGTATTTTGGAGCTTCTCCATGGCCGTCATCCTCAAGGCTTTGCTAAATCGACTCTAGATCTTGTAACTCTATCTCAAAGTCGTGAACCCTAACCCCAATTTGCATCAAAACCTTACCTTCACTTTTCACCAATCTGCAACCTATTTACTTTATGATTTCTCATTATCTTATATATTTAAACACCCTTTTGTACCAATATGATTGATCTACAAAGGATCAAGCATGGAGACATAGAGAGCCTAAGTTATTAAGGATCCTCAATGATATAAGCTTCTAGAATTGATCTAAAGCATCAAAGATTGGAACTTAAGAGCTTCTATATATGTTACTTTTCACATATATTCTAGCTGCTTGTTCGATGAATTTCTTCTTTAACGTATATTAACTTGACATGTTGCCTCTATGTCCTTGGTAAGTTTTACTGATTTGGATGGATATAATGGCACCATGAGCATTTGAAGGATTAGAAGAAAAGAAATTTATTTCTATATAATTAGAGGTAGTTCTATTAATTACTTTCTACTTGCAAAACAACTAATTCATATTTTGTATGATGCATGTATTATTCTAGTTTTCATTAGAAATTGTTGAAAACTAGTTGGAAATAAATTAAAATATAAATTTTATATCAAAATGGTTCATATGCAATATATTCTCTTGAATTTAATTTTTTCCATTAGAATGTAGTTTAGAGTATAAAAGTTTATTGGACCGAATTGTTATAGCCCTTGGTAGTTTTATACAACATTTTGGTGTAGTCTTAACACTCCATTTCAAGGATGATTGGATGTTCCTAGTTATATAAACAAACAAGTAAACTTTAGTTATAGCTTCCAATTACATTTAAACAAATAATAAAAGGTAGGTTGTTGCGATTCTAATCTCTATGAACCAAATACTAGATTTATTAGTCCATCCCATGTAAACCTAACTACAAGTATGTGGGACCTTTAGGTATCTAGATATCACCTAAGTAAAAACCAACCATCCTAGAGAAAAAAAAAGATAGGATAGAAATTTTTTTATTTTAAATATCAAAATGTGACAATTATTTTCTATCACAATTGTAATCCAATAAGCCAAAATTCATTAAATGGAAGGATATTACTCACCAATAATTTAAAATAAATGAAATAGTTTTTCTTTTTAATTTTTTGTTTCCTTTTACTTTATTTTCGAATCTTTTTTTATTTCAGTCTATTTGACCATCCAACTCCCATTCCTTACATAACTAGAAAAATAACGAGCTTTATTTCATTGGGTTGAACACACTACTGATCTGAAGATTAACTAATGGGAAATAAAGTCATAAAAAACACCTTTATCTCAATTTAATGGAGTTTTGATTTTTGTCCTATTATTTCAAACAATAAGTTTGATAGTATAATTTCATAATAGGGAAATTAAAAACCCCATCCTTTTATTTTGACTGTCGTCTTTCATTTAGCCTAACACAAGTACCTTTATGCTGAGTCCTCTACACACAATTTAGCCTGTTTTACTTATAAACTAGGGATTGAAAAATAGATATCTACACTAAGGATCAAGAACAAAATTCCTAATAAATAAGTATGTAAAATGTCAATAAATCCAACAAGAAGACCTAAACTTCTCCTTCATGGCATGGCTATTTCTTACTTGTCATTTATTACTAAAGAAATATCATGAAGTATCTGCGAAATCACCTACTAGTTTCATTCATTATGGCATTGGGGTGGTTTTGGAAAATATCAAAGTTTAGGGTTTGTTTAGAAAAAGAAAAATCCTCACAAATAACTTTTAAATTTAATACATTTTATTTATAATTTGAATTTTTATAGATTATTTCCTGAAACCTATAATATTTGTATATTGATTCTTTTATTTTTTTTATATTTACATAAAAATATCTATAAAATTCCTTATTGATACAAATTGGTCCTTCCGCTAATTTTAATTAATAAAATCTTGGTTAGACTTAACTAGGATTATATGTGGACCAAAATGCCATTGACGTAATAGTGGATGAGGCTTGGGACTTAGCCTATTCTTGTTCACTTTTCTCTCTTCTCTACTTCACCCTCCTCTTGCTTGGGACCTAGCTGCTATGGGACCAATGGTGGTGGGACATAGGTCAAGAGATTGGCTAATAGAAAATGTGAGTGCTGGGAGCAAGATATCTAGAAAATATGAAATTAACACCATTAAAAAATATAAGTAAAATATTCTTTTAGGCTCTAGTTAATTTAATCTGAGAGAGATAGAAGCAATAAGTTGGAAGGTTTTAGAGATTAAATTATAAATATAGAAAGATAGGGATTAATATATAAATATGAAAAAGATTTTGAGGACTACTCTACAAAACAAACTTATGATTTGAACTTCTCAGCAAGCAGCTTATATAAACTTTAGGATACCTTTTGTGCACTTAGAATTTGTTTATACCCTCTATGCTACCATAGACACTAAAAGAAGCAAGTCCCAACTAATAATCAGTTCGTAAAATTATAATCTTATGCAATATTTAATCATGTCAAAATTAAGAATTTAGAGTCAAGACATAGCATTATAGCCTTGGGCACTTAAAATAATTTCACTAATATGCTCTTTGACTTAAAATTCTAAATAATCATTAACATCCAATGCATAAAGATGTACACTTAGACATTCCGTTCATCTTCCTTAAACATTGGACCAAATTTTTGCTAAATCTAGTGGAGCCACCAATCTCATGTTCTCATTTATAGTTGGCCTAAGAATGAAAGAACCATGGTACAAACCCCAACTGGATGAGCGTATGACACATACATGGGAAAAATTATAAGGTTCTGTCTTGAATGCTAGAGCATCCTATTTGTGTAACATTTTCACACAAGGGGAAGGGTTTGAAGAGAGAATGGAAGGAAGCATAGTTTGGAAAACACAAGGCAATGAATAGATCGAGCAATTGTGTGGTTTTCTATGATTTGAGAAATGACATTTCAAAACAATATTTATTATCCAAACAACTTGAGCTTGAGGTTGCAAGACTTTCGTCATTTCTCCCACTTTTCTTTCTTTCCTTTCTCAAGTTAGCAAATTCCACGTGCATGAAGGATATCTCATGGATAGGGTGGACTCCATCGAATATGTTCAAGTTGAAGTCAGATTTGTTCTTGATAATTTGATGATGTTTGAATAAATCTAATGTGTTTATCAATAATAAGACCTTTGGAGCTAGAAGTGTATATGTGTGATATGTTTCCAAGTACTAGATATTAATACGAGTAACTTGAGACACTTTTTTCCTTTTTAATTCACTCAATAATTTCAGCAACTCAATGCTTCTCTAAGCTATATCACCACCTACTAGTGCCAAAGAAAAACCATTTTCCTAGAAATATGAGGACATCAGCGAGCATAGCAAGCATGGGGATTATGGATCAATCCAACACTAAGCTAAGGATGACTAGATTGGAGTTAACTAGTCTGGTGAAGTAGTAGATCTACCATCCTATTACCGTAGACAGCCAAAATTGGTCCCAAAATGAAAATGAAAAGCTAGATCTAAGCAAAAGAAAGTATGATTAGGTTGGATATCTCGGTTGGTGAGGCAGTGAATTTACCAGGGACAACCAAAATTGGTCATAAAATCAGTCCAAAAAAAGGCTAGATCTAAGGAAAAAAATGGATGGTCCCTATCCTCTCTGGGTAGCCACCAACAAGAGGATTCACTTTTCTAAGACTTATTTTGAAAAATCATGATTTAGTATAAATGATTGATTTTATATGAGAATGTTTGGATTTTCTAAAGGCAATAAACCTATGTATTCTGATTGATGAATATGATGTGCATTTCTGATTGAGAACTTATCCTATGACCTTCAATGATATACCTTATAGCTAGTTGACTTCTTAATTAAGTGTTGGCCAGCAAATGTTATGATTCGTTTCATTGAGAACCATTTAAGTATTATTTTGCCATCTGGATTTTCTAAAGGTAATAAAACTATTTATCTTATTCTTAACTGATGAATATGATGTGCATTATGGTGATTTTTTTTTCTCTTTCTGATGTACAATGTGTATTAGGGGTTTAATTATTGGATTTAAGAATTTATTCGATGGCCTTCAACGCAATGCCTTATAGCTAGTTGACTTTCGAAGAAAACATTATCCATCAAATGATCTGATGCACTTGATTTAAATCATTTAAGTACGTATTATTGTCCTCTAAGTACCATGAATGACTTAATTAATTAGTCTTCATCCCCATGGACTTATGTATTGCTAATGATTTAGAACCATTCAAGTATTGTAATCCCATTTGGATTTTCTAAAGATAATAAAACGGTCTACATGATGAACGTTACGTTGTTTTTTTTTTCCCCTTTTGATGTACAATGTACATTTGGAGTTCAATCATTATAATTGACAATTTATCCGACATTCAATGGCACGCCTTATATTTAGTTGATTTTTGAAGTAAGCATTGGCCATCAAATGAGATGATATGCTTCATTTAGAGCCATTCAAGTATTCTTGTCCTTCAACTACCATGTACGACTTAATTAGTCTCCAACCCCATGGACCAACATTACTTTTACAAGAACACCAATCTCCATCTCTAGCCTTCTGCTTACATAGAGTATAGGCTAATTGTGTTATACTCAATCAAATTTACTTTATAAAAACATAACTTGCTTATTTACAAAGAAATTATTATCACAAAGCATTAAAGAATGATACAAGGTGTTTCAAGAGTCATTACAGAATAGTCTGCTACTAAAAGTGATTTCATATGAAGGTGAAAAAAAAGTGTCATTTATAGCTAAGAATGAAACAAGACCTTACGCACATTTTAGTGGAGGGTTAATCTGGGAGCTAATCTGGAAGCTTGGTGGAAATGCATGACATAGATGGGGATGAACATGGTGAATAGATGCTTGCTCTATTGAATCTTGACGAAGAAAACCAAGGTGTTTTTATCGAAATATTGTCTTTATGTAAGACACGAGTATTATGAAGACAACAAGATCAATACCCAGGTTTAATGTGCTTCTCCCTAAAATAGCAAAGCAAACTAGGTTGTTTCTTGTATGTTAATATTTCAGATAATTTATGTTTCTTCCAATAGGAAACAGACAAGATTAATGGATAAAACAAGAACAATGATAATATAAAAATGAGAGACAAGCCTTCCATTCTCAAACATGGCCATGCCACCTTTCTAAGACCTTGCTTCTCCCAACATTCCCTTCCCTGTATCACCTTGATAAGATATTGTGGTCTCTAACATTTTATGATTTGTCCCATGCACATATCAAATAGAAAAATCACCTTCCACAGCTTGCTCCCTTCAAACAGGCATGTCATCCTAATTTCCTATTTATCTATCCATATCACACTCCCAAGTAGCATTTGTTTTCTACTCTTTTTCTATAGGTGTTGTCTCATATATGCACAGATAAGTGAAGGGGAATCCAGGTACAGTGTACATATTAACAAACATATATATGTGCAAGAAAAGAACTTTGGCCATACTCTTGTGTAAGGAAAAGGTGGTCAATCAAAGGATGTGTTGGTCAAGATGAGGCTTAGAAAAGAGTGCTCTAAGATCCCTATCCGAGAACCTTTCCTTTTTACGTTGAGCTTCCCATACTTGAAAGGTTCACTGAGCATGGGCACGGGAGAGTTATCAGTCCAAATCCATGGCCCACGAACTGATCTCTTTTCCTGAGGGCATTGGGACTGTAATTGGCCTTTCTTGTGTTGACCTTCAGGTTTGCAAGAGCAAAACAAAGAGCTCTCTCTCTTTCTCTCTACATGCATGTTTCCATTATTCATGCACATGAAGAACCTAACAAAGGCCACCTATGATGTGTTTCAAATTTCGAAAATATGTATTAAGAACTAAACAGTGATCCATATAGCACACAATCCTGTCTTTTGTAAGAGAATGGAGGATGCAAAAATTGATATCCAAGTCAGTGAATACATCAAAGATATGTCTGTAACTTTCGTAAAAATCTAGGTTTTCTAGCGAGCATATTTATCAAGTTCCTTTGCAAAGGCAGGGATCCTTTACTCATATTTTTGTTCTTTTCCTGAGGGCATTGGGACTCTAATTAGCCTTTCTTGTGTTGACCTTCAGGTTTGCAAGAGCAAAACAAAGAGCTCTCTCTCTCTCTCTCTCTCTCTCTATACATGCATGTTTCCATTATTCTGGCACATGAAGAACCTAACAAAGGCCACCTATGATGTGTTTCAAATTTCGAAAAGATGTATTAAGAACTAAAACAACGATCCATATAGCAAACAATCCTGTCTTTTGTAAGAGAATGGAGGATGCAAACATTGATATCCAAGTCAGTGAATACATCAAAGATATGTCTATAACTTCCGTGAAAATCTAGGTTTTCCGGCGAGCATATTTATCAAGTTCCTTTGCAAAGGTACGGATCGTTTACTCATACATTTTGTTCTTTTCTTTTTCCATTCTTCTTCATTTCAACTAGACGATGAAACAGCTGGATTAAATCATTCTAGAGTAAATATATTAAAAAAATTTAGAATACAAAATATCTCGAAATTGAGCAAGATCAGAGGATAAGCTATCCCAAATGATGTCCATAGAGTGGAACATTTACCCATTTTTGTGTTATGGGAAATAACATCTATATTTACACGTGTCTATGAGATGACATGGCACTGCTTTTGGCAGTGCACTTGGGTCCTGACCACATCAATTCATAACGTTAAATATTCTCCTAGGTACATGATCTTTTATTGCACCAATTTCCCAAGTGGTAGCATCAGTGCAAGCTTTTGGAATCCCAAATAATTAGATCTCTAAGCTCACCGCACTGTAGAGATCTCTTATTCAGTGTCCCAGTGCGTGTCATGATTCGATTCTGGATAGAGTTCAAAACATAAGATCATCATTCCCATTCTTCAGCCACACAACTCACAAAGTTCCAAGTGACATGGCCATCCAAAGTAGAAGATTACAGGAGTCTCCCTCTCAATCATTAGCTCCTCTGTGGTCAAAAAGTTCATCGATGTGATGGTCTTATCTGGCTCAACCCTCATGATTATTCCAGCGCATCAGACGGACAGTGATCAAAACCTGCCAAAAGATCTGATCCTCTCTGTCTTTAGCTTGTAAACAATTGTTTAGCCCCTACTCGTCGTCAAGCTGTAAGGCCTGTTCCGTTTGGACCTTGGTACGTGTTTAAAAAGGCAGGAATATAGTTATTCCAATTAAACATACTTATTCCAGCAGAAATAACTATCTCTGTTATATTTTTCTGAATCTCAAACAAAAGATGACCTCAAGTTATACCATATTAAAAAGTACAAGTGTATTATGCTCGAGCATAAGTCAAATACAAGATCCAAGTCGTAGCGCCAACCAGTTTCGAGTCTAGTGTTTGACATCTCATTCCTTAAAGCATGCATTTGGGTGGAGGTATTGGATGCACACTGTGTCTATTTGGTTCAAGAGACGTGATAGCATGCGTCGTTTTACATGTACCGCTTATCAATTCCATATCCCCCTTGTTGAAACCCCATCTTGGTGGTGATCTTCCCTACTTTCTTTTTTCTTTTGTCCCCATCTCTTCTCTCTATTTGGCTTGACTGGTTACCCTATATAATTAAAAATATATATAGGATAACTATTTTAGAAAGAATAACTAACTATATTTCACATTTTTTTCCCAAAATCAAGCACAACGTTAAACTATACCTAGGGGCGCTATCACGTCTAGGAAAACTCAAATATAAAATCAAGTTAATACATAATTTGGCCGCAGATCTGGTAGTTGGCACCACAATCGTGGGCAAATGCTTCTTGGTAGAGGTTCCATATGCAAACTAAGATGGTGACACTCCTATCATGAAGAGATGGGGTCAACATCGACAGAACCGGTACAAGATAATATACTAGTTGCCTAACGGGATGAGTCGGTAAGAGCTCGCGCCGTGCCGTGCCGGACCTATACCGACATAGTAGAAGAGACGGAAGAGAGAGAATAAGAGAGGAAGAGAGAGAGAGCATGGAGGGAGGGAGAGGGAGAGAAAGGAGAGAGACTGACCGGTGGAAGTTAGAGAGCCTCCTCCAGAGGAGGCGCTAACTTCATTTAAAAAATACAAAAATAAAAGGGGCCTCTTCCAGACCCCTATTTCGAACGAAACAGGAGATCGGAGGTGGAGCCCCGTCTCTACATCTCTCATCCGCCTCCTCCGTGTGGAGGCTCTTCGGCTTCTGCCAGTCGGCCCCAGCTGGTCTCTTTCTTCCTTTCTCTCCTTCTCCCTCCCTCCTCCGCTCCCCGCCTTTTTTTTTCCTTCCTCTTCTCTTCCTCTGGCGACGACGTCTTGGTTTCAATGCTAGAACTGTCCTGGTTCACCGCTGGTATGGCCTGGGACGCCTTGAACCGGACGGTTTGGAATGATTCCACAAATCTTGGATGGGGTTGTATCTTTTGCACGAAAGAAGGATTCACCTTCATTTGCATGAATCCACTGTTGGATCATCAACTGGCTTTCGAGATCTATACACACAAATGATACAGAGTTCCAAGTGCTTCGAGACTGATGTGGTGGGTAATCCGGATCCTTTTTGTGCACAAAAGATGCAATCCCAATCCTCGAGCCATGTCAGCCAAGTCAACAGTGGGTCTGATCAAGCTGACTAGTTAGGTCATCCTTTTTTTTTTTGGGTAAAAAGTTGGGTCATCCTTTACCAATGGGCTTGATGCATATCCAAACCGATTTGTCGACGAATAGTATATGCTAACTTACGTCCACTACCTGAACCCTGATACGATATGCAGAGTATATCTAGTGGGTTGGGTGGATTAATAGAGGGACGTACCAACTCAAGTTGACAGGTTGGGTCTAAAATTACTAGGATCCTAGCACTCACACTCCACTCCACCAGTCCACCTACATCCCTCCTTGAAATGTCCTTTGCAGGCTCACCCTAGGCATATAGTGATATAGATAGTGTCCTTAGATTTGGAGAGGGGAAGAAAGAGAGAGACGAGGGGGAGCTTTGAGATCTCTGCCTCCAAATGACTGGAGTTTCGAATTATTCTTCTTCTGTGGATGATTTCATTTATTACTTTGTGGTCCATTTTGGCATCCATCTCTTTCTCTCTCTCTCTCTGCACCATAATGGATTTGGGATATTGTATTCTGGAGGGGGGTGTGGTCAGTGCAGAGTACCCCATCACAAGTCCGCACAGTGCCCATATCTTTGGTGGCCACTTAAAAGAAATAATAATAAAAGAAGTCATTTTTTTCCCCAGCCTCCAGCCAATAGCCTTTTCCACGTGATAAAAGAAGTGTAAGCCACCAAAAGCAAATGCATGCGTGTATGGGGTTTCACCACCCTCTCTTTCTGCAAACATCTGCACTCCTCTTTTTTTTAGCTTTCTCCACTCTCTTTCTCACCACATCCCTTTCAAGCCTACTTTAAAAAGAGCACTTTCTGAGCTTTGGTGTGATTAAAGGGAAGGTTGGGCTGTGCTGGTGCTGGTGGGGAAGGAGGAGGAGGAGGAGAGGCCCCTAGGATTCTATTAGCACCGAGTTGGTGAGTCAGGATTGTGGGTGCTTGGGCTGTGGCCCTGTTTCCTTTTTTGTGCTATGAGGTTGGCTTTGTTTTTACTTGTTTGTTTTTGGCTGGGGAGGGAAGCTCTTCTTCTGAGCTGCTTGCATTTGTTTCTTTGCTGCAAATTTATTTGAGCTGGTGAGTTGATGCTTCTTGGAAGCTTGGCTTTTTGGGACTGCATCATGGGATCTTTTCACTTCTATTATTGGGTTTTGAGCTCTAATCCTTCTCTTGTCTCTTTCTTGCTTTCCTCTTCATGTCATGGATTTTTTAAAGATTTTCTGTGTTCTAGAATGAGCTTGACATTTTATTTTGAATTTGGGTAATTAATTGGTCTACTTGTAAAATTTCTTCTATTTGAAGTTTGAGATTTTATTGTTATGAGTTTGGTAATGTAGTTCTGTGTTCATGAGTTCAAAATGAGGTTGGGTTTATGCTCTAATCCTTCTGTCCTGTTTCCGACTTCAAAGTTGAGGTCTTCAAAAAATTTCCCCTTTCAAATTTTATGGTTGTGCTTTAGTTCAGGTGAGTATTTTCCTAGTGAAAAGTCTGTTTCATTTGAGTTTTTTGAGAAGTAGATTTGTCAATACTTTCCTTTCATTTACTCAATGCATGTGGGTTATGTCCTGCCCACGAAAGATTTGCTAGTGCCTTTTATATTTGTTTTGAACTTTTTAATCTAATTCCATCTTTGAGTCCAGAAAGTGTTTAGAGGTTTCACATTTTTATGTGCGTTGCTAAACTCTTGTGCTTTAATATCATGAATTGTTTAGTTCATAGAATATTTCACAAAGAACTCTACTTTCTACTTTGCGAATTCTTGTTGTTGTTGATTGGTTTATGAAGATGGATTCAATGTTTCTATTGAGTTTTGTCCCTCTGCAAGAAAAATATTGAATCAAAATTAATGTGTTTTTGAATTTCACAATTTGGTTTTGCTTATGAACGGTGCGTTGTGGCAAAAAGATGATGTTTTTATTCCTTGCTTCAAGCCTCTGGGCTCCATATTCTTTTCATAATAATTTTTAGAGTCTTTCTTCCTTTGGGATTTCACTGGTCTTGCTGAGATGTATTCTTCTCTTCTTTCTTCTGGTTTTCAGTACAGAGTACCAGGAAATTTTTGAGAAAGAGGGATTAGTACTCAAGTTGGTGAAGAAAGCAGTATTTTTTCCTCCCAAGTTCTTCTGCGGCCATGCCTATAAGACAGATGAAGGAGAGCTCAGAACAACACCTTGTGATCAAGGCCCAAGCTAACACCCCCATGAACCCTGTTCCTAAGGTTCTTAAAACCTTGCAGAATGGCAAAAGCCCACCACCTCAGGAACCAACCCAGAATGCAAAACTGCCGAGCGACAACCCATCTCCTGCCAAAAATAGTAGAAGAAGACGAGGTCGTGGGGTGCAGAAGGCCGGGCAATGTAACACCTTCTCCGGCTTGAAGCCGCCAACCACGCACCAGCTTCCGAGTGGGTGTTCGGAGAATGCAAGTCATCTGGGTGGCAGAGAGATGGGTTTTCCTTCCTCAAGTAAATCTCTGAGGTTTCCTCCAAGGCCTGGGCTTGGTCAAGCAGGGACTAGATGTATAGTAAAAGCTAACCATTTTTTCGCTGAGCTACCAGACAAGGATTTAATCCATTATGATGTAAGGAAAATTTATATTTTCTAGCTCTTCCTGCTTATAATGTTTTGAATTTCTGTAATGCTAGCATTACAAGTGCTGAAATTATTAGTGAATTTATAACTTTGGTTAATAATTTCTTTTGAGATATTACTTTTATGTATTTATCTTAGCATTTAAAGATCAGAAATGGATATATTAGTTGGCTTGCTCATCTTTTCTCAAAAAAAAAAAGGAAGGACATATGGACATATTAGTCTGTCCTCCACACTTGTTGCTGTCCTTGTTTTAGGGAAAACAGTAACATTTTTTGTTATGCATTTGGTTTATTTCAGGTGACCATAACACCAGAGGTGGCATCAAAGAATGTGAACAGAAATATCATAACAGAACTGGTGAAACTGTATAGGGAATCTGATCTTGGGATGAGGTTGCCTGCCTATGATGGCAGGAAGAGTCTGTATACAGCTGGAGAGCTCCCTTTCTCTTACAGGGAGTTCAACATCAAGCTTGTTGATGAAGAAGATGGAATTAATGGCCCCAAGTAAGGACTTGATTTAATTTTTGTGTACCATTTATTTCCCATATTCTCTTTTACTTTGTCTTTTGACGGATGTGTTGCTAAATAATCTGTGGTTTCTTTTGGATTTTGTTGGCATTTTGTTCTTTTCTTTATTCCTTTGCTAGGAGTTCTTTATATATGTGTTTTTCCATCTAAGTGTTGAGGACTTTCCTCATAGCACAGTAGTAGTTATTCCCTTCTTCTGCAATGATTTCTTTCTCACGTTATTAAATTGAAGCAGAAGGGAGAGAGAATATAAAGTGGCAATTAAGTTTGTTGCAAGAGCAAATTTGCACCACCTGGGCCAATTTTTGGCAGGCAAATGTGCCGACGCTCCACAGGAAGCTCTTCAAGTTCTGGACATTGTTTTGAGAGAACTTTCGAGTAAAAGGTATCCATCCTAACAACGTTTTAATGTGGTTTTTCTACTTCTTCAAATCTAATGAGTAGTTAAGCTCTTCATACAACCTACAATGTCTGTATATTAGGTACTATCCTGTTGGAAGATCTTTCTTTTCTCCTGAGATTAAGACGCCACAAAGGCTTGGTGATGGTTTGGAGTCATGGCGTGGGTTTTATCAGAGTATAAGGCCTACACAGATGGGGTTGTCCCTAAATATTGGTATGATTGACTAAAATTTAGTTCCTGTATGATTAAATGATATTGGTACATTAATCCATGCATTAGAATGGAGGCTTTGGAAGCTCTGTCACTCTTTTCATATATTTGTTCCATTTTTATTCTTCAGACATGTCTTCAGCGGCATTTATCGAGCCTCTGCCTGTAATTGAGTTTGTCGCTCAGCTTCTGGGAAAGAATGCATTATCAAGGCCATTTTCTGATTCTGATCATGTTAAGGTATCACTTTGTCTATACAATGTTAGGTAGGTATAATTTCCATTCTGCATGTCAGTTAACCGTCCTTATGTTTGCCAGATTAAGAAAGCACTTCGAGGAGTCAAAGTTGAAGTAACACACCGAGGACATGTGCGACGGAAGTACCGGATATCTGGGCTAACATCACAACCTACTAGGGAACTCATGTAAGATCCAAGACCAGATTACTCAACGTAGCTTGAATGTACTATCTTCTCAACTCCTATCGATTGTAACGTGTTTGCTTTCAGCAATGTTTGAGGGATCTTGATGTCAATCTGCTCAGATTAAATGTTATTGCGGTGGTTCAATTCTTTATTATGGATTGACTTTGTAGGTTTCCAGTTGATGACCAATGCATGAAGTCAGTTGTTGATTACTTCCAAGAGATGTATGAATTCACCATCCAATATACTCATCTTCCTTGCCTTCAAGTGGGAAATCAGAAAAAGGCTAACTATTTGCCGATGGAGGTGAAAAGCTTATATTCTGATGTCAGATTGACTCAGTAGGTACCCTTAACTTATGTTGGCCATATTGAAAAAGTCATTTTCTGGCATCCAACTTTATAGGCTTGTAAGATTTTGGGAGGACAAAGGTATACCAAAAGGCTGAACGAAAAACAAATCACTGCGCTGCTGAAAGTTACATGCCAAAGGCCAAAGGATAAGGAGAATGACATTTTGCAGGTGCTCTGGTGACCACATGTCCCGAACAAATTCCTGGATATTTTATGAATCATCTGCTGATATTTTAAAACTTATTTTCATCAAGGTTATGAACTAATTGCTTCTTTTCTTGCTGTGCATGAAGTACCATTGTGCCTTATATACTTATGTCACTTGCAGACAGTTCAACATAACGCCTATAATCAAGATCTGTATGCAAAGGAGTTTGGAATCAAAATCAGTGAGAAGCTCGCATCTGTTGAGGCTAGAGTTCTTCCTGCACCTTGGGTAGTGGAACATGATTATTATTTTACAACCTTGTGTTGCTTTTTTTTTTACTTTCTCTTACTGCTTTTGTGCAATCTTTTCTTAGTTGAAATATCATGACACTGGGAAGGAAAAAAATTGCTTGCCTCAAGTTGGTCAGTGGAATATGATGAACAAGGTACTTCATTTTTACCTATTTATTTTCTCCATTTGAAAAAAAAAAATTCACAACCAAGTTTTTGCACCTCGACAGATACTTGATGCTTCATCTCTTAGTTCAATTTTCCAGTATATGGCATGTCATGCTGAACTATTATCTGATTCTTTTAGTTCTGGGTTTCAATTTGGTTGCCTTATAGAAAATGATAAATGGAAGCAAGGTAACTCGGTGGGCGTGCATTAACTTTTCTCGTATTGTCCAAGAGAGTGTAGCACGCAGTTTTTGCAATGAACTGGCTCAGATGTGTCAAGTCTCAGGCATGGTAATCTCAATCTACTTGTATTAGAAATGACAGTTTTCTTATAATTGTTATCATCATCATCATCATCATCATCATCATTTGCAGGAATTCAATCCTGAACCTGCAATTCCAATATATTCAGCCAGGCCTGAACATGTTGAGAAGGCTCTGAAGCATGTCTATCATGCATCAAGCAGACTCAAAGGGAAGGAATTGGAATTACTAATAGCTATTTTGCCTGACAACAATGGCTCTTTGTATGGTACACTCTTCATGCCCTTTACTTGATCCCACTTTGTAAATTTACATTTTAAGTCAATGGTGATCATCTTACATTTCCAGGGGATCTCAAGCGGATATGTGAGACAGATTTGGGGTTAATATCACAATGCTGTCTCACAAAGCATGTGTTCAAGATAAGCAAACAGTATCTCGCCAATGTCTCCCTGAAAATCAATGTGAAGGTAAAAAAGAGACATCCTAATTTAAAACACCATAATAGATATACAAGTATATTTACTTGTTCACAGATGTTATATATGCATTCTTACAAGTTCTTGAAAGATGAGGTATTGGGTCATTTTAGCAGATCATTGCTACCAAGATACATGTTCGCTGATGAATTTGTTGTCCTATTTATGTCACCAGCTGTTCAATGTATATTGTCAGTGTATCTATCTACTGATATCATAATATATCTTTTTATGAAAGACACAGTCTTATTCTTTATGAAAGTACATGTTTAAGGAAATTTATCATGTATATGCACTGTTATCTGAAACTTTGGTTGATACTGTTCTTTCTTGGTCTTATATTGGCTGAAAAAACTCACATACATGATCATACCATGTTCCAAAGGGCATATGCACTGATTTATTGGCTATCATACTGATAGAGGTATGCATTAGCCTCTAACTTTGAGTGCTTTTCCATGGGTGATGCTAACCATCTGAAACCAAGAAAGATGAATCCTGGAAAGTTAAGCAACTTATATAAAAGTATGAAAACTAATGATGATTAGACTTTTCTTTTGTTCAGGTTCTTTGAAATGGCCAACTTTTAGAAAAACAGGGTTACATGACAAATGTATGATGTATTGCAGATGGGAGGAAGAAATACCGTTCTTATGGATGCAGTGAGTTGGAGAATACCATTAGTCAGCGATATACCAACTATAATATTTGGAGCAGATGTGACTCACCCAGAAAATGGAGAAGACTCCAGCCCTTCAATTGCTGCTGTACTGATAAATTTATGAATTGCTAGCTGGCTTCCATAACATTTTTTCGAGTATCTCAAACATCAATGGGTCATTTCCTTGTTGTAGGTAGTAGCTTCTCAAGATTGGCCTGAAATTACGAAGTACGCTGGCCTGGTTTGTGCTCAGGCTCACAGGCAGGAACTTATACAAGACTTATATAAGACATGGCATGATCCTGTCCGGGGCACAGTGAGTGGAGGCATGATTCGGTATGTAGGCTAACTTATGCAAGACAGGGTTATATAGATTCAGTTTTAAGTACACCATATTTATGTGATCTTCTGGAAGTATCTTTACTGAGAGGTGATTTAATTTTCAGTACAATGATTCAATTGGTACCAGCTTTGCTGGTTTCTGTTCCATAGTTCTCACCACCATTCCGTCATCACCTGATGAAGTTTTATTCTTTTCTTGAGGATTACTGATTCAGGACTTTCCTCTCTTTATGCTAAAATTCCAACAGAAATTTTCTTTCTTATATGCTTTCTTTTAATATGCTGCAGGGATCTCTTAATTTCCTTCAGGAAGGCTACTGGGCAAAAGCCACTGAGGATCATATTTTACAGGTTTCCATATACTTTTTAGCATGCGTACATTTAAATGTTAGTGACCATATTGACAAATAAACCTGTATGATCCAACTTCTAAATACAAACTGCATATGATTGAAAACTGTTTATCTGTTTCCCATCTTCTGAGGTTTAATGAAGACTTGATTTCTAATGATAAAGTACTTCTTTACTTATATGTAGCCTTGTCATCAATATACGATGGAATTCAATTGAAAATATCTCGTATAATATTTTGAAGTTAGTTCTTACCCTTCTAGGCAAGGTCCTAAGTCTCGATATCAGGCCCATGTTACACCTTACTGGTACAATATGATACATCACACGGTACACTACTCGAATCAGCATAGCACCTATACTATGCGTCAATACGAGAGTGTACTGAGCAAGGCCCGCCGTACCGGGTCCGGTAGGCATACCAGTTGCCTACCAAACCGGTACGGTTCCGGTTCGTACCGAAATCGGGCGGTACGAACCGGAAAGCTCTTCCCCGCCGGAGCCGGAGAAGAAGAAGAGAACGAGAGAGAGCGCAGGGAAGAGAGGGAGGGACACCACCTGTGAGGGGAGGCGGAGGCCGGTGGGTTTGAAACAGGGGACGCGGCCGTGCCTCGGCCTCCGCCGCGCCCCTGCGGGTTCCCCCGTCTCCCACCAGGCTCCGCCGCCCCTCCGCGGCTCTCCGATGACGGTCACAGGTGGTCTCTCTCCCTCTCTTCCCCGTGCTCTCTCTCGTTCTCTTCGTCTTCTTCGTCTCCGGCACAGAACCGGCCTATACCGGTTTCCACGGCTCCGGCGTACCGGTAGCTGGCCGGACCGGTTCATACTGGCCCGTACTGGCCGGTACGGGCCGGTTCAGCATACCATGGTATTGAGCTTCTGTACTGCACTGATTAGTACAGTATTGCCCCTACTTCTTGATACAGGTCAGTACTCGAAGCGTTGCTTCTGAGAACCTTAAAGAAATAAATGCGAAAAAACTTCTTTGTGTATAATTGAAACTTGACCAATTTTCACGGGCTCAACAAATCTACCATGGTGTGATAGTCTATTAAGCTTCTGAGTAAATGCCTAACTCATCAAATATAGAACAATTATTTAATACATGATCTGATTCTTAATGCATCTAGACACTATAAGTATAAAGTTATATATACTTGCATATAGACTATCCATATAACTTAAGATCCTCCCACTCTCTTTCTTGTGATCATGATGGGTCATAGATTAAGAGTTTGTTAGATACTGAAATTGTTTTGCAATGTCAATCTTTATGAAAAGCAAATGTGCCTGTATTAACTGCTGCTCAGTGAGATGTGCATCGTGTGCTAAGTTTGCTCTTGAAAATCTAGCCTTTTGTTGGATAACTGGCTAACAAGTATAACAGATCAAGGGTGTCCAAAAATGGCACCTAGTTCACAGGATTGTATGGAAAATTAGGTAAATATCAAATAAACTCTTTCTGCAACATGTATTATATTGAGCATATATTGACCAAGAATCAACTGTGTTTGAAATTCAAAATATGCTAAACAGAGTATATCTCATCAATCAATAAAAGATAGAGGAAAGATGAAAGGGGAAGTTATTTCAACAAAAAAAGAAGCCTGAATTAACATCCCAAAGAATCAAACAATTTTGAAGACTCAATGAAGGAGATGAGAAAGGGGAGGAGAAAAATCCTTGTGGTTGTCCAGATGATATGATACAAAGAGTTGTATCCAATTCCACTTGAATAAATTAAATTGTATGTGGCTTCAAAATGGCTTGGTTTGCTCATGACTGGCCCTAAGTTGCCTATGGGAGGGGGAATTTTTAATTAGGATAAAATGACCCTGTAGACATTGGTGCTGGGGCAGAGCACCAATGTAATGACAAAAAAATAAAAAGAGGATAATATTTATTGGGTAAGAATAGGGGACTCTTAACTGGATAAGAAGATAATGTTTCAATTATCATAGGGGGAACCATAAGGTTTTGTGATTATTATGAACTTTGCAGCAACCAGTGGCAATCAGGATGCCTGATTTTGTCAACAGGCTGCAAGCCTAGGCATCTACTGTATCGCTTGTTAAAAATTGATGGGGTGACTGCACTTAACTCAGAAATAGGCATGGCAATTTTTTACAACAAGTCACCTAAGGTATTGCAACTAGCCAGGTAAGACACTTCCCAACTCTGAAGGAATAATTACTTGAATCCATAGGGCCGATTCGCCAAATATACACAGGCCATAGTCCCTCACATTTGGCACAAAATGCATGACAATGCATTGTATGTACATATATTCAACAACTATAAGATTAATGTTTAAACAATTAATTAACATAGTCACATAATTTTGTTCGCAGGGATGGTGTGAGTGAAGGGCAATTTTACCAAGTTCTGCTCTATGAACTAGATGCAATCCGGAAGGTCAGTGAAAGTTTTCATATCTTTTCTTTATTGGTCAGAAATATAAATATATTTGGGTCGAAAGTTTATAACCTAAATAAGATCATGCATACTGTATATGCAGGCCTGTGCCTCTCTCGAACCAAATTATCAACCACCAGTGACTTTTGTTGTGGTCCAAAAGAGGCATCACACGAGACTCTTTGCCAACAATCACAAGGATCGAGCTAGCACTGACAAGAGTGGAAATATTTTACCAGGTCCATTCTTGATTTTAAGCTATGTGGACTTTAAGGTAGATTTGTTTTGAGATTTTTTTGATGTATATCCTTTTTTGGTTTTTTCAGGCACTGTGGTTGATTCAAAAATCTGTCATCCAACAGAATTCGACTTCTATTTATGTAGCCATGCTGGAATTCAGGTGATTTTATTATTATTTGAAACACCAGTCATAAGTTTAGTCTTTGATTAGCAGAACCTATGCCGTAGGATTGAGAACAAGGTATACACTACAGTTAAAATGAAATCAAATTCTATTGAATACTTAGACTCAGTATAGAAGGTAAACAATAAAAACTAATGCACATAATAATCACATGGTCTGGATCCAACTTTGTAGGCCGTAAGTTGTCTAAACTGTTTTTCTATTAGGTATGATGATACATTAGGTGACATATCACCAATGCTGAGCTGCCAACACATTAAGTTTGATTGAGGGAATTGATTCAGTTAAACTGGTGTAGAATTAAAATGTAATACCTCATCTGAGATCATGACTTACAGAAACACATGCCAACCTTCAAAATTACCAAATGGAAGCTACATCTGACTAATACACGATTCTGTAGTGCTCCTTTAAGGACCATTCTTTATTGTTTAGGAAAACAACATTATGCAAGAAAAAAGCATTCAAAATACTTGTCTCTATGATTATCACTGAGGATCTGTTTTGTTCAACAGCACTATAGATTTGAGTGGTTCATCAAATTATTATCTCTTGTTCTTCTTGAATCATGGCTTGGGAGATGCTAGGTGGAAGAGTTTCTCATGTCCAGCGTATGATTTTCTTCTCAAAAGACATTCTTCAACCATGTTTCTTGGAGTACAACCTAATCATAAATAGGGATCTAAAATTTCCTTTCAAGGAGAAGAGAGTAAATTACATCCCATCTTTAGGCCAACAAGTCTAAATGAAGTTTAATTAAATAAATTCATGAATTTAACATCAGTATTATTAAAAGTAAAATTGGACAGGGAAGCAACTCTAGGAAAATGGATTCTATGGGCCACTAGTAACTTATGCAAAAAAGTTTTGCATTGTTTTGAGGATGTATCATTGACTTTTTAAATTTATAAACAAGTTTCAAGTCTGATTTGGTTGGCTAAGATTAGTCAATTTATTGGTTGAATGTGGGACTCTTTGCAAAAAAGAAGAAAAAAGGAAAAAAACCATAAAAAGGTTGAAAGTTTGGAGTTCTGCATGGATTGTATCATAACCAGATATATAACCCTGAAACATTGTAAAACGACCATTCTGCTGTACATAAATGATATCAATTATCCAAAAAGTGGAACAGGATTCATTAAGTAATGTATTTCGAAAAAGTGATCCTTGATATCAATTATCCAAAAAGTGGAACAGGACAGTAATGTATTTTCAAAAGGTGATCCTTGAGCTGGTTCAAATAAATTAATGCTGACATGGTGAGCATTCCAAGAAGTAGCTAGATATGTAGATCAAGGAGCCTTTTGCCGAACACAGATTGAAATTGTCTATTGTAGCTATTTTGTAGAAAATTTGTGTCTAATATGCAGTTAGACAAAGCATTCTTTGAGGAGAGAGGTATAAGGAGAGAGGTATTGGTTGCGATTGGAGCCAATGAAGAGCGCTCGCTTAGCATGCGAGAGGTACGGGGATCGATACTCTACATCTCCATTACCGTTTTTGTATTCTGATTCTTTGTGGCGTACTCACACCTGAATGTCGTGAGACGCCGGCATATCAAAAAGAAAAAGGGTGATTAGAAGAGGAAGAAGCAATATTCTCATAGTATCCTCTTAGGACTCTCTAAGGTGCTTCATTGACCTACTTCTCTGAAAGATTATGCCGTATGATATTCTTTCAGTTGTCTTCATTTTTTTTGAAAAAAAATCTTTTGATATTTCCTTTGAGGTTTTCTCTTGGTTTAATACATTTATAATCCTATTACAAGATAGCTTTTACTTTCCTGAGTAATGGGGTTTACTTTTCATAAGGTGTTAAAGAGTAAAGAGATATTGTTTCAATTCAAATTGTTAAACACTTTTTATCTTTAAACATTCAACTTGAGACCAAACTCGTTAAACTTAAACAGTGAATGTTTAGTTTAAGAAACAAACCAGCACATAAGTAATGAGCAATCCACTACCAAATCAAGAGTTTTGTTCTGTGAATTTATTTCATTGAATTTCACATAATTTTCCATCAAAAACAAGTGGTGATATAACTATGTATAGATTGCTTTTATGCACTTCTCCCATGCAGAAAGAGGTTTCAATCCAGAGGTTCCAGATTTTTACTGTTTTGTTTTCTCAAAAAAGATTTGTACTGCTTTGCAAGTTGCAACAAATTTATAAGGAGATACCAACTAGCAAAAAGGTTCAATCGATAGAGCTAACTTAGGCTTTTTTTTTTTTTTGATGGTTGAGTCCTGTTGTTCAAGATGATATCATTGGGCCGTACTAACTTTCATGTTCAGAACCAATTTGCCTTTATTTTTTCCTTTTCCATGGGCCCATCATCAGTTTGCAGAAAGTTGTCATCAAGTCGAAAGGTTATCATGAAATTATCGAAGTACTTGATGGGCAATTGATCCACAAATTCATTCTTGATTTCTGATTAAGTATAATTAATGTACATCAATCAACTAGATAAAAAAATTTGAATTTGTACTTAGCTAACAATTAGATCTGAAGCTCTTATTTCAATTTATAGGCTTTTCCTATGTTATTGCAATGGTGAAGTGCAGTTTCTTTTTGAGTGCAACAGAGGATTTAGAGCTTCTAACAAACTCCAAATTCACTACATTAAGGACACAACAAGTATCTGGAGTCTTTGTTGCATTTAGTCATTCTCAAGAACTTAAAATCATACATGATCATATCCGTAGATAAGTACTCCACAAAAAGCTGTTCTTCTACAATACACTGCATGTACCAGCATGGCCATGCATGCAGCCAATCACAGCTGCTGATTCCTGTGGTGGTGCACCGAGATGTGTGCTTGATAAATGGGGCCCACATGAACCAACGGCTGTTATTAGCTGCCTCCACGGCCATGTGGTGCATGCGGTGTAGGCAGTAATTTCTTCCATAGCAGACTAATGCCTCTTGAGGACCTTCCTTCTAAGGAGAAAGCGCGAACTTCTCTCTGTATGGCAACCACTAAAAAAAGACAGTTAACCATCGGTTCATTGGATTCCGGGCATTCCACCGCCTCTTGTGCCCGTAACCCTAGTCCCACCTCTCCTAGGCTTGACAAGGCAGCCCCTGTGGTAGGACCGAGTTCTAGGGCTGAAGGAGAAGGTTGGATTGAAGTGGGCAAGAAGGGGAAAGGTAAGGCTTTTCTTGCTCCAAGACCAAGTCCTGTAGCCCTCATGTCAAATAGATGACAGAATTGCATTCATTGAAAAAGGAATACAGCGGGGAAGCCCCTTATCTCCAGTTCTTATGAATATCTTTTTACATAAACAGATCATTTTCATATTTTTAGTCAAAAGAAGGAAGAAGGATTGAAATTCTTCCAAGAGACTACTTTCAACCATTGAGTCATCCATCGGCGGATCATTGTCTTCATCCTAATCTCATCTACTGAAAAAGGGGGCCGGGCGTAGCGCGTTCTTTTTTGGAACATATAGGGACCTCTACATAGATTTTAGGCTATTTTCATAACCTCCTTTAGGAGTTACTATATTGTATAGTACTAGCATGGAAGTCAGATCTTTTTCAACTGGTTACTAAGAAAACACTAACCTGAACTATTGACAGGCTCATTTAAGGCTTTCTAGAGTTATATGGTCATCTTTGTTAACTCTAATGATCATAATGTTGCTGCAGTAGGCATCGAGATAGCTAATCCATGGGGACCAAGAATTTTCCTAATTTGAGCCCTCTTGTGGCATGGAACCACATCATTATGTAATCAGAGGTAATCCTGGACTACAGGAAATTCAAAACATGCAAGACTATAACAGCATACATGTTGGATTTGTTGCAGCTGACAAGGATGCAAAGTTTGAATTAATAAGAGTCTATGCTATTATGAGCATCGAATATTTGACTTTATGCAAAATGTCAAAGTTAACATTGAGAATTTTCAAAGGTCTCAAGTGCAAGGATGAATGATGGATTAACTAACATATTGTGCCTTACAGTCTAGTAGAAACATATACCCAAGATCCATAAAACTTATCCTGCTCTTAATGCTTGACTACATACAACATACAGTAGAAATATTTTTATGACAGTGTCATATGGAGCAATATTTTAACTTTGTCAGAGACACTCAAGGGCCTTATATTGCAATAACATTCATGATTAAATGCTGGTAATTATGTCTCTATGCATCCCATAACATGCAGATATGCATGAAGATGTACTTTGAGCAATATATTCGGACACATAGGCATGCATCCATTCTCAAAGCAAAACTTTGTTAAACCTGTTAGTATATACTATTGCTATTGGGGCAGGGAACGAGTAGGCCAGCTCATTACCATGTTCTATGGGATGAAAACAATTTTACAGCAGATGGATTGCAGTCTCTAACAAACAATCTATGTTACACGTAAGTATAAATTATCTTTTCTTTTTACCTTTCTTTAAACAATTTACCTTGGTTTTTTGTGTTTAATATGTTGAACATCTATTTCGGTGCGTCACAATTCTCAAGATATGCAAGGTGCACACGATCAGTCTCTGTTGGTATGTCAATCTTCCCACCGTACTTACTTTTAAGTTTTTTCAGCAAGGATTTACTTCAAAATAACAAAGGTTCACATCTCAAACCTGACTATTTAGTCCCTGTTTCCCCTGAAACATAATGAACAGCATTTTAGAAGCTGTGTAAAATATGTTCTATAATACGTGGTTCTTTTTATTCTGAGAAATTACCTCAAGTATCTTACTTGATTCTAATTTTAGTATAATTGGACTCGGTGGTCTTCATTGCTTTAACAAACATCAGGACTTTAACAGCAGGAATACTACATTATGATGTCAAATCCATCATTTCATGCACCAGTTTGATTTGCAAGAAACCTATAATCATCTCACTAAAATTCATTTTTCTGTTATCCTGCTCAAGGCTTCTTGGTGTCACACAGTTTTTGCACTGAATATGGTTCTTTTTCTTTGCATTTAACTGTGTAGTTCCTCCGGCATACTATGCACACTTAGCAGCCTTCCGAGCTCGATTCTATGTGGAGCCTCATTCCCAAGAGAATGATACAGCAAGCAATGGTGTACGGGCCACCTGGGCAGCTGGAGAGTCTGCAGTCAGGCCGCTGCCAGCACTCAAGGAAAATGTGAAGAGGGTGATGTTCTACTGTTAAAACTTTACGACATGGTAGGATCTAGTTCATGTATAGCGGAGGAAAGACAGTCTCATAGAAATGATTGCTCCAAGTGGCACTCCAATGATGGTGTATCAAGTTGTTTATTCCATTTTGAATCAGTGAAAGGCCTTAGTTCATGTGTAGTTTCTTGTACACTTTCTCTTTCTGAATTCAGAGGTGTATGAAATTTTGGTAGCAATAATTTAGAATGAAAGTAGAAAGCAGTTAAGATCTTCTTCGAACACCAATGCATACCCCATGACTCTTATCGTGATACTGTGCCGCATTCGGTTTTAAGTTCTCATGTGTGAGCTACCTTCAGAAAGTTGGCAGAAGTTGAATATTTTCAGGGGTTATGATAACTTTCCTGCATAGGTTATATTGTTGCTATTCTGGAAGCGATCTCAACAGCTCCTCTTGGTTCCCAGGTCCTAGGGAGGTCTTTATTGAGATATTCAAAATTAGGGCGTCTCTAAAGAAGTGGAACGAAGTGTCGCTTTGGAAAACATGGGTGTTGAAAATCTTAAAAACCTGTGGGTTTCCAATTGGTGTTAACTTGCCATCTCCAAATAAACATTCAAGTTTCGCTTAAAAACAAGCTCTTTAAGTATGTCTCTTTTGTATTTGTTTGTTTAGTTAATTTAATAAATTTTTTTATTGACTTTTGAAACAAAATTTTTTATTTTTAACTGTAAAGCTATATATTATGCAAGAATATTTGGTTGTCCATAAGGTTAGGATGGCTATACCGCAGCCTCAGGGTTATGGGGTGATATCCATAAGCACCTGCAACCCTTCAGGAAGCTGGTTTTCCATTCTTGCTTAGGTGTGCTGAGAATTTTTTTGGTCCACGCGACTAGGCACTCCATGGAATTGCTTGGATTCATTTCACAAAGACTACATAATATATAGGTAATAGGATAGAACTCTCCAAGTCTATGCACACAAACAATAGTGAAACTTTCAAAGAAATGATAGTGATCATTTTCATGATAGACCTAGCTAGTATCTCATATTTTGCACTCAATGTGCATCGAACAATAACCCTGGTCAATAGAAACCGTACTTCATCTTTCAAACACCATTTTGATGTATTATGCAGTTTCAAAAAAGTATATTTTCTTCTTTTATTTTCCCCATCTTTTTGCTAGATGATCTTTTCTTTTCCCAAGTGGAAGTAAATGAAAATAAAAAAAAATTCATGACTCATTCTAGCCTAGAAAAAGCAAGGTACTTATTTCATTGATAGGTATCCATTGCATTCTTTACTAGAATCACTTTAAGCACATTTTCCTGAACTTGCAGCAATCCAACTTTCTGCTCTTATCATATCAAACAAAGCTTTTATTTTCGCATGCAACAATGCTGTTAATATCAAATCTGCAAACCTTAAAATCCTTTAATTGACAAGAAAGTACACTGGTCTTTTCCATGTGTGGGAATTTATTTATTTGTTTATTTACTTGTAGGGATCTTGTTTTTGGTGGTTCTTGTGGTGATATCAGGAGCCCCTATATATGTCTTACAAGCCCACAGACTCATTAATTTGTGACTGCATGGTTGCTTGCTGGATTCTTTTTCCATTGAATTTCTTTCAATGAATGTAGCTCTAAGTGCATATCAAGCTTAATCCACACACTCACCGAAGTCGCAAACTAGAAACAAGTCTTTTTGCCTCTCTCCGGCTAAAGAAAAGGTCCATAGGAAATTAAATACATTGAAGAGTAGCCCTTCCCCGACTCCCTAACTCTCTAAACCATGGTGAAGCCAAGCAGCTGGAGAGATTTATGTTTACTTTCTTCCATCTAAATGTCAGTATTTGGGCACATGACTCATATAGCCTCAATTAATTGCTTCTGAAGGACCTTACAGCAAGAGCAAAAAATTTACATCCCTTGAAAAGGTGGTTGTTAGTAGAAGTAGACTGTCAAAGGCAGTTATATACACAAATATGCACTAAATCCTCTCAACTTTAAGAAGTTTTTCTTTCCAACCCAGACATACTGGATGCTAAATAAATTAAAGGGAAACTTCCTGGGTAAGCATAAGCATAAGCATAACGGGATAATTATAACTAGACTGAGGTATTTAACATTTACTTGAAAATATTGTAATTTAAGGTTGAGTGAAGAAATAAATTCATCATCCTCTTTTAAAGGTGCATTCTTATTGCTCTCTGTCTAACAAAAATAGTTTAAAGACAAATGATTCCAAGAAGAGCAAGTTTTAGAAAAGAAGAGTGAATTTCTTAAAATCTAAAATAAAAAGAAAAAACATTGAAAGTAAAATTGTTGAGAATGTCCTAATGGTTGAGCATTGGAGGGGAATCATACTTGCTAGTTTGCATCAGAATGTGATGTTTAATTCTAAAATACTTTGACGTCACTAGATAGTGCAAGATCAAATTTGGTTATGGCTAGAACAGATCAAAATCAAGTTACCTGCTTCCTTTACCTTCTGTTCGCACTTAGCTTCTTTGTCTTGTTTGTGTTGTAAAGTGCGCGCTAAAGCTACAGCTATGTGTTTGCTTTTTTAACTTATGGAAACCTTAATCATGTGGTGATTGGCTACAATCACAACTTCCCTGAAATATAGGCCCAGCTTGCAATCATAGCAACGATGGCATGGTTCATGTAAATGAGATGCAAGCAACTTATTTTATATAAGCATTTGTTTGCGAAGATGCCTTTTACTAAATTTTCCATTGCGATTTTTTTTGAATAATTGGCAAGCGATTGAGCCTTATGGTTCTTCAAATGACAAAAAGTCTATCCAAATGATGGATCTTCCAAAAAAAACCAACAACTATATAATTAACGAAGTTGAGAAGGCAAAACTCTTGCATTCAAAGCCACGGAAGAAATTACAAACTCTGAAAAAAATGTAGAGATTTAGTAAATAAAAATAAACCAATAAGAGCTGATATTGGTTCTCTCCTCTCAATACTTACGCACCCACCATGTGGAGGGAAGGAAAGATCAAAAATAAAAAGACAAGAAAAATATGGTGCATATGCTTAATTTATATAATTTAGGGTTTCTAGTATGGATCAAAATAAATAGTTAACTTGGGAGCTGAGAAATTAATCACCAAGAAAATTTTCTTGCAATTTTTCTAGTAAGTGATATAGATATGTTTCCAGTGATATCGAAATCAAATGCAGCTCAATTCTTATTGATACTCTAGAAATTAGATCAAACCTCAATTACTTATAATAGCTTTTTATCATATAATCTTCATCTTTATCTCCCCCTTTTTCTTTTAATTTTGAACCAATTGCATATTACAAGATAGCTCAACTAGATACTGTATAGTACCTATGGCCAAACAAGCAAACAACTATTGTAGGTGAACACCCAGAGTCCTCAGCAAGACTGAACAATGCGCCCTACTTTGTTCCCAAATCCTTTTTAATCAAATATATAGGTCTTCTCACAAATTTGATCCAATGTCCATAAATCATTGTATACCAGTAGCTGGGACATCCATTTAGTTTTGTATGATGTTCTTATCAGAACATCAATGTGATACCTACAGACTCCTTCATAAAATATAATAACTTGACATGCAAAACCATGCCAATTAACACTGGCATGCCCTTACTGACCCAATTCTACAATGTAGTAGGCATCAAACATCAGACTTATTTTGGTAAATCATGGTTTTAAATGTAAATCCTTGAATAATTTTAATACGAAAGTTTATATAAGCTAAGGAACCATAATAGATATTATTAAGAAAATTTGCATTAATCATTGCTCAGTTTCAGAGTTTTTGCTTTTCCATAAATTTTTGGTTGGTTCAAGTGTCTGTTGTGAATTTATGAGTTTAATTATCATATTCAACTATGGTACATATTAGGCCAAAAAAAAATTAATAATGTCTTATTTATTCAAGTATATTGCGACATTCATAATAAAATGGTACATATCTCTGACCTCTTTTTCCCTCTCATGCCTACGCTCGTTAGTATTTGAGGGTGCCAACTAGTTGAGTTGATAGTCTCCTATGTTGATACAAGAGACCTGGGTTCCGCCATGTTAAACTCCCTTATTTATCTACGGTTTCATCTATCCAAATTCTCGAAGGAAAACTAGTGAAATTGCATGCAGGTATTTATTTGTTTGCATAATTCATAATAAAAAGACAACTAGTCAATGGCGATGATATGTCCTCATTTTTTGATTATAAAAAGGCTGTGGTCTACTTCTTGACCTTTTAGAGGAAATTCTCTTTCTTGATCAAAATCATTAAAGTATGTGATCTTTCATTAGCTGCCAAGTCTTTTTTTGAAGATTCATATGTTAACACCTTCTCATGAAGATTTAAATAAAAAACACATCTCTCCAAATTAGACTGCATCAGTTATCAAAATTCTTTTGGCATCAGGTGACCTGGGACATGCACCAGTGGTGGTGCACCCCTCCCTTTCTTGCAAAAGGTTCCATTTTCAGAGTATTGTGGTACATCTCCAAGTAATTGGACCTGCGTAGTTTATCTCAAGGGGGGTCCAAATTCTCTCTCTCTCTCTCTCTCTCTCTAAAAGAAAAAAAAAAAAAGAAAAAACAAAACCTTGACATTAAACACAAGACAGATGTTTCATCAACAAATGCTATTTTATATGCCTGTTAATCTATTTTTGCTTATGTTTTGCTGCATTAGTCCTACGCCATGCTAATAATGAAAAGACTAGAAAGCAAAGCTTCTAATCAAATTTCTTATGACTATAAGCTTAAGAAACATAGAACTACAGGTTAAAACTAACATGAGACTGATAATATTATTCTAGTCAATTCCTATAAAACAATCTATGTGGAGGTTAGTGTTGATCCTGGATATATGTTTTGTGAATATATGATCTGAGGTTTCCAAGGCATGCTTAGTTACAAGATCTGCTTTACAAGACCAACACTTCTGATAGTAAGATAATGAGATTTGGATATTTGTAGTTAAATGTGATTGCATTTGTGAATATATGATCTGATGTTTCCAAGGCATGCTTAGTTACAAGATCTGCTTTACAAGACCAACACTTCTGATAGTAAGATAATGAGATTTGGATATTTGTAGTTAAATGTGATTGCAGGCGATTAGAATTCACATTTTCTCACAAAAGGATCTTGCTTTTCAAGCTAATTTACATACCATGATATGAAAAGAACAAATTGAGAGGGAGGATGCAATTTGGAGGTAGAACAATGTCATCCATAACTATAGAAATGTTGTGTAAAAAGAAAAAAACCTAAGTTCTAACAATTTATCAAGGGGTATAGTCTTATTTTCTGATAAGATTAGATCCTACCATTTGTATCTGCTATCAGGGTCCAGGGACAATCCAAGACACAGAGAAGCAAACCACCCCTATTTTTCCTAGGAAATGAAAATTTCCTGAGTAAATTCAGCTCTCTTATGTTTTTATCCAATATTTGCAAGCTTATGCAAAGGCATCATATATAATGGTTATAGCGATAACAAATCCCAGCATCTCTAGTTCCCATCATTCCATCAATAGAAACCATGCTTCAAGGCAGATTCCCTCCCAAAATTATAAAAACTCTCATATCCCCTTTCTCTCATGTCTCCTTTTTACTTTCCTCGTATGAACCTAGCTGCCCATGTCAACCCCACCACACAAGGGCTTGGTAGAGAACAAGTGTCCTCATAAGGAGCAACTTTAGAAGACTACATGAGGGAAGTATGCCAATTTCATGTTAAGGTCAGTGAAGAGGGCTTGGGCTTGGGGACTTCATGAGATCAACTCTAAACTTCATGGAAACAAACATTTAGAGTGATATGACAGTTCCTCATGTGTCCTTCAACCACGAGCAGGACTAAAGAGGAGCCAAGGTGGGTGAGGATTTACGGTTGTGTTGGTACCTACAAAACCAAAAAGATATGTGGAATTTTAGGCAAATGTCTGATTCTAAGCATACAAAAGCAACCAAAGCAATGCAAGGAACCAGAAAGAAGAAATGAAAGGGGAAAAAGTTGTTAGAGGGTCAGTCAGACAAACACGCATGAGGAATTCCAATAATGATGAAGGCTCTTCAGTGAGTAACTAAGAAGGGAGAAATCCAAATTTAGGTATGCTAATGTGAAGTGAAGGGAGGGATAAGGGAGAACGGAAGGAAGGAAGGAAAGGTAGCGAGGGACAGGCTACTAATGACAACTGCAGCAAGTTACAGATAATGAGAAAGAAGAAACTAGTTCATAAAGTTTAAAGGAAAGGGAAGGAATAAGGGAGAAATGTGTAGCTTAATAAAGCAAGAGGAGTTGATAATTTCATTTAATTAATGGTGGCATACAAAAAGCATTGCATACAGGGAAGGGGGAAAGAGAGAAAGGAGAGGAGGGGGGTGGCAGAGAGAGAGAAGAGGGAGAGAGAGAATAACAGTATTATGTTGTCATGCACTAAAAATTATTTTCTCTGCTTTATCCCTAATATGGATGATGCAAACAAAAAATATAAAAAGGTTTTAGCAACTATAACCCATATTCTGCTTTGAAAACCATTAAGATTTGTTGAGAGAGAGAGAGAGAGAGAGAGAGAGAGAGAGAGAGAGAGAGATTGTTCTACAAGTGAGACTTCACCCATATATGAAATATGGGTATTGCCACAAACACATCGGACCTCATCACGAGGACATCCGTACCCATGTATGCATGTAATTCTCATCCTTTGCTCATGTATGAAGGCATTTGTCCATAACCAACAGATAGAGTAGCAACAACAGAAGAGAAGAGAGAGGATTCTCCCCTCCTAGTACAAGGTAATTATATGCCATATTGTACATAAGGTTACAATTTGCTACTTGAGGTGGAGTTCAAGCCTGTCTTCAAATTAACAGTCTCCAAATTTGAAATACAATCGAGAAGCTAATAAATATGACAAAGATAGCCGAAAGAAAGCTCAAAAGGATGATAAAACAAAAACTTACATAGAAGGTCGTGTAGCTCCATTCCCCAAGCCCAAAGCCGTGCCCTCCACACCAAAACACTGAAACCATATTCGTTTCATAAGATTTTCCTAGTCTTCCTCGTAGCAGACAACAAAATTTCACAACAAATATCAACTAAGACAAGATTAAGAGGGAAAAAACTAGAGATTATGGGAAACCAAAAGCTTAAAACAATCAAAGCCACCAAACCTTTAAGTTTATCCCCCTAGGGTTCTTCATGAAATCCTAGTGAGCAGGTGGGCATCAGGGTTAGGGTTTCTTCATGCTCCCATCAGTAGATGAAACTGCCAGATGATCTGATGGGCTTCCTCCGGGAAATCAAGAAGCCGAGGATAGAGAAGGGATCAGATCATGCTGGCAGCTTCAGCAACTTGTGGTGCACCAAAAGAAGCCATGCACTCAAAGAAAGGGTCTTAGTATGGAGAAGGAGAGGAGAGGAGAGGAGAGGCGTATGGAAGGGAAGCAATTAATATTGTTTATTAGGCAGAGGCTTTGAGAGGGGGTTTGGGGGTGAAGAGAGGAGAAATATATAGAAGGGAGGGGGAGGGAGGAGGGAGGAGGGAGGAATGGAAGGAGCGTAGCTTTTGGTAGTCTTTTGCCATTTGGTGTTGGCATGGTAGAAAGAAGACAGAATAATTTAAAGGAGGTGGTCCCAAAGAAACAAAGGAGGACTGGATATGGTCATGCCCACCCCACCACCATGCAGGCAGGCTAAGGTTTCTATATTTGCTGTGAGCTTTTAAAAGCTTTTGGAGGGGCCCTTTCATGCCTCTCCACGTCCCATTCCGAGCCACAGAGAGAAGGGGGACCATATATTTTGCATGGACCCTTCAGTTTGTGCCGAGTTTCACAAGATGGCATCTTAACCTAACAATGTCATGTGACTCTCTCTCTCTCTCTCTCTCTCTCTCTCTCCCTCTCTCTCCCCACCATTATACAATTGCAGGTAACATCATATAAACAATGATTATTATATATGTGAGGTGTGATCACTGCTACAGAAAACTATATTAGCCATAAAATATCATGCCCTAAACCAACCACTTGGGTTGATATATATATATGATACATTTTATAGAGCATAGCTTTAGGGAATATGCAACACTTGTTGAATGAATAATTATGATTGCCAGAATATAATAGCTCCAATATTATTAAATAATATGAGCAATCCAAATATAGATTTATTTTGCACATCTAGTGATATCAAAAATATTTATTTCTTTTTCCATCTCTCACTAGTGGGCCTAACTTTAGCCAAGTGCTAAGTATTTTGAGACTCTAAAAAGAAAATCAAGAGACTAGCATAAGCTAACTAACTCGGTAAAAAATCACTACATGCGCACATCAATATATAAAATGAAATAGTACATAATCATGAATATAACAGTTAAAATCACATCTAGGATAATATAGTTGTCATGGCATGCACACTCCAAAACGAATTAATATTCAAAATATGGATCTATCAATCACTAGGCTCAATATATCATTTGCCATCAATAGCAACTTATCTCAATAGTGTTTCAAATAACATCTTGCTAGCATCCAGTTAGCAAGGTTTGTAAAACCAGAATTTTAATTGTCTTATAATATATTTTAGACTAGCCACGACCATACTCCAACCCATAATCAGTAAACCATAGTACCATATTTCTACCTATGGTAAGACTATATATCCATAGTGTCACATTCCTCGTTGCGATGACCACTCACATAGTGGCTAGTCAAATACCCTTTTTTATTAATTACTAGATCATGCTAGTTTTTAATTCATCTTAATCAGTTGTACTTTTTATTGTCAAAACACAATCATATCATAATTTATCAAAACAATTGATCTCTCTACAATACATATACCAAAAATAATTATGCAGAATATGTTCATGCATGATAATTATAATTAGCAAGTGGACATACAAGGAAATTCTCACATAAGCCGACAACAAATCCAATAATACACCTACCAATCGAAGGCGCCCTAACAATTTTCTAATAAATTTGATAACAATAATTAATATAATTAAAGTATCAAACCATTTAATGAAATTAACCTAGCCTATACAATTACCTTAACCTTCCCTTATTCAAATTAATTTAACGAAAATTAATTGAAGGAGAAAATCAAAATTTTACCAAAGTTCGAGGGTTCGAGTGTAGGATCCACATTAGATTGCTTTTTGTATGATGATTGCATCCCTACAAAATTATTATCACTATATTAGGGAGGAAATAAGATATGAAAAAAAAGGAGAAGAGACAAGAGTAGCCACAAGATGGTTTCTAGAGTCTCAAATCTATTCAAATCTAAGTGGCGACCAACCATATCAAGAGTAGGGGTATGCTCTAAGCAAGGACAACATAGCCTAGGCCATTAATGGCCTAATCTATTGAGGTTAGATGAGGATTATTCGATAGGGGGTCATCACAAGGGATCGAGCGGTGCAGGTAGCATCGGGGGAAGGAGAGAGTCTTGAGTAAAGAAATGGAGAGGGTGGTGAGGTCGGGTCCTCCATCTTAGGATCAGTGGTCCGCCCACATTGTAGGTAGAAGAACCATCTCACGAGCCTCTCGTGCACCTAAGGGAGAAGGAGAGGGAGACCACCAGCTATGGAGGCAGCGATAGGGATGGAGACATCAGGAGAAAGGAAGGAGACAAGGGTGGAACATGGTGGCCAAAATAGGGATTCCACCGTAAAATAGGATTGCAATGAAAAAGGTCTCAGCCCCTTAGCAGATGATCAGGTCCTATGTGGAAGATGGAGGCACTAGCTGTAATAGGGAGGATAGGTAACCAAAGAAGAATGACTTATCAGTGTCGATCTCCAAAACAGGAAAAGAAATGGGGAGCCCTATCTTGAAATAGGGTTGTCCTCCCGAGCTCAAGATTGACCATTGCTTTTGTGATGGGATTCAGCAAGTACACCATCATCTCAGCCTCCATAGGTAATAGAGGAGAGGGGAGGTTGATCTAGAAGAATTATCAAACTCGATGCGGACCACTTTGGACACTACAGATAGACTGGAGAGGATCTAAGAGCGAGATCCACCATATTGAAAAGCCATATCACATTCCAAATTTTTGGAGGCCGCAACTTGATCATATGATGCCCGATTGAAATAATCATTTTTTTTAAATGGATAACTTTTAAGATTTACAATATGGCGCCACCTCTTAATAGATGATGTGCGGGTAGTGATCGGATTTAAATTTCATCATTTAGGCTTTGAAATGGATCGATCAAACCATTTTTTTTTCAAGAAAGACTTTGACCAAGCATATCTCTAAATCTAGTAAAAATTAGACGGAGTGGTGGTAAACTAAGTTAATATAGGAGTCAAGAACTACCTCTTATAGAATTTAGCTATTCATATTTATTTTTGTTAGTCATATTTATTTTTGGAAAGATAGTCATATTCAAACTAGAAAAAAAAATCTAACTCGAATTGTGCAAGGATGGATCCCATTATTATAAATAGAGGCTAATGTACATAGGGGTGGCAATCAGATCGGGTCATAAATGGGTCGGGTCACATACAGGTCGGATCAGAAAATCATAAACCTGAACCCGACTTGTTTATTAAACAGGTCAGAAATTACAACCTGAACCTAACCTGTTTATTAAATAGGTAACCCGACCCGACCCATTTAACCTATTTAATAAACAAGTAACCTGTTTATCCAACCCGACCCGACCTATTTAACCTGTTTGCCCAACCTGACCCATTTAACCTGTTTAGACCTGTTTAACCTGCCCAACCCAACCTATTTAACCTGCCCAACTCGACCTGTTTAGATCCGTTTAACCTGTTTAGACCTGTTTAACCTCCCAACAGTTAAACGGGTTAAACGGTTTAAACGGGTCAGACATCTAAAATCCGTATCCGATTCAATTAATAAACAGGTTAAACGGGTCGACCTATTTACGATCCGTACCTGTTTAGGCCAAATCCAAACCTGTTTATGGCGGGTCGAACACGGGTCGGGTTGGCGGGTCGGGTCATATTTTGCCACCCCTAAATGTACATCAGTTTTTCATTCATTAATAAAATAAAATGAGTCTTAAACCCTGCTTTCACCAATCTTTTCTTTTATTCAATAATATTGGAGAGATTCTAGTTGTGCGGGTTGAGAAATTCTTCCTTCTTCCTGATCGGATCAAATTAGTATCAAAGCTTTGGTCCTTTACATCTATGGGGGCCTTAGTATATGGTCTAAGCATGTGAGCAGTACAAGTAGATAGGGGAAGGTTTATTGGTGCATTAAGTATATTGTAGGACAATGGCGAGTATGACTGTTAATTCTTTCTTGATGAATAATGAACTGAAGAGGTGTCTGATACAACTAGAGAAAAAGATTGCCTAACTCACTAAGATTGTGTCTTTATTGGTGATGTCTTTAGTACAAGCAACAACAACTCTTGTACCAAAATTATCTTCCACATCTAGAGATGAGAATCTACCCTCTAGCGAAAAGGATCAGCAACCTATAGGCACTTAGAATTCTCCTATTCAATGCTTCAAAATGAAAGCTCAAATCAAGATCTCTATATATGATGGAGTTATCGATGCAGAGAAGCTGGATAGCTAGCGAGACTAATTAAAGACCTACTGCAATATTTATAGATATTTAGTGTCCAAAAGATAGATTTTGCTGCCTCAAGCTTTCCACCCATGCCCTTATTTGGTGGAATTCATATACGAGGAACAACAAACATCTCTAACTTGACATAAAGCAAATTCAAAGAAATAATCAGGGAGCAATTCTATCTAATCGACTACAAAAATTATTAGTGGATCAAGTGGTAGTATGTGCGAGAGAAGCATGATCAATGTATCCAAGACTATGTCATTGAGTTCCACAAGCAAGCTATTTGACTCAGGACCTCCATCAATGATCATGCGGTCTTCATGCAATATGTCAGAGGTCTCTATAAAAGCATCTGAAAGGAGCTAAATCTCTTCAAAATTGAAGATATCGGTGAAGCTAGCGCATAGGCCATACAGATTGAGGAGAAGAACCATCATAGGGAAAGCAATAAGGGCAATAAGCTTAAGAAAGATATAGAAATCTAGAAGGAGTAGAGCAAGAAGCAAGCCAACACGGCTTATAAAAATTATTGCGGCCACTGTAACATTCATGGACACACTATGGAGAAGTGTTAGAAGCTTCACTCCAAATTAAAGCTAAAGAGAAAGAAGTCAAAGGGAGAGGATCCTAAGAAGAAAGGAAAGGCAGTCCTTAATATGGTAGAGGTTAAGAAGCTGCCTGACCTTGAGCAAAAAAATTTTGAAATTAAGTTTAATGGCAAGAAAATTTGAGATAGCAACTGAGGTGGAGCCAAAGGTAGAGGAACTCTTCCACTTAAATATTCAGGTGAAACAGAGTATCATCAGAAAAAGCCGATATCACTCATGAGAGGCCAAACTCTCGCCTCTTGGTTTGACTAAGATTGAGATTGAGGAGAAGTCATTGTCGTTATCATCAATGAGAAAGTATGGCTAAAAGTGGCCCTACTATAGAGTCTAGATATGGGAGTAGGGCAAACAGTTCACTGAGATCCAAGGGCAATGAAGAGCAATGCCAGAATTCATCCTCGAGCAAAGCCAAGTGGTTCATTCATGAGGCAAGAAAATAGACATTTTTTCCACCTACAATTCTAATTTAGTAGATGATAGTCCCCTAAATCAGAAGAGCTATGATTTAGAAGAATCACCAAACTTGATATGGACCACTTTAGCCACTATAGGTAGGGTTGGACAAAGTTAGAAGCAAGATCCTCCACATCGCAAAGCCAAATCATGCACCAAACTTTTGGAGGCCATAACTTGGTCAAACAATATCTGATTCAGATGAACGTTTTTTTTTTATAAAATCAAATAACTTTTCGAGATTTATAACATGGTGCTACCCCCTAAAGAGAGTTGTGCAACTGGCAATCAGACCCAAATTCCAACATTTGGGTTCCGAAATGGGCTAGTCAAAATAAAAAGAAATTTGAAAAAAAAATTTCAATCTAAGAAGAATTAAGTGCAACGATAGACAGCAAAGTTGAAGCAAAAGTCGAAGTCTATCTTCCATAAAATGTTAGCTTTTTCATGTTTATTTATACTAATTATGTCTATTCTTTCAAATTAAGAGAGAAATCTGATTAGAATTGTGCAAGAATGGATCTCATTATTGTAAATAGAGGCGATATACCAAGATTTTTTAATCATCAATAAAAAAAACGAGACCTAAATTCTACTTTCCCCAATCTTTTCTACATTGTTTCTGTTGCTGGTGGTCCAAACCGAGGACGATTGGCACAGCGGTGTGAACGGGGTTCCGTTTGAGTTGCCTTGGTTGGTGTTGATTGCGCTCCACCTTCCACCGGGAAACCTGCAAGCAAGCCTCGCACCACCACTGGGGTAGTGGGGGCCCTCCGACGATCAAGTCAGAGGAGATTGGAGGAGAAGGAGAGATAATAGTAGCAAGTAAGAGAATGCTCTGGAAGTTCTTGCTTACCCCCCCTTCTCCCCCCAGCCGCATATATACCAGGCTGGGGGGTCCTTTTGGGGGGTTGGTCATCGTGTAGCACGATGGAGCTGCCACTGACATGGCCGTTATAGGGCGTCGTGGGGCAGCGCTGGGTACGGCCATGACAGGGCGTAGTGGAGCTCCGCTTTGTACGGCTGTTACAGGGGATCGTGGAGCAGCGCCGGATACGACCGTTGCTGGGTGTAGTGGAGCAGAGGGCCGCGGCGTGCCTCTGGGGAATAGCCTGTCGTTGTCGAGAGATGTCCGACTCGGGGTCGGGCTGCGGAGACGAAGATGTCCGACTCGGGGTCGGATTGCTGGATCAAGGGGCTGCCGACTCGGGGTCGGGCTGCGGAGCCGAAGATGTCCGACTCGGGGTCGGATTGCTGGATCAAGGGGAAGCCGACTCGGGGTCGGGCTGCGGAGACGAAGATGTCCGACTCGGGGTCGGATTGCTGGATCAAGGGGCTGCCGTAGTCTTCCTGGGCGCGCGTGCCGGTCACGTGGGGCATAGTGGCTAAGTTCCCCCGTAACAGTAGCCCCCCACTTCCGAGCCTGGAACCAGAAGGGGAACGGGTGAAGGGAGTGATGCTTCGAGATTGCCGCCATCCCTCGGAGAGGCACGCGCGCTTCGAGCTCCCCGCCTTCTTTATGGCGTATGGCGGTTGTTGCTGACCTGGCAGTTTGAGGATTTCGGCGGACATCCTTCCTTAATGGCGTCGATTCGCCTTTGGGGCGCGAGCGACCCTTCGGCAGCCAGGCGTCCTCTGGCGTCACCGAGGCGTCACCCACCTTTCCGCCTATTTAATCGGGGGCCCTCCTCCGTCCGCCTTTCTCTTTACAGACATCTTCGAGTTTCTCCTTTGCGCTGCCGTCATTGCCGTCGGACTGTTCGCTTGCTCCTCCTTTGACGCTCTCGGAGCCGTTCTTCCTTCTCTTCCGGTGAGTTGCCCCATTCTTCAATTTAAGGCTCTCCATACTTTCTCCTTTTGTATTAGTGTACTCCAGTCGTTCCGGTCCTTTCCCCCTTCTTGACCCCGTCCTGACCGTAGATTCACTGGCCATTAGGGATGGGCGAAGTGAGAGCAGACCGCATTAAGTCGGAGCTGGTCGCCGAAGACCTAGATAGGTTCGTGGCTCGATACCACCTTCCCGAGGCCTGCAATGTTACGCTCCCGGGGCCTGAGGAGAGGATGTCCCATCCTCCTCCAGGGAAGGTTGCCATCAATGAGGGCATTCTTCAGGCCGGGTTCCGCTTTCCCCCCTCGGACTTAGTCGTTCAGGTGCTTCGGGGTTTAAGAGTGGCGCCGACGCAACTGGTGCCGAACTCATGGCGCGCCCTGACGGCCTTTCAGGTTCTCTGCCGCATGCACGAGGTTCCCGCCACCCTGAATGTCTTTTGGGAATGCTACGGCCTGAGCGGCCACCCCCAGGACAAAGGGTGGTGGTGCTTTGCGGCGCGGCGAGGGTGCGGCCTCGTCAAGGAGGCTCCTACCTCCATTCACGGCTAGAAGGGGCGCTTCTTTTTCGTTGACGCAGATCCCTCTTGGGGAATCAGGGCAACCTGGGAGACGCCGATGAAGTCCCCGATTGGCCTATCGAGGTTGTCGAGGGAGGAATCCGATGGCGTCGCCGTCTTGAAGGGGTTGGTCGCCGAGGGCCGGCTCCCCCCGGTGGCTCGCCTTATTTCCGAGGATACCTTGGTGAACGTAGGTCTGAGCTCGGTCCCCGCTGACCGTGAGCCCGCCACCATTTCTTTTTTAGCTCTTTTCTCCTCTTTCGTCTCGTTCTTTCCTTCAGTTTCTCAACCTCCGACCACCTCGTCCTTTTTGCAGAGATCGACGACGTCATGCGGTCGGACAAGGCAACGGCTGTTGGTAGGACGTCCCTACTGGAAGCAGTCCGGAGGAAGAAACGAGCTCCTCCGAGCGGGGCCCCACCGGCGAAGAAGTCCCGCCGGCAGGCGACTCCGACGCCGACAGACGGGTCCGGACCCACCGATCAGGGGGACGCCGCGGGCGCGGACCGGCAGTTGACGCTGTATCAGCCCTCCGATGCCGAGACTACCGTTTCTCCGGAGGCATCACCCGGGCGCGCCCGAGATGGACGGGTCGGACGTGATCGGTCCCCAGCCCAGCCTTCGACTCGGTCGGCTCCGCATGATACGAGGAGGGACGCGCCGAGGCCTCGGCCGAGCGGGACCCTGTCAATTCCAGGGGCGGTCCCCACCCCGAGCATGGTCAGCATGACTCTTCCCCAAGCGATGGGTAAGGGTAAGGCTGCAGAACCACCGTCCGACTCCGGGAAGAAGTCGGGGTCGGCCTTCACTTTCGCCGGCGCCCGAAACCTCATCGAGACGGTGCTGCTGGAGAAGGACCGCAGGCAGGTCCGGGAGATGAGGGTCCCTGACGTTGGGGCTGCCAGCTGCGTCTGTCTCATGTCGGTGAGTGTTCTTTTGGTCGCTTTCATCATTTATAGGCTCTGTTGATCCCCGCCTGACGCCCTCGTTTTTCCTATCTCTTAGCTCGCCCAGTACATGATCCGCCTGGAGGAGTGCTACGAGGAACAGGCGAGGCTTCTGACGAGGGCCGAGAGCCGACTGAAGGCAGTAGAGGAGGGAGGTCAGGCTGCGGCGGGGAGGACGATCAGGGACCTCGAGATGAGGCTCCAGGTGGCCGAAGAGCGGGCACTCGGCTTCGTCACCCTCGAGAAGCAACTGTTGGAGGCTCAGGAGCAACTCAAGGTTGCCTCGGGTCTCGAGGGCGAGATCAAGAAGGCAGAGGAGCGGGCCGAGAAGCAGTCCCGGAAGGCTGCCGATTACCGGGAGAGGTGGGAGAAGGCCCAGCGGTCAGCCGACAACGCCCGCAACTGAACCCGGTCTCTTGAAGCCAAGCTGGGCGAATTGGAGTCGGCCTTGGAGAAGTCCCGCGCGAGCGACCAGGAGCTTCATTCGCGCCTGGAGGAGGCTGAGGCTGCTCGCATTGCTGCCGAGGCGAAGCACAAGGAGGCTCAGGCTGATCTGCTGAGGATCTCCTCCGAGGCGGACGACCGGATTGTGGCGAAGGTCTTGGAGGCGAAAGCTCAGATTATGGAGCGGACAGAGGCGGCGCTGGCCGAGAAGAGTGCGGAAATCGGGCGTCAGGCGGTACAGGCTTATCGTCAGTCCGCCGAGTTCACCCGTGATATGTCGGAGGCGGTACAGGCCTATCGTCAGTCTGACGAGTTCGTCCGTGACATGTCGGACGCGGAGTCCGACTCCTTTATCTTAGGCTTCGAGGAAGGCCTGACAAGGGTGTCGGCTAAGTACCCCGAAATTGACCTGAGTGGGATCTCTCTTCTAGACTCCTCTCCGGCGCCATTGCCTGCTGATTCTCCAACCGCCTCCCTACCCCCTGCGGACGTGCCCGGCGTTCCCGACCCGGGGGTTCCTCCAAGCTGACCTTCTGTATTTTTGTTCTTTTCTTTGTGTGTTGGCGTTTTGCCAAGTTGTATGGGTCTCGGCCCTGAAACAATGAAAGTTAATGCAAATAGAGTTTCTTCATTTCACTTTCGTCCTTCTTCTTTTTAACTCTTGGTAGCGTCTCGCTGACTCCCGACTCTTGAAATTCTTCTGGCGCTAGGCCAGGTATCTGAGGGTTAGGCCCCAGGGAATTCTTCCGGCGCTAAGCCAGGCATCCGAGGGTTAGGCCTCAGGAACTTCTTCCGGCGCTAAGCCGGGCATCCGAGGGTTAGGCCTCAGGAAATTCTTCCGGCACTAAGCCAGGCATCCGAGGGTTAGGCCTCAGGAAATTCTTCCGGCGCTAAGCCAGGCATCCGAGGGTTAGGCCTCAGGAACTTCTTCCGGCGCTAAGCCAGGCATCCGAGGGTTAGGCCTCAGGAACTTCTTCCGGCGCTAGGCCAGGCATCCGAGGGTTAGGCCTCAGGAACTTCTTCCGGCGCTAGGCCGGGCATCCGAGGGTTAGGCCTCAGGAACTTCTTCCGGCGCTAGGCCAGGCATCCGAGGGTTAGGCCTCAGGAACTTCTTCCGGCGCTAAGCCAGGCATCCGAGGGTTAGGCCTCAGGAACTTCTTCCGGCGCTAAGCCGGGCATCCGAGGGTTAGGCCTCAGAAAATTCTTCCGGCACTAAGCCAGGCATCCGAGGGTTAGGCCTCAGGAAATTCCGCTCGTTGGTCGGCCAAGGCTGGCGCAAGCCGAGGCGACCGGTCGGGGCTTCAGGCTAGTTTGCTCCCGGGATGATCATCGGGTTAGCCTGGCATCCGAGGGCCAAACCTCGGAAGATTCCGCTCGTTGGTCGGCCAAGGCTGGCGCAAGCCGAGGCGACCGGTCGGGGCTTCAGGCTAGTCTGCTCCCGGGATGATCATCGGGTTAGCCTGGCATCCGAGGGCCGAGCCTCGGGAGATTCCGCTCGTTGGTCGGCCAAGGCTGGCGCAAGCCGAGGCGACCGGTCGGGGCTTCAGGCTAGTCTGCTCCCGGGATGATCATCGGGTTAGCCTGGCATCCGAGGGCCGAGCCTCGGGAGATTCCACTCGTTGGTCGGCCAAGGCTGGCGCAAGCCGAGGCGACCGGTCGGGGCTTCAGGCTAGTCTGCTCCCGGGATGATCATCGGGTTAGCCTGGCATCCGAGGGCCGAGCCTCGGGAAATTCCGCTCGTTGGTCGGCCAAGGCTGGCGCAAGCCGAGACGACCGGTCGGGGCTTCAGGCTAGTCTGCTCCCGGGATGATCATCGGGTTAGCCTGGCATCTGAGGGTTGTCAGGCCTCAGGAAATTCCGCTCGTTGGTCGGCCAAGGCTGGCGCAAGCCGAGGCGACCGGTCGGGGCTTCAGGCTAGTCTGCTCTCGGGATGATCATCGGGTTAGCCTGGCATCCGAGGGCCGAGCCTCGGGAAATTCCGCTCGTTGGTCGGCCAAGGCTGGCGTAAGCCGAGGCGACCGGTCGGGGCTTCAGGCTAGTCTGCTCCCGGGATGATCATCGGGTTAGCCTGGCATCTGAGGGTTGTCAGGCCTCAGGAAATTCCGCTCGTTGGTCGGCCAAGGCTGGCGCAAGCCGAGGCGACCGGTCGGGGCTTCAGGCTAGTCTGCTCCCGGGATGATCATCGGGTTAGCCTGGCATCTGAGGGTTGTCAGGCCTCAGGAAATTCCGCTCGTTGGTCGGCCAAGGCTGGCGCAAGCCGAGGCGACCGGTCGGGGCTTCAGGCTAGTCTGCTCCCGGGATGATCATCGGGTTAGCCTGGCATCCGAGGGCCGAGCCTCAGGAAATTCCGCTCGTTGGTCGGCCAAGGCTGGCGCAAGCCGAGGCGACCGGTCGGGGCTTCAGGCTAGTCTGCTCCCGGGATGATCATCGGGTTAGCCTGGCATCCGAGGGCCGAGCCTCGGGAAATTCCGCTCGTTGGTCGGCCAAGGCTGGCGCAAGCCGAGGCGACCGGTCGGGGCTTCAGGCTAGTCTGCTCCCGGGATGATAATCGGGTTAGCCTGGCATCCGAGGGCCGAGCCTCGGGAAATTCCGCTCGCTGGTCGTGCGCCTGTTGCTTGCCGCCCGACGGAATTTCTCCGTGGCCAGCTGCGATCGTGTTTCTCCTCCTCTCCAAGCGTCGCCTGGGGAACACCAGATGGGCATTAAATGCTAATTGAGGGGTTACCTGGGAAATCGGATCGCCAGTTGCTGCTTGCGAGGAGTGTCAGTTAAGCGGCCGCGATACGCGCGTTCTTCGAGGCGGATGCGGCCTGGGCGCGAGCGGAGATATGTGGACCTAGGGGTACAGGCCACCCGGAGTGTCCTGCACAAAGAATGCGATTAAGGAGAATAACGCTTAGGAAATCGCGGAAAGATACGCCTCGAGAGCCGGATCGGCTCCGGATTCAATGCGCCCGCATTTATTGGAGCCACCCGCATCGGAACGACCGGGGGGCCGCAGTTTGGCTATAAATATAGGTGCAGGTGCGATGGAGCCTGCCAAGCCGGAGCTGTACAGGTTGCCATGGATCGTGGGCCTCCTCTCCGGCGCATGGTTGAGAGACCCCTACCGAAGGAACGGGAGGCGCGCCCTTCGCGACTTCCGCCAACTAGCCGTTTCATCTGGGATCAACAAGGAGGTTCTCCCCGGCGGAACTCCGCTCTAGGCGTTTCATCCGGGATCACGTCTCCCCTCCTTGAAGTTCAGCCTCCCGATTGAGCTCCGCACCAGACGCTTGATCCGGGACCGCGCCTCCATATGCTCTTCTCCCTTGTATCCCTTCTCTCCCCTAACACTAGGGAGGACCGGAATATCCCTTGGAGGTGGCGTTCCCCTGGAGGCAGCGGGAGCTTCTTCTGCGGCGGCTCCTCGTCTTTTTCGTGAGGCGTGGATGGCGCCTCTGGGTAGGAGCAGTGTGGACTTCTCCTTCGTCCACTTCTTCTTCATCCGCGCCGGCTCTTCGTCTTTTTCGTGAGACGTCGATGGCGTCTCCGGTTGGAAGCACCCACTTCCGGTGGGATTGCAGCCGCTTCGGATGGAGGTTTCGGGATCCCAGATCTTCAGCTCCTCGGAGTCTCCACCTCTTCTTTACTTTCTTTACACCCTAATTTCCCTCTGGAAATTCCTTGTAATCACACGAGCACGCCATTGTAACCAGAAATTATTGAAATGAAAAGTGTTATACATTTTTGAACTGTCTTTCTGGCATTGTTGGTCTACTGGTAATACATCCGCAGGTTAGCGGAATTCCAGCTCCTTGGAATTTCTCGACCATCTAGGGCCTCCAACTGGTAGGAGCCAGGTCGGTTTACCCAGCGAACCCTATACGGGCCTTCCCAATTTGGCGCTAGCTTCCCACCTTCCGCAGGTTGAGATGCTTTAGCTCGCCTTAGCACCAGATCTCCGATTCTGAAAAGCTTCGGTCGGACCTTGGAGTTGTAATATCGGGCCACCCTCCGCTGATACATCGCCATCCGAACCTGCGCCATTTCCCTCGCTTCTTCCAAGAGATCCAGGTTCCCTCGGAGTTGCTCCGAATTGGCCTCGGGTCGGTGCGCGGCCACTCGAGGTGAGGGGAGTCCGAGCTCCACGGGGACAACGGCTTCCGTGCCATAGGTTAGGCTGAAAGGCGTCTCCCCGGTAAGGGTCCGATGCGTGGTCCGATACGCCCAAAGGACATTCTCGAGTTCTTCGACCCAAGCTTGCCCCGTCCGACCGATTCGCGCTTTGATTCCTTGGAGGATTGTCCGATTTGTGACCTCGGCCTCGCCGTTGGTTTGGGGATGCGACACAGATGTGAACCGATGCTCGATCCCGAACTCCTCGCAGAAGTCACGGAAATGCTTGTTGTCGAACTGTCGACCATTATCCGAGATGAGGACCCGAGGTACCCCAAATCGGACAATGATGTTCTTCTTCACGAACTTCCGGACTTGCGCCTCCGTGATAGTGGCCAGCGGCTCTGCCTCCACCCACTTGGTGAAGTAGTCGATTGCAACAATCAAAAATTTCCGCTGGGCTGAAGCGACGGGGAATGGTCCGAGGATATCCATTCCCCACTGTGCGAAGGGCCAGGGTGCGGTGATCGGGGCCAAGGGGACAGAAGGGACTCTCTGGACGTTGGCGTGGCGCTGGCAGGCGTCGCATTTCCGCACGTGATCCTTCGAGTCCTCCAACAAGGTAGGCCAATAATAGCCTTGCCTCATGATCTTGTGCGCTAAGGACCTAGCCCCCTGCGTTCCTCACGGGCCGGGGGCAGCCCCCAGCGATAGTGTGGATCACGCCCGCGACGGGTCGATTCTGCTCCCGAGGCTCCTGAGGAGCCGGGTCGGCCGGACGCGGGTCTGCGGGGGGACGTCGGTCGTTCACATATCGACCGAGACGCCCTCGGCGGATGAGAGCCTCGATCTCGTCCCGAAGCTGGAAGCAGTCTTAGGTGTCGTGGCCGTGGTCCCGGTGGTACTCACAGTACGCCCGAGAGGGCCTCCTCCCAGGAATCTTCTTCATCTGTCTCGGGACCGGGAGGTCCTCCCGCCCCTTGATTTCCATGAGGATCTGGGCCCGGGGAGTCAGGAGAGGAGTGTACCGGTTGAAACGTCGGGGCGGAGAACGAGGGCGTAGGGCGCCGTGGTTCCTCGCCGGCGACAGGCTTCTGCGCCGACGTTGAGGCGTCGGGCTCCTCCTCTGGCGTGCCTCTTTTCGCCTTTTCTTCCCGAGCTTTGGAGGGATCTCGGCGGCCTCCTTGCTCCGGTGGGCGGCCGCCGCCTCGGCGTCCGCATACTGGTTCGCTCGGGACAACAGCTCCGGGAAGCTCCGCGGCAGGCGTTTGTCCAGGGAGAAGGTGAGTCTGCCCTTTCGGAAGCCACGCTTCAGGGCTGAAAGAGCCACCTCCTGGCTCAGGTTCCGGACTTCCAGCGTAACCTTGTTGAAGCGGGTAAGATAATCCCGCAAGCTTTCTCCCTCGTTTTGCCGGACATCAAAGAGGGAGTCGGAGACCAGTCGCCGCCGGCTACTGACGGCGAAATGGGTGATGAAGAGGCGAGTAAACTGGTCGAAGGACTGGATTGAGTTAGCCTCCAAGCCGGCGAACCACGCCCTTGCCGGGCCACGGAGGGTCGCCGGGAAGGCCTTGCAGAGGAGAGGATCTGATGCTCCGTGGAGGAGCATAAGGGTCCTGAAACTCTCGACGTGATCCCGCGGGTCCGCCGCCCCATCATAGGGCTCGATCGCCGGCATTTTAAACCCCGGCGGATTCGGGGTCCGCAGGATCCTCGAGGCAAGCGCCGGCTGGGAGGAGATCTCCAAGTCGGCGAAGGGATCTTTGGAGTGGCCCTTCAGGACCTGGAGTTGTCGATGGAGATCGTCCACCCGCCGGTCCAGGGAGCGCGACCGATGGGTGGGAGACAAGGAGCACCGAGAGGGGGGCCGACTGGAGCGCGGGTTCCTTGAGGACTGGGGGTCTGGGAACGCGCCCGGGCCCGCCTCTCGTACCCCGCGCAGCTCCGATGGGAAGGTCCCGGCCGAATGGACCGTGCTCGAGAATCTTCCTCGCGCCGGCGCTCCTCCCCATGGGAGAGGAAGGAGCGCGGGTTGAGGAGGACAGGTGAGCGCTCAGGGAGCAGCGGCTCCTGGGCCCGCTGCGGCGCCCGAGACATCACACCCTGCAGGTTCTGCACTGCCTCCGCGAGGGTGCGAACCTGCTGGGCTAACTGGTCGAACTAAGCGGCTTCGACCATCTGAATGGGAGGTGGAGCGGTGGAGTGTTGCTGAGAATGTGTTGGAGACGCAGCGGCCTCCTGGCCGGAGGCGCGAGAGGCCCCGCGACCGGAGGCATTGGAAGCTCCACGACCACCTCGCCGTGCCATTACGATCGCTCTGAGATTCGGTCCCTTCCTCTAGCGCCAACTGTTGCTGGTGGTCCAAACCGAGGACGATTGGCACAGCGGTGTGAACGGGGTTCCGTTTGAGTTGCCTTGGTTGGTGTTGATTGCGCTCCACCTTCCACCGGAAAACCTGCAAGCAAGCCTCGCACCACCACTGGGGTAGTGGGGGCCCTCCGACGATCAAGTCAGAGGAGATTGGAGGAGAAGGAGAGATAATAGTAGCAAGTAAGAGAATGCTCTGGAAGTTCTTGCTTACCCCCCCTTCTCCCCCCAGCCGCATATATACCAGGCTGGGGGGTCCTTTTGGGGGGTTGGTCATCGTGTAGCACGATGGAGCTGCCACTGACATGGCCGTTACAGGGCGTCGTGGGGCAGCGCTGGGTACGGCCATGACAGGGCGTAGTGGAGCTCCGCTTTGTACGGCTGTTACAGGGGATCGTGGAGCAGCGCCGGATACGACCGTTGCTGGGTGTAGTGGAGCAGAGGGCCGCGGCGTGCCTCTGGGGAATAGCCTGTCGTTGTCGAGAGATGTCCGACTCGGGGTCGGGCTGCGGAGACGAAGATGTCCGACTCGGGGTCGGATTGCTGGATCAAGGGGCTGCCGACTCGGGGTCGGGCTGCGGAGCCGAAGATGTCCGACTCGGGGTCGGGCTCCGGAGACGAAGATGTCCGACTCGGGGTCGGATTGCTGGATCAAGGGGCTGCCGTAGTCTTCCTGGGCGCGCGTGCCGGTCACGTGGGGCATGGTGGCTAAGTTCCTCCGTAACAGTTTCATATATAATTTTTAAGAGATTCAAATTGAGCAGTTTGAAAAAATTCTTATTTCTTCTTGATCGGATCAAAATGATCCCACAAGATAGTTCGGGCTCGAATAGGAATCCTTACCTTGGCCTGAAACAAGAGAAGGTCCGATCGCCGGTCGCTTGACAAGAAAGGGCTCCAGCGCTTGCTTGAATGCGCGGAAAAAACCAAAGAAAATGATGAGATGGAGATTGAAGGCAGCAGTGGAGAAGATTCAACGGAGAGAAGTAGAAGAAATAAAGAAAAAGAGTGAGGCGCTTTTACATGCCCTTGCTAGCCGGTTCGCAACGACAGCTAACCTAAGATCCTCGAGGAGGTCACACTAGGCTATTATGCAAAGCTGGGCCTTCGCCACCGCAGCCATTATCATTACACATGATGTGCAATTACTATTTCATTTAAAATATATATTTCAAAAAATTAATAGCTATGATCTAGATTCTTTCAACCATTGTAACTGCAGTAACGGTTTTAGGCCACGACTGCTAGTTGGGCATTAGAGGCATTTAAAAATGATGCCCTTTCTCTCGCGCGCGCGGGCGTGTTTGGTGCAATGACTCCATCACAAATAGGCATCGCGTGCGTGTTTGGTGCAATGACTCCATCACAAATAGGCAACTTTCCCATGTTAATGAATGATTGGTTTTGTTTAAAAAGTGCTGCTGTAGTTTGTGGCTGGTATTAGTTGTTCATAGTGGTTCTCAAGACGTTAGCTTGGCTATATATGGTAAAGCATTGTAAGATCAGTCTCCATCAACAGTGGAGTCATCAAAAAATAAAAGAAAATCTAATGTATGATCAGAGTTTTTTGAGATCACTGACCCTATCTGATATACTCTCGGTTGCATTTCCGTATCTTTAGCTCACGCCCATTTGTACACATGGCATGCACACACATGCTCACAGACTCGTGTAATGAATCGCTTCCTCTTTTCTAAATCCACTTGCAATCAAGGGGGCTACTATTTTTGCAATCTATTATTTTTTTCCTCTATATTTATTTTTAGTTGAGTAAATACACGTGGAAGAATTTCTTTTAGTATAAAGCTCTAATTTTTTTGATATGATAGGATCGGAGATTAAACATAAAATGGCAAAAGAAAGAGTCTCGAGTAAGGAAATAGCGAGGGTGGTGAGGTCTGGTCCTCCATCCTAGGATTGGTGGTCCAATCATAGTGTAGGTAGAAGACCTACCCGGCCCACTAGCCTCTTGTGCACCCAAGGGACAAGGAGATGGTGGCTGGCAGCCATAGAGGCGGCGACAGAGATGGCGGCATTAAGAGAAAGGAAGGAGAAAAAGATGGAATAGGGTGGCAAGAACAAAGCTTCGGATGTAAAATAGGGTTGCAAAGAAAAAGGTCTCGAGCTAACCCCTCAATGGATGGTGAGTCTAGCATGGAAGCTAAAGGCACTAGCTGCAATAGGGAGGGTAGTTGACCAAAGAAGGAGGTCCGATCAGTGTTAGATTTCCAAAACATGGAAAAGAAATTGGGAGCCCTGTCTTGACACAAGACTGCCCTGCTGGGCTTAGGATTGACCACTGCTTTCATAATGGGATTCAACAAGCACACTAGCATCTCAAACTTTGTATGTAACAGATGAAAAGGAAGATATAGAATGATCATCTGACTTGATGTGAACTATTTTAGCCACTACGATAGAGTTGGATAGCCATCAAGAGCAAGATCCATCACATCGGAAAGCTGAATCATACGTCAAAATTTCAGAGACTGTAAGTTGGTCATATGATATCCGATTAAGATGATGTTTTTTTTAATCGGATAACTTTTCAAGATCTATAATATGGTACTATCCTTTAATAAGGGTTGTGTAGCTAATGATTAAGCCCAAATTTCATCATTTGGGCTCCAAAACAAGACGATCAAATTGAATTTTTTTTAAGAAAGATTTTGATCAAATGTATCTCTTAATACAAAAAGAACTATGTGGAGCGACAGAAGGCAATGTTGATGTAGGAATCAAGATTTATCTTTTGTAGGATTTTAGATTTTTGTATTTATTTCTACAAGTCATGTCTATTTTTAAAAATCCAGTCCTATTCGACCTAGGAGATGAATCCAATCTAAATTGTGCAAGAGCAAATCTCATTATTATAAATGGAGCTAATGTACCTAAAGTTTTCAAATCGTCAATGAAAGAAAAGAAGATCTAAACACTACTTTCATTAATTTTTTCTACATTTCTTCATAATTTTTGAGAAATTTGGGTTGAGCAGGTTATGGAAATTCTTTGTTTTCTCCGATCAGACCAAAAATGTCCGTGAAGATAGTTTAGGCTCGAACATGCATCCTTACCTTGGCTTAAGATAGGAGAAGGCTCGATCGCCAGTCGCTCGATAAAATCAGTAATGCGAGGATGCCAGCATTTGCTCGAACGCTCGGGAAGAATCACAGGAGGCGGTGAGTGGAGATTAAAAGCGGCAATGGAGGAGATTCGATGGAGAAAAGTGGAAGAAATAAGAGAAAAAAAAAAAAACAAGATTCCAGACTCTTTCATGCAGCCTCGCCAGCCATTGTCATTACACATGGTGTGCTATAATAGTGAGTTACTATTTCATTTAAAAACTATATTTCAAAAATGTAATAGCTAATGCGCTAGATCCTTTCAATCTCTGCAACAGCAATTACGTACGGTTTTGGGCCACCACTGTTACTTGGGTATAGAGTCATTTATAAATGTTCCTCTCTCTCCCTCGCACGAGCGCGTGTTTGGTGCAATGACTCCATTACAAACAAAAAAAAAAAAAGAGGCATCTTTTCCATGTTAATAAATGATTGCTTTTCTTTAAAAAGTGCTGCTATAGTTTGTGGCTGGTAATAGTTGTTCAAAGTGGTACTTAAGACATTAGCTTCACTATGGTAAGCATTGTAAGCTCAATCTCCATCAACAGTGGACTCTTCAAAAAGAACAAGAAAATCAAATGTATGATCAGAGTTTTTTTGAGATCACTGACATTATCTAATGTACTCTCTCTTGCACTTCTGTATCTCTAGGTCATGCATATCTGTACACATGCGCACGCGTGCTCACAGACTCAATGTAATGAATCACTTTCTCTTTTCTGACTGAAATCCACTTACAATCAAGAGAACTACTGTTTTTGCAGTCAATCATTCTTGTTCCTCTATGCTTATTTTTAGAGGAGTTGATACAGGTGGAAGGACTTCCATTTTAACCAATATAGCTAGTATTTTACATATAAAGCTGTTTTTTTTTTTTTTGATATAACAAGATCAGATTAAACATAAAATAGCAATCAAGCGGTGGAGGGTAGCATCATGGGGAGGAGAGAGTCTTGAGTAAGGAAATGTAGAGGGAATTGAGGTCATATCCTTCATTCTAGGATTGGTGGTCCAGGACGTATGTAAAAGGAATGGTGGCATCAGGAGAAAAGGAGAAAGGCGCGAAAGATGGTGGCCAAAATAGGGCTTCAGCCATAAAATAAGGTTGTGAAGAGAAAGATCGAGGCTAGCTGCTGGGTAGATGCTGAGGTCCAGCATGAAGCTGGAGGCACTAGCTTCAACAAGGAGGGTAGGTGACCAAAGGAGGAGGTCCGATCAGTGTCACATCTCCAATATAGAGAAAAGGAATTCAATGCTCTATCTTAAAGAAAACAAGGCCACCCTACTAGGCTTAGGGTTGACCATTGCTTTTGTGATGGGAATCAGCGAGCTGACCAACATCCGTAAGTAGGAGAAGAGAGAGGAGGGTGATTAAGAATAAACACTAAATTTGATATGGACTACTTTGGCCGCTATGGATAGAGCTAAACAGATTCCAAGAATGAGACCTACCACATCGAAAGCTGAATCACACTTTAAATTTTCGGATGCCACAATTTGGTTATATAACACCTAATTAAGCATATCTTTTTCTAAAAAAAATTGAACAATTTTTCAAGATCTACGATGTGGCATTGCCCGAGTATTGGATTTGTGCAGCTAGCGATTAGCTTCAAATTTTATCATTTAGGTCCTGAAACGAGTTGATCAAATTATATTTTTTTCGAAAAAAAATTGATCTGATTTGTTTTTCAATCTAAAAAGAATTATGTGAAGCAACGGAAGGTAAAGTTAATGTAAGATTACAACTTTTTCATATTTGTTTCTAGTTGTCATATCTATTTTTGGAAAGTCAGTTCTATTCGAACTATGATATGAATTCGATCTGAATTATGCAAGAGCGGATCTCATTATTATAAATAGAGGCGATATACCTTAGTTTTTGAATAATCAATGAAAGAGAAAAAAAATCTAAACTCTATTTTCACTAAAATTTTCTACTTATTTTCATTATTTCCGAGAGATTCGGTTGAGCGGGTCATAAAAATTTTTCTTTCTTCCGTTCCGAAAGATCCCATAAGATAGTTTAGGCTCAAGCAGCCATCCTTATCTTAGCTTAAAACAGGCCGCGGCGGAGGGGATTCGAGGAAGAAAAGCGGAAGAAACAAAGAAAAAAGGGCGAGGTTCTAGATGCTTTCACGCATCCTCATCAGCCAGTTCGCAACGACGACGGCTAACCCGGGATATATATTCAAAGTCATAGCCAGCCGTTGGCATTTACACATAATGTGCCATAATAGCTAGTTACTGTTTCATTTAAAATATATATTCAAAAAGGTCATAGCCATGATTCCTAGGTCCTTTCAATCATTGCAACTGCGACAACGGTTGGGGCATACATCCCCCCCTCTCTCTCTCCGCGCGCGTTCGCGCGTGTTTGGTGCAATGGAGTGTGCAATGACTCCACCACAAAGGCACATTTTTCATGTTAATAAATGCTTTCTTTAAAAGTTGCTGCTGTAGTTTGTGGTTGGTATTAGTTGTTTGTTTTATAAAAAGCAGGTACTAGTTGTTCAAAGTTGTTCTGGAAAGATCTTCTCGATATAGTTATGTCGAGTTGTAGTTTTTTATTCTCTTAGATGCACCTATATCAGAATAGGGTGAGCAACCATTGTTTAATAATAATAATAATAATAAAAGAAGGAGGAGGAAGAAGAAAAAAAAAATTTTTATTCTCTTAGCTGCACCTATATCAGAATAGGGTGAGCAACCATTGTACAATAAAAAGAAGAAGAAGAAGAAGAAGACACTAGCCTCACCATGGTAAGCATTATAAGCTCAATCTCCATCAACAATGGACTCTTCAAAAAGAATAAGAAAATCAAATGTATGATCTAATTTTTTTTTTTTTGTGGTACAACTATCGCTCACGTTAATCTGGTATGAGTGCAACCAATTGAGTCAATATACAATACGTGACATAAGAATGGGGATACAATATCAGTCCATGTCCATGAGACCTCTCCGGAGTGATGTGCTGCAAAGAAAGCAATTCAATTAGCTGCTCTGTTTGCCTTCTGGTACATGTGAGCAACCTGAATGTACATGCATATTTTTGAGATCATTGACATTATCGCATGCTCAAAGACTCAATGTAATGGTAATGGATCACTTCCTCTTCTATGGCTGAAATCCACTTACAGTCAAGAGAGCTACTATTTTTGCAGTCAATCATTCTTGTTCGTATATATTTATTTTGAGAGGAGTGGATACAAGTGGAAGCACTTCCATTTTATGTTTAACAATTTTAGCTACTCTTTCTTTACAAGTACCTTAATCTTCTGATATTGCGTTGTTCCACCAGAAGCATAATGGGATGTGATCTTGTGACTCAATTTCCATGCTTCAGGGTTGAAAGCTTATCAAAGTCCACCATCTATAGCATTAGTTTATTGCTTGAAATTGACATGGGGTTATAGGCTTGCACATTAGGAGACAGAGGCAAGGATCCATCAGGTCAGGTTAGATAAAATAGGGGTTGGATTAGATGTAAGTTGGATCAAAAGTTTGTCAAATTTGAACCTGATCTATTTTTTAAATAAGTTAAAAATTTAAATTTGAACCTGGCATATTTATTGAATAGATAATCCGATCAAACCCACATAATATATTTATTAAACAAATTAAGTTAGATTAAACGGATTAAATAGGTTTCCAACAGATTAAGCATATTTAAATAGATTAAATAAGTTAAACGAATCAGGTTAAACAAAACAAAAATAGCCGAAGTAGATTTTAAATAGATTAAACAAATATTAAATATGTTAAATATATAGATTTGATCATGATCAGATCTAATTATTAAATAGGTTAAATAGATCAAAGATCTAAACATGAATCCGACTAATTTAATAAATTGGTCCAAACGGGTTGATCTGTTTATGATCCAGACTCATTTGTGTCAAACCCAAACCTGCTTAAAGCTAGTTGTGAGTTGGGTTGATGGGTTGAGTCATCAATTGTCACCGTCTCTAATTCTAGTCAGAGAAACTATGAATTTTACTACCATACTAGCTTTCATACGATCTTCATCTCAACTTTATATAGATTGGGTTCACCATGTCATATTGAGATCAAGGGAGAGGTTGAAGCAAAAATACAGTAGTAGCTACAATGATTTTCTTTAGCAAAAGAGCAGTTACAACCAATTGGCTTTTAGTTACATTTTGTACTTACAAAGGATGGTGTGTAAAAGGATGTAAGAACTATGATAAGAATTTCTAGTCACTTGATTCAACAGGAAAAAGATGAAATGGAATCTCCTTTAAAACATCATTTTAAATCATAGATTTCTCTATTTTTTCCACTGACATAGGGTTCTTGACACAACCTGTAATAACCCTAAAAAAAATTTTTATATAAAAAAGGATAGAATAGTCTTTAGAAATTGATATAAGGGGTAAAATTGGAAGGAATCAAAAGTTAATGACATAACAGTAGATATGTTGAAGTGTTAGGGGCAAAATGAGAAATTTAGCATTTTAATGTGACTTAATTGGTGGGTTGGCTGTGTCGGTGGAGTGAAACAGAGAAGAAAAAGGGGGGGGGTTTCTCAGGCGGTGACAGAGAGAAGGAAAAGAAGAAGAAGAAAAAAGAAGAAGAAGAAGAAGAAGAAGAAGGAAAAAGAGAGAAGAAGAGAAGGAAAAAGAGAGAAAAAGAGAGAAAAAGAGAAGAAAAGAGAGAAGAAGAGAAGGAGAGGAAAAGTCCGAAAGAAAAAGAAGAGAAGGGAAGGGGGATCCTGGTTGTGTGCCGGCTGAAATAAAAAGAAAAGTATCGGTCTTCTTTCCCTCGGTGCAAGGATCCAATCCTCTGAAGAGAAAGAGGTAAATATCCGTCCCTACCTAATTTTTTTTAATAAAATTAGGCTATACAAAGGGTGGATGTAGTCTAAGGGGTCGGATAAGCATTGTAGAGGTGGTTAAAAGAGAAAAAATCGGATTTCGATAAGTTTTTTTTGGTACTGCGGAAAAACTGTGTCGAAGTTCCAACTTCAGTGAATTATTTTTGGGATCAATCGGCCTCCGATGGTGATGCATGTTACCATTCTGGAAATTCCTATGAGTGTAGAATGTTAGGTAAAAATTTTATTAAATTTGGAGTTTGGAAAGTAGATCAAAACCGGGATGAAGAAACCCACTGTCAGTCCAGATTACTGTTCACCCGAGATGAAAAAAGTGAGAATATGGTGGGAGTCACCTCAAAACGCGCCGGAGTCGACTCGAGGTCAATTGAAGTCGACTCGGGGCAGATTGGGGTCGACTCATGCCTCAGAGGGGTCGACTTACGAGGTTGGGGGTCGACTCTCTCTGAGAGTTCAGAAAATGAAGTTTTGCGGCTTTGTGGTGGGGGTCGACTCATGAGGTTAGGGTCGACTCTCTTAGAAAATTTCAGAGAATGAGGATTTTTGGCTCGGTGCTTGGGGTCGACTCAGGATAAACTGGGGTCGACCCAAGCGGAGGTCAACTCTCAAAGTTAGGGTCGACCCAAAGTTTAGTAAAATTTTGGATTAGAAGGAATTTGATCCTTTCGCACACCTTGACCCTATAGCATTGGTACAAGGTGTGTGTGGGATACTCTTGCATCATAATACATATAAAGGGAAGATTAATTGATAGGAAAAAGAGAAAAAAGCAAGAATTTAGAAAAAGGGAGAGTTGAATCAATTAAAGTTTTCTATATTTATTATTTGGCACGTAGATTATGGCCCTTGATACAAGACTAAATGTAATGTAAATGTATGTCACAATTGGGCAAGAAGTTAGGAAGCAAGAAGAAGAAGCTCCCTACTGCCTACTATAAAGTTTGGCAGGTGAGTGGGAGTCATATACTTTGCACCATGAGCATCCTTAATTCATTTTCATGAATATCGCCAAGTGTGAATTGATTCTACTTGTGCATATTGATTGATATTGTAGTAGATTCCTCTATAATCTTGTTTCTTCATACTTGATTATCTTGTGCACGCATTTGAGAGAACATTGAGAGGAATTACAAGGGATAGAAGAGTAGTTAAATTGGATCCGAATTGTGAAATGACTTCTTTTGTAAATTGATTTCATTTCCTCTATTTCAAAGACTTGTGAGTGATAGCCTTGATTATACTCCTTTATGAGTAGTTAAATTGGATCCGAATTGTGAAATGACTTCTTTTGTAAATTTATTTCATTTCTTCTATTTCAAAGACTTGTAAAGCCCTTTTCAGTGGTATATTGAGTTGCATTGCACTCCCTTGACTCTTCACTCCCAACCCTGATGTTAGTTTATGATTGGGTCGTGGTCAAGTGAGTGGTAGTCTTGATTATACTCCTCTTTAGTAAAGTATTGGGAGGGTGCATTATGGCATTTATGCATGGCTTGGCGGTATCTACAGGACACCTATAGTCGATGTGGTTAGACATCGGCCTGCGTGCACATAGTAGCCTTCTGGGTGGGCGGAGCCCAGTCCCTTCCTAGGGGGGACACGGCCCTAGGCGTAGGATCCGCCGGTCCTACGACTTATATTCTGCTTGCCGCCGGGCATAGTAAGACCCCGCGAGATGCAGTATGGCTTTTCGCAGATGTAGAATTTCCGCGAGGTGCCATTTAGTATTCAGATGTGAGATGAGTCTCACGGATTTCTATTAATTTCTGTTCTAGATACTGGCCAGCATTTACATGATCAGTGTGGTGTCTTATTCTACATATGCATGTGATTGTAGGAAGTTGTTGTGGTTCGCCTAGGGCGTAAGACCTACCTCCCGACAGCTGTCTAGTGATGACTTCGCATATTGATACCCTGATTTACATATTGGTGTGGTATCTTATTCTATGCATTAATATGGCAGTAGGGAGTTGTTGTGGTTCGCCTGGGGCGTAAGACCCACCTCCCGATAGCTATTTATCAATGTTTCAGCATATTGACACCCGATTTGTATGTTCCAGCATTATGATCTGTCGAGCATATTCATGAGTAGCATATATGTTTACTTGATTATTCCATATGTGCTCCAGATGAGTTGATTGTGATTGTGGTGATATTGATGATTTACTACATATTCTCTATATTGAGTTCATGTTCATCTTGTTATTGATCTTGAGATTTCATCTCGAGTCATGATTATATTCTGTCTCATATGCATAGTACTCTCTACTTCACTCACTGAGTATTCATATACTCACTCCCCAATTTGGTGTTTTGATTGCAGGGCAGGTGTTGTATAGAGAGGAGCAGGGTTAGAGATTGCCTGCTAGCTGTGCCGCTCCATAGTATAATGTAGATAGAGGTTTATACATTTTGGTGTATTATAAACCTTCTGTTGTATATAGTGTATGGTTACAGTCATAGATCCTGTTGTAGATATGGTTTTGACCATGCATGGAATGGAAACCAGATTTTTATACAGATGAGTTATATGCCTGTGATGATGTATTGATATATATTGTCCAGGTTCATTATGTGACAGATTATGTGATTGCTGCTCTGACAGGTAGTATTATTGTATGTATTGAAATAATCCTGACAGGTCACTATAGGAAAGGTGATCATTTTGGGCATGCGTCATGCCAAAATTTTCAGAATTTATTGATGATTGATAGGTAGTAGGGTTCTACGTGGTAGTTGGTGGCCTTATGCCTACCCGCACCCTAGGACCGTCGCGGCGGCCCGCCGGGAACAGGGCGGGGGTCGTGACAAAGCTTGGTATCAGAGCAAAGGTTAAGAAGAGTCCTGTCAGAGCAATAGGGTGAGTTAGGATAAGTATAGGATTATACTATGGAGCATAGGGTTTTTCTTTATGTTATTTTATGAGTCATTTACAACTCAGTAAGATATATTTGGGGATGAGACTTAAGAGTTCTTTTTTTTAGCTCTACTTGAGATAAAATTTTATATCATTCAGTTTACAATCAAGATTTGTATTTTGATAGAAAGTTAATTAATAAATTCGGAGAATATTGATCAGAGTTGTGCAGCGAAAGTATAGTGGATCGAGTCAATTTAAATTGGTCAAAAATATTGACTGTGATGGAAAACTAGATTTTTCAATAATAAAGACTTTTGTTAATAAGAGAAGGTGAATACTGTTGATTCTCAGATTAATCATAATATGACTATGTGATCTCTCTGATGGTTTTTGCTATTTTTGCTATGTTAGGAGATAATTTATTTAAACTCATCATAAATTCTTGACTGCTAGGTAGCCATAAGCAACATGGAGGATGAAAGAGTGATATTCTAGATATTTGAAGAACCAGGGTTCTTCTTTCAAAGCGATGCATCTGTGTAATGTAATTCATCATTATATTTAATTTCTGCTCTGAAAGTTAGGAAGGCATTAAAAAAGGAGTGTAAGACTTATTTAGTCTGTGTAATGGATACTTGAAAGGAGACCAAATTGGAGGATATTCTAGTAGTGAATGAATATCCTGATGTTTTTTTAGAAGATCTTCCTGGTTTGCCACCGGAGAGAGAGAGATTGAATTTACAATTGATTTGATTTCTAATACCACACCAATCTTCAAAAACCCTCTATAGAATGGCTCTAACTGAAATAAAAGAATTAAAGGAGCAGTTGCAAGATCTGCTTGATAAAAGCTCATTTGACTTAGTGTGTCACCTTGGGGAGCTCTAGTATTGTTTGTAAAGAAGAAAAATGGAAGTTTGAGGTTATATATTGGTTATCGAGGATTGACAAGGTAACAATAAAGAACAAATACCTTCTGTCCCGGATTGATGAATCTTGTAAGGTGTATACGGATCATAAAAGTCTAAAATATCTTTTTACCCAAAAGGAACTCAATATGAGACAGAGAAGATGATTGGAATTGATAAAAATTATGCCTTGTCTATACACTACTCCCTGAAAAAAGCTAATGTTGAGGTAGATGCACTAATCAGAAAAGCTTCTAGTAGTATTGCTGCTCTACTCACCTCTTTGAGAAATCAGGTAATTTACTCTTTTAAATTCGAGGACGAATTTTATATAAGAGGGGAGGATGTAATAACCTTAATTTTTTTTATATAAAAAAGGGATAGAATAGTCTTTAGAAATTGATATAAGGGGTAAAATGGGAAGGAATCAAAAGTTAATGGCATAACAATAGATATGTTGAAGTGTTAGGGGCAAAATAGAAAATTTAGCATTTTGATGTGACTTAATTGGTGGGTTGGCTGTGTCGGTGGAGTGAAACAGAGAAGAAAAGGGGGGAGCCTCAGGCGGTGACAGAGAGAAGAAGAAGAAGAAGAAGAAGAAGAAGAAGAAGAAGGAAAAAGAGAGAAAAGAGAAGGAAAAAGAGAGAAAAAGAGAAGAAAAGAGAGAAGAAGAGAAGGAGAGGAAAAGTTTGAAGAAAAGAAGAGAAGGGAAGGGGGGATCCCGGTTGTGTGCCGGCTGAAATAAAAAGAGAAGTATCGGTCTTCTTTCCCTCGGTGCAAGGAGCCCATCCTTCGAAGAGAAAGAGGTAAATACCCGTCCCTACCTCGTTTTTTTTAATAAAATTAGGTTATACAAAGGATGGATGTAGTTTAGAGGGGTCGGATAAGGGTTGTAGAGGTGGTTAAAAGAGGAAGAATCGGATTTCGACAAGTTTTTTTGGGTACCGCGGAAAAACTGTGTCGAAGTCCCAACTTCGGTGAATTATTTCGGAGGGTCAATCGGCCTCCGATGGTGATGCATGTTACTATTCTGGAAACCCCTATGAGTGTAGAATGTTAGGTAAAAATTTTATTAAATTTGGAGTTTAGAAAGTGGATAAAACTGGGATGAAGTAACCCACTGTCAGTCCGGGTTACTATTTATCCGAGATGAAAAAAGTAAGAAAATGGTGGGAGTCGCCTCAAAACGCGCCGAAGTCGACTCGAGGTCAACTGGAGTCGACTCATGCCTCAGAGGGGTCGATTCACGAGGTTGGGGGTCGACTCTCTCTGAGAGTCTAGAAAATAAAGTTTTGCGGCACTGTGGTCGAGGTCGACTCTCTCAGAAAATTCCATAGATTGGAGATTTTTGGCTCGGTGCTTGGGGTCGACTCAGGGTAAGCTGGGGTCGACCCAAGCGGGGGTCAACTCTTAAAGTTAGGGTTGACCCAAAGTTTAGTAAAATTTTGGATTAGAAGGGATTTGATCCTTTCGCACACTTTGACCCTATAGCATTGGTACAAGGTATGTGTGGGATACTCTTGCATCATAATACATATAAAGGGAAGATTAATTGATAGGAAAAAGAGAAAAAAGAAAGGATTTAGAAAAGGGGGGAGTTGAATCAATTAAAGTTTCCTATATTTATGATTTGGCACGTAGATTATGGCCCTTGATACAAGACTAAATGTAATGTAAATGCATGTCACAGTTGGGCAAGAAGTTAGGGAGCAAGAAGAAGAAGCCCCCTACTACCTACCATAAAGTTTGGAAGGCGTATCGAGGTCGTGCCAGATCGGCAGGTGAGTGGGAGTCATGTACTTTGCACCATGAGCATCCTTAATTCATTTTCATGAATATCGCCAAGTGTGAATTGATTCCACTTGTGCATATTGATTGATATTGTAGTAGATTCCTCTATAATCTTGTTTCTCCATGCTTGATTATCTTGTGCACGCATTTGAGAGAACATTGAGAGGAATTACAAGGGATAGAAGAGTAGTTAAATTGGATCCGAATTGTGAAATGACTTCTTTTGTAAATTGATTTCATTTCCTCTATTTCAAAGACTTGTGAGTGGTAGCCTTGATTATACTCCTTTATGAATAGTTAAATTGGATCTGAATTGTGAAATGATTTCTTTTGTAAATTGATTTCATTTCTTCTATTTCAAAGACTTGTAGAGCCCTTTTCAGTGGTATATTGAGTTGCATTACACTCCCTTGACTCTTCACTCCCAACCCTGATGTTAGTTTATGATTGGGTCGTGGTCAAGTAAGTGGTAGTCTTGATTATACTCCTCTTTAGTAAAGTATTGGGAGGGTGCATTATGGCATTTATGCATGGCTTGGCGGTATCTACAGGACACCTATAGTCGATGTGGTTAGACATCGGCCTGTGTGCATATAGTAGCCTTCTGGGTGGGCGGAGCCCAGTTCCTTCCTAGGGGGACACGGCCCTAGGCGTAGGATCCGCCGGTCCTACGACTTATATTCTGCTTGCCGCCGGGCATAGTAAGACCCCGCGAGATGCAGTATGGCTTTTCGCAGATGTAGAATTTTCGCGAAGTGCCATTTAGTATTCAGATGTGAGATGAGTCTCACGGTTTTCTATTAATTTCTGTTCTAGATACTGGCCAGCATTTACATGATCAGTGTGGTGTCTTATTCTACATATGCATGTGATTGTAGGAAATTGTTGTGGTTCGCCTGGGGCGTAAGACCTACCTCCCGACAGCTGTCTAGTGATGACTTCGCATATTGATACCCTAATTTACATATTGGTGTGGTATCATATTCTATGCATAAATATGGCAGTAGAGAGTTGTTGTGGTTCGCCTGGGGTGTAAGACCCACCTTCCGATAGCTATTTATCAATGTTTCAGCATATTGACACCCGATTTGTATGTTCCAGCATTATGATCTGTCGAGCATATTCATGAGTAGCATATATGTTTACTTGATTATTCCATATGTGCTCCAGATGAGTTGATTGTGATTGTGGTGATATTGATGATTTACTACATATTCTCTATGTTGAGTTCATGTTCATCTTGTTATTGATCTTGAGATTTCATCTCGAGCCATGATTATATTCTGTCTCATATGCATAGTACTCTCTACTCCACTCACTGAGTATTCATATACTCACTCCCCAATTTGGTGTTTTTGATTGCAGGGCAGGTGTTGTATAGAGAGGAGCAGGATTAGAGATTGCCTGCTAGCTGTGCCGCTCCATAGTATAATGTAGATAGAGGTTTATACATTTTGGTGTATTATAAACCTTCTGTTGTATATAGTGTATGGTTACAGTCATAGATCCTGTTGTGGATATGGGTTTGACCATGGATGGAATGGAAACTAGATTTTTATACAGATGAGTTATATGCCTGTGATGATGTATTGATATATATTGTCTAGGTTAATTATGTGACAGATTATGTGATTGCTGCTCTGATAGGTAGTGTTGTTGTATGTATTGAGATAATCCTGACATGTCACCATAGGAAAGGTGATCATTTTGTGCATGCATCATGCCAAAATTTTCATAATTTATTGATGATTGATAGGTAGTAGGGTTCTACGTGGTGGCTGGTGGCCTTATGCCTACTGCACCCTAGGACCGTCGCGGCGGCCCGCCGGGAACGAGGCGGCCCGCCGGGAACGAGGCGGGGGTCGTGACACAACCACCGTTCTGTTCATCAAAAAATGTGGGTTAATTAAAGTGATGAACCCATTTCACCTAGGTAGAGCTTACATTATATAAAACTAGTATAATAACACTATAATGGTTCATGTTATGAAGCAAGACGTTATTTTTACAAAAAATGGGTCAGAATTAAGGGGAACCCTTGCCTTGGGCATAAGACCTTTATAACGCCATCTTAGGTTTTTATTTGTTTTTATGAATTGCTATAGTTTCAATTTTACATATCAAATGCTAAATGCCTTCCAAGTGTCAATTACTCCTTTCATCAAAATCTACATCTTCTAAAATGCCTAAAATTCAGTTTTCTCAAATAAAGGGCCTAAAATCCACAACTAAAATAATTTAGAGACTGTTCATCAATGAAAACTGATGTGATTTAGACTACAATGACCTCAAATAGCCACCACTAGCTAAAGAACCCCTCACTCTGCACTAACAATGCCCACAACTAGTACAATGACCTCAGCTACACCCACTAGCCCACACTAGCCATTGATGCCATGGTTACTCTAAGTTGCACAAAAGATATGGATGTCCGGTGGTCCAGTGTGCAAAAGATCTCAAATTTATGTTTGAGAAGTTCCTATTGAGTTGATAGAGATGACCATTTATTCCGCCTCATCTGTTTTTTAATTCAAAATGATTTGAATGAGATGAGTTTTACCTAATTCACAATCGATATGATGTATAACTATAATGATAAAATTTGCTCCAAATTCGATTCACATATATATATATCTCCTTATAATTTTTTTTCTCCATAATGATATTTTTTGTAACTTTTTTCAATCGGTCCCATCCAACCTGTTTCATTTAACTCTACCCATCCATTTTAGATAAGTATGGAGTAGATATGGATAGTAGCCAGTCTGATCCATATCTAACTTGTAGCCATCTCTAGAAGCAGCTGGAGATAGTGTACATGAAACTAGTATTTTCTACTATCTTCATCAGGAGCAGCCCCATATATTTGGAGGCCTAAGGCCGTTTTGTATTTGAGGCCTGCCCTGCAGTGGGACAGTCTAAGGCGAACTCACAGAGGATTTTTTTTTCTTTCTATTTTATCTTTGAGATCTTTTCTGCGGTGGCCCTTTTTTGGGCCGGAGCCTTAGGCGCCACCTAAGGGTTGGGCTGACCCTGATCTTTACTTTTTTCTGCAACTCGGTTGTAGGTCAGTTTGAAGGTGATGCCGGCTTTGCAGGCCTGATGCATAGGTTGCTGACCAGGAGAAGAAAACAAATGCTTAAATACATTAAAAAAAAAATAAAAACAAAAATAAAACTAGAATCAGAACCCTAATGTCTAAGTGGTCCAAATAACTGGGCTTGATAGGGTTCGTATGTTCTTGGCCCTTCCTCTTCGGAATAATGCACACCACCATACAAAAAGTACGAACAACGTAGCTGCAACAAGCTATTAAATATCAATTTATCAACTGCCAAGATTGACACATAGTTCTTTTTTCCTGTTTATTTAACTTTCAGGGAGCATCAGAAGGAATCAAACGGGATCATCGGTGCATAGGTCACGGTGGACTGTTGCATCGAGAAGCTCATAGCACCTTTTATCGCGTTGTAATCACCAAATTTAGTATTGCACGAATGATTCTGCGATAACAGAATAATCTCTATGCATGAATTGAATTTTCAAGCATAGATAAAAATATTAGGAAATATGATTCGTATGACTCTTTTTAAATATTTATCGTAGGTGTTGAGAGGGTTCTTGGTTTGCTCCTGTTGCCGCTAGGAGTCAATCTGACCGAAGCACTGTGTTGCTGGAGAGCTTGGATGATTGGCTATTTAAACCGTGGAGGTTGGCCGAAGATCACGACGTGCCCTCAAAGTGGCGAGACGATGGTCGCTTTGCTCGGATTGCAATAGCTCCAATATTGGTCGCTCCTAAAGTAGTGCTAGAAAAAAGAGATCGTGCTCGGATCTTCACTCTAACATCTGATCAGACCTAAAATAGAAAAAAACGAAGAAGTTCTCTTACCAGAGAGTATCTAACGGAGGATCTTTTGATGCTTAAGTCAAATAGACTCTCAGAAAACAGTGGAGGTGTTGTGAGAGTGTCTAAGCAGCAATACAAAAGCGTAAGAGGGCTCAAGGATTTTTTTGGGATGATTAATATAAGCAAGGGTCGGTGCTCATCGTTGAGGAATTCAAGCATGCAGATCCGATATTTTTGGTAGCCCATCGCACGTCCAAAGGTCATGCGCAGACATTTCGCCCATGTATCACACTTCACACATCTCACCCATGCAATTTTGGAAACAACTCGCGATCATGGACAAGATGTCCCCAACTAGAGATAGGATTTGAAATTCGAAAGACTCCCCGTGCTTTGCACATCTCGCTCATGTAGTTATGGAAACTGCTCGCGATCGTGGACAAGATATCGCCAACTAGAGATAGAGCTTGAAATTTGAAGTACTTCCCATGTGCCTCTTGGTTGGCCACGTGATGGGCTTTGACTGGTTAATCGGAGACTTTAAGGTGAGCTCTGATTGGTCCATATGACACTTTGAATGTGGTTGGTTCTAAGGTGTATTAACTCTCTTGAATAGAGTGATATGTAGGAGCTCAAGATGATATGGAAAAGCTTTTTATGTATGAAGAATGACGTACCATCATTGCCAAATTTATAGTAAATCAGAGTAAATGAACAATGTCGCAAGTAATTGAAACGTTTCAACAGTTATTCGTAAATCCACAATGTCGTTCCTGAATTAGCTGATTATTCAATCACTTCCAAATATCATAAAATCTTTAAAACTGATCAACATTATTTCTAGTAGTTGCAGTTTTCTCTCCCCCTTTCTCCGGTTCTTGCAAGCATTAACACATAGATATACCCATTGTTTCGGTCTATTTTTGCAATTTATTTCTTAGCAACTTTTGGTATTTTTTCCTCTCTTGTTCTTTGAATCTATCCTAATAGCATACTTTAGGAATGTTGAACGCAATGGTCAATGTCTTGCTTGATCTTTACTTAACCTATATTAACAGTCTCTGACCACTGATAAATCAAACTATAACCTCCAATATACCTTACTTTCAGATGCTTATCAGATCTGTTCCTGGAATCAAATCAAGAACTTCATTACAGAAATAAAATTCCTGCAAACCTACATCCTTATTCGAACTTCACTTTTTTTATCACAATAATGAATTGGGACCCTCACTACATTGAGAAGAATAAATTAGCATGCTAAATGCCAATCAAAAAATAACTGTAACACTAGTAATATATTATTCATTGGAGAGATTCTGGGGCTCTTTAAGAATAATATAGAACATAGTATCATCCCCTTTGTTACAATGAGACAAAGCCATCTATGGAAGAAAGGCTGCTCAACATGAAAATTATTAGATGACAGGTCCAAATACCATCTTTGGCTGTCAGGGACCGTAAGCCATATGATGTCTTAGTAGTACAAAATTTTGCAGGAGCTGCATGTAATCAGCCACTGCTGCTCTCAGCCGCATTTGATCGTGTTGAAACAACACTGAAAGAGTCATAGATATGCCTGACAGTAGAAGAACAAAAAAAAAAAAAAAATCTACATAAGGTTCATTGTTTTGGTATTCTATTGCAGTATCGTATGTCTCGTAGAGTAGAAAAACCAGATCGGCGCATCGAGTGTTGGTACACCTTCCATACTATATACCGATTTGATACCGATATTGTTTTCATCTGTTGATCAAAGAAATAGTAAGCTTAAGAAACACAAATAAAGAACAAGAATATTAAAGGGCATGTTACAAAGAAGAAAGCATCATGGATATGCCGGTCCATGATTAGAATATATCAGGCTTGAATAAATGTTACTTCTTTTTAATTTTTTGACAACAGTAATGAATGGTGTATATCAAACATACCTTATCACCAGCATCCAACTTGAGGTATAAAAACTGATCTTATAACAGGTAATAACCTGGCACATTAGATCAATCTCCTAATAGAATTATGAAATTATAAGGTTATTTTGAGAACTGGGTAGTTTAACTGCCATCTAAGTGCTTGGCTGCATTTTCGATTCCAACCCAAGTTTATGCTCCTGCCTTTCTCACTATCTCACTCTCTTTGTTTTCTTTTTTCTTTTTTCTTTTCCAATAATTAGGACAGATGGAAGCCTGGCTGAATATTGGAGCAAGGGCAGGCCCCAGACTTTGCAAGTTATATATTTTTTTTAAAGAAAGATGATATTTAGACATACTATGCTTTGGTAGGATTGATTTCAGAATGTTAAAATTAAAATATTATATATCATAGATCAGCAAATTTCTGATCAGAGTTAACACTTCAAATTTTTGATTTTTCACAAAGTGTTATTGCTTTTAACTTCCAATATTATGCATCAGGCAAACACTGCTAAAAAAAATTCATCTATGAAAATCAATAATGCGTTTTAAAATTGCAGAACTTAAAGAATTGGAAGCTTAAAGCATATGCAGACTTTAGGACAAAATTAATTGATGAATGACTTGAACTAACTGCAAGATTTGTCTGTATAGTGTTTGTGTTTATTTTAAATAGTGAGTTATCAGGCATTTCTAATGCGCAACAGATAAAAATAGGAAACCCAACTCTGCTTATTTAGGTATAACAAGAAGTGCAGAGGAACGCAGGGAAGTGAAAACCAATTCTATATGCCTGAGAGAACTTGTGGGAAGCTATTTAATTTAAAGTGAAAAACTAAATAACATTGGAACACATTGTGCTTTTCTTCTTGAATGAAACTTATTTGGAAGAGATCATATATTTCTGATTCAGATTGCCCCATATATCGAGATTTGAAGGGTTAATAACTCCAATAGAAGACACCCATATGACCAAATATCCACCTCCAGCAACAAAGAAAGAATTGCTATGGTCACAATAAGTAATATCCATCAGCATTTATATGTAAGCAATTTGCTTAAGGCTAGCTATCAACCAGACATCAACCCACCTCTATGTCAACTCAGTCTCAGACTGAGATTGATGTGTCTGTCCAATAACAACCACAAAATGAGATAATGATAAAAGAAACCCTACAAACCAAAACCACAAACTACCCAGCACAGACCTATGATAGGACAAATATGAGGTATTGCAATTGAACAAAAAACAACTAAATTGATATAGTTTTTTGCATTTATGTCTCATATAATTAGTTTCCTCATAGAGCAAGATCTGGTAATCTGTTTCCTCTTATATTCAAAGACTAAGAGGCAATTCAACAAAAGTTCTTCCATTGCTTCCTTTGAGGCTTCCACACAAACAAGAATACAATGGAGCTGCTAGAGAACTTATGACAGCAAGATGTTTTCCTCATATATTTGCCCACAGTCTTCTACGATTGCTAGTGGAGCGAAAATGGTCAGTGTAACAAACTAGATCCTCATAAAAAAAAAGCTAAACAAAAGGTATTTTTTTAGATTTCTTAATCATCCAAGATCTTCTCGGCGAATAATCGACGTGGAACTAATTCAAATTTAATCACAAATACCATGATTAGCTCGTAGACAGCCTTTATGAACCTATGTTGCAGTGTATCCTAATCCACATAGACTATAGGCCAAGTTCGTTCTAATACTATTTGTAACAACTAACAACTCACAACCTCACCCAAAAAGGCTATTCGAAAGATATTTTTTTGGTTCCTTAGTTCTATATAACTATCCAAAATCTCTTTCGTAAATAATTAATATGGGACTAAACACAAGCCCGCACAAAGAAAATTTTTCAAAACAGGTGCAAGGGAATCTTCTAGAAGAGGAACTGTGAAACATGTAAGATAGCATATTATAAAATATGGTGAACGAGATCTACTACTATTTTTAATAATATAAAATAACAATGTACTAAGCTGAGCTTTTCACTCACCACGTGAATGCCCGTACTAATAATATCGCTAATATAGTTCTTTATTCTAGATAATAAGTAGAGCTCTTATAATTGATACAAAAGGAACATAAGTCTTTAATGGCCACTTATAATAGATGTGTTGGTAAGTATTATACAATCTGTTCCTTTAATAATAAATGAGTATTGTTGGGGGGAAAAGTGGACTGCCCAAAACATGTGGATATATCGCTGGCACGTGACGACGAGCGCCGGCAACCCTCAAGGTGCCCGACCACAAGACGTCCGACCTCAAGGCTCCCGATCACAAGGCGCCCCTCCACAAGGCGCCCGACGTCAGAGCTTACAACCTCGATCTTGGCTAAGTTGAGCCCGATCGACCTTAAGTCCAAAAAAGACCCAGTCACGGAGAGAAGCAGACCCCCTCCACTCCACCACAAATTAAGTCCCCCTCCTCTTCATCCGGGGTCCAATCCTGCGATCTCTGCCTCGACGACTGTTAACGATTAAATGCGCACGATCTCAACGGACCGCCTGTCAGCCCAAAATCTCGGGCCATCCACGGTAACTCATTAATTCGCACAGTCACGTCTAGTCATAGGTAACTTCTACACCCCTCTTATAAAAAGGGGACCTTTTCTTCTGAAAGCAAGCTCTCCTCTTTCCGTGCAATTTTTTTACTTGCTCCACAAAAGCCCCCTCTGACTTAAGCATTAGAGGGCCAACGCCGGAACCCCCGGCCACCGACTTCTTGCAGGTCCTCCGGAGAACGCTGTCCGCTGCCGCATCCCCTGCCGGAGCTCCTCCTCCTCGGTTCGCGGTCACCCCCGAGTCCAGTTTCCAGCAACAAGTATAAGTGATACATAATGAAGTATCTTACTATTATCTATATTAAGTTCAACTATAATTATACTTATATGATCAATTATATAAGTATCATTCAATTTTTTTTTTCAAATGATACTTATATAATTGATATAAGTATAATTTATACTTGAGAATATTATCTAGCTAAAATGTATAAGTAATATATTTATTTAAACCGTCTAAATAATTGATGAGAGTTTTTGCTCGGCCGTCATTAAAGTTCATCAGTTTATGTGTAATAGAAATTTAGCTGTTGAAAGTTTAGCTTGTACATAGTTCTACATTTGTATATAAATACTAGTATCAATGATGCCAGCATTAGTGGTAGAAGTTTTTATTCGGTCGTTAAAGTTAATTGCTTAATATGAAATAGAAATTTGGCTATTAAAATCTTCTATTTATTATAATCTATTACATTTCTATATTGTACTCAAGAGCAGTTGAAATAAGGAAAGTAATGTTGGGAATCCGCCCATGCCGCAGAAAATTCAAAAAAATTTCAGATGGCAGCGGAAGAGGCATGCGCGGGATCGACGTTCATCTCATGAACATTGTTCAAAAACCGTTCGTAGATAGATTAGGATTAAAAACTTTTAAACTAATTATGAAGATCAGATCTTTATCTTGTGCAGGTAGATGATCACCAAAAACTGAAGTTCGTGGTTTAGGATGAAGGTTCGCTTGAAGCCGTTCACGCGTCCGGCCTCTACGGGTATCCACACGAAGTAGAGATTCGATCAAAGCTTCCTTGTCTCCCCGAGGTGCTAGCTCCCTTGTAGAGACTTCTTTTAATAGCTGATGTCCTCCCTTTGAATTAACCCTTGATTGTGCTTGGGAGGAGGAAGAAGAAGGATGAAGTTTGAAGAAGAATCAAAGCCCCTGCAACCTTCTTCCTTTGCCTTGCATTGGAACCAAGAAGGAGGGAAGAAGATCAAGAGGAGGTGCACGCCTCCTCTTCTTTTTCCTTTGCTGATGGTGGCTGAAAATCCCAAGAGAAAAGGTGGCTCACGGCTGAAAAGATGAGGAAAAGAATTGCCCTAGGGTTTGTTCCTTTATCTCCTTATAAAGACACATGAAGCTCCTACATTTTAGGAGCTTTATGTTTTTCCTTTTGGAGCCAAGAAGAGGGGCGCACGCCCCTCTTCTCTTCTCTTTGATTTCGGCCAAGGGAGGGGGTTCTCTTCATCACGCATGCCCTACTTGATCCAATCAACTGGGGCTTGGGGTCTAATGCAAGGTGGTCTAGTCCTCTTCCAAAGAGGATTAGGTGCACCTATTTCCTTTTCCTTCAAATCCTAATCTAATTAGGATTTGATTGAACCATGACTCAATTGAACCCTTCAATCCTAATCAAATTAGGAGTCATCATAATTCATTAGATTAATAATTAATTAGGACTTAAGAAATCCTAATCTAATTAGGATTTGTTCAATTTTAGTTCTAATCCAATTAGGACTCTAATTTGAATCCGAAGTCCTAATCTAATTAGAACTTCTAAGAATCCTATTCTAAGTAGGAATCCAAATTGAATTCAAAATTCTAATTCAATTAGGATTGTAGGAATCCTACTCCAAGTAGGACTTCCAGTCCTAATCCAATTAGGACTCCAGAAATCCTACTCCAAGTAGGATTCGTGTTTAAGTCCAATTAATCAACTCCCATTGTTTCATCTTCAACTGATTATCAATCGAATTGATTACTCGTGATTCATAATCACATTTCAACCATCGGATCGGTCAATACCTCTAGTGTGTGTGACCCCATAGGTTCTATTCTGTCTAGTAGTGAGATATATTGCGATCTCTATCACAATATTATTGAAAACTCCTTTCAATGGGTTGGAACAGTTTCAACTCAACTCATTAAGGTTTATCGATCATCAAGGTATTCCCTGTGAGTCTCACCATCCACCAGTGACACCTAGCAGCATGTAGTGGCTACCCAGCAGAATGGAATGATGAACCTCTAGGTGCAGTTATCGTATGATACAGTCCTATTATCATGGATCCCTACAGGACGGAGGTCATGGACAACTCGTCAAACCCCATCATCTGTCATATGTCAAGATTTATTCGACTTAAGTTCAAGAGTGGAAAACTCTTTCTCCACTATGCATACTGCCCCGGCCGAGGTCTTACGAACTCAGTCTCATAAATCACATAGGATCTCTCCTTATCTACCAAGGTCGATAGATTCCATATAGGTGCATACCCTACTCTTACAGTGAACCTACTGCAGCCAGTCTACACTGCATGGACCTATATGTCTAGAGACCATGTATATGTGCAGTCAAACTACAATAATCTCACTGTGAGTAGCCGAAGCACCGCAGGTCAAAGGACCAGTCACACTACTGCAACATCAAGCAAGTCACTGACGAGTGGATAGACATCCAAGTGACTTCTTGTCTTGGTCACGCTCAGTACCCTTGTTCTTTAACAAGCACCTGCACTATTACTTTAGTGTCGCCACACCGTGGACTCGAGTCTCGTCCATCCACAAGGAATGTAATATGTGCACTGATCGGATCGATCACCGTCCTCGTGATGATCCATCGATCAGGATTATTTAGAAATCAATTACCAATGATACATGGCTCAAATTCTCAACTCTTGAGAATATGCATCATCATCTTATTAATTTTTTGAACGATTCATTGACACATAAACAATATGAATGAAAAAGATGCCTTTCATTTATTCAACAATAATAAAGTCAAGTACAAATTATGTTCCAGAATTAATAATGTGTCAGCCAAATTGGCTTCTAGGGCATACATCTAACAAGTAAGAGATAGGATATCATTGCATTGCATGGATCATACGTTAGTTAATAAGATAATTAGTTATATTTTTTGAGATTAGGAAGCTTATCTGTGTGTTATTTTTCCTCAAATTCCTGATTTCTTGAAATAGGAAAGCAAGAGTTCGAGTGTTTCAAAAGGTAGGCTTGGTTTCTTGAGATAGGATGGCAAGAGTTCTGAGTTTCTTAAAGAGTTAAGATAGGCTTAAAAGTAACAAAAATAATGGGTAGATCCCAACAAGATTTCCTTCCTTTTGGTTTACGTTATATTTCCAAGATATGTGTTTCTATTATTCTTTCTCCCATGATTTTTCTTTTTTTCTTTTTTTTCGCTAAAAATGGTGGTACCATACATAACGTATACGGACACACCAAAACAATCAAAAAGCAAAACATCACAGAGAGTACTAGACAGCTCCGCCTCGTCCACCCATATATGGGCCCTTGAGTGGTTAGCAATAAAGGATGCTATCCAATCCGCAGCCCCATTCACCTTATAGAATACATGCTTTGCCTGAATGACCATTCCATCTCGAACCAAGGCACGGATATCCCTTAGCAGTGGATGGTAGTCACCAATCCCCCGAGACACCTGTAGAATCCGCTCAATGATCGTCGCGGAGTCATCCTCCAAAAGGACCCTCCTCGCTCGCAGAGCACGTCTGACATAACACAATCTGAACCAGGCTGCTCGCAACTCCACCCCTGGCACCGAGGTGTCAAACAACTAGCATCCTCCAGCAGCAATTATCCTCAAATCTGGGCCTCTAACAACAAAGCCCGCACCTCCCCTCACGCCGCCCTGTAGGACGCAACCATCAAAGTTGACCTTGAGGAAACTCGAAGGTGGGAGCTCACAGGTGAAAACCACCATGCGGGGCACTCGACGAGCAGAGATAGAGCCCCAGATGTCCCGAGCTGTCAAAGGTCTATCTGACTGCACCACCTGAGCGACCTCCGCTATGAGCAGCCTCGCCCTCTCCACCACCAGCCCTGGAGGGGGCCTCGTCTCCCCAAAGGTCTAAGCATTCCTTGCAAGCCAGATCTGGTAGGCAGTGTAGGTCGCTCGCACCGTCTCAGGTCTCAACTGTGAGGCCCCAGCCAAATGCCTCAATACCTGCAGGAAGGACGCCACAATGATTTTTCTTTCTTCTCCTTATAGAACAAAACATTATATCAAAATAATATCTTGATAACAATTACTTTAAAATTATGTATTTATATATTAAACTTGTAGAATCACTCAAAATGCACCATAATAGCCGGTAAAATGTAAAAAAATCTTTTATCATATACTTTTAGAAGATGTTAATTCTTGCAGATTAAAGCAAGTTATTGGTATTTTTTTTAAAAAAAAAAAACACATATGAGATGCTAAGGACGAACAACTTGAGGTTGAATTAGTATTTTATATGAGATAAAAGAATTTAACTGGTTGGAATTCTCCTAGCCGGCTCCGAAACCCTAAATGCATATCCTATTAAATCAGATGATTAAAGACGAAGGCAAGAGGTGATACCTCATCCCATGGAGGGTATTTCCACCTACAAGCATGAGTATACCTAGCATCGCTCCAGCAAATTAGGGACAAAGTTCTGCATACATAGGTAGCAGGATAGGTCAATGGGTAAAAAATTCATTGGTGGGAAAAGTTTAACAAATTACATTTGATCTTGTTTCCTTGTGTAGCATTTGCATAGCTAAAATACGAATCAAGCTAGAATGGGAACCATGCAAAGCTTAGGACAATGACAATGCATGTACTACTCTTTTTACATAGTTAATATTATTGGTAACAAAGCACATGATAGTGCACATTGTACCAATGTAATTGTTTCTTGCTTAGGCTGTTAAATTATTACTTCTACATCATGTGAAGAAGAGAGGACAACTCCAAAACGAAACTTTGCTCGGCCGATTTACATCCCCTACCCTCAATTTTTTTTTTTTTTTTTGGTACAACGGTTGCTTACACTGCTCCAAAATAGTGCAGCCAACAGAGTCGATGGAAAGAAGATGGCATAATGATGAGGGGGCGGCTACAAAACAAGTCCAAAAGACCTCTTCCGAGTGGTGAGCGGCGAAGGAGGCGACTCAATCTACTGCTATGTTTGCCTCCCGATACACACTTCCAAGTATTTCTTTAAGAAAGCTATTCTCCACTACTTTTTTTTTTCTTTTTTATAAAAAAAATTATATATGCATATATTCACAACTATAATTTATTTATATTTATCTTTCAAAAAATCACTATTTGTATATTATATTGGTTGCTAAGCGTGGGGTTATGGGGATAAACTCCAATTCGCCCACTTCTTGAGAGCATCCAAGTTTCTGGGCTTGGCCCACATCAAGGAACAATGTAAACCGGTATCATATAGCCCGCCGAGTCACCAGTTTGCAGTCCGGCAACTGAGTTTGCTGTACCGGCGGCGGTTAGGTCTAAACCGGCACCGGGATGCCGGCCCGGATTCTCAAAAAATTTAAAACCCATTTGCATGCATGCCATCGGATCCGGCCCTATGTATACCGAGACCTCGGGTCCCGAATTCAAAAATCTCTCAGTGCGCGCCTGCTCCAGTTTCACTCGAGCTCTAAACGCCGAGAAGATGATAGACGTCAAGTGAGCTGAGCTCCATCTCCTCTCCCCCTTGCTCTTCTTCTTCACCAGAGATCTCTCCGAAGGTAACGCCGTAACGCGTTCGTTGATCTCTTTGTTTCGATGGCATTCAGATTCGAAGAGCACGGCCAGCTCCAGCTGCTGGACCGAGAAGAAGCCGAGGAGGAATACGATTGCTTCGAATCCATCGACAAACGTGAGATCTATATCATCTCATTTTGGCTTTTCTGGATCTACTTTGGTTTTTTCGTTAATTTTCCATGATGACTCTATTGTTGTATAAATACGGATGGATATTTCGGTTTATTGATCCGGTTTTCTGAGATCCGAGAAGAGTTCAGATATCTCTGCACTAGCATTTCATTAGTATTGCATTTTGGGATCATATTTTCCTAGAAATTTAGTTATATTTGACTTGGCTTCGCTCTGCTGTCTTTTGATCTCGTTTTGATCCAATCTTCGGAAATCCGAGAAGATTTTAGGTGGATCTGATCTTTGATCGCCGATCCTCTGATCTGATTTCGTTTTTCCTTCGATTTTGTACCTATTCTGGCGAACTTTACTACAATTTATTCAAAATGACCGTTCGCATTCGCGATCGCTGCGATATCCGCAGTGATCTCCCAGGGGATCAATGCGGGAGACATCAAGAAGCTCCAGGACGCGGGGATCTACACCTGCAACGGCCTCATGATGCACACGAAGAAGGTTCTCGTCTTCCACCGTTCTACTGCTTCGGATCCGAAGAGAGATCCTTCAAATTTTCTAGGGTTTGATCCTAATTTCTTTTGGTTTTGGTCTCTTCCCAGAGCTTGACAGGGATTAAGGGTTTGTCCGAAGCGAAGGTCGATAAGATCTGCGAGGCTGCGGAGAAGGTCGTGGTGAGGGCTCCCTTCCTTCTTAGGAACCCTTCTTTCTAACTTACGCCGGTCTGTGATTCCTTTGTTCGCTAAGCTTAAGCTTTTTCCTCTTTCTTCTCTCCGATTTGGTTCGCAGAACATGGGTTACGTGACTGGAAGCGATCTCCTCCTCCGGGTAAGCTCTGTTGTGTAAACTGACGTGCCCCGAGTAGTTGAGTTCAACGATCTGACCCGTTGGATCACATTCTCCTTGCTCTGATCTAATGTTTTGGCGGCTGAGATTTTGATATGCCCAGCGGAAGTCGGTGATTCGAATCACGACGGGGAGCCAAGCCCTTGACGAACTCCTTGGCGTAACATAACGAACTTTCTTTTTTCAATTTCAAAAATACCAGACGTAGAATCATTTAAGTATCCTCTTGATCGGGCGGTTTCTGCCGTTAGATCATCCGTGAAATTTAATCAGAACCCTCCCACTAGTAAATTAAATTCTAACCTCTTTGTGAAGGTGGAATCGAGACGCTTTCGATCACGGAGGCATTCGGGAGAATTCCGGTTAGATATCTATCTCTTTTTTAAAAAAATATAATTTTCTTATCCTGACCGTTGATCACCAATCAACAGATCAGGAAAGACCCAGCTGGCTCATACCCTCTGCGTCTCGACACAGGTCCGCAGCCTAGATTGCCTAAGAACTAGGATTTATTGGATCAGAAATAGATAAAAAATATGATGAAATTATTTCGTTTCTAGCTCCCGATCCACATGCATGGCGGAACGGAAAGGTCGGCCTACATTGATACCGAGGGAACATTGTATCCTTTATAATTTTTATTCTTGTTAAATAAATTGTGCATGGATGCACTAAGTTATGGTAGGCTAGCATTTATTACGATGAGGACCTTTGATGTTCGTGCTGGACCTTATCGGAAAGGCCAGCCGACCGGACCGGATAGTGCCGATAGCGGAGAGGTTCGGGATGGATGCCGGAGCTGTTCTCGACAACGTAAGGCCCAAATCTTTCGATCCTATTTTTTTGAAAACTAATTTATTCGCGTTCTTTGGCCAATGGTCCACAACGATACTTGTCTTTCGTGTATTGAGATTAGATTATCATACGCGCGTGCCTACACATACGAGCATCAATACAAACTTGCTGCTCGGCCTGGCTGCCAAAATGTCCGAAGAGCCCTTCCGCCTTCTGGTTCGTTATCTTGTTTCCAAGTTTGTATATATAGTGTTGAGCGGGACCTGGTCTTACTCTTATTTGTGCTCTTGATTGCTTGCAGATCGTGGATTCGGTGATCGCCTTGTTCCGCGTGGACTTCTCCGGAAGAGGAGAGCTTGCAGAGCGCCAGGTATATATGTCTCGGCCTTGGATTATAGATAGAATTCATGATGATGATGAACTTTTCACTTGCCATATGAATCTAGAGCATGATTGGTTGGGTGGAGTGGACTTTAGAATAAATATATGACTCCACTCTTAACTGTTTGGTTGGAGAGAGTCTCATTGTCATTTCAATTTTAGAAAGAATGAAAATACTCTAATTCTCCAAAATTCAATTCTTATTCATTCCTAGTATTCAAATTCTATTACTATTTCGATTTTGATTTCAGTTATGAATCAAATATGTCGTAGAATACCATTCAGATTTCCATTCTGATCTATTTTGATTCTAATTTTGGATTCCGAATGTGAATCAATATAACTCTAGGTCTTTGATGTTTCTTAGGATGCATGGTTATTGCTGTGGCAAATTTAAACCTTCTATATTGTCCCTGTGGTTATTTTGACATCGTTATAGCTTAAATGACGTGCATAAAGAAAGAAGCGGACTAAGCTGTTGTCCCTGCAACCGCAAATAGTTCCCTATTACAATGGTTGCGTCGTCGTCAACACGTGCCATTTCTCTGACCTATGCAGCAAAAAGTTTGGCGCAGATGCTCTCTCGACTGATAAAGATAGCCGAGGAATTCAATGTGGCAGGTTACATGACCAACCAAGGTAAAAATTCCGATTATGTTATCACTTATTCCTAATACTAAGCTATCAGGATGAAATCTTAAATCTTAATGCGTCGCTATTTGAAGCATTAGTGGATTCCAGTATGTAGTAGAGGAGCATTATGTTTTGTCGCCAATATTTTGGCAGTGATTGCGGATCCAGGGGGAGGGATGTTCATTTCGGATCCAAAGAAACCGGCAGTGAGGGCACGTACTGGCGCACGCCTCCACCATCCGGCTGATGCTGAGAAAGGGAAGGCGAGCAGCGCGTGTGCAAGATCTTCGACGCCCCCAACCTCCCCGAGGCCGAAGCCATATCCTTTTCCCCTTACCTTCGCAGTCACTACTTACCTCTTTACTTCCCAGGCTTTTCTTCTCTAGCTTTATATAGGAATAGAAAAACTACCTTCTTGGTGAGGTTAGATACAAGGAGAATGGTTAAATTTCGCATTCGGCATTCACGCTTTGAAACTGCTAATGATTTGCATGCAAGATTTCTGGAAAGTTGATGACCTTTACAAAGAGAGAGCACGTTTTCCAGATAACTCCAGGTGGCATCACGGGATGCGAAGGATTGAAGCTGGAAGAAGTTTTCATTCCTCGCTAGCCTCCAGTTGCATCATGGATGCGAAGGATTGAAGCTGGAAGCCGTTTTTCATTCCTCGCTAGCCTTAGAAATGGATTTATTAAGAATAGTAGGAAAAGTTGTTATTTTTCTTTTGAAGTTCTAAGTACAACAAAAATTTTATCTGGGAAGCAGCTGGCAACATACTTTGTTTTTTGCTTGAAATTACAGAATTTTTCTGTTGCCATTTTACAGGCAGCAGCTTGAAAACTATATGATTCAGTAATGTGAAGCGGATGTAACACTCTATTTTTCTCTTTTCGTCTCTTAGTGGTCTGATATGGTCTAGCACCAGAGCTGTGATCATTTGCTATCATGCTTTAAACTCAGAGCGTAATAGATGCCACATATCTCTATAGCGGATCATACGAGCATTCAAGGCTACAGGTTATATCAAAGCAATAATAATTTTAAAAATTTATTTAATTAACTTTTTCAAATAGTTCTTACAACAGTTCCAAAGTGATATAAGTCAACAATTGCTAACTGCTAATATAAATCAAATGAACTATTCTAACTAGGCCGACTAAAACTCCATGACTGAAAACATCTTCAAAAAATTTAGGATACTCCAAGTTCCGAGCAATCATGCATATGGATCTGGAAAAATAGAGATAACATAATAATAAACTATGCTAGCCCAATAAGCAATACAATGCCCTAAGTGGAGTTAAAGTATGCCAATAATTCGTTAAAAGCATAAAATATCGACTGAAAAAGAAATCATTTCTCAAATAATGCATATCTTTTTAAAAAAATATACTATAGTTTTTACAAGAAACACTATAAACTAATTATCATAAATTAAAAATAAAAAAATAGGCTATGGTCACGTAACCCGTGGTATGGATCAAAATGCACAAAATGCTAAAAACTACTATTATTAACTATCGATGGCACAATATCCTAAATACCACTATTTTTATCACCGGTGATGCCAGTGTTGAAATCAGTTTCTTATAAATTACGAGTCGACATAGCCAACAAATAAATGCTATTTACGGGGCCAAATCAAATCATAAGCTGTGTTAGAATGCATACTTATAAACAGATTTTTTCATGATTTGCTCGATCACATTTTTCAGATTTCATAACATAGCATATAACATATTTTAAAATGATCATAATATTAACATGCTTGACCCATTTAACTAAGTTCAAAATAGATATCATAATTATTTTTAATCAAATAATTATCACTTTACCAAAAATTCGGAAACACATATTGAAGTAATTAGGTACTTACCTCTTCTCGTTTCAAAAAATTCTATTTCAGTTAGACGAGCTAGGTGTGCATATTTTAATATAATTAAAACATTATAAATTTCATCATCATTCAGAAGTCAAGCGAAATCAAAATCAAACATTAGTGGAGAATGACCTCATGCCTTCAAATCAGGTCGGTCAGCGTGGACAGTGCTCGATTGCCTCGGTTGGTCTGAGCAAAGTGGATTCAATAAAATCAAATGAAGATCAAAAGTGGTCCCAAATCTACTAAGGGTTGAAGTAATGGGCCAGTCCACCGTCCGAGTACCGGACGGTTTAGGATTTCCAAAGGTGGGTCAACTTGGATTCGAGCAACAAGAAAAACAAGACTTACACTCGGCATCCCGAAGCTTGGCTAGAGAGAGAAAGAAGGAGAGGAGAAAGAATCTCAACTCGGGTTCAGTTAGGGATCTGGATGTTTGTCAATGGAAGGCCATCCGGGATATCATCAATATATCTAGTCATGGAGTCAAGTAGAGAGAAGGATTTTTTTCCTTTTTTAATTAATTACAAATTGGAAAAAAATGGGAAGAAAAATAGAATATATAAGAAGAAGAAGAATGAAGAGGGAAGAGAAGAAGGAAGGGGCCGACAAAAAAGGTCCGGCGGTAGCCGAGCTTGGGTGGTCGATGACCCGCCGTCGACAGCAGGGGACGGCCGGAGAGAAAAAAAGACCAAGATCATTCTTGGTTTGGCCGCAACAGGGGAAGGAAACCACTCAATTGGCTTGACCAGAGCAACAGGGGAAGAGAGCTTACCGGTGGTCGACGACGTAGAATCTCAACTGAGGAGTTTGGTCTGACGAGCTAGCGACGGCAACAGTGCTCAATACAAGGGAGAAGGAGAAAAATAGAGCCATTAGTGGTCTAGAGGAAAGAGAAAGGGTCTTCGGCAGCGGCACCCCGATCACCGGAGAAGTGGAAGGAGGAGGAGGAGAGGTGCTCGATGGAGCTCAGAGGTGGGCCCATCGCTGAGAGAAGGAAGATTTATAGGTGAGTTTTTCGAAAAGGATCAGCTTAAGGGTGAGGGGATAAGCTCAAGGTCCTTACTTTGCGGCGAATAGGCTCGATTGAAGTGGCCCTAGCCTCCGGCGGTGCCCACGGTGGAGGACTCTTCCTCCTCCACGTGGTTGAATAGGGGTCTACTCTGCTCTAAATGGGAAGAGGCCTTTCGGCCCCTCCCTTGGCGTCGGCTCGGCATTGGCCGGCCCAGTAAGCGAGGCCCCGCATCTGCATGCCCGAGTGCGATGGCCTAGAATTCTACCAGCATTTGGGGTTGGCACCTTAAAATCCATGAAACTGCTAACTGTTCACACCTTGCAAACGATATGGTGTTCTTGGAACTACTTTAATCTCTGGTTCTTACTAACAAATAAAATCCATGATTGTGGTAACATTACCATTAGCAGGTCCTGTTGAGCCTTACGTTCCTGTCAAAACAACATTCTACAATAGCCAGCACGTTACACCACTTATCAACTAAGCATCCGCAAAGTCATGAATCTAGCTCTATAAGTCCGACTAGAGGAGCCCGCTCCAGCAGCTGACGTTAATAAGTCGTAAGGCTCAGTTGTTGTAACCCACAGAAATGCTGTTTTGTCCAGTCTCCCTGCTGGATTTTGAGCATGCAACTTTCCTCTTACCTGCCGTCCTGCCTTGATAATATAGAGATGTACATTTCCAGAACTGTCTGATAATTTGATACTGATTACTGAGTACTAGCTTACCCTTGGAACATGCTGAATAAAAATACTGATCCTATCAATACCAATACAAAGGACAGTCCATGGCTGCAGCCTGCGGGTGATGATGTATCACAATGTACCAGCGATACAAACAGGTAATGATGAAATTTTATTTCCCACATGGATCTCTTAGGCAACTACAAGTGCATAAGCTCGCAAGGATCCACAAGTCCACACCATGACAGTTTTCATGCAATAAGAAGTCTTCTGTGTTAAGCATAAGCAATTTGTAAAGGATACGGGGTCAGCAAGTTGAGACAGGAGAGAAATGTCTAAAAATGGGTCAATGTACTGAAGGTTTAAAATGAAAAGATAGAAGGCCCTGCTTTATGATGTTCGCAGAATTAATAGTGAGAAGACCAATTTGCAGCACTGCCAACCCTCGGCATTCCAGTCTCCTTCTTAGCTTCAACATCAACTTCGAAAGTTACCCCACAGAGTTGACCTTGGCTGTCAACCCTTGGCATTGCCTTCACCTCATTCATAGGATGCTCGAAGCTCTGCAATCCCCCAGATGTCGTGAAGAAGCAACCTGGTCAAGGCATTGAACAAGAATAAGGATACACTAGAAAAGCCAAAGAATGTTTACATCATGTAAAATTAAGAGGATCAAGAAGCTATGCTTTGTGCATTACCCTTCGGAAATGGAGCATATGAGTTCCCACAGCCTTCTTGACAACCTCCACATCGTCAGACAGTACAAGGTGATCTTCAGAATCAGCTCCCCAAAAGAAAGGCACACTCCCATCAGCATCCTGAATTGGAAAGAGAATTATGAGATGCTGCTTACTTTTTTGCAGGAAGAAGAAAGAGTTCATAAGACAATTCTCAAATGTTTATATAACTCGTCAGACTGATACATGCACCTAATCTCATTGCATATGAATGAAATTTATACTATACTTCAATAATCTTTTTCTCAACATTCAAAACCCCAAGTAGATTCAAGAAATCGAAGATTGGACTGATATATATTCAATAGTGTTTAATATGAATGTTTCTGATGTATCAAACCGCATAAAACTAGATAAGGATGTGTATGCTAAAGTATATGACCATTCTAATGTTTCTGATGTAAGAAACCGCATAAAACTAGATAAGGATGTGTATGCTAAAGTATATGACCATTCTATTGACTTTGGACATAAGTGTTTTGCATGGTGAACAGATTTGCAGATATATAGTAAAGGGATATACATAATAAAGATACATTGATATGCATGTATAATATGTAACTGATGCATCTATATTCACATATGTCATGTATATGGGTATGTAACCAATATGATTAGTTTATATTAAGTATGGACAAGTTCTTCATATTACATTTGAAGAAATACACAAAAAGAAAGAAATTTAGTTGCAAGCATTTTTAGGCAAGGAAATGACAAGACAGTTGTTGATACAATAATGCCATGTATCATCAGCTCATGTATCAGATAATTGAAAGAATATTTGCTAGTTCCATTCAAAATTTTAAATGAGCCTCCTTACCAGCATATCTCAACCGATGGCTCAACATTTCTTTAAGTATTCATTTCTCATTACAGAAAATTAGACTGCATATACACATGTATAGGCATAAATTTTTAAATGAAACAAATTCACATAATCACCATGACCTGGACACACTGGTGCATCAATCCATAGCTTCTATCTGCATCCTAGCCCTAATTCTGATTTAGGATAAGCAAAATTGCATGCATATCTCTGCATCACTAGGAAGCAATGATAACTCATACAGAATTGATGCTGCTTGCTTGAAACTTATGACATTTGCATAGCAGGGCCAATTAAAAGTTTGAACTTAAAATTTAAGATAAATGTTAATGATAGATGGAACAAGAATCTTCATCCCATTTTTAAAGTTTCAACATGACCATTCAATATTAGTAAAAGGAAAACTTTGATCAACCGAAGCTTTTTCCAAGCAACTCACCAGTTATAAGAAACACTCTCAACTTCTAAACAACTTGACAAAGTGGGACACAACAGAGGTGTCAGAATAGTATTAAACCATCGCACTTATATATTACCTGACATAAAACTAAAATAGTAGGTGGAAATAAAAGGAAATAAGGCAAATGCATGCAACTAAATCACCGTATATCCATGGATTAGATACATAACAGGGTCCTGTTGTCAAATGTGGAAGTTCATGGAATGAGTTCACTGCAATAATGAAACGGAAAACTTACATTTCTTTACTTTCTAATTGTTGGTGAAGACCTCTGTGAACCAATTCAAGAAAAGAGGAGGATCAAAAGTTCCATTTAGGGCACTACAAGTTATGGTCCTTACGGATGAAATTGATGCCCATCGGCCAAGGACTGAACTTCATGAAAATGGAAAGCTACCAAACCAGTCAACCTTGCACTTATTATGCCCTCTATTAGCCACCTTCCTCAAAATTCTATGCAATTCTATAAAACATAGAAGTACCTGATATGGTAAACCAATTCCACCCCATTGTCTACAGTTATCTTGAATTCAAGTAACTCATCTTTCCAGAAAACAGAAGAGATAGCAAAAAAGGAGAGAGCTAATTGGAGATACTCACAGTGGCTATGAAAGTGGATTTTGATGGGACATCAAACAGACAAATGCAAATTTCCCATGGAGATCTCTCACAACCTGGCTTGCAGGGAAAGGTCCTCTGTCTCTTAATGTTCTATAGGCTTCTATTACAATGATTGCTTCATCGGCAGTCTTACCCAGTCCATACTGTTGCTTCAAAAGAGTAATGTTCTCAATATGTCCTTGGAACAAGCAAAATATTTCACTCTTAACACAAAACAATCTGCAAACACATTAATTAATGAAATAAGTCATTGAAGAGATCACTATATTATCATAGAGATGATGGACAAAAGCAGGAAACATAACTTATACATGAGAAGAGACTGCAAGTATCAACACAGGAAAACAAACTAATACTGAACTTCAAAAAGAAAAAAAAAAAAAAAAAGAGAAAGGATTAAACAGAGGATGAATTTGGGTTTTCACCAATAGCATCTGCAAACACGAGAAGAACCACTTCTGGCAGGTATCAAAGGAAGCAATTTGCAAATTACAAAACAACCAGGCAATAATATTTAATGAAATGATATCAACAGATACAGTAGCATCATCACCATCAAAGCCACTCACAAAACCATTAGCAAAAATTACATTTTGTAATACAAAAGGGAAAGCACGAAAAAAGAGATTGACAGACACAACTTTTGCATGGGAACCTTAGATTAGCATAAACTAGTGTCTGCAACATGCTTGCACATCATTTAGATGAGAAAATGAAGGGAGACTTGTTTGGGGGCCATGCAATAGAAGAGGCAAAAACAAAAGTTCTGAAGTCAAAGAAGCATGGGGGCAGGTTGGAAATGAAAGTGGAGTAAAGATGCATGACCCCATATCAGGGACACCTCTTATTATAGTAGAGATGTGCAAAAGATGAAGGAAAAAGGTTCAATTCCTCATTTGGCTTATCTGCTAAATGAGTAGAGGACAAATTTAATCCAATTAAGAAGGAAAGGGAGAGGGAAGAAATGTCCCATTCAAGGTAAAATTTCAGTAAGTACATCACTGAAAAAGCCATGTTGTATGCGCTTTGTGTTCTGCACATTCTAGCTAGCAAGCAAGCACAGCAAACCAGAATGAGTCTTTCGCGTTAATGCCTTACTGCACAGTGTGCTCTGTGAGGTCTAGCTAGGAAGCAAGCATAGCAAAGGAGCATGAGTGCAAGCACACTAATGCCTACTTGGCTGTGCTGTTGCTATCTTCTTTCCACTTCCCATTCCCCTGGGAAAAAATTACACAAAGATGATGTGCATCTGGTTTGAATCTGCTCAGTCCTTTCATATGGAATTATCAAATTAATTGTGCTCTCTAATGGAGCTACAAAAGTCTGGCTGATGATAATGGACATGATTAGCTATTCCATCATGCTGCTCAAAGCAACATATTTCTTAAAATTCATTATCAAGTCAAGCATAAGATAAAAATACTCATTTAGAAATCGACAGAAAAATGTTTTGTAATATTACGGAATTATAATTCCTATACTAGTTAATGGCTAGATCCTTTTTGAGAAAAAGAAAATCCAATGAAAAGGAAACCATATGGACTGAAACATGTCAAAGAAATTTTCCTTCATGCACTGCTACAAATAGAACAAACCCTAGAATCAAGAAAGCTAACCATTCCTAGCATGGACTCGCAAGTTAAACCCAGTCATGGATGGCAGAATCAAATCTGCTTATGTAGAAAATAACTAAGGCAGTTAAGGCTGGCAGAGAACCGCTTCAAGAAAATAAATAAACCTCCTCTCACACAAAGTATTATTTACTCTGACAAAAAAAAAGTCTGCCTAAAAACACACAGCTGCCAGCACGACTCAAACCATATGCAAGATGTCTTGAGTTAAACAATGCCATAAACCAATATGGGACACTAACTGGGTTAAAATTCTTGGAATCAGCTATCTGGAAGTAACAATGTGCTTCATGCCTTGGCACCTCAAGGCCTTTTATATACTAAAACAAGTAAACTAGACATAATGCATTTATGGTTGAATTCATGATCAACACACGATTCACCAAAATTTGCAAACATTCATGACTGGCTGTTAATCAGAAGTAATCATTTTCATGTCTGCATCAGATGTTTTACCAAGGAAAATTTATGTAAGAGATGAACCTATCATGAAACCTTAAATACTGACAGGTAAGAGAATCTACACTGTTGATTACACATTTAAGCTTATGCAATCAGTGAGAAACCAATCAAAGTGGCCTACACTCACATAGGGCCAACAAGAAGGGCAAGTACAAGAGCCAACATAACTGTAGCATGTTTCTTTTGTATAGCAACTCATAATTAATACTAATACTAAGTAATAAGAAGATTCATCCGATAACAGCTTATAGGTGTTTTGAGTGCCCTTGTCATACCCCTAGGTCTATGATGTTAAACACGACCTTAAAAGAAATTGGACGTAAAATGCAACATTGCACAAGTAAGTGACAGCTTCCAATCTTCCAATACTCATGATCTCTGATCCACTAATCAGCAAACTGCCAAGGCACTGTAGTTTATAAAGATAGAACACTTCTACCAATTGTTTGCTTGAAGGTTAGTCATGCTATATCAATGCACCATGTGTAGTGTGACAAAGCCTCAAGTAGCCTAAGAGCCTGTTAGTCCTTTTCCTCCACATTAGGATCTAGTACCACCAATTGGACAATTGCAAGACATTGTCCATGGCCACAGCCTACATACATTAAAAGGAGCAGATTTAGATAGGCATGATGGCTATCACTCAAGATTAGTTTTCCTCATTACATAACATGTCTTTAAACTCTTTCTATCATTCTTGAACTTCTGAATTTCTAGTTATTATTCTTAAAAAGGAAATAAAAAACAAGAAACAACAATAATAATGTTAAACAACAAAAAGAAATTGAAAAGGAATTATTTCCTGAAATAGCATAGTTGCCATGAGAAGGTGAGAAGTTGTGAATTAAAGGATGTATAGGAGTAACACCACTAATGGAAAAATTGGCGAAACACCAACTACCATATTAAAGGTTCCTACAATAAAAAATGAGGAAATTATTGTGAGATCAAGAATCATATTTGTATAGTAAGGATGCTAAGGAGCCACGCCTTGACATCCATACCTGACTGCTTCACCTATGATTGCAAAGACCAACTAGGTCTTAAAAAGGATCCGCAATATAATAAAATCCCCAATTGCACCCCTTGGAATGGGGTCAAAGAATGTCTGCTCCCCAACTAGGGTTTGGGCATAAAGGCATGCGAGGATGAGCAAGCCAAACACCAAGACTTGTGAGGATGATAGTGAAGAGGGGCATTGCAACGGGTATTTAAGAAATTCTAAAATAAACAGATCCTACAAAAGATCCAACTTATTACCAAAAAAATACAAAGAAAAAAAGATCCAACTCACCTCTGCCAATCACAAGGCAAGGCAGCTAGATGTGGAATGCTAGAGCATAGCTCTTTGTGGACCTCAAAAAGAATCTGGAAAATCTTCCATTAATAACAAATGTAGCCATTAATAGAAAGAAATTGAGAACAAGGATCTACAAGTCAGCTCACGCATTATAACCAAGAAACCCACTGTTAAATTGGTGTCTAATGGTTTCTATTTTCTTATCGACTGGTACATGCCACGTGCAAGGATAAGTCCCGACCAGAGCCTCACACAATACTTGGGAGTTTGCTTTAATAGTAGAATAATTATATCTGAACTAGGGTTGGCAATTTATGACCCGACCGTTAACTCGACCTGCGAATGACCCGCTTTAAGCAGGTTTGGCTTTGACATAAACAGATTTAGGTCGTAAATGGGTCACCCATCTAAACTTATTTATTAAATGGATTGGGTTCAGATTTAAACTTTGACCCGTTTAACCTATTTTGACCAATGTAATATTGGGTCGGGTTATAACCTGACCAGTTAACCTATTTAGTCTGTTGAAACTTGTTTAACCTATTCTGACCTGTTAACCCAATCCGCTTAATCTGTTTAACCTGTTTAAATCAATTTAACCCGTTAAATCCATCTAACCCATTTAACACGTTAACCTGTTAATAAATGGGTTATGTGGGCTGGATCAGGCTAACGTTTAATAAACAGATCAGATTCAAATTTGAAATTTGACCTCTTTAATAAACATATCAGATTTGGGTTGATAAATTTTGACCCGATCTGCATCCAACCCGATCCATATCTGATCCGACCTGACCCGAATGCCACCCCTAATCTGAACCAAGATATAAAACGACTTTTCAATTGTATCCATTTTCATGGTTAGCTAGTTGGCGAAAACCAAATGAATTAGTTCCACAAACAGTAAGATCTCATGGGAGTTGCGTCTCCTAGAAAGTAATCTAATTAAAGATGGCGAAACTTATAATGTCAGTATGAGGAAAACATTAAAACATAGTTGATAGGGAAGGGATCAGAAGGTATTCATTTGTGAATTAAACTGTGTCAAAATAAAATAAAAAAGTAAAAATACTAGAAAATAAAAAGAATCTACTTCTACTATCCCTCCCTCATTATAGGATAATTTATAATATTTACCACTTATTAGTTCAATAACCATCAAAACACCGCGTTTCAAATATTTAAGGCATGTTTCTTTTTAAAATTTCTCATGCATTCCCCATTTTAAGTGAACTTACATTCGTTCAGATCCCCAAACAAGTCCCGAGAAAAAACCAAGGTTACTCGAAATCAAATAAAATGTACCGGAGGGCTCACACCCAAGAATTCCAAAAGATAAGGATAACAGATTAATCGATTAAAAAATCAAAAAAGAATTCAAGATCTTCGATGAAGGTGATCCGGATCATATATCATTTTCAAAGAGAAACATTCAAAATTTGATCTGATATCTCCATTTAACAGAGTGAGCCTCGAACTTTACAAATCAAACAATTACGACGCAAAATCTAAGAAACAAGAATTCTAATCTTTCAAGAAAAGCATCTGATAAAAAAGGAATAAAAATTCAAAGCAAGTTGTTCCACGTTAAAAAAAAATGACAAAACGTGGATCGTACTGGAGAAAGAACAATAAGACTCAAGAAGAAGTAACGCATTAAAACTACAATACGGAACAAAGGAAATAAATATAGTCAGATAAATTTCGAAAGATTGATTGGATTTAGACCTCGGGAGGAAGGGGTTCTGCTTCTCGATGGAGAAGGACATGGCGCCGACGGAGGAGCCGAGTCTTATGGTCACCGGTCCCTCGTGCAACGCCTCGAAGTGCTCCATTAGAGGGCCCAACCCTCCGCCACCCTCCTCCGCTGCCGCCGCCGGGCTCCGCAGCCCCTCCGGGCTCTTCGCCACCGCCCGATCGAAGATCGCCAGCATGTTCTCCGTCGATCTGATCCGATGCACCACTAGATCGATCACTCGATCTCTCTCTCTCCCTCCTCCCTCCTTCCTTCGACTCCCCGCTCTTCTTACGAGTTACGGACAGAGAGGGTGGGTCGAAGTCAATATAAGACCAAGAATCTGAAATGCTCTCAGTTATTGGACAAAATTACTGATTCGTTCCTCCGAGGGGGAACAAATGCATAGGGGTAAATTTGGAAAATGCACGATGAATCGATGGCTCCGTTAAGATAGAGAAACATAAAATTCGACCACACGTTAGACGTATCCACGTGTCACCTCGGAGTCACAGGATTATGGCGGTTCCAACAGAGGTAGTAACCGCGGGGGAATGTACAATGGCGGGCTGGGATTCTCACAAGCGAAGCGAAGTCAGAACCTTTCTTTTCGCGGAATCGGAGGGTAGCTTGGTAAATTTGAGAACGGGTGAAATCGGGACTTATCCATTCCGGATAACGTGTAAAACGTCGGTACTTATCCATGCATTATCCCCCCCGGCCCAGTTATTAGTACTTGGCTGAATAAGAAAGGAATAAAACATATAAATGGTCAAGATTTTAAGGATCATACCATGTTCTTAATGGCATAACGCTGCTACCTTATTTCTTTAGGGAGTGATGGGTATCATTAATTTCATCCAATTGGCAGCTAAATGCATCACATAATCATTGCGTTTTCCCCCTAATTTGTGTTTAACCAAGCTTTGCTCAGCCACAACATGGAATAGTGTTCTCTCTTAATCAGGGTTCAAGATGCTTACCGGTAAAATGCTATGGGTGTACGTTTTGTGCACGCAAAAGAAATTTCTTCAGTCAAATGGCAGGATCAGATTAGTATATTTCACGGGAGTTGGCATGATATATGCAGGTGATTCTAGTATTAATAGATCCAAGGAACTTTTTCCTGCACACAACCAATTCCCAAAGCATTTTCCTTCTTCAAGTATTTTTGCCAATATTTCATGTTTCCCTTCTGTCGGTTTAGAAATCCCTTGTATTTAACACCCCCCTTGATAATGTTGAGATTTCACGAGCTCCACTCAACATTGTATCTTTTTCTTTTAAACTACATGCTATGCGCAAGACCTCACTCAAAATGTCTAGCCGGAAGATATTATTTGAGTTTCTTGATCCTATATAAGTATTTAAGATCTACCCAGCGAATAACCGATATGGGACTAAACACACACTCGCACGGATCCTCATATATTCTCTCGTTCAAGTCATGACATTCTTGTTAGGCTAAGAATTCAATCTATTCAAATTTAATAATAAATACTACGATCGCCCTCTGATCAGCCGCAATGGATCCGTGCTGCAGTGTCATCTAATCCACATAGGTTATGGACGGATCCGCTCTAATACTATTTGTAACAACCTAGAACTTTACCCAAAATAGCTAGCCGGAAGGTATTATTTGGATTTCTTGACCCTGTATAAGTATTCAAGATCTACCTAGCAAATAATCAGTGTAGGACTAAACACACATCCATATGGATTCTTACAGAACCTATTTGAGTATTCTCGTAGGAATATCCTCCATAAAGCACGTCTGTTGGCCTACCTAGCCTGTAGTCTCCAAGGGATCACTCAAATCTTAGCCTAAATCTCACTCCGTGGGTTTGTTAGTCTAGAACAAGCTCGTCCACTTGATGATGTAGAGGTCGGAATAGAAGTCGTCCTCATCCTCATTGGCTGACTTGGAGGTGAGCTTCAAGATCTCGATGTCGGCAACGACCTTCAGAAGGCCCTAGAGCACGAAACGAGGTGGGAGGGTGGCAGGGGCAGGGAAGAGGGTTAGGAAATGTTTAAGGTTCCTTTGGCCATCCTATCAATATTTTATGATGCAAAATTTGGAACCTATTTAAGATTAACGGTTTAATTAATGTTCTATATAGTTATAAGTTAAAGCGCTGCATAAAATAAATTTCAGAGAAATAAGCATAGATTTTTCAAATTATTAGACCTAAGTATAAGTTAATCTTAATCTCAGAAAACTTTGTAATTCACTTGATATTAGAATATAATCGATTTAAGCTAGTTTTTAAAAATTATTAGATAATGGATATAACTAATGTTATAATAGCAATCAACATAATTCTTTCAAAGCATTCTATTATAAATAGATATATGATGAACGTTAAGCAAAAAGCATTAAATATTATAGTTCTCATTAATTTTAATAGTTCACTTTTTATTCTTTTAATTTTATTAGTTTTTTTTACTTCATATTTATATCTTGATTAATATATACTTTGTTTTACTATTTTTGATTATTGTGACTTATAATTTGCACTTTTATTTTCTAATTCATATATTTTTATACACTATTTTAAATTTTATTTATATTCAATTATTCATTTCAGTTTATATTTTGAATTTCATATTTGTTTTAAGTTTAATTTAAATTAGTTATAGTTTTGTTAAACTCTCTACTTTTATTTATACATATTCATAATATTCAGTTAACATAATTAATTATATTTTTATTTTATTTTTGTTAGTTTAATTAATTTTGATGCCTATTTAATATATTTCCATTTTTTAATACTATTCAATAATTTATAATTACTATTTCATGTTTTTAACATTCAGTAATTGCATAATGCTCATTTGCTAGCACATAGTAAACTCTTAAGTAATATTGATATTCTACTATAACGCGAGCTACTTGATATTTTAACTGCTTTCTAATATAACTAAACTTTAGCTAAATATTATTTAAATTATTTATTTATTTCATATCATAATCATTGGCAATCAAATCATAACATAATCGTATCCAATATGTTATTTGTTGTTATGTTATATAAAAAATATTACTAATTAATTTATTATCAAATATAATTTATTCTTATTTTCATGGAAATGGTAATTCCTCTCATGTAAGAGTGGAATGCATGGAATCACTGTTCCTTCTAAAGAAGGAATCGTGATTGCCAAGGAAATATGATTATGTTATTAATGGCAAATATTGGAATGGAACTAGAGTTCGAATCCCTATTCCATTCTAGCACTCATTCCATGGAACCAAATGTGATGTTAGTTTCCTTTTCATAATTTAGTTTTAGTTTAGTGCACCCAAGTGGTTTTAATGCTACTATTGTTTCTTTTGTGGTTATCTAGGCATGCAAGGCCTTTAGGCGGGTATACCCTATCCTAAAGAGGTTAGACCAGCAAAATAATCTTTCCAGAGGTGATCATGATGTCATAACGGCTGTAAAATTTTGAGTAGCAATTAATCACAGAATTTCAAGCATGACAAGATTCTAAAAGAAGATCAACTACTGTATCAATCAATAATCTTTCATGAAAGATTGGTGCCCATGGTCCTACAGCACCTTTTATCTTGGTCAATGTATAAATATCAAGGCATCGATATCTCAAGAAATAAATTAAATTGAAGATAAATTACTAGTTATGGGTATCAATTTTGATATATTCTTAAAAAATTTTAAGATAAAAATATATTGTAAATTAGTTTGTTGCCGCTAAATTTTGAACCGAGGCCGAGATGCTGCTTGGCTCACTTTGAGGTCAGTAAGAACCGAACTGAGTGAGGTTGGAGGTGAGAAAGAACCAATTGCCTTCGAATCTAACCTGCAAGAAGTCTACTTGCCGGAAAGTTTCCGACCGAGATCCTTCAATGCTTAAGTCAAAATAGTCGAGCAATAGTGAGGAGGAACAAAATTTATAGAGAGGAGCCTTCAAAAAAATGAGCTTACCTGAGGATCTCCGGGCCATCCCTTTATATAGGATAAAATATCAATCCGTTATCTGATTTGGCATGATGTGTCTTAATTATAAAATAACGGTTGGCTGCATGTTAACAACGTGGAAACCGTCACACAAAAGTAGCACATGGCGGCAATTATGCCCATAGTGCATTGACTGCAGTGTCGCTATAACTGCTGGTATTTATTAGCATGAGCAGAGTGGCACTTCGATTTTCACCGAAGTTGTTCACCTCCATTAAGACTGAGGTCAAGGAGGTGTCTAAGTTGAGGTCAAGATGTCCAATATTTTTCCATCACTTGTCCCACACTTAGGAGGCTGAATTGAATGTTAGTCCCGTTGACAGAAGTTGTATCATCATCTTGATCGAGGATAAGACATCTAGAAGGAAGTTTTAATGTGTCAATTGATTTTTTTGAAGCGCCATCATATCGTGGTTGTCCTAAGACATCATTATTCCAGAGTGTTCCCAAGGTGCTATTAATGTGGTAATCCGGATGAATCACTCATGTCATATGCTGAGCTGACACATGGTTGAATCAGCATAGGGAGTCGAACCGTTGCTTGAATCCCCTATATAAGGGTAACCTCGTCCTTCATTTTGCACGCCTTGCTTCTTTTGCAAACCTCTCCAACGGCTCAAGCTTTTTCCTAGGTGCTTCTCCAACAAAGTTCTTCTCCCCCCGGCTCCGGCATCTGCCCTGGTTTCTTCCAACGATCACCAGCAGGTTTCCGCTTTTGGCTGCTTGAATTTTCCTTTCTTGCTATTTTCCTCTTTTGCCTTTACTATTTTCTATACCATGAAAGAGGCTGAGATTGAGGTCTCAGCGGAGACTTGGTCGTCTGACCAATCTCCTCGATCTTAGCATTCCTCACGTCTCAGTGAGGCTGAGCCCAAAGTCCGCTCTGGCCTAGAATATGAGGTGTCGGTCCTCACACAAGAAGAGATGGAATTGCTCCACACTCAACACTTCGTTCCTCCCGAGTTTACTTTTCAGCTCGCCGGTCCCAAGGATCGGGTGACTAATTTCTCTCCCTTCTCGGCTCAGTTTGTTTGAGGAAACTATTAGGACCGGGATTAGTTTGCCTCTCCACCCTTCATCGTTCCAGTTGATGAGAGTCTATAGCCTCACCTTGACCTAGTGGTTCGAACTTCCTAGGGTCATCATAGATTTCTTGCCCTCTATTTTCTTCTTAAACATCTGTGCCTTAGTTTCTTTCTTCAAGGATGCTTCACTTTAAAGAGCCATCCTCGAAAATAATTGGTGGTATTTTTCTTCTTGGAAGGGCCGCCAATTGATCCGAGGTACTTCTTCATTTACGGATGGAAAGAGAGATTCTTTATTGTTTCTTTCTGAGCAACCATGGTGGTTTGAGACTTGTGGGAAGACACCTCAAGTCTTGAAACGATCTCCATAGTTGTCTGGTGACAATCAGGGATGCCTCGAACACTCTTCTTAAATCAAACTTCCTCCGTTGCAAACTATTGTTCGAGGAGACACTGATCAATGTTGGCTTGAGGCCAGTCGACCCTCAAGATAAAATTCCTTAAATTTTTATCTTTTCACCTTGTCATTAATTCTATTATCTAACATTCTCCTTTGCTTGCAGTTGTTTGCAGCTATGAAGACTGACCTAGCATTGATTCGAAAAGCTATGTGCCAAAAGAGCAACTCCAACATCTAGGGGTGAACTCCTTAGAAGAAGATACAAAGAGAGGATCTACTTTGATCCTTCCAAGGCCATGCTGAGGCCTCTTTGTCTAGGTCTGTATTCCCAAGGTGCCGGAACCTCAGACAGCAAGTGTGGAGGCTTGACCCCGAGGTCAAGATCATGTCACCCATCAAGTTGGCTCCTCCCAGAAGGGATTGTCCTTGTCCAGCCATCCACCGCCACTCTAACTGCATTGTCCAGCATTCATGCCGATGCTACTACCTCAGCCCAAGCTGGTCCAAGTTCATCAGCGCCACTAGAGCACAACTTCGCAACTCCGTCCTCAACATCGAGCTCTTCGGGTCATGCTGCCTCCCAAGTTCTACATCCCAGGGTGGTCAGTTAAGCTTCCAACTCGGCTTTGTCATCTCCTCGGGTAGCTAGAGACATAGTTCGTGCTACTTAGCTGCAGGCCAATAAAAGTATTGTAAGATCTGTCCATGTCAATGACTTAATTGATGAGACACTTACCTCGATCGAGTAAGTTTCTATACTAATATTTTACAAAGTGTTTTACATTAGATATTGATCATTTCTTTCTGTAGCATGAGGTTTATTATATGTTATGAGGCAGTTATGACGCTTAGGCATCATGTCCCGAACATTGAGACAAAATGGAAACTCCCGAGTAGAAAGTTGCCGAGATCGAGGCGAAAGTCGAGGGATGATTTAAGCAGGAGGCTGCCGAGGCCAAGGAGATGGCCAGTAGGACTAATAAGAGGGCCATTTGGGTAGTTGAGGAGTTCCTCGCCTTCGAATAATAAAAGGCGGAGTCCATTGAGAATGCCACCGATGCCTTTGCGAAAGGCTTCAAAGACTGCCAAGATCAAGTCCTGTCGACTTTATCTGGAGATGGATTTCAGCAGCCTTCATATCAACCTCAACTATGAGGGGGACGACGAGGATGAGGATGGCGATGACGAGGAGTGAAGTTTTTTTTCTTTTTGTTTTGTTTTCACTCAGATTTGTCGAGGTCATTGTATACTTGTTTTGGCTTCGGTATTTTGGGATTTTTGTACAAACTCCTCCAAGTAATGAAAAATGGAAATTTCTCTAAGTATTTGAATTCGGTTTGAACTGTTTATCTTGTTTGAGTTCAATTTATTGTACCGAACTTCTTTCTTTTGATGCCTCTTCTTAGGCTTAATTTTCGATCAGACAATCGGCGAGGATCCCCAGCCAACCTTGGTTATTATTATATGAGATTTCGGAGTTTCGTCGCTAGATCAAATTCTGAGTGAGCATGGCTTATGGAGGCCTCGGACGTGTCCAAGGTGTCTCCATGAGACTAACTGGTTTCTTTGTTGAGCTCTCCTTGACCTCAGAGGTCTTAGGTCAAGGCCCAAGCATTCTTGGGATATCCCTAATCTTATCTGAGTTGGACATATTAGTTATAGTTGATCGATATGAAATATAGAAATATAACAAGAATATCTTCATTAAGAATAAACTTGGGATACAATGAACGTTATTGGAAGGAGCTCCAGCCCCAGCTGACTTCAGCCCAAACCTCTTTTGGAAGGAGCTAGAGCAGAGGATCGCAATCGTGATCCTCTCCGGCTTCTCCTAGCACAACGGGAGCGGAGGTGTCATGGGCATTCTGCGGCTGCCCTGCGACTGTTCCGTGGCCGCTCCGCGGCCCGCACGAGCAGCTGCTAATTACGCTCAACTGCCGCAGCAATCGCGGCGGTGAGCCGTTCAAAGTAAGTCAATAAAAATCCCTCCTCCTAGAGATCAATCTACTCCGACCCACCCTCGAGCCTTCTCCTCCTTTTCCCCCTCCTCCTTCCTCACCTCCGGCCACTGCCTTTGAGCTCCATCGAGCTCTCTTTTCCTTCTCCCTCTCTGTTTCTTTCGAATACTCTGTTCCGAGATCCACCCTCTCGGTTTCAAGCACCGTCGCTGCCACCCCAGGATTGCCGGATTAAGCAGCTGCGGCCGAGATCTCCCTCTCCACCACTCGCCGATGAGTTCTTCTCCATGCCTTCGATCTGTTGCCAAAATAGCCTTGATTTCTTTCTCTATTTTAGCCCCAAAACTGAGACCACTCTCGGTCTCTTCTTCACGTCGGTCACTGCAGTGGCCACCGGCCGCTACTACGGTCGGCTGGCCATTGATCGGACGACGGCCTCTGCCACCTAGGCCAGCCACCTCGCGGGCTCCTTCCTCCTCCCAGTTTCCTTCTTCCCGGTTCATGGAAGTCTTGGGAAGAAGAGGCCCATCATGGCCCGAACTGGGTCAACCTTGGGCCTAGCTCAACCATGTTGGGGCTTAGTTGGGCCGTACCCATTGTGGGCCGAACCTGGGACCAATTCAGCCGTGTTGGGCCCAGTTGGGTCGTACCATTGTGGGCCCAAGTTGGGCATAGTTCAAACACTTTGGGTCCTGTTAGGTCATGCCCATTGTAGGTCAAACTTGAGCCCAATTCAGCTACGTTGGGCCCCATTGGGCCAAGCCCAGTATGGGCCAAACTTGGGCCCAATTCAGCGCCCTTTTGGGCCATATGGGCCGACCATTGGGCCCTATTGGGCCATATCCATTGCGGGCCGACCATGGGCCCTATTGGGCCGTGCCCATTATGGGCAACTCTGGCCCTGTGGGGGCCGTGTCCAATTATTTTTTTTGGTTTTATTTAGCTCTAAAATAACAAAAAAATTAACTATATTTTAATAATATTTAAACAGGTAATCTTGATCTGCCTACCTGAAATAGGATATAAAGCGAGAAGAGGTAAATAACCTAATGCTTCATGGTGTGTTTTTCAAATTATTTGGCAAAATAATTTATTAATTGATTAAATTTGATTTTATGTTTTAATATTTAGTTAAACAGGTTAGGCATGTTAATAATCGTTTTAAAATTATGCTATATGCTATGAAATATGAAAAATGTCAGTGGGAAAATTATGAAAAATTTATTTTGTGTATATATATATATTCTCAGCATGGCTATGATCTATTCTAGCTTCGCCAATGGAGATTATTTGTTTGTCCTGTCGACCTATATCTGCGAGAAACTAGTTTTCGACATTGTTGCCACCGGTGATTAGAATAGTGGTTTTTAGACACCATTGCCATCGATTATTAGAATAGTAATTTTTGGACATCGTTGCTACCAGTGATTAGAATAGTGGTTTTTGAACACCGTTGCCACCGGTGGTTAACAATAGTAGTTTTTGGTACTTTGTGCGTCCCATGCTACTGGGTTACATGGCTGTAGCCTGTTGATGTTGAGATTCTGATATCAGAGTTTTTGTAAAAATGATAATAAGTTTCAAAAAAAAATATGTTTATTTGTGATTTAATTTTTGGTCATTATTTTGTATTTTGATCAAATATCTAGTATGCTTTGACCCTACTTTGGGATATTACGTTACTTACTTGGGCCAGTGTAGCTCATTATCATATTTTGTTTGTTTTTTAGATCTAGAGGCTTGATCGCACATGATTGGAAAGTGCGCTAGATTTGAAAGATTTTGCTTAATTATTAAAATTTTAGTTAGCCTAGCTAGAAAATTTGATTTATGTTGATATATGATATTTTAAAACTTTGTAAGATCGCTTTGAATAAATTAATATTTAAGTCAATTTTAAGCATTTGTGATTGCTTTGATATGATTGGCTGCCTTGCATGCCTGTACGGTCCGCTGTGCGGGCGTTCGACGTTTGTCGCATTCTGGGCTCGGGGCATGACAGATTATAAGAGAAATAACCACAGCATCATCATGAGAAGTCTGTAATCCTTTCAGGTCAATGTCAGAGAAAGAGATGGCATCTCTCCTATGCACTTTCTCTTTGGAGCAGCTTCGGCTTCCTATGGGGCTCGGTTGTCTGAGATGCTTGAAATCTTGGAAGTACCACCAATAATCGTGTTGATAACCCCTATTGTCGGGCAGTTATCAATCAGCTCCAGGGGTCGCTGATCTGAGGCAGGCTCTTTTTGATCACGCCGAGCATGCACATACCGATCCAGCTGTCCACATCAAATGAGTGCTTCAATCTCGTTCTTGAGCTAGATGCACTCCTCAATATCATGTGTGTGGTCTCAGTGGAATCTGCATTACTTCTTCTTATCTCTTTTGTTCGTCGATGCCTTTATTTGATGCGGAGGCTGTAGGAAGCCTCAGCCTTCAATACCCATGAGGATCTGAGTCCTCGGTGAGAGGAGTATACCTCAAATTTTCAAGGAGGACTTCTGGACCGACGTGAACTCTTTTCTTGATGAGGTGAAGTTCTCCTCAGCGTACCTCGCTCTTCACATCTCCTCTTGCCTCCTCGGTCAGGTTATCCCTAGCTGGCTCACGATGGGAGACTATGGTTTGCTACATATTGGCATACATTTCAGCTCATGACAACATCTCGGCGAAGTTCACAGGAAAACACTTTCTAAAGGGAAAAGGAAATGGGATGGTCTTAAACCATTCTTCATTGCTGATATTGCGACAGACTAATCCAAGTCACCGCATTCAAGCGGTTGACATATTTTTAAGGCACTCCCTTTTTCTCTACTTGTCATCGAGCAACGCATCGAAACCATGGCATTGTCTTCAGCTAGTGACGAAGTATGTCATAGAGGCGTCCGAGCTACTCGAAAGATTTAATCGATCGATAGAATATAATATCCTAGTTGTGTTAGACTCAAATGAAAATGTCATATGAAATAAACTAAATGGATAATGTCACACATGCTCTTGGTCTGCGGTGCACGTTCTGCAAGGTAGAGAGCTGTGCAGTCCTAGATAGGCACCATGTCACCTATTTCGAAGATGGACAGCTCTCTTTCATTTTAGAATATTGAACAAGTCATATTCAGTACAACGTGCAATATATTGCAAGATGAAAGAGAGCTGCTCTCTCTTATATAGATAAAATGAAGGATATCTATTCTGTGGTGCAAAATGCACGCCATGGAGGATCCCAACTCTGCATGATCTCATGAATCAAGTTATCCCTTTTATCAAACTTTGTGTCCTACCGTCTGCCATCACCAATCCATGAATTATATATTGGGATATTTCTAGACGGTCTATGTCACATCGTTCATCCCCCGCCAACCTGTGTGAGAATATTGGGTCAGGTTGGCTCCAAGTTATCGGGAAAGGCATTTAATCTCACTTGGACAATGAGTACTTCGCTACATTGGGTCAGGTTGGCTCCAAGTTATTGTGATTCTATTGCTTTGACTATAATACAATCCTTTTCACTTGACATGTAAGAAAGCATCCAATTGAAATAAAAATAAAAATAAAAATAAAGCTATTACCAAGTTATGCCCCTGACAATTCAGAGTCATACTGGGGACTAATTTAATCTTTAGCAGTTTTTATATGTGGTAGCTGCTCCAGGACTTGAACATATTCTATTGTGCTCGGTAGTCAAAGCTTTTTCCTGCCACACCAAGCAATAGCCTGCAAAGTGTTCGACTAAAATACAAGCCAATAATATTCCATATTGATACCACACTATTATTATACTGGTACGGTATGGCACAAGATCAGGTTGGTACGTCTTTCATATTGAAAATTGGTACCAAAACTGGCATGATATAGTACGTTTTCAATAGTTGCATCATTTAGTTCAATATGATACAACGTACGAGCCGAGTAGAATGAGACCAAATCCCATCCATAGGCCTGAATTATTTTATGACGAGGTTCCAACCAAATTTTGGTCCACCTGATCCATAAGCACGCCCAACCATAAATATATCCTTGGACAATTTTGAGCAATATGGCCGGTGCTCCCTTATTTGCAAGCCGCTTTGGAGGAGCATTAGCTCTTTTACAATTACGTGCACCTTTTAAATCCAAGGACCCTATTAAGAGTCTCTATTTGCAGAATGTCACTTATTGACAAAAATCGCATGAATTTATAATAATTTCTTTCTTTGTTTCGGCCTATATTTTGTGCCCGCATGTATCACACTTGTGTTACCCATCCACTTATCATCCATTTCATCAATTATATGTGGCAATTGGTGCAATGCACAAAGATAGGTAAACTGATTAGTATTCATTTCATCTGTTATAGTAACTTATTGTTCTCTGACTTTTTAGATGTATCCGTACTATAACTGTGTGAATCATCGTTTTAGAAAAAAAGAAAAAAAAAACAGGCAACTTAGCCATAAACTAATAATTCCAATCGCATAAGCTTCTATATACATTTTTTCGAAAATTAATGATTTATTTTTTTATTTTAAAATTATACCATCTCGGAACTATGTTGAGTTGATTGAGGACAATCTTTTAGTCAATTGATGTTCCTATATTATCATTTAATTGGACTTCCAAATGATAAAATTCCAAAGTTAGAAACCTTGGAACATAATTAGATGTCTACTAAGAAAGGCCAGAGCCAGTGGTTGTTGTGCCAACTTCCGGTCACCATACTTTCAAACCCAAAAGCCACAGCGAACCCAACTCCAGTGGCCACAAGCCCAACTACCCACCAAACTCCTAATTCCTAAACCTCCATGGAGCCGAGGCTCTTTGCTTATATATGAGACTGCAGGTATGCATACTGAAGCGCACTCCTAGTTTCTAGTTGCTCACCGTTTTGGTACTAATTAGATAAGATCATCCAAGTATGGAGAGCAAGGAAGAGTTCCGGGTTCCAAGGGTCAAGATTGGAAGACAAGGACTTGAGGTAAGGCCCCGTTTCCATGGTTAAAGCTTGGTAATTAACATTCCTCTTAGCTAAGTGAAGCAGCATGAGTTGTGTTTGAATTCTAGTTTCTTAACTAATATGTTTCTCATGTGAAAAATGTATATTTTTCTTTTCTTTTCTTTTGTTCTTTTGAGCAACAAATATGCCGGTTTTACTACGTATAAGTCGGCCCAAAATTATGAGCATGTATGATTTTTCTCTAGAAAGAAAAACATTTTCTCTCTTTCTTGTGTATATGTCTTTTAATTTTCTTTCTCTAGTGACATTCTTACTTCTTGTTTTTATGTTCTTGTTTAATGTAGCAATTATTTCATCCATTTCATGGAACAGCAGCTATGTTCAATATGTTTCTAATTCTTCTTTTAGTAGTATCAAATGATTATTTTTGCCAAGTTACTATTAGCATTTTTCTTGGAAAATCAAACTATTAGTAATTTATTTTCAGTTTAATTATTAGATGCCCTTTGTTTTTAACTGAGGTTACTTTTTGGTGTCATTTATGTTGCTATTTTCGGTTGTTGTTGCTTGACTCATGTTAGTTTTTATGATATCAATACGCATGACTTGCTTGAGAAAATGCTTCAGATAAGATTGTAAATATTCACAAGTCCTAACAATCAAAAAGGTGCAGTACTCCACGTACTTAACTGAGTATAATATCAGAATGCCAATATAATAAACAAGTATATAAAAACAAGGTACTATGCTAATTTATTTGCTATGATCCTTATTAATCTCAATACTTGATCGACTCTGATACTCTGCTAATTCTGAAGCTTCGTCTGACAGATTTCCAAGGTAGGCTTTGGGTGCTCAGGACTCTCTGGGATATTCAACAATCCCCTTCCTCATGAAGAAGCTGTCTCCCTCACCATAGATGCCTTCAATAAGGGGGTAACCTTCTTCGACACTTCTGATGCCTATGCCAATGGAGACAATGAAATCCTCATCGGAAAGGTCTGTGTTTATCTCCTGGGGCTTAAAAAAGGTGTTGGTTCGCTGACTGATTAGTGTGAAGTACTATAATTCACCTAACAGTAGTATTCTGATTAATATGACCTTAGTTCTTAAATCTATTGAATGAGGATTGCAGATCAGAGTTAGAGTGACTATAGGTTGCCCCTTGATAGTGCGCTTTGCCAATGAAACCAACGAACTAAACCTATTACTTAGATGCGAACCATTTTGGCTACTAATATGACCTTTCTGGGTGAGTAGCCTTATTGGTATTGGTGAAAAAGTATATACTATTGAAATCAACGTTGTGAGATAGAGTTGATGATTTATAGTTTTGAGATATTGGAACATACTGGCAATGCCAATGTTTGGGAATTACAATGTTAGGAGTGATAACTCGTAAATAAAGTCTATGCTCAAGGTACACGAGTCTAATCTTCTTTTTTTTTTCTTTTAGAGACCAGTCTCTCATTTTCTTTTAGAAAAGAGATGACTCTTAGGTCATTTATATGCCTGAATAACAACAAAAAGAGTTTTGTTACATATTATATTAGTAGTATTATTTATTGGCTATATGTGTATACATATGATATGCATATATATATTATATATATATATATGAGATTATAATTCATTATCTATTAAATGGGTCAGGTTCAAGCTACACCTTTTATAAAGAAATACTTTTTGTGAATGGACAATAGGATCCCACATTGATAATCCAAGCTGTTGGATGCGATCTACTACTTTTAAACTACTTATACACAAAAAAATATGTGATTTGGAAACCCTTATTCTATGCATCAAGTAGTCAAAAATTGAACAATTTAAATATTACGAACTAATACATGTTTTTTTACCACTTGATGCAGAGACTAGAAATTTTCAAATCACATGATTTTGGTGTGTAAGTAGTTTAGAGATAGTATATCACATCCAATAGTTGGGATCAATGTCGGTGGAACTGGTGTCGGTTGTCTGATGGGACGAGTCGATACAGGCCTGCACTATGCCATACCGGGCCCGTATCAACACAGTAGAAGAGGCGGGGGAGAGGACGATCGGAAGAGAAAAAGAGAGAGAGAAGGCAGAGAGAGAGGGAGGCCGACGGAGGGTGGCGGAGGCCTGCGGCTGGGCAGCAGTGGAGGCTGCGACCGTTTTCCTATTTTCTTCAAAATAGGGGTCCGACTGCTAAAAAAATTCGTAATTTTTAAGTGAAGTCGACAAATCGCTTGTCGACTTTACTTAAAAATTACAAAATTAAAAAAAATATGATTTTTAAATGAAGTTGGCAAGTGATTTGCCGACTTTACTTAAAAATTGCAAATTTTTTTAGCGGCCGAACTCCTACTTCGAACGAAACAGAAAAACAGCCGTGGCCTCCGCCTGCTGCGCCGACAACGGCCTCCGTTGGCCCTCCACCGGCCTCCCTCCCTCTCCCTCTCCCTCTCCCTCCCTCCTTCGCTTGCTCTCTCTTTTCCTCTCTTTCCTTCTTCTCCGCCTCCGGCAACGATTTTTATTTTCGTTGCTAGAACTGTCTCGGTGAGTTGCTGGGACAACTTAGAACAGCCGAAACCGTCCGGTTCGAAAGGGTTCTGCCAACCTTTGATGGGATCATTGATGATGAATTCTCATAGTCTAATTCAAAAAAGGTGTAACTATATAAAAGTTGCACAAGGTATAACTTGTTCCTGACTCATTTAATAGAAAATGAATTATTATCATATATACTTACAAAATAGTCCATATTAATAATATAATATATAACAGATCTCTTTCCATTGTTACTTAGGCACATATCCAGGTCTAAGGAAAATGAAAACCAAGCCCCCTTTTGGTATGGTTTTATCCCATTTTATGGGAATCCAATACCTATATGAATCAACATTCCCATGTGTAAATGAGTTGCCAATCATGGGAATAGGCAGGATAAAAATATGATACCCATTCTCACCTCCTAATTCCTGTCAAACGAATATGACCTTAAAGAGAAGGCATTTGCAGAATGTGTTTACTAGATACATGTGCAACTATTATTAGAATAAAAAGAGAATAAACTTATACACGGAAAACATAATTTACCTTCCCTATGCAAACTCTCTTTTGCATAGTCTCATTAATGCTGTGTTTTTGTTGTTTTCAAATAATTGAACAGTGTTTGATAATTCAGCTAAGATTATAGTTATTCTTTTCTTATCATAGTTCTCTTCAGTTAGAACTTTCTTAATTTGTAGGCTTTGAAGCACCTACCTCGAGAAAAAGTCCAGATAGCAAGCAAGTTTGGCATAGCTGGTTTTAAAGATGGGCAGCTGCTAATCAATGGTGCACCAGAGTACGCACGGAAATGTTGTGAAGGCAGTCTGCAGCGCCTTGGTGTTGACTACATTGATTTGTACTTCCCACACCGTGTAGACACTACAGTTCCTATAGAAGAAACTGTAAGTACCAAATACAATTCACAGGGCTTTCCTAAGATTCATCGTAGTTCTGATGACTGATGGTATTAAGAAAAACTTTAATGAGGCAGATGGGTGAACTAAAGAAGTTAGTCGAGGAAGGGAAGATCAAGTACATTGGTTTGTGTGAGGCCAGTCCGGACACCATAAGACGTGCTCATGCTGTTCATCCCATCACTGCAGTGCAAATGGAGTGGTCTTTGTGGACTCGTGACATTGAGGATGAGATAATCCCTCTTTGCAAGTTTGTTCAATTGAACTCTACTATGTTGCCATTCATGAACTAGTGCTTCTCTCTCTCTCTCTGGACAGGCTAACAAACCAAGTTAACTGATAATAAATATAGCTAATGCTTGCTTTTATAAGATTACATAGCTATGCTTGCTTTTATAAGATTACATAGTTGAAAAAACAGACATTGTATATATTACCCGTGAAAGAGGTTGATTGTAGACAAACTACCCTTTATATGTTCCTAAGAATTTTTCCTAAACCATTTTTCAAAACCATGTCTGCATTATAATGCAGAGAACTAGGTATTGGAATAATTGCGTACAGCCCTCTTGGTCATGGTTTTTTTGCTGGGAGAGCAAATACAGAAGGATTGCCTGAAGGAAGCATACTGGTATGGACATGGCACGCATATGGCTAAAAGAAACTCATTTTAGTGTTTCATTCATATTATAATACTGCTTTATGAACTATGTCTTAATTTGATTGTGATAGGCCCTGAATCCAAGGTTTAATGGTGAGAATGCAGACAAAAACAAGATCGTGTACATGCGTGTAGCAAAACTGGCTTCTAAGTATGGGTGCACTCCTCCTCAACTAGCCCTGGCTTGGCTCCTCCATCAGGGAGAAGATGTGGTACCTATCCCTGGTAATTTTTTTTCCCACTCTTTCCTCAGAGGCTGGAGCTTTTCTTTTTTGCCGACGCTTGCATGCAAATGATCAGAGCTCGCAATTAATGAAAAAAAAATCAAGTAGCACTTGTAACATATTCTTGAGCTTATGCCATGGCTAGAAAAAATGAATTAATTTTGTAAATCTGATCTATTCAATATCCTGTTTTCCAATGAATGAAGCTAAAATAAATGAATGCCAGTCAAGGATAATCTTATAAGAGAAACAAAATTTAGAAGATTTTTGTTGAGTTGAATATCTAAATATCTTCTCAGAAGAGGAATACTAAAATAATCTTTGTAGTCATTCACTGTTGGAGCTTGTAATTAAGAGAGGATTAAATAAACTGATGCCAGATCAACATTATGAAGATCAGGTGTTCTATTGTCAAATTCTGGTACAAGTTTCAGCATAAATTGATGAACACAAAAAAGGTTGGGTTATAACCAAAGACAGCCTGCCTCTTCATCAGCTTTGATAGCTTCTAAGATTGGAAGGGAACATCAATTAACAATTTTCATAATACATGTCAGAAGCATGATTAAACAGGGATAAATAGAAAATGCTAAAGGTTTATATATTAAATTCTATGGCCATCTGATGCACAATAGAACTGCTGGCAACTACTCGCATACCTCTGAAGCACATTTTTTCCTTGAAATCCACCAATCTGATAGTTAAAAGCTTAAAATTTTTAGGACAAGGTACTACTCTCAATCGGATCAATAGCAATACATAGTATCTTCCATGATTAACATATTGTCTAATTAGAGAAACTAGTTAGGTTTCGTATAGTTAGAAGAACCTGAATGTATATAAATTTTGAGAATTGTGTACAATCAGCATGATACAAGGGCTACTTATCAGATGAAATTCCAACAATCATCTTTGGAAGAAAGCAATATCTAACCTCTTAGGTTTAAGTGATCAGACCATGACAAGATTTCTTAAATCTTGGAATCGCAGATTGTTTTCAAAATTGAACACCCAATTCAACTTAGAAGTGGTGCCATCACATGAAAAGGAAGAGGCGGACAGGGATGCAGAATTCACCTCTATTGAAGATTTAAGTAGAAGGAGAGGGAGAAGCAACTGACCAGACCCATTGATGAAGCACAACTGCAAGGGAAGAGGAGAAGGAGGAAGAACAAGGGAGGGAGAAGGAAGAAGAGGTTATAGAGACGTAGAAAGAAGAGAAGAGGAGGAAGGGGAAGAAGAAGAAGAACAAGAAAGAGACTAGGATTTTTTCATTCAATCATCAATTTCCTCATACATGAGAGGGGTGGTCTTTATATAGACCTTACATATTGACTCAATTACATAAACCCAATTGACCAGTCTAATAACAAAATAATGAAACAAATTGACTTGACTAAAACAAAAACAAATGATGCAATAAAAGAAAATAACTCGGACTCAAATGGACCCAATCCGGGTCTGACTTAATCCGGGGGCTCAGGATCATTTGGACGAAGGGCTCCGATGTTCCTGATGTCCCCATCACCCATTTTTTAATGGATTGCTTGTGAACCCCATTTGTCCTGGTTAAAACCCTTCAAAGGTTTAAATGTCACAATGCTGAGTAAACCAAAACCTAGGTGACTTCAATAATTTTTTAGGCCCCGGTGAATGCCCCATCTCATTTCTTTTAGTACCATTTTTTAGAGCATCATTTAGATTTCTAATGGGTGCCACAGTACCTCATTATATGGACAAATAAAAGAAATGGCCTTTTAAACTCAGAGCAGAGTATAAAATAAAAAAAAAAGCAGTAAATTTGTTAAATCCAACCATTACAATACCATTCTACCATACTATTAATTTGATGGTGACTCTCCACCATACAAAATTTTTCTTCTTCTTCTACTTCTTTTGAATGCGACAACTTTATTAGGAGCAAGGTGCATACCGGCCCGTACAGGCCGGTACGAACCGATCCGGGCAGGGACTGGTACCGGATCAGCGTGGGATCCGGTACCGAGAGCTTTTCATTGAAAAACCGGCCGGTATGACTGCCGTACCGGTACAGAACCAGTACGAAACTGGTACGGACCAATACGGGACTGGTACGTACCGGTCCGGCCGCTGACCGGTACCGGTACGGTGGACTTTGGTTAGGAGTGTGGAAACTGCAAATATTTACATCTAGTATGCGCATTGATATAATGCCTACTCACATGGTGGTTAAAAATGATCAAAACAGGGAGTATAAATAGAGATGAGCGTGATCATTGTATACTTTATCAGTGAATAATATACTGTAGATTGGGTATCATGACATATTACTTTTAATGAGTATGTGAAAAAGAACTCTTTTGATGGGCATTTGTTAGTCTACATTTGTACTCAAAGAGATACACTAGAAAGGGACAACTTTCTAATTACTTTTTCTTAATTCCTTAATATATAATTAATATATATTAATATATCTTAATATATATTAATTTCTTAATATATAATTGTTTCTTTATAAAACTACGTCATAAATTAGATTTTGTACTGTTAGCTGTATGATTATCTAATATTGGTTTCCATTTTTAATTTTGTATTAGGTACAACAAAAATCAAGCATCTGGATGCTAATATTGGCTCTTTGAAAGTGAAGCTATCTGAGGAAGACCTCAAAGAAGTTTCAGCTGCAGTGCCAATTCAGGAGATTGGTGGGGAGAGAGATATTGATCTCTTCACTAGTTGCTCATGGAAGTTTGCTAATACACCACTGCCTAGGCACCAAACCTCCCAAGCAATAGCTGGCTAGATTCTTGCTGAAGATGGAGTTTGACTTACTTTGTCAATCCCTCTCATCCCTGTCTCTCTGTCACTAGGACAGCTAAATAAAATTTTGTAATGTTATAATATGTTGTTCAGTTATGGGCATGTGGCCTGTCAATTTTATGCGGACAATCATGCGGTAAATGTCTGAGGTTTCTTGCAATTAGTCGTATGTCCTCGTCTTGAATGAGTAGTCTTTATCAACTTCTGAAGTATTTAACACACTATGTTTTTAATCATCAATACCTTAACTAGATTTGTCGAACCGGTATCAAGGGTCATACTAGCCGGCGACTGATTTAGTATAGTACGGATCTATCTGTGTAGTTTTAGAACGTACTGAAACAATGAAAGAGAGGGGGAGAGGGAGAAGAAGAGAATGAGAGGAAGAGTGAGAGAGAGAGAGAGAGAGAGAGAGAGAGAGAGAGAGGATGGATTGGGATTTTGTTAAGGGCCTAATCATCCGAATTGTTCAAATGGTTCCGGCTCTTGACCAGTTCAATTTGGTATGATTTGAACTATCCAATTTGGGATGGTTAAGCCAACCTTGATTCTGAGTGGCCAGATGACTATTAACCAGTGCACATTAATGATTGAAATTGATGGATCCTAAGCATCAAACTCTAGAGCCCATTCAATTTTTTTCCTCTCATGTTGTTAGAAATTGAGAATTAATTATGGTATGATGCGGTTGATAGTGAATCAGCACAAAATTGTGGCACTTTGAGAAATTATCCTCTACACCTTGTTGGAAAACTCTAGCTTCAGTTCTCAACTAATTGGTATTTAATTATAGATTGGATGTCACTTATCTATTTCACGACAAATCAAATTCCTTGTGAAACTGGCCTCTTTACTCAAAAAAGTAGTAGTGGTAGTAGAAAAAGAAAAAGAAAAAGACAGCAGTTTAAATTTGCCTAGAACTTTTAGGCAAATGTATGCAAGCAAATCACCTAGATTTTATTCTCCTTTAGGTCCAACGGATGAATAATTCTATGTATTCATCACACAAATAAAACACCTATATATGGTTATGATGATGATTATGATTATGATTATGATTATGATTATGATTACGATTACGATTACGATTACGATTATAATTATGATGATGATGGTTATGATTTTAACTATGATTATGATTTTGATTATTATTATTATTATTATTATTATTATTAGCAACAACAGCAATAGCGGCAACAATAAAATATAGTAGCAGCAGCAATAATAGCGGCAGTAGCGTAGCAATAGCCAGGGCAATAGTGGTAGTAGTAGCAATAGTATTAGTAATAGCGGCAGGAGTAGTAGCAGCAATAGTAGTAGCTTTAGTAGTAGTATAGTAATAGCAGCAGCCACACCAACAGTAGTAGCAGCAGTAGCAGCAACAACAACTGTAGTAAAAGCAATAGTAGTAGTAGTAGCATCAATAAGAACAAAAGCAGCAGCAGTATAACAAATTAGATTAAGCTAGAAACCAAAATACAATTATAAAAGGCATGCATTATGTATCTTTTGTTTTACCACACATCTTGGTTTTCATAGAAATGGACTCAGGTGCTAAAGAGATTGCTAGGAAACTACATGGGAAAAGTAACTATACGGTGATCTAACGATTTTGAGAAAGTTGGGCTTGGATGTTCTCACTGTCCATAAGGTCTATTAAAACAAAGGCATGGACTTCTAGCATAGCTTCTTCGAAGATGTAATGAACTTTCTAACAGCATTAGCATGCTTAAGGAACTTCGAAATACCTCTAAAAAATCATCTTCCAGTTATATATACTAGGTTAATATCTCTGGATAAAAGCCAACAACAAATTATTCTTATTATTAAAATAAAAATATAGAGGGAGGCCTCTCAAACTACTATAAAACAACCTTTGAAATGTTATAACAATCATTTAGTACTTGAGACAAGCGCAAACAAAGCCAGTTATATCAAATTTTTGCTAGGTCCAGCAAGTTCGCAGAAATGTCTCGGTCCAAAGCCTTAGCAATGTGTGCTCCATTAAGTATTTTCTAATAATAAAGATAAAAAGAAAACAATAAACCTATGCTTATGTTAACCATCATTTCATAGAAGAACAAGACAAAATAAGATTATAAACTATATGATTTGTATTTTTTCCTTCTCAACTTTTTTCTTGCAGGAATTCTGGTTTTAATCCCACAATTGATGGGATGAGAAGAGGTGGAGATCTCTCCAAGGTTGTCTCTCTTTTTCCAACTCACACTCCATGGCGGGCCTTTCTTCGAGAGAGGAGCACCATTAATGGAACTTTCTAATAATGTGCGAGAGTTTGAGTGTGTAGCCAAATAGAGCCCACATCAGCATCCTCGTTTTATTACTTTCGACCGCATTTGGTAGAAGGGATAAGTTTTGAAGGGATAAGTATTCTTTCGGCATTTGATTAGAAGGATAAGTGGAGGAAATAAATGAATACATCGATTTTCATAGTAATTTAGATTTTATCACAATAACAAAACTGCCATATCACTTTTTATTGTGTTTGAAGAGTGAATGAGGGAAAAATATTAATTAGAGAAGATAAGTTTTCCCTATTCCATGGGATAACTATCTCGTCCCAAACCTATAACCCGAATGGCCATATGATACAACTGCACAACCTAGGGCAAGCCCCAAGAGAATATGCAAGGCCAGTAAATTCGTCACAACAATATGAACCACATCTCGTAACAAAATAGAATAATCCATCCTTCACATGTAATAAAAATTGTCTAATTACAAAAAAATAGATAATTGACGAGTATCAGCAATACTATAACTAATCACCCTCTCACTAGGATCCCAAACTATAGCCATATTAAGCATCATGCAACTCTTAAAGGAGAAAGAGGTAGTGTGAGCTTTACAACCTAGTAAGAATCTTCACACATCTATACTATATAATAATACAATTTAAAAATAGCAAATGAACAACATTGGAGTGAAAATATAAATCATAAAATTTTATATCAAACATCTGGTATAGCTCAATTTAATCAATAAATATACGCATAAATATAGATTATTTATTATCAAATATCTGTCTTGTTTAAAAGAGAAATATCATAAATATTATCAAGTCAAACCTTTTTATTCACGAGTGATTTCATTTGTCTCATCATTTATTTCTTATTAACCTAATCAAGATCAGTCAACAGTTATTTTTAGGTTTTGGATTAACTATGACCATGCTTTAGCTATGGCATGGCTATCCATAATGCCACGTTCTTGTCTGTAACGAGTCCATCCATAGTTTAATGTAGTTAGTCCAAATGCCTCTTTCTTACCTATCAATTTTTTTATTCTTATTTATGCCATGTAAATATAATATAACATTATATTCCTTCAAAATTTCAAGCAATCGATATCATATTTCAAACATCCGATGAGCCATTAATATTTGATACATGCATATAATATAGAAAATATAAATAATCATACTGGTAATCACATTACAACAATGATCAACCACACGATACCAAAACCACATAATGCATAAATAAATATTTGTATACATACAGATAATTGTGTCTGAATTCTTTCTTCTATCTGAAACAGACTTAAATACAATGTATACCGATCCACTCAATCTAAGAACCAGGGTTTAGAATATTTTACTCAACATCTTCTTGCTTAGACGATTGCCCAGCTACAAAGCTAGTTCTCATCATTAGAATAATCATAAACAACCATGAATGGTGGAAGATTGTGGAAAGACATGGTAGATGGTCTAGAGCGCCTCCCAGGATCAACCAAAATTCACATAGATGTCTAGACCCTTCACTAGCTCATAAGGCATCTAGAGAGAAAGAGAAAATGTAGAGAGAGAAAGAGTGATGAAGAGAGAGAAATATAGAAGAGAGAAAAGAAAAATAAGAGAAATAGGGAAGGATGGCTTTATTTTTGATCTAGATGGAGGAAACTTGGGATAGCTAGCAATGATGGCAAACCTTTGCCCAAGTTCGGCCTTCATCGAAGATCATGGAAGTAGTATCATCGACCACAGAGGCTGGCAGTGGCAAAGAAAAATAATAGAAAACTAATGCCAAGGGTTGGCCTAAATAGGGGAGAGGTTGTTTGCATAAGCCTCACTGAAAAAGGCCGATGACCACAACTTTGACTAGAGATCCGAGCTTCGACAAGGACCTTAGCAACCATCTTGTCGATGGAGGCTGGTAGCAAAACAAAAATAAACAAAGGAGAAGAATTTAAATAGAGGAGATGGTGCATGGCAAATTCAGCATTTGGCCAGCTTCAATTAGGCCGACAATGGCAACCTAGGGATCAGAAGAGTGAGGAGAAGAAGGTCTAGTGACCTTTGCTTCCTCTCCAACAAGGTATCGTGTCTAGATCGATGAAAACCCAAGGAAATCTTCCATGGAGAATAGTTTGAAATCAACAGCTCTAAACGAGGAAACTCGAAGGTGGGATGCTAGAGAGGAAGCAAGGTCTCTTTTTATAAACGAATCCTAAGGTTCCACCTGAATCCGATAGGCCCTTGGTATTCTTCGCACCATGAAATTAGGACAGAAGACAGACTCCTATTGGGGGTCCTCTTCCCCCACCTCGCTTGCAAAGCACATACAAAACATGGGTTTGGGCCTCTTCAGGCTAGCCCAATCGGTTTAAAACTAGGTTATCACAATAACTTACTCTCTTCTCCCCAATCAAATCAATTTGAAGATGTTTGTTGTGCAGCAAGCTATGGACAATCTATAGGTGAAGTAGGAAAGGCCAATAGAGGAGGACTATATCATTAAGAGGAAGGTCATAGAAACTACACATTGGAGGATTGAATCTTTAGGAGTCAGTTGGAATGGTAAATCCTAGCAAAAGTAAGTGATTTATTCGTGAAATATGAAAATAGGTATTTCTCCGCCTTCAATTCTAATTTAACTAGAGCTAAATCTCTTAAACAAGAGAAGCTCTGATGTAGGAGGGTTACTAATTTAATGTAGACCACTCTGGCCAATATGGAGAGGACTAGACATGCCCTATGAGAGATCTGTCATATCAGGAAATTGAATCGTGCACCAAACTTCTGAGGGCCCTAACTTGCTCTTGAAACATCTAATTCAGATACTCTTTGTTCTGAAATATTTATTTTTTGAGCCTTATAACTTAGTGTCACTTCTTAAGAGTGCTGTACAACAAGCGAACGGGGCTCAATTTTATCGTTATGTCCTCAATTTTTTAACTAGAAGAGAAATCTGACCCAAATTGTGTAAGGATAGATCTTACTAATATTAATAGAGGCTTTGTAACTCAGTTTTGTTATTTATTAAGAAAAGAAAAAGGAGAACTAGATCCTTTTTTTTTTGAATTTCTATTTTCTGAACTTTTTTCTTAAGAGATTCAGCTTAAGCAGGTTGGAGGATTATATCCTCCTCTCCAATCGGATCAACTTTAGTTTTATTAAATAGTATGTTCTCGCCAATTAAATTGGTGGGCTTGCAGCTTTCTTTTGCTTACAAGTTGGCCTTCACTGGAAAATAGTGAGTCTTGGGATCAACACGGTTGATGTAATAACATTGTTGGTCTTCTAAAATTACCTTTTGGTTAACTATTTCACGAATTATAAAAGATGTTTACCTTCAGTGCACTCTCTTCTAATGAAATATAGTTCATAAATGGATTTGTGCTTCTAACACATGGTATCTACTATGCATTCATCTTGGTAGTTTTCGTATTGAATCATAATGAACTTTAGGTGTGAGAGAGGGATCAGGTGGGGCTATGTTCGCCACGCCGTCCTATTCATCCACCTTTGGAGCAACCAATTTTCGCAGATCTCAAGACGAGCACACCTTCCAAGGCAAGTCCACTAAGGAACTACGAAGCCATGGACCACTTCTATCATTTCCCAAGTCCATGTTCACGACTCCGAGCCACCATTCCTGAATTCAAACTTTGGATCAGTGAACACCTGCTTCCCTTACTTTAAAAGAGCTGCACCCACTACCTTGAATTTTGATGCTGCTTCTTTCTCCTACATTAATGTGGTTTCTGTAAACATCTAACTGTGCTGCAAACACTTGCAAACAAGCGAAGCTCAATATCCAAGGGAACTTCCCTGTGTGGTAAATTGTTAGTTTGTTAGGAGAGAACTATATATACACATTTCTGCTGTCAAACAAACTTACCTACAAGTTCTTTACATCCAAAAAAGTAGAACTAAAACAGTTACCATCATTTGCTCATTGATTCATCATATATTTTGGTTTATCAATTGTTGGTTATCTCAATGAACTTTGGAAGAAAAAATTACTGTCCATGTTTCTTTCATGCATTCATCTGAAATAACCTATAACATTAACTTGCCTAGATATGGAGGCTTTTCATAGGCCTTCATTGAGGAGATGGGAGTAGAAGAAAGGTGGAGATTCCAGAGTTGGAAGCCCAAGGGAGGGAGGCAGGAGAAGAGAGATATTTCGGTCTTGTAAGTTTGTGAAAGGTAGAGGAATAAAGGAGGAAAAGAAAAGGGAAAGCTGAGCAGTCTTTTTAGCAGGCAAATGGTATGTATTGCACTCCTAACTGCTGCAACTTACATGAATTATATACCTCCCCGCCAACTTTATAAAAGCTGGCTGAGGATATCCCATGCAGCAGCACCCCACACAACTCTTTGTGTGGGTGTGTGTGCGTGTGAATATTCGGATTTGAGCTTTATTTTCCTTTATGAAAGGGTTTGATGAACACCAACAGTTCTTCCAACCCATGTGGTGCGGTCACTACATAGACTGAATTTAGCCCCACCTCCTTCAAAAAGATGTAAATATTCAGATTGCACCACTAATTGTTTACTATCTTTACATTAAAAAGTTGGCCATCTAAAAGTTATAACATACCCAGCTGATACAGTTCCGTTATGAAAAGAAAAGAATATGAAAACATTCGTGCACCATTTATTTAATTGAATTTTCTTGCTTTTCTGTGTTTGATGTCATTATATTACAAATAAAATAACTTATACAATATATATCTTAAGCTCAATAATGTATAACTTCGCAACCCTTCAGACAAAATAAGGAAGATGGATAACTCTCTGGAAAATTTCAACAGTATATATATATAGCACTCGAAAATAAGAAAATTCCAACAATATGCATATATTTCAAAGTTGTCCATTTTCTTAAACACTTCATTCTTTATTAATTGTATAATTTGCAGTGAAATATCATCTAGCTATTGGTGTATCTCTTAATTTCTCCATTGGAGTATTCGTGGAGGTGTAATTTGTTTTCTTTATCTATACTAATTAGTGAATGCATATGTTTCATGTGGATCTTTGGCCATATTAATCATTGGTGGAAAGAGAAAACTATTTCTTAGAGCTTAAGAGCTCATAAAGTCATAGGAAATATCTAAAAAATAGTCCAAACAATCATACATTGGATCTTCAGTTTTGGTTTTTTAGTTAATCTAAAAGTCTTTCTAGAAAAATCTAAAAGTCTATAGCTAACATCCTCTCAGAGGACATGGCTTCAAATTTCCAGGCCACATTTTCACCACATTTGTTGCATGCCTCGGACTTGTTCACTCATGTCAAATAAAAAGCCTATGAACAATTTTGAGATTGTTGAAATATCTAGGTGTACTAGCTGTCCTCTTCCTAAATAACCTTGGCTATAAACCCAAATTGGATGGTGAACTGATCCTTTTAATTGATGTTTTAATTGAATGTTAAAATGAGACATGCAAGCCTCTAACATGCTTATATGGAAGACTTTACTATGCTAGGCAGTAGACCCACGTAGTATCAGCTCTATGAACCTTTGCTTTACTTGCATCATAGCACAATTTCTTTGACTGCATTAGGGCTAAAAGCGGATCGGATTATATCCAACTGTATCCATTTCCGTATCCAATTTGGGTCAAATTTGGATACTATTTTTTTGGTCTGATCAGATTTGGATACAGATTTGGATAGTCAGTTAAAAAATATTTCATATATGGATACGGATGCGAATACACTTAATTGTTTTTGGATTCGGATTCGGATCCGAATATCCATATAATAAGAGTAAGTACAAGAAAGAAGTTTAAATTAAGTTAAATTAGAGAACTAATTAAGTTATTAACCAAACCTAAATTAAAAGGGACCAAAATATCGGATGACCGTCACTTAAGATAGTAATCTGAATACGGAATGCCCCATTTGAATAATAACCTTCGAATCACCCCACATGCCTGAAAGGCTTAAACCACTTGTTTGTCTATTTCGTCCCTCTTTCTTCTTTGTTGTTTTTAAGCAACTAGAGTTTCGAAAATCCGATTCACTTCTTAGTTTTTACCTAGCGATTGCAAATTGGCAATAACCATAAGATGCCTTGGAGGCGCCATAGATTATTCTACTAAAGTGACGAGAAATTTTGAGCGATATATCCTTTATGAAATTGTTAGTTTTTATTATTGATAAATGCTAATTAAAATTATATTTTTTAATTGTATCTTTCTTTTATGATCATGTTTTCATTACTAGTGTTTATCATTTTTTTGCTCAAATTTGATTAATATCTAAAAAAGTATCCAATTTGTGTCTGTATTCATATAAAAAAAATATGGATATATTTAATATATGATTCGTATCCGTATTCATTTATAACAAATATGGGTATGCTTAATATCCGAATTTGTATCTGTATGCATTTAGAACAAATATGAATATTAATTTTGATATCTATTTAATATACATATTTTTATCTATATTCGTTGAAAAATATAGATACAAATATGGATATATCAATGTCCAATTTGTATCCGATCTATTTTCAGCCTTAGGTCGCAGGTAACCATCTACAATTTGAATTTGAAGTATATCATATAGGATTCTCGTTGAAATAGGAGAGAACTAGCGGTTGCGAATAATCTCTGGTCAGCATAGATTAGTATTCATCGTTATGCATTACCAATGATACAATTAAAAATTTAGTATTGCAATGGTTAACCTCCATGGCTTTGCTTATTGTGAAACACTGAATGCCTGATGATGAGTCCACCTACTGAAGTAATGTTTCTTTCTAATGAGGAAGAACTGAAATTATTTGTGGGAAGATGATTATTATATCATTATTCCTGGATTAAGATTTTTTGGTTAAAGTTGTATGTGCAACTAGTCAAACAACTTGTCTATCACCATAAAAAAAATCTCTTGCAATGACTTGTACCATACTGCAAGGCTACAAGCACATCCATGAGCGCACTGATCACATCCAAATTCCTCAAGTTGGTATAAAACTTAGCAGTTGCATTTAAATGCCAGATGCCTTCTGCTCACTAATACATTCTTATGCTCACTCATGCATTTTGCTGTAGGTCTGATACATGAAATTTTACGAAAATAATACACAAGAGTACTAAAACTTCAAAAATGATGCCACGTCGACGTGGCTACATTTCCATACTGCTAGTAAAATAATTTTCAAATTAATCAGTAATAAAAGATATGCTCAATTTATAATGGTATTTTAAACTAGTGCATCAACTGTGGTAATAAAAATTAAAACCATAAGAATGGTTCCAATGGTTTCATTGCGGAGATATCTGGCAATCCCAATACAACGCACGGAATCTAAGAAAGCAAAAAAGAGGAAAAGGACGTGAGGAATCTATTGGCGACGTGTATCCGCTCTGAACATCTTTTTCCGATCACGCGTTGACATTTGTGTACCCTCTCTTTATTCAACTTTATTCAAATAGTTTCTCTTTTCCAAATTACTGTAATCTTCCAAAACTATGCATGGCCATCAATGAACCTTTTGGGCCTCACGGCGTCCTTATGTTTCCTTGATCATTGAGGACTCAAAAAATTTCCCCCTCGTTTTATGCTTCAAGGAAATTACACTCTTTAGATTGAATTTATTGGATCTCTTGCCCTAGCCAATCTTTAGATGCTATTACACAACTTGAAGCTTATTGCGTGCCAATAAATATGATCCTAAATGGATTTTGATTCCGGAAAAATAGACCAACCAATCGTAAGCTGGCATGTGGCATAATAGGATCAGTTTCAGCTGAACTCATATTCTTGGGCCGATCCGGATAGGAAAACTAGAAATCAGCTCTCCATTGGACTCTAAATTCTAGAGCCCAACTCCAATGATACACCGAGTCTTCATTTATAAAAAAGGCTTGAGACCTCAGCTACAAACCATCTACTTCCTCTTCTCCATCTTTCTCCATATTCTGTTCCCTGGAGCCCTATCTGATTTATTGCTAGTCCATAACTCCTTCTCCTTCTTCAAACTCCGATTTGTATTTTGCATGTAGAAATCTTTGATCAACGATAGAAAAAGATCCATTTTGTATCATATCTAACTGATTTTTTAGTTCGGACTGAAAGAGTAATGTCACTCAATTATTATCAAACTGATTGCAATCTTTTTCTATCCATAAGGATCCCACCAGAATACTTAATATTTCTAATAGGCCATGAAGTAGATCAGAATCATTCTTAACGAATTCATAAGAAGTGATCTAATTTTTTTCATTGGATTTTTTTTTCCATTGTTAATTTCTTCATGCTCGCTCCAAAATTGAAGTTCTATCTGTACAAATAAGAATATCTTTTCTTGCATAATTTTTCTTCATATAAATAGATATAGGATCTATGGAGCTTTCTAAGTTAGAAGTATATTTTGTACAACAACCCTTCCTAAGCATCAGAGGCCTCTTGACTGGATCAACTTCGATGATCTCCATTGCTTTTCTTTTTATGAGAAGATTGGTGCTTCATCTTCCACCAAAGCAGATCGATAAATGCCCTCCTCACCTCCAGATCGCCAGCCTGGATTTTGGCGACCAAACCTAGCTTAGTTTATATTTGTGGGATTAAATTTGGAACTCAAACCTATAAGGGTTACATCATCTAATTTTGTTGAAAATAGAGTACAATGAAAATCCAAATTGAACCCATTCTACTGTAAAATTTTGCTATTATCCAAATCCTTTTTTGCCTGTTTTAGAAGATGTTAATCACAAGACTTTAATCCAACAGTATCCAAATGTGATTCAATATTGAGATTATATCCTATTATTTTTTCAATCCAGGCCAATGGTGCATAGTTGCAAGTTATTGATCAGATTATCAATCTCCATTGCTTCACTCATTAATTTAATTGGAGGAGAACTACTTAGATGCACCCCTTCTCAATTAAAAGAAAAGAAAATTACACTGTGACACTTGTTTTACTTGCCATTTAACGATGGGGATCTATTGATCAAAATTTTACTTATTGATCCTTTGCCTTGATGGTCGTCTATCTTTGGTTCCACAGCCTATTCACAAAACAAGGTGTAAACTAGCACAAATATATATGTAATATATACATAAGTGTAAAATAAACAAGGTGCTAGTCTATATGGACTTGAAGAAATTGAGACATGGCAACAGACTGATTATAGTAGATTATAGTCAAATGGCAACGCTCGTATGGTTGTTGGCCTAGCAAAATTGTTACTTTGACTGCATGGCTATGTTGGATCTCACACAAGAAACAAAAACAATTCAAATAAACCACGTCAGCATAATTATGTGATCTTCAATACCATCTTGCTTAACTTTTTATTATTTTAATAATATAATTGTAATATAGTGCTATTAGGGACTAAATGATGGATCTCTCTCAAAAGCAAGTCTTGAAGAGAGACATGCCGACCAGTAGACCTACGACCATGTAGTTTCGATGATACGCTCTTGCAAACTAGTCCACCAAGATGATCTTAGATCATGAGTGGTCCTTATTCAGAAGTAATCTGATTCTTGATGATCTAACATCACTACGTTTGGTATGCTATATTAGAAATCTAAGATCACTGGCCATATAATACCAAAACTATCTCTATATTCTATATTATTAGAAAATATAAAATATATAAATAAATCTACGTCATACTATTAGCTTAAGCTTTTAGGACAAGTGATAATTTTAACATGGTATCAGAGCAGAGGTCTTGAGTTCGAACTCTATCTCTGCACTTTATAACCCTATTATTAAAAAATTTCACATGTTGGGCTCACTCATTAAAGAAAAGTCCGGCCCACATATGAGGAGGAGTGTTAGAAAATATAAAATATATAAATAAATCTACCTCATCCTATTAACTTAAGCTTTTTGGACAAGTGGTGATTTCAACATATGTATTAATAAATATATTTTTATGGAATATATTAGGAATAATTTTGCTATTATATGGTTAGTAAACTTGGATTTTTATGAAATATCAAACAGGTTACTCGTGGATATCTATAAATTTTTAATCACTAGAATATAGTATACAAAACATAATGATCTTACATCATCGAGGATCAGATTATACCGAGATAAGAATTATATGTGAGCTAAGATTATCTTGGTGATCCAATTTGAATTACCAAATGCTTCAGGTAAGTACGGTGCACATATGCATGCGCACGTGCATTTTCATGTGCACGTACCAAGACAGCTAGACAAGTGCCTAAGTTACTGACCACTAGTGAGCAAAGCGGATTTTTTTTTAAAAAAAATTGACAACCATTTGCAAGAAACTACCATACTGCCATTATGATATAATTACCCAGTGAAAACTCTATAAAAGTCAAATAATAAAATTCATACGATACTTCACGATAAGCCTCCCCTGGTTCTAAAAGTAAACTTCGGAGCAAGTAGAATAAATTTCTGAAAAGAGAGAGAAAAACTAAATTCTGAGTGACATTATCGTATATCCTCCTCAAAATGAGGGACATTCGCGAATGAGCTTAACAGTCACCCCACGTGTCGGTGGCGGGGGGGAACCCAGCGAAGCGCTTGGGGCGGTCAATGCGGCCGCGGGAGGCGGCGGTTACCATATCCAGGCCGAGGGCTCCGTTAAAGGACAGCAGCTCCTCCTCGCCGGTCTCGCCGGCCACCGCACCAAGGAAGTCCCTCGTCAGGCTGTCGCTTCTCTGCCATGCGGACGGATCCCCGGCGTCGAACATCGAACTGCCCGTCTGACAGCCCCCGGCGGCAGAGGTGGTGGCGGAGCTGGTGGTGGTTATGGGCCCCATGGTGGAGGCTCGTTGGAGGAGGACAGTGGCTGACATGTGAGGGGAGGATGAGGAGGAGGTGGTGGTGGTGGTGTGGAGATGGTGGAGGTAAGGGTGGAGGGAGGGAAGGGAGTCTTCAGGCTTGAGTTGATAAGGACTAGGGTTAGGGTTAGGGTTTGGGAGGGAGTAGCAAGAGGAGAAGGGGAGGAAGAGATGATGGTGGAGGAGTGGAGGAGTGATTGTGGTGACAGTCATGTTGGCTGCGGCGGCGGCATGGGGACCGCTGGCGGCAATGAGTCTTGCATTCTCTTCTGCCAAGGCTTCACAAAAGGCTCTATGGGTGATGAAGCTATCCTTCCTGCAAAAGAAAATATAACCAATATAACAAATAAAAATAAATAGAAGACCTTTACATTTTGATGTTAAAAGGCTTTGCAAAGAAAGTGGAGGATGATGCAAACGATGCAAATGGTAAAGAAAAGCAAACTCATACATAGGAGGCATAAGAAAAGTTGATGAAGACTAAAGGAGTAGTTTTGATTACCATCTTTATTACAAGTTAATGGAGATAGTACATATAGTTGGAAAGATCTGCAAAACGAGGTGTCATGCATGGGAGATGAGATGGGGGAGCGAGAGAGATTTTGACTAATGAATTATGGAAGGCTTGTTTCATTTTGAATTCCAATTGGATAGCAGTATAGAGAAGGTCCTTTACATTATAAACAAAAAAACTGAAGAACAATATAAATCATATACATGGTTATTCATGTGTTAAAAAAATACGTTTTTTGTCCTTCTGGTTGCTTTACTTCTTTGCCATCTTATAATCACTGTTAATATATAATTTAGAGGTGATGGCAGCTCAGTTTTTTTTTAACACGGCAGATCAAGAAGAATTTAATTTTACCAAAAAGGTATTTAAATTAGTATCACATTTATGGCCTTAAAAAGAGATCAGGAAAGAATGTATCCATTCTAGGTTTTTATTACTTCTCTTTCTAGTACAAATATAGAGCCTTAACATAAGAGGACAGTGAAACGGATATGGACTAAAATCTTATAAGTTTGTAATTAATAATAAATACATCCATTCTTACCGGAAAAAAAACAGTAAATACATCCAATGATCCAAAGATAACATCTTCCATTTCTAGGCTGACTTGTTTTTGTTTTCCTGCTTCTCTTTTGTTTTGCAATTACCCACAAAATCTCTATTTTTTTTTTTAAGAAAGACTATATTGACTTTGATATCTTCCACACCCCCCCCCCCCTCCCCAACAAACCACACACACATCAAGACTAGCATAGCACTGGAGAGCTTTGTCAGCTCAAGAACAATCATGAACTGACAACTATGTTCAGTGGCTATTTCTATAGTACTGTCAATGCTATCAATTAGGTTTCAGATAAGTCACATGCGATTCACCTCACAGGTTATCAAGAAAGAACATTACATTCAGTAAAAAGGAATTCTATTTGAGCACGAAATTCCACTAGAGATCTTGATTTGAACCTAAACGAATAGAAACCGTGTAAAAGAAAAGGAAGACAACGGAAGCATGGAACTCTAAGATGATTAGCTAAAAATTTCATGCAGTGATATTCTCTTTTGTAGTGCAGAATATTACTAGACAATATATGAAATGCAATACCCACAAAACCATTATCTAAAATATTTACTTGCATTCTGAGATATTAAGCAACTTAATTAAAAATGCAAGAAAAAGGTAACTTCAAAGAGAAATGCGGTCTTTGTTCACATCTGTAAGCTCTTGCAGAGCATGAAGGTTTTTTCCTTCCTTTTCCTTTGATTTTGATGGAGTGATCTCCATATAATTAGCTAGAAATCATGCAATTCTCGTAAACCAAACCCTAGGTTGAAATCAACATCTTATTTTGCTTCAACCTGATCAACAAGTTGATAATATATGTTCATACTGGGCTTTCCATGAAATCTGCTATCGCCTTTCATGAAAAGAAAAATCCAAGAATTTAATCTAGGAGGAACAAAACAAGTAGGAAAACAAGGAGGAGAGGAATGGAGGAGAAGAAAAAGAAGAATAGAGATTCACTTACCTCCATGATTGCTGCTATACTAAATAGTAAATGAGTTACTATCATAGAACATGAAAGATATCACCAACCTAGAGAAGAGGGTACCACAATCACATCTATGCTCCCTTGTCCCACAGGTCTTCACATGTGCCTTCCAGTCAGAGTGCACAGCATATGTCTTGGAGCACCTGTCACACTTCCACTTCTTCTCACCATGCTTCCTACTGTAGTGCTTCTTGATCCCTGTGAGGTCCCCAAGGGCCCTGGAAGGGTGGTGGTGGACACAGGTTGGCTCTGGGCACACATACACCCTCTTCCTCATCCCCTCCTTGCTGCTTCTCCGCCTCAGCTTCCATGGTAGGTTGTGGCCCCTCCTGTGGAGCTGGAGGTTCTGATCCCTCTGGAAACCCTTGTTACATATCTCACACACAAATCTATTGGTAGCCATCAAGGTCTTTGGGGACAAAGCAATCACTTCAGCATCTGGGTCTAAAGACAACACCAATAGAATATTTTTTGAGAAATTCCGACACAGACAAGATAAGAACATGGAAAACAACCAAATTCTTTTTTATTTTTCTTGTTCCATGAGAAATTATCTTTTTATCTGAATAAATTAATTGAAGAGAAAAAGGGGAGGAGATCCTTCCTACCTGGGTTCCCAGGCTGGCTTCTCTTCTTCTGAGACTTCGGTTGTGGCTCTTGTTGCTGTTGTTGGTAGTGGGGGGGAGATATGGGTGTCAACGGAGAGCTCAAGCTTTTATTGAAGTCATGGGCTCTTGTCTCCGAAGAAACACTGGCTTCTTCAGAGATGGAAGTGGAGTTGGACATGGTGGCTAATGGGAACATGGAAGCTTTTGTTTTGTTTTCTTTCACCTATGAGGGAAACAAAAAGGGTTCAAACAGTAGTATCTGGTTTCTTCTATGTTCTTATCTCTAAGGCTAAAGCTCCTTGAGAAAAGACACGAAGACAGACACACACAGAGAGTATGAGAGAAGCGTGGAGGAAAGAACAGAATCTAACTTGGCTCTATTTTGTCACTCCATGGAGTGGCACAGGAGACACTGGGTTATGGTACCTGACAAAGGCATCATTGGAAGAGTGGCAATATCAAAATTCTTGTGACGGGGATTGCAGCTGCCTGCAGTTCTGCAGCCCAAGTAAGCAGACATCTCTTTCCAAGTGCTCTCAAACCCATGCAATCAAATTTCAAACAAATAAAAGGGCTTGATTTGGAGGTGTGACTGGGTACTCTTCTCATAATTCAACTCTCTTTCTCATATGTTAGAAGGCACAGAGCAGAGAAATTTTAGGAACTGGGTCCTGAAGGTGGTGGGCTTTCATTTTCCACTATAGAGAGATATAATGGCTGTTGAAGACTGGGAGGCGAATGGCTGGCAAATTAGAGAAAAGCCCAAAAACAAAAGAAGTCGGTGAGCGAAGAAAAAAAGGCAGAGAGAGAGAGAGGTCCACAAAGGTATGGATGAGGTTCAGCCTCCCAAGGCCGGGATTCCTATCCTTTCATCAATAATTTTTTTTTTCTTTTGATTTGCGACTTCATGTTTCCTCCTAGAATGGATGGAGTGCTTTATAAAGATGCGTGGGTACTTGGAAGCTTAGGGGAGGCTTAGAAAGTTTTGGAAAGAAGTTAAAGGCAGAATTTCTTTTTAGCCCACCACAAGCATGATTGGCCCATTGATTGGTGTCCTCACGTACCCCAAAACCCAAGGTTTCTTTTTGTAGCCACACATCTTTTTGCTTTCCAAAGGTCTTAGCAGCTGCTAATTGGTAGATTGGACATCAGTTCATGTGCATGTGTTCGTTGGTTTCTTTGTTTTCTCAGTCTTTTCATTTAAAATTTTGGCATTGAGATTCTCTTCTGTTTTCTCGTTCAATTTTCTTGTTTTTATATTATTATTCCACGCATGCTTACGGTGTCATGGTGAAAGCGCTAAGAGTACCTCCACGGTGGAGAATTTCGAAGGTCTCCCTTTTTTTTTGTTTTATTACTTCTTCTCCGTAACACAGGCACACACAAACGTAGGTTGGATAAAACAAGTCAAAAATAGGTTAAATATATTTCAAATAGGTTAAACAGGTTAAACAGATTGGATCATAACACGATTCAATTATTAAATGAATCAAAATGAGTTAAACGGGTCAAAACTTTAAATCTGAACCTGACCTATTTAATAAACAGGTTTAGATGGGTTGATTTATTTATGACCTGAGCTCGTTTATGTTAGCTTAAGACAGATTGTTTGAGGGTCAGATTTGAGCGCCCTCCGCCTTCCCAACCCTGAAATAGGATGGGCAGGTGGTGGTGGTGGCACCCCGCCTTCATGCCTCGCTTTCTTGGCGCCCACACACACAAAAACGTTGATGGGAGCACCCTTCGCCTTCCCGACCCTAAAGTAGGATGAGGAGGCGGCGGTGGCACCCCACTTCCATGCTCCAATTCCTCGGCGCCCTCTATGCCAGGTTTGGTCTACCTGCCGCCCTGCGCCGCACACCGCAAGAGCACCTTCGTGCTTGGCCGCGCAGGGGTTAGGGGTCGAGGCGGACGCAGTGGAGGAAGGGAAGGCAAGGGTAATGTAGTGCGTTGATTAGTCCGCCCAAAACCTTGGCACGATTCTCCTTCCTCTAAATGATAAGGTTTAGGACTTCTCACGATGTTGTGGACAGTGGACCGCTCGCATCATCGCAATCTGAATACTTCACCAAAGCATTTAATTAGTAGGAGCGACTGGCGGTGTATACAAAGGGAAAAAGTATAGTCAACGCGAGCTCATGACTCACGCTGACTAGAAAATTCTCGTTGAAGACCAACAACTATAATGATCTATCCCCATTATGATAAAATTTTTGAAGATCACTCGAGCCTGCTGACCAAGACTATAGACTCATTGGATACACTAGTGTAGTGTGCGTTCAGCCTAGAACATCTAAGGACAACAAAGACCTATTATTGCCTCAAACTTCCATGGCCTAAGCGACCATAAGCCTTTTAAGAAGTTGGCCGTGGAGAGATGCCACCACAACTAGATGGCATGCTGAGGTCTCATTCTTTAACAAAATTAGCTAGGCAAATCACTCCACCAACTAAGAACGATTGTACAACACCACCCATAAATTCAAGAAAAATCTTTAATTCTATCAATCCCTGCTATGCCTGGACTTGGTCAGTTTTTCTATGTTGAGTCAAATTAAGCTGCAGGCTCCACTTTTGGTGGTGCCCTTCCATCAATTCTTTTATGTTTCAGCCTTGGGACCAGACTCTACTTAGAACCTCAAAAGTTTGATGTCTCATAGGGTACCAATGGAGTCCTAAAAGTAACATCCACTGATCCCCGATTAGCATTGTTTATGGTTGAAACTAGGATGATATCTGATTGTCTTTGAGCCCCCAACTTTCATTTTTGATTAATCAAAACATCCTTGGCAAATGCTTTCATAGCGGTTCGTCTTTCATAAGCCCAATAATTTCATCTTTGACTATGAAATACGAATGCCTCCGACTGTCCCTCTTAATCATTACTTTTGTTGATCCAATGAATTATTTTTGATGAGTATAAAAATTTTAGTATGATACTAATAATTTTGTAGAGTAGTCAATTTGTTTTATAGGGAGCTTAGTAAGTTTGAAAGGTTAGAGAAGTATGAAGAAATCTAGAAGAATAAATCTCAAAGTATTTGAAGTGCTTCGGAAGCTTTTGTAGTGGATTAGTAGACCCCAGAACCCCAGGAGTCAACCCCAGAAAGCCACTTGCACGAGTCAACCCCTGAAGATCACAGGTCCACTTCTAAAGATCATATGTTGACCCCTAAAGATCACGAGTCGACTTTTGATATCATGAGTCGACCCTTGAAGAATTTGAGCCAACCCATCTGCGCCTGATAACAGTAACAACTAGTTTTGCTACTAAATCAGAATGGCCATAACAGCTAGTTTCTCCTCTCCAATAGCTAGAAATAACTCTCCAATAATTTTTCAAGCTATAAATGCTTCCAAATTGACTTGGAGAAGATGATGGATTAAGGAGAATGAGTGGATGAGTTAAAGAAAAAAGAATACAAGTGAACACTACTTCTTGAGCTTCAACTTGAGAATCAATCTAAGAAGTGACCATCCAATGCATCCTCCCACTTTAGAGTGAGCTTATAAAGATCCATAGAGAGAGCTTCAACTCCCAATCATTGAAACCCATCACAAGATCAAGAGCATGCAAGAAAGAGAAAAAGGGAACGAGCTAAATTCTATTCACCATGACTCCAACTTTCAGAGCAATCCAACTTGAGCTTCAACAGTATCAATCCAACCTTGGTAGAGGTTATTGTGTATGTATTTTTTTTATCCTTGTTTAGTGCACAAGATTAGAAAATCTTATATGGGGTTTTTGGTGTGGCTGACACTGTAAAAATCAACTAGCTTGTAAGGTTTGGGCGTACTCGTGCAACAACTAGGTTGCGATCGATTGTCCTAAAAAATCAACTGGGTTGATTGTGAGCCCAAGTAAAATAATTTGTATAGATTTTGATTGATTTTTGAAAAAATCAATGGGAATGATTGTGATTTTTGTCTAAAATAATCGAACTATAATCCGAGAAAGTTTATAGTAAAATTTTCAAAAAGAAAGTCTTGGGGAGTGGACGTAGGTGTAGGGTTAGCACCAAATCACTAAAAATTTCTTGTGTTTGTGTTGATTGTTTTACTTACATTTAATCTCTTGCATATTTACTTATTGGTCATTTGCTGAAATTTATATTCTTCTATCAAACATTTAATTCTGTTGTGTTTACTTAAAGTTTTTGAAAAACTCAATTCACACTTCGTCTTGGGTTGCATAGCTAGGCAACAGCTTTATCCCGAAGGCCAACACAATAGGACACAGATCTTGTGATGTTATCCGATGCAAATGTATCTAGAGCATGGGCTTACTTTGAGCACTTTAATTTCCTCAAAACAATGGCGCCAAAGGCATGACCATCCAGTTAAGAACCAGAGTGCATTGCCGGCAGAAGGGATGGAAAGGCCGGTGCACACCATTGGCAGACAAGTCAGCTAAATCCAAGGTCTAACTACAAGCTTTTTAACAATAACAACTTAAACATGCTATAAAAGATGGAATTACTATAACTGCTGGTACTAGACTTGCCCTCTAATGGATCCTCGTTAAGAGATATAGATTGTACTCATTCCAATTGCCAGGCTCGACGAACCCAGTATTGTTATTTATTATCACTGCCTCCCGATGTTAGGATTGGATAATTCATGCACCTATTGCCTTCCTTGGATCTGGTAGCCACTTCTTAGGCTCCCTCTCTAGAATCGAGCCCTAATTCTCCGTCACCCATCACCACCATGGTAGGCCCCTATCCTACCATTGAAAGTTGATCTGATAGAAATTTAAATGGTGCATTGTTGGCATGTGGGTCGTGTGACCTGTCGATTTAACATGAATCATTGGAGCACCGAACAAAGCCTATCTTGTCCTTTTATTTAATAAATGATTTCTTTCTAGAAGTCAGGATTTGTTGCACATATTAACTCTAGATTTATTATGGTTATCCAAGTAGCACATAGTATCAAACAAACTATAGCTAGTTTAATGAGCCATTTATAATTTCACAGTTTGAACTAGTTAATACTTACACATGCATGACTTAATCTTTAAAACAAGCATATGATTATCAGTAGAATCAACCAAGTAGCACGTTCTCCAGTGATAGTCACCAAAATAGTGACAATGGAGCACCATTGAGCACAAGATACCACAAAGCCACAGGGGAAGACATACAAACACACACTCACATATCTATAGATATCAATTATTTAATTATAACATAAACATATAATATAATAAAATAATAATATATAATGTATAGGCATTATCAAAAATATATTCTATATAAGATTTAATTCATAACCATATACTGTTATAATAAGCATCACAAGTCAATTGACTAACTAGCTATGTATCGCTTGTAATTTGCATATTGAATTATATTCCCATGCTTTATAGTTATATAACTAATATTAGTTTCCATCATTAATTCCACTAAATATCCGACTTATATCCAATAAGATTCAGCTTATTTTCATATTTGGATAGGAAAAGAATATGAATACAACTAATATTCGGTTAATATCCATACCGTTCAGAATAAATATGGATATATTTAATATCTGATTCTTATTCATATCTATTTAAAATAATATAGATACAAATTTTGATATCCGTTTAATATCTGATATACTTTCTACCCTATATCAAAGACACCATGTGTCTAGTTTAAGAGCCACTAATGGACCGGAAAACGTAGGCTTTTCTTGCATTTGGGAATATAGAATGTGTTTGGGGGATCAAACTTTTTCTGTTGATTCTGATCACATTCATGGTCCAGATCCTTTAAATTATATTTTTTTAAAAATGATGTCCTATTGTTTTTGTTGCAAAATATTATAGAATTTTGGATGTGGAAAAGGCTTAATTTTTTTTGGCATTCTTTCCGAAGTTTAATTTTGGACAGGTGTTAAGAGACGTACCTGATATTTACTCTTTGTTTGCCTACTGCCATTTAAGATTAAACGAGACAATAGATAAAGAGAAGATGGTTTTTTTTCTTGCTATTTTTTTCTCTATTTCTATTTTATTATTTTTTAAAAATTGCAAAGATGAAGATTTCGTGTTTCTTAATGATTCTAATTGGCATTCTAGAAATTCTGCCACATGACTCTCAAACTAACTTATTGTTAGCCAAATGGCACGGTTCTTTGGAGTTTTTAGCTTGTGAATTATTCCTCAACAATGTTGTCTCCAAATGTGAGATAAAATCAAGTTTATAATTGACAATTATAGTGAGAAATTTGAATTCAACGGCAATGGTCTTGGGAAGCAAGAGCACTCAGTAGCTAAAACCTCCCAAGAGACAATTGATAGGAAAAAGGGGAAACTCTAGAGGACCAAGTGATGAGAAAAAGAGGAAAAACAACACAAATATTTCAGTATGACGGATGAAAAACTAATCCTTATGAAACGACTCCCAAATTCAGATTTTTTTTTTTTCCCACTGGGTACATGATTCGAATTTTTTTTAATAGAGTGACCGACATGAGAAAAAGAACAGCTAACAGGCGACCACCCCTCTGCCTGTAAGCACTTTTGGATAATAAAAATACAATAATATCCCTCAAAAAAACCCTTATAAGCCAGGTTTGTATATTAGGGTGAACCAGGCACTACTATAGTAGTGCCAGCTATGTAGAGATTTCAGGCCAGATTAACTCGACAAATTAAATATAAGATTAGAGGTGGCAATCGAATTGGGTTGGATCGTATATGGGTCAGATCAGATATGAATCGGATTAAAATTTTTTAAATCTGAACCTGATCTATTTATTAAATAGATTAAAACTTGAAACCTGAACTTGCCATGTTTAATAAATAGATAATTATACCCGACCTACTTAATTTGTTTAATAAACAAGTATCCCGTCCAACCTATTAATCTGGATAACCTATATAACCTATTAACTCATTTAATAAATACATAACCTGCTTAACTTGACTCCATTCTGTCATGAAATGGTTAAAACATATCAAGAGGCTAGAACCTAAACCAAATCCAATTATTAAATAATTTAAATGAGTCGATCTATTTAGAACCCAAACCTGTTTAGTTTAATATGAATCTGCTTATTGCATGTCGAACATAAATCGGGTGGATGAAGGCCTGCTTCCTTCCTTTCTCTCCTGATCAGAAGATCTGCGGTTGGCAGGCAGTCGGCATATTAATATCCTCCAAGATATTTATTGGAAGCATGAAAAGGCTGATGGTCTCCCTACTTCTTTAAGGGTTGTACTGTACGTTCTATGCTGTTTTAGCATTGCTCATAATAATCATGCTCTATATTGCATCTTATTTCCTCTATGTATATTTATTTATAACATGTTCTGCCATATGCACTGTGGTGATTATATTTTTTTCCCAAAAAACATATGTAATATGCTTTTATTTACTTCCAAGGTCCTGATATTGGCTGATATTGGCTAACATTTGACAAGACATCCATGTACTTATTATGGCTTTAGAAATTAATATATATAATAAGCATTCAAAATATTTTTTTTGATCTCAGCAGGATGAAATTGAGATATGTTTCTCTCATTTTTGATCGTTCAGTATAAGCTTAAATATCACAAATATTAGATTTTTATTAATCTTCAGTAATTTAAAGAGTGCAAAGAAATATGAAATTGCATTGCTTGCTATAGTTGATCATGCAAACACTCTGCCCTTTATAGATATGATGAAGCATGTTCACCGTTTTCATGCCCCAAGACATACAGTTAGGGAAATTCAATTCTCTTAGCAATAACTATACATACGCATGATGCTTTCTCTTCCAACTAAATATCAGCAGTCCGTGCACGCAACCATCTCTTGCATGTGCAGTGCATGCGCAGACTCTTGTTTCCATCTATCTCATCAATCTCTGCACTTGATCAAATTATCAACTACATCTAAAGTAAAATGCTTGTAAGAGGAAGATCAATTCTACACCTAACATATAAGACACCATGATCATATATTTTCAACTAGGGCAACTGATAGGAAGAAAGCCATGTCTGGGATGACTCTACATCTCTCTCTCTCTCTCTCTCTCTCTCTCTGTGTGTGTGTGTTTTGTGGAAACCTCCCCCACCACTCATCTCTCTCCTCTTCTTTTTTATTCTTTTTTTTTTTTCTTTTTTTTTTGTGGTGGGGGGATGCTAAGATCAGGCAAGAATTTTGATAGAATGCTCATAAAAATAAGAGCTCATGCACCTGCTGAGTACAAGTGTCATCAGATTAGAAGATAGTTGCTCCATTTCCAGTCTTTCCTGCAGCATTATCATAGAGTACCCTCCTAAATTATCTCCAAAGCATCTTCCCACAAGGATGATGTTCCCTGATTCTAAGAATTAGCATGGTAGGTCTACCGCCCTCTCAGACACCATGAAGATTGCAGCAGGTAGGTTGGTCCATCCAGCAGCCAAAACCTGACAAGTGGCGCCCTGAGAAACATAATATATTTAATTCAAGAAGATCTACGATTCCCCATACCCAGTTGAATTGAGATAACCATCAGAAATAGAAGCTCCTAGAATCAGCAGTTCAATGCGAAGATGTTGCAACTGGCAAGGTACAGATTACCACATTACAATGCCAATCTAAGGCACAAGATATCCTCCTAGGACAATGTAATTAAGGTTTAAATGAACTATTGATTCTTTCTTTTAATGCATCATATTACAAAAACCTGTGATAGTTAATTCTTCCTTGTTATGTACTTAAATATCCTTCTATTTCAATAATACTGAAAGCAACGCAGTTTTCCATGTCATTATGATAATCATATTTTACAACCAAGCTTTTAGCCTATGCTGTTGGCACGTAGTTCTCTTGTAATTATATTTAAGAGAAGCTTGTACACTTAAAATAAAAGAATAGACAAAAGGACACAGGTAATCATACACCTCTTAGGAGTCATATCAATACACAAGAGGCATGCACATAAACAACCATAACTGTACGTTCACAGATGCATGCACACGCACACATATAAAACTGTTAGCGCAATGTGGATCCTTCAAATTATAAACTCTAGTCAAAATTCATGATCCACTTATGTCCATTGCACGCAAAGTAACTAGCAAGTCAAGCTGACACCTTCCCAGAAATGGTGATCTCATATCTGATAAAATAAGGCTAAAGTATCAATCCTTATACCTTCCTTCCAATGTGAAAAAAAAGAAAGAGAAACTGTTCAATTATCTAGAAATTTTAGTCAAAAAAATTAATTTCATGAGCTCATAAAGGACAAAGAATTTCCTTGCAGTCACTGATACTTGAGAATTCCTAAAGAGTGTAAAACTCTTAGCTACAAGCATATTTATTAGAGGTCAGATCAGAATTGAAGCAGCCTAGCTACATCAAACATTTAGAACTGAATACCGTAAGCTTTCATATTTAGGAGGGTATCAATCCTAGTCTGATAATATCTGATCCTGACCTGATCCGAAGATCTACTTATAAATTACAAGATGTTGGGCTGATTCTGCTCTAGGTCAGAATGAGGTGGTCATCCTAACTTGGGTCCTGACTCTGCTCTAGCCGAGAATGCTCTACAGCAGTGGTTGGGGTCTACTGTATTACTTAACCTAATATCTGCACATTTTATATTTATTTATATAAAGTATACTAGCAACACAAATTCAAGAAAGCTCAAAAATAAAAGGAATGCGACAATATGTGTATGTTGTTGTGCTAAAATAATATTTTTTACCTAAAGCTTTTCCAACATATATGGTTAGCAATATTGGCACCACCAAGTAGCTGAAAATCAGGCAAAAATCAACCTTCCCTATGAGAATTTTTTTGATGCTGCTGCTGAAAGTAAGGATGACTTAAAGCTTCATCAATGCTCAAACGATCCTCCTGCAATGCAAATGTTATTAAATAAGAAATAACAAATTATATTCATGTTTCCAATACAAGAAATGCCAGAAAGATTCTTCGTACAGATATATACATATGCATGAAAAATAAAGCAAGGTTTAGAATATCGAGGGTTTATATCTGTACAAGAGGGTTGTATGAATTTTGTGATACTATAAATGGAAACAAAATAAAGCAAGGTTTAGAATATTGAGTAATTCTACAATTTAATTAATAACATGCAGTGTATATGCACCATCATATAAAAAGACAACAAGATGCAATAAATTAGCAACAAATTGCTATAAGCTTGATTCCACAGGAGCATGCCTAATGATATTCTAGGATAGTAACCACCTTTAGGAAAAGTAATGTTAAGGTGAGGTTTAGTGAGTTATTGTTGTAACTTCTCGTTCACTATGTGCATTGGCTAGTTCGCTTCAGTTCACAAGCTTGTCCTTCCATATTCATTGTGTCAAATTGATATCTTTATGAGCAACTTTCCACTCTACTGTCCAATACAAAAGAAAGAGGATGGAACATCTTGGCTAATGCATTTTGTTGGTGTCTCTAGAAAGACTGAAATAAAATACTTTCTCAAATAGGAAAAATCAGCCTCCAATTCCTCCAGGATTTACTTATTTTCTTGTTTATAGATTACAGAATAGTTGTACCATGCAGGGTGAGTCCAAGTGAAGGGGGTATAAAAGACTGAGTTGTATATTTTCATTTTCTAAATGAAAATGTTTAGTAAGGCATCTTAACCCTCTTGAGAGAGAGAGAGAGAGAGAGGAGTCAATCTACATTACCTAGCCACCCCATTGTTAAGTTGCATGGAAGTGTTGACACTTTGGACATTTGAACATGGCAGGGCTAATACAATATAGCTGTATACTCCACTTGGAAGTGTCTTGCTGATGTTAGCACAAGATGTCTGACACTTGGTACCATTTTTTTGAGTGTCATCCCTAGAGAATCTTGGGTCACTTCTCAAGTCGTGCCCCTGCACTGTCTATTTAGCAATTGAAGATTCAATTACTCCGCACTGGACACATTCAATGAAGTGTCCTTAAGTTTTTTTGGATGTCAATTTTGCATATTTCAAGAGACGTTTCCTTGTATTTTTAATATAAGTTTATCAAGATATATGGAGACCTTAAGTGAAATGTATACACAAACACACAATATGTACCTGTATAAATGTATGTATATATATATATATATCAAGGTTTGTTGTACCGATCAATACTGGTGCATATCGACCATACCGTACCATATTGGTATCGAACTGGTAAGTGGTATGAGAGGCATAATGATACTTGGTACGCCAAACCAGCTCCCGTACTAGACATACCGACAGTGCAATAGGATGGTACATGTACGGGGTCGGTACAAAGACGGCAAATCTTGAAATATATATATCTATATATATCTATATATATCTATATATATATATATATATATATATACACACACACACATTCATATGCATATGTATATGTATACATATGGATATGTATATATATATATTCTTTTATACACACACACATGTACATTATATATATACACACACCATGTCCCATGCCTAGATATTTAAAGGCCGCCATGTCTGACATATGAGGACACTTAGACCGCTACCAAATGTCTTAAGTAACATTCAAGCTATATATATGAACATTAAGCAAAAGATATTCATAAGGAGCTATATAATCACAAGTCAACATTGTAGGCACAATAAAGCACATTTAGACTGATAAATCAGAATGCCAAACAAGATTTCATAATTGATCTGCACAGAGACTGCTTCACTGAATGCATGAAATGCAGTACATAGTAAGAAGTAGTTTATACTGTACTGTACCAGTAAGGTATTGGTACAAGTTAAGGTACAGTGCGGATCCATATCGTATTGTTCTGGGACAAACCGTATATTTTTTGTTGATTTCGAATTGAAGTCAGCAAATAGTTTGTTCTAAACCGTTTGCTGGTTTCAAGTGAAGTTCGCAAACCATTTTCCGACTTCAATTCCAAATCGGCAAAAAAAATTATAGGGCATCCCTTGTTTCGAAAGAAAATAGGGGAACCCCTACCAAGGTCGGCGGAACCATCCTGAACCGGACGATTCCGCCATTCCGAATCGTACCAGTGGCTCACTGGTACGGTTCCAGAAAAAAAAAAGACCCATTGCCGGAGCCGAAGAAGGAGAAGGAAAGAAAGAGCGAGCAAGGGAGGGAAGGAGAGGAAAGGCTGGCGGATGTCGGCAGAGCCGCGGGGGGCCGACGCTGCCAGTTCACCTATTTCAAACAAAACAGGGGTCTGACCACGGCTAAAAAATTTTACGATTTTTAAGTGAAGTCGGCAAGTCTTGTTTCGTTTGAAACAAGAGAATCGACCGCAGCCTCCACCACCCCCCAACCCCCCGCCCCCGGCGGCCTCCGTCGGCCCTCCGCCGGCGTCCGTCATCCTCCGCCAGCCTCTCTCCCCCTTCTCTCTCTCTCTCTTTTCCTCTCTCCCACAGTATAACTCTATCAGTACTGGCCCGGCACAGCCAGAACCAACTCGTCCTGCCGAAAAATCGGTATGGTGCCCAGTACCGGTTCCTCCGACCTTGACCCTTGCCGACTTGCCAAAAGGACTTTCAAGCCATCTCTCTCTCGACCTCTCTCCCTCCTCCCTCTCTCTCTCCCCCCTTCCTCTCTTCATCTCCCTTTCCCTTCCTCTCTCTTTTCCTCTCTCTCCTCCCTCTCCCTCTATTTCAAATCGATGCACTGAACCATGCTGGTAACCAACCAGCCTAGTTTGGTATGGCCCAAAATGGATGGCTTGACACGGTTCAGCACATCTTGGTACTAGTACACTTCCAACAGTCATACTACGTGCCTGTGTGGTACCAATATCTTACTATTAAGTAGTGCTACTTTAAACCTTGGTTCAATGAATACCTCCTGCTGAGATGTACATAAATTTACCGAAAGGTTATTGTGAAAAAAAGAGCATACTAGAGTATGCAATTTTTTGAAGATGCTCCATTAAGCTAAAGCAGGCATTGAGTGCTCTATATGCACATACTTTCCGATCTCATAAGCTCATCAACAAGCAGCTCGGAGAAAGCATGAAGTTCGTAGGATAATTTTTACAATGTCCATTTGAAAAGTGTGCAAGATATGATGAGCTCTTCTTCACCAGTTTCAGCATGGGTTCATATGATGTTATTCTCATAAGTAGGAGCCAAACTAAAGATGGATTGCTCAGTCTAAGTCTCACTACATAGTAAAAATACTCGGGAAATCTAAGTGCTTTAGGAAATAGGAATATGAGTACAAAATTTCCTCAAAATTTATATAATCCATTCATCTGCTAACATCCAGATGCTCATCTTTGAGAGCTATTAAGTGTCAATCTGATAAACCTACTCCAGTATGATTGATCAGTATAGAGGTCCACAAGGCTTGTATCTGCAAATTGTATAACCTAAAAACGAGTCATGAAGGTGGGTGATATGTTGACTCATCATGGTTTCTCTTATAACCAAGTGTAAAGGGATCATGACCATGTGAATTCTACAGTCAGGTAGTTCAGCACAACTAATTTATGCAATGTTCATTGACTTCATGATCTTAATAGCTAACCAATAAACCACTTCTCAGAACTCACATTCTGGGATCATAGACAGGAATGAGAAAACCGATCACTGTTACAAGTTACAACATATTTTCTATGTCTGTGCAAGAAAGATAATAATATTGAAATTTGTTAAATAAACATAAGAACTTAAGAGCCTTGACAAGTTAGTTCAGAACCTGTTTTTCATGACTCGCTTGGCTTTTCAGTAATCACTTTATAACGATGATATATCTAAAATAGAAAGTCAATCAGGAGCAAGAAATGCTGAACCGGCCCGTATCAACCGGTTCAGCCCGTACCGGGCCGGTCTGGTCTTGGACCTGGTTTGGCCTTAAAAAACGGTTCCGGCCCTATATGGGCCAGTTCAGCCCATACCGACCCGGTCCGGTCTCTCTAACCGGACCGGTTCGGCCTTAAAAAATGGTTCCGACCCCTATAGGGCCAGAACCAAGCGGTACCGAGTCGGAACCAGGCAATTCCATCCAGTATGGCTAGGAACGGTTCGCACCGGTTCCAAATTTTTGGTTGATTTCACCGGGATCATAGAAACATCAAAAAACATAAAAAAACATCAAGAAAATAACAAAAAAACATCAAATTACACTTAAATTCATAGAAAAAGTTCGAAAAGAGAATTCCAAAAAAAACGCGTGCGGAATCAGAAACCAGGCCGAACCAGTGGTACCGGTTCGGTACTGGTTCAGTTTGGTCCGAATCGGTACCGAACCGGTCCGGTAACCGACTTGTACGCCTATCGGTACCGGTTCGGCATACTTTGATCAGGAGTAATGATAAAAACGAGTTTTGGTATTAAAGAGGTGTTTCCAACTTTTCTGAAAAAATTAATTACAACATAGTTTGTTTCTCTCTATTTTGTAGATTTAATAAAATACTGCATGTGGAATGTCTACTAATAGACAACCATCCTAAAAGTAATTAAACTGAAAACCTGATTTCAATAACTAATTTTCACAAATTTGCAAAACCAGATTTCTCACATAGCATCTTCACACCAAGCACTTAACGAGGGAATGATCTAACTAACAATTTAGCTGATTGCAGATTGACTTTATACTAGAATTCTAAACAGCAAAACATGAGTTCCATGGGTAAACAATGGAAAACAATAAGTTCTAATTAGTATACTTTCTGAGTGAAACAAAACTTACCGGGTGCCATACCAACAACTGGCGCACTAATCGCAGTGCCCAAACATTTGGAAACCTGCATAACATTAATCAACATTGATTTTTGAGGTTTAGTGAACATATAAATTAGTACGAATAGGACACCTAATTGAATCAGAGTTGCATGTAAGTAAAAGGCTAACCCCAGCTTAAGAGGATCTTTACTCTTCACTTGATGTGAAAAGGACTCTTCAGAGCATTTCCAGGAAGCTGGCGAGACTCCAGCCTTGATTAAAAAAACGAGTTTCTCAGTACACATTATAGTGTTTCAATACAGAAGGTTACTAGAATTAAGAATCTACAAATTAGACTACACATATTACTGGGAGATGATAATGCTATCAACAAAATCCATGATAGTTTAGATATAAGGAGCTTAAGATGTCTAAAAATATCTTCAATAATATACATGCAACCCTGCACAATGCATCAAAATGGCCTTTTAACACGTCATGACATCATAATTATACATACATATATTCATACTATGCATGTGTAATCGTGCAGCCAAGAATTTACATGTATGTGAGACAGCTATAGAAGGTATTATGCGATCATTTCACTGTTAACAGAATAAAGTTTTGCATTTAATATTTTTTATACACAGTTTTCAAAATTAGAACAGAGATTCGTTAAATAATGCTTTATAATTGTTATATTTCTATTATTATAGCTAAAAATGGATGTTATAAGAGCCATTATTTCATTCAGGGAAAGATGTCAAAAGACAGGCTGGGCAAATAATAGCTATAATGTTTGCTATAATGGATAATAACAGTAATTTTGAGGGAGATAACAGTTGTTACAGAAACCAGGGAAAATAAAGTGGCGTGGTTACCAAAGTCGTATGGTTCCTTGTAAAATTTAAGAAGTTGATAACTTAATGCTGCAGTGAAGTAGGGACAAAATCTGGTGTTATGACACAATAGAAAGATATTAGAAGAGTCCAAGCTGCAGATCTAAAGGGTTGACTTTATTTTGTGTTATTACTACTTATTAGCAGTTTAATAGCTTGCAGTATCTTTCAATGTACTTGGCCACCTAGTAAGTTGCAGTCTGCATGGAAATGTCTAGCATTTATTGCAGATATTGTAACTACAGTCTATCTTCTGATTACTATAAATTATCAATGAAATGAGTAATGGGGAGGTCTTTAGAATTAGAAATTATTTTCTGCAAATTTCTTGCTAACAGAGTGAGTGAATTCTCCCACCAAATCAAGCATCTGGCTTTGTTGCATGAGTGATTCTGTGATTAGCAACATTGAGAGGCATCTGCTTCCCTCAGTGAGTAATTCCCGGGATTATGATCTTTCCCATTGGTTCGGATTTCTGGTCCAAACCAAACTTGCAGGAAGGAAGCCTGCATCATGCCATACATCACCATGGCCGAAAATGCCCCACCTATATGTTGTGGCATGCAGCGTATTGATTACCTGTATCAGCACGACAAGCACAAGATGCAAATGGCAGAGAGAAACACACCAGAAAAAGGGAAAACAAAAATGAAAGAGATGAGAAATTTACGTGGTTTGACAACTTGCCTACGTCCACGGGAAGAGCACAGATAGAATTTTCCACTAATGAGGACAAAGTACATAACCTTTGGATACTAAAACAGGAGTCTTTATGGTGATACCCACCCCTCTCTTGTTACAAAAAAAATCTCAAAATAGTACCTCATACAACTCTACAGCTTCTCACAGGAAAACCCTAAAAGAAAAGCTTCACATTATGTGAAGTACGAAAGAAAATAAACGAGAGCAGCCTGATAATGTTTCAAATCCACAACAACACAATACCTAAAACCAAAGTAATGTGAAGGGGAATTGCACTTTACAAAGCTTCCGACCAGAAATGTATATGCACCATGAATTTGTGCCCGAAAGAGAGAGTCAGCTCTCTCTTTCCTTCACTTTTTCAAGTTTAAACAAGCACTCAAAGCTACTTCCAAGCCTTTGGTCATGATGACTCTATTTATTTTAAACAATTAACCGAGTTCATAATCTCCCTTGGTTCACCATAGCCATTTTAACCAAACAACTTTGTCAGACTCAAATTATAATTTGGTTTGAGCAAAAGTCCCATGCTCAGTCACATGATCCAAATCCAGTCCTCAAAATATTTGTATAATTGTTGTTTTGCCACTAATGGTCAAAACAAAATACCATACATAACATTCTCCACCTTGGATTATTTTGTCCTCCACCTTAATGTGCATTCTCCTGTATCCCCCTCCCTAGGGTCTCCAGTAACTAGCAAATTTGGAGACTGGCCAAGTCTAGGCAATGCTTAAATTGTCCTCTATTACTGGCTTAGTCATGATGCTTGGTTTAAGATTCATTATCTACTACTACTAGAACCCAAAGGTCAAAGTTAGAAAAGTCTTACACACTAGTGTTTAAGATTCATTATCTACTATGACACTAATCATCACTTAGCACCTCAACAAACTAATTCATTTCCAAGGGTTACATCACATATCAAGGTTTTAAATACTGGTAGGGCACCCCATTGTCCTAAGTGTCTGGACGGGATGAGTTGCAAAATGGATCGGGAAGACATGGACATCCACTGACATTAGTGTCAGGATGCAGGTCATCCCATTCCACAAAAACTGCAGCGCTCCCATCTCACGGTATTTAAAATATTGGCGCATATATATATGTATGTATATGTATTTTTTACTTGTAGGTAGCTTATTACAAACATACCAAACGCTCTTTTCCTAGCTGAACAAACCCCTCAGGCTCCTCCAAATCACCAATCAGTCCTCCCATCAAGCTGCTCAAGCTCCATATGAAACAAGGGAACTATAGCAAAAAGAATCCTGATAATATGCTTTACCATCCATAAGAAGATTTCATTGAAATGCATTCCTTCTTTTATGCATAGCTTTAGCTACCATTCATGCCTTGTGCTTTTTCCGTTTCATCATTTGCTCCTTCCTTCTTTAAGTAGATCTACCTACAACTGATGTCTCCCCTTGGGTAGCTAAAACAAATCTCATGTATGATTTTTACGAAGAGACACCATCTCCTCCATTGTGGCTGCCATCCAATCGCCACAATCTTTGTCTCTAATGGCATTCTTATAGGATTAGGGGCCATTTGTTACAACAAGCAAAGCATAAAAGACATAATCCTCCAACCTGTATCTCAACAATTGACTTGTTTATCTCTTCTTCCTCTTATTTGCACTAAAGTAGGACTCCTCTAGAGTATTATCCCATGTAGGCCTGTTAATGAGCCGAGCTGCTCGAGCCCGGCTCGGGCTCGGGCTCGGCTCGTTAGTCAAACGAGCCCGAGCCCCAGCCCAATATGAGGCCCATTTACATCCGAGCCTGGGCCCGAGCTCGAGCTCGAGCAGGTCACGAGCCCAAACGGGCTCTAGTCTCTCAGTCAACCAGCAGCCCAGACCAAAGGAGCTCTAGTCTGAACTGTGAAGTCACTAAAGTGTGAAGTCTCCCAGCCGGCCCGGCCCGGCCCGGCCCCCTCCCGATTAACCATTTGCCCCAGCCCTCAGTTGGCCAGTTGCCCTAGTCTCTCAGACTCCCACTCCCAGCCCTCCCCCGAATCCCGATCGGCCGATCCCCTTCCCTGACTTGCTGCGGCGCAGCTCCTCCATTCTGAGGCCGATCCTCCACCTCCAAGGCTCCAACCAGCTCTGCCGGTCTGCCCCCGTTGCCTTCAAAGGACCAACCAGCCGTGAAGGTGAAGCACTTCGGCGGTTCGAAGGCTTGAAGGCTGAAGCCCCTCTGCCTCCTCCTTTCACCACCGCCCGATGCCCCGACCCCGCCGCGCTCCGCCTCCCTTCGCCCGCATGCTGTGCCGCCGGCCGTGAAGCCCGACTCCACAGACAGCACCACCGAACCCCCCCCTCCAAACCCCCCACACCCTTCAAACCCCTCACCCCCTTCCCCTCCAGACCCATCTGGACCTCAACGACTCGACCCCTCGACTTGCTCCTCCCGGACCTTCCCCGACCCCCGACCCCGACTTGTTGCGGCGCTGACCCCCGAGTCCCCGACCCCGACTTGCTGGTGAGTTCCCTCTTCTTTCCTCACCGTCCATCATCTCTTTGCTCCTCACTCAGCTCCTCTACCGTTTTGAGTTTTTCCATCATTTCTCTTTCTTTTATTTATTGTTTCTGTTATTATTGTTATTATTATTTCTTAATGAAAACGTGTTTGGAAGGAGGGCTGAATGTTATGCTTTCAAGTATTTAAATGAATTGGCGTCTAAATTTGATTGGTTTTGTTTTCTCCTTGAATAGGCTTTGTATGGCATGCTTATGTACTAAATATGTAATTTGATTGGTTGTTTATATTTTTCAAGAAATGTCAGATGGCCAACCTGAATTCGATCAACATGCCTCTACAGCTTATAGTGCAAACAAACTTGTTGACTTGGAAAATATTATTCATAAAGATGATGCAATGGATGAAATGAAAAAAATGGGTCCAGAACAATCTTGGGATGACCCAAACAAGAGGAAGAGATCTGAGGTGTGGACTGAATTTGATGTCATAATAGTAAATTGCAACACAAAGGCAAAATGCAATTATTGTAGTGCTAAATTAGCATGGAAGAAGGGGGGTGCCACAACTCATCTTAAAAGATATTTAAACGCTTGCATGCCTCGAAAACTTGCTAAGTCTAGCGAAGACAAAGAGTTAAAACAAAGCTTATTATCGTTTGCGGTTACTCAAGGTCATGCAATACTAGCAACTTACAAGTATGATAAAGACAAGATAAGAGAGATTCTTGCAAAGATGTTTATAGTGCATGAGTATCCTTTTAGGATGGTGGAACATCAGTTCTTTGCTTTATTCTGCAAAGCTCTTAACCCAAAATTTGAGCTAATAAAGCGGGTTACTTTGAGGAATGACTGCATGAAAATGTTTGCAATTGAGAAACAAAAGTTGAGGTCAATGTTAAGAAATGTTGATAGAATTAGCTTAACGACTTATCTATGGACTTCAAATGAAAACAATTGGGTACATTTGCCTCACTGGACATTTCTTAGATTCTGAATGGAAGTTGCAAAAGAGAATTTTAAATTTTTGTAGCTTGGCACCTCCCCACACTGGAATTACTATTGCTGATTGTATTCTTCAGTATCTAACTAAATGGGGGATTGAAGATAAGGTTTCCACTATTACGTTAGACAATGCATCTTCGAATGACACAACAGTCAAGGTCTTGAAGAAAAATTTTGCAATCAAAGGAAAGCTTTACTTCAATGGAAAAATATTTCATGTTCGCTGTTGTGCACATGTTTTGAACCTAATGGTACAAGATGGTTTAGCAGAAATACGGGATGTAATTGAGAATATCCGCGAAAGTGTGAAATATCTGAAGATGTCTCCTTCACGACTTCATAAGTTTAATGAAATTGTTAAACAGTTGAAGTTGTCAACCTCTAAAATTCTTCAACTTGATGTGCCTACTCGATGGAACTCAACATATGAAATGCTAGAGTCGGCATTGGAGTTCAAACCGGTGATTCCAATGTACAAGGAAAGAGACTCCAACTATAAATGGTTACCATCCGAGGAGGACTGGATACGAGCTACAGAAGTTTCAAAATTTTTGAAAGTTTTTAATGAAGCCACAGAAGTGTTCTGAGGACGCCAATATCCAACTTCAAATTTGTTCCTTAAAGAAATTTGGAGAGTGAAGAAGAAATTAAATGATATGTCCTTCGATACTAGAGATTTTGTGATGCGCATGACTCGAAGAATGAATGAAAAACTTGAGAAGTATTAGGGAGACTGTAACTTACTAATGGCAATTGGAGCAGTTTTGGATCCTCGCTATAAAATGCAGCTCATTATATTTTGTTTTCCAAAAATTTATGGTGTGGATGTTTTTCAACACCATATTGATGATGTTCGTGAAGCTTTAGATATGCTCTACAATGAATATGTATCTTCAGATGGACAAATAAATGTTAGTGCTAGCGATATCCCTAGTACCTCCTTCAAACTGAAAAGAAAAAGGACTAATAATGACTTTGATATGTGGGCTGAACAACATAGGAATGTTATTCCTTCAAACAAAACTGAGTTGGACATATATCTAGAAGAAGATATTTATAAGCCTAGTGAAGAAGACTATGACAAGTTTGATGCTTTGAACTGGTGGAAAGCTAACACCCTAAAATTTCGCTATCTATCAAAGATGGTTCGGGACATACTATCCATTCCTATTACTACTGTTGCTTCAGAGGCTGCATTTAGTGCTGGAGGTAGAGTGCTTGATCAATATCGTAGCTCTTTGAAGCCTGCGACTGTACAAGCTTTGATTTGTACTGGAGATTGGTTGCGTAATGAGCTTGGATTGGAGCAGTCATCAAATGTAAGTATCATTTATACTATAGTATTTAATATATCTTTTAGTAGTTAGTTTTTTAATTTATAATTTTTGGTTTCTTGTTTAATTTATAGGTTGATGAAGAGTTTATGCAATGGAACACAGAGTCTACAGAGACTGGTCTAAACTAGACTACTTGAGAACTTGAGATTTATTATGTTTATTGTGTTTCTTGAACTCTTTTGTAGAACTTGATTTGTATGGGATGTTTTTTTAGTTTGTTGAGGTTTCACTTAGACCATTTAAATTCTCTTTGATTGTCATTGCCTTTGTGCTTGGATGTGGTTAATTCTTTTCTTTTTTATCTGTGACAGGGCTTGCTGTCATTTTCTTTTTTTGTCTGTGACCATTTCAACAATTGCCAGCCCGCTTGATGGATCAACAGAAACAAGTTAGTCATGTTCATGGTTCTACATCCTTTAGTTCTGGGTCGTCATTTTATGGTACAAGTGGACGTCCATATTACAATGCTGAAGACGAAGTTAGTGGTGCAGATAAAGATCATATGATTTCTTCGCAAAGAAATTTTGGTCCAAGTTCATCCACCTATGAGCAGGAGGTACCTTATTGTTATTCTACTCAAGGTAATGCTTCATTTAGCATTTGGCTTTGCGCATGAATGATATCCCAAGTGCTGCTGCCATCTACGTTGGTCATTTGTCTTTGTTTTTATTTGACAATTTCATGCGAACAATATCATTTACAGTTGTATTATTGTACTAATATTGGATGCAGAGACAGATGCTGTAATTTATCTTTTTCTGCAGAGACAGATGCTGTAATTTATGTGAAACTGAACAGCCGAATTTGTTCCCTACTTTTGATGCATAATCTGGTGATTATTTTCCAAAATTATAAGATCAAAGGAAAGGCATCATGAATTTAAAAAATCACATGTAATTGCTGGAATTGGGTTTTAAATTTTAAAGATCTTTTTCAATTTCAGGAGCTAGGCCTATTAGCTGGAACACCGATTGGAACTTCACTTATTTAGCAATGGTGCCTGAATACTGGCTCACTGAAGGTGGTATGAAACTTACTGATATCAATCATCATTACTCACTTTGGTATGAATAAATTTCGTTTCTTTCTTTCTTTCTTTCTTGTTTTTCGTTCCATGTTGTATGAAACTTACTGATATCAATTCTAACAGTGTATTATGTTAGTTTTTGCCCTGTTGATGTATTTTGAAGGAGAGTCAAGACCAAGCTACAGCTGAAATATCACTGCTCTGATGTCCATTGAAAGTCCACTTGTACTGCAACCGAATTTTGCTGAATGTTGAGTATAATGCTGAGCTGAATGCCTGAATGTTACTTTACTGTCAGTGGCGATAGGTTATGCTGATGAGATGATGCCTAGAACTTTTTGTGCTTTGAGCTAATATGTTATAATGTTAAAAGCGATAAACTGATGCAACTGTGTAGTTGTTTTACACTATCTTTAAGATGGGACTTGGAAGGTGAGTTTATTGAAGAAGCAGACATGGATGTCTTGCCTTCTATATGGCCTGATGATATTGGGAATGAAGCCAGGAAGCAGTTTAACATGGAAAGACCTGGTGTGAATCAGGATATGCTGGGGGATGTTACGATCAAGGACGACCCTTCTGTTGTGGATTTGAAACACTGGAAACACGATAATGCTGAGAAGGGTTCTTCTCAGCTGGCATACCTTGTAAAACACTGGAAACATAAGCACAATAATGCTGTTCGGCTTCTCAATGAATATAAACACTGCCCGAGCCCGAGCTTGTTTGAGCTCGTAATTGAAACGAGCTTTACGAGCTCAAGCCCGAGCCTTTGCTTTGCCAAGCAAGCCCGAGCTCGAGCCCGATACAGAGCTCGGTACCGAGCCCGAGCCCGAGCTTATATGAAACGAGCCGAGCTCGATCCTCCCAGGCTCGGGCTCAGCTCGGCTCGTTAACAGGCCTAATCCCATGAAGTGCTATCCTCTTCCTGCTATCCTCTACCTTCCATATAGAACATTATGAACTTCTTGCTTCCACCTGTTTAACTGTCTTCTTACATGGCTCCATAGTAAAAGTATTCTCCATGTATCCTTGTTGCTAGCAATCTTCATGTCATGTTATTTGTTCAAAGTAGACTTCTCATCAAATGCATCCCTGCTGATAATTTTCTCCTGGAGTTAGTGTTCCGCAACTTGTACCTTTGACTGTGTTTCTAAACCCTAGAAACATACATGCCTTGGACCATGCATCCAACTTGGTGTGCTGCCCCTCCTTATATGCACATATGTAGGACAAAAAAAATATGTAGTGAAGAATAATCAAATTATTTACTTGTCAAGACCTCCTCCAGTAATTTGAGTTCAATAGTTGTAGGAGATTCGTAAATGAAATAACATGCCATGTCAACTCCCCCTACCTAGAACTCCTTGGCTAAGCTTGTACATAACCACATGCACCTGGCGCGCTCTCTAGCAATGTCTTGTTCATTCTCCCAACTACCCCATTATGTTGTGCTGTCCCTGTTATTGTAAGATGAAGAACAAGTCCTTTCTTATAGAACTTCTTGTACTCTTCTGAAGTGAATACACCAGTTGTTTGTCCTCAATACCTTTACTTGCTTGCCAATCTACTTCTCCACATTCTAATGCTCGGAAATGGTGAATGTTTATTCCTCATGAAGACCTAAACATTTTCTAAAGAAGTCATCAATGAAAGGTACATAGTACCATGTACCACCTTTAGAAACACTGGGTTTGGTCCCCACACATAGCACGTTTGCACTTAAGAATCCTCTTCTCCCATGTGTAGAGGATATGAAACTCACCCTGCATTTCTTACAAACAAACAAAAATTGCAGAAGCTTGTCTTGCAAGTTTTCCTTTGAGCACTCCCCTTTCAAGCAACTCTAACATCCCCTTCTCACTCATCAAGCCAGTCTCATGTGCCACAAATCAGAAGAATCAATCTTATCATCATTAGAGGATGTGATTGCCGCACCACTAGCAACTGCCTACCAAATCAGTAGGTATAAATTTCCTTCCTTCTTAATTTTCATCACAATCATAGTGCCCTTGCTCTGCCTCTGATGCCAATACTGCATACTCCAACCAATGGAATCTAACACCCCCAATGACATAAGATTCATCCTCAAACTAGAAGCATGTCTTACATTTGTTAATGTTCTCACCATTCCATCAGACATCCTTATTTTTACTGCTACCATTCCTATAATCTTATATGTAGTGTGGTCACCACTACTATAGTCCTATGTGTAGGATCTAGAAGTCATATAACAAGAACATCTACTATAGTCCTATAATCTATAAGTCACAGAGAGATTTAGTGCTTCAAGAAACAGTGAGAACATCTCCATCATGCTCAAAGTCCCTGGCCACAATCACTTGATCAACCTTCTTTTTATGCTTCTTGGGCCATTTTTTCCTTTTCTCGCAATCTAATTTGGAATAACTTTCTTGAAAAGTAGCACTGTATTTTCCTCTCTTCGAACCTGGACTGAAATTTTCTGCAGTCTCCCCCTTGTTCCTTGGATGTTCCCCTTCTTCTTGGTGCATCCTTAGTGACAAAATTTTCACTAGTTCCTTTAGGATTGGAATTTTTTCTTCTCTCATTGGTGAAGAGCAAGGAATTTACTCAAGAGGGAAACAAGAAAATCATGTCCAAAGATTGTAACAAATTGCATTTAAGTATAATATGCATTAACAAATAACACAACTCTTAATCCCTTTACGAACTTTGGATTCAGCTAGCAAGATCACTGCACAACCAACTCTTAGTATCTGTTTAAATTTGAGATCTAATAGCAAAATCCTATTTAGGAAATGGTAGAGTAATAAGTAGAACATGCAAGTACAGTGGTTATACAATTACGGGCTCAAAGGGGCTAATTTCCTTTACATGAAAACAATGAGATAAATTTCTAATCAATCATATGATACAAATATAGGCCGTTAAGCTTGTTTGAGCAGATTTGCTCTTGCTTATTTAAAGGTAATGAAAATGTGCATCAATATAGAACCCATGAACTTCTCAGAACAATCCCAGAACTGAGTTGGCATTTTTATCCAGATTTCCCCTTTTTTAAGCATATCTTTCTGTGACCAAAAGCACTAGACATCTAAACCACCGGACATCTAGATGTCAATGGCAATTGCCCCCCTTGACTCGCTCTGGCTCCACCCATCAGTCACATAGGGATATTTTGGGTGGAAATCTTGAGCAATGCATCCTAGATATTTTTATCTATATAAATTTTTCTTCCTATGGGACCTAGTTTCCTCTCTCTCCTTAAAAACAAAAAAAAAACAGTAGTGGTTTATTAAAGGGATATATTATTTGGACAAATTAATGTTATCTTAACTTTGTTATGCTTTTTGTCTGCGAGTTAAAGAGTAATGTTAGGGGCCCAACCATAGTACCAAACAAAAGTTATTTGCCAAATATGCTGTTCATGGGATCAATGTAATATATCATGGGGTTATAATAAAAATCATACACCAACCTCCTCATGACATGAGGTAATTGAACATCCTTCTTACCATGACCGGACCTCAAAGCATTTTTGATATCAGAATCCTTGCCCATTCACATTTACATATCATAATGTCATGTCCATGTGGGCCTAGCATGTATAGTAGTCATCTCCCAGCTCATCCCATTCCCTCTCTCTAGAAGAAGAGCACATGAATCTCCTTGTATTCCTCAATTCCAATCTCCATGTGTTCCCTTGTCCCAAATCTCGTGTAGACCTAGCTAGCAGTCAGCCTTTCTATAGACAAGCTCCTCGCTCCCCATTGAAGGTAAGAACAAGACTAAGCTTCATTAGTAAGAATAACCCTCCTCCCCAACAGCAAAGATTGAGATTCATCACTGCATCAAATAATAACATAAATGAAAATGGAAAAGATTTCAACTTGGAAGGGCTAATTAATTTGGCTAAACAAGGAAAGAAGACCAGCAAGTAGGTGTCTTTTTAGACTTTAACAAGGAAAGAAACACCATAATGCAATTTTGTCATTTTAGTCTTCAACAAGGAAAATATAACACCAAAATGCAATTTTGTCATTTTAGGCTTCAACAAGGAAAATATAACACCAGAATGTAGATGCACCGATGCATCTCAACAATTTGTTGATGGGAACAAGCTTGCCCATGATGCTTAGTCTTGTCCTCTCCTCCACAGGGAGCAAAGAGCACATCTATGGAAAGTTTGACTCTCAGCTAGGCACACATGATATATCGGATAAGGGACCATATGGAGATCAAAATCAAGGCATACGAGGAGACTCATGCACCCTTCTTGCGAAAAGAGAGGAAAAGGGATAAGCAGGGAGATGACTATTGCCACATGCTAGGCACTACAAACAAGACATTATGATATATGAATGCAAAAAAGATAAGACTAATAGCAAAAATGCTTGGAGGCCCAATCTTGGTAAAAAGGATGCTCGATTGCCACATGTCACAAGGGAGTTGGTGTATGTCTTATATTATAAACCAACATCTTTTGGCCTCCACATCTTCTAAATTTTTGGTCATTAACAGATTGCATGAGAAATTGGAAATATGGATAAGAATACATACTTTAGTTCTAGGATTCTTTCATGAGTTTGATGGGTTCTGCGCAGATGCATGTTGTCATTAACTATAAACAATAGAAAATCTATTCAAACAAGCACAACGATCCATATTTGTATCAATGGTTATGATTGATTACATATTTATCTCACTATTTTCATATAAGGACAATTTGCACCTTTGAGCAAGTAATGGTAATAACCACCATGTTTCCTATGTTTCATCTACTTTACTCTTTCACAAATAAGATTTTGCTATTGCATTTCAAATTTAATTAGAAACAGAGGTGAAGGAGGGGGGAAGGGGGTTGCACAGCTATCTTGCTATCTAGATCCCAAGTTCACAAAAGGATTAAGAGTTGTGTAATTTATCAACGCATGTTATAATTGTATACAAATGGTTATAATCTTTGGACAGGATTTCTTTTGTTATCCCCCTTGAATGAAACTCTTGGCTCCACCACTAGGTGGGCATAGGACATGATCATTGACTATTATTAACTGTGCATGTGATAGAGAATTGTCCAACCTTCATGCATAGCCTACAAAGTTTCCCCTTCCAATACAATTTATTTGTGAGGCTTGTCATGTACAAATTCTTCAACCGGAACTACAAGTTTACAGTAGTTTCATCCTCAATAAAGTTCAAAGCTTTGTTATCAAACTTAGCCCAATCTTCATTGCTCATCATTGCAGGCTTGTGATCCTTCCCAAGCAATGCCATATGAAGGCCCTAATGAACCAGAATGACCTCACTCTTTTCTGCCACAGAACAAAATTCCTTGCTCCATCAAATTTATCCAACTCAAACTTGAAGATCATAATTTTGCTTATAGACCGAACCTACTATTATACCAGATGATGAGACATGCAGTGGATAGATCACCTATATTAGCACGATATGCACAATACACAAATAGCAAGACATACACTAGCAAAATAAAGGGAAAATAAAAAGAAAAGATATGGATGATTTATGTGGTTTGACAACCTGCTTACAACCATGGGGACAAAAGAGATAATTTTCCACTAATAAGAATTAAAAACAGACCCTCCAGATCCCAGAACAAGAGTTCAGTATGCCCAGCCCTGTTGTTACAGGACAATCTCCAAAGTCAAAATAGTACCTCACACAACTCAATGGCGTCTCAAAAAGCCTCTCATGTATGGGAAGTATGAAGGAAAATAAATGAGCTGCCCAATATTGTCTCAGATCCACAGCCGTAAAATTCCTAAAAAGCAAATAAATGCAAAGCATAATCACATCTAACAAAGCTTAAGGCCACAAAAGTACATTGTGAAACATAGTGGATTGGGCCCGGTCCACTTGACCAGCCTAGCCAAATTTTGGCCCAAACAAAAAATAATGCATGTCCTGCGCACGTGCGAGCTAGGAAGAGACTCCTGATGGGAGTTTTCTTCCTCCCGAGTTCGTCGGACAGAATCCGACTCCGGGTTGGACTTTGGTCACAGTCGAGCTCTATTTAGAGCTCCTACCATCCTTCCTCCACCCCCCACCGGAGATTCAAGCCTAAACGGAGCTATCGCCAGAGTACTTTGCCGATTTTCTCTTTGAAGCTTGGTCGCCATCGTGCCACCGCCGCCGCTACCATTCGCCGTCAAGAACCAAGTAAGGACCGAGCTAACTTCAATCTACCTCTCTCCCTTTCTTCCGAATCCTTTGGAAGTTCGGTGTCAGCCAGTGATCGTCGTATTTTGGCAGAGAAGAACAGGTGCTCTTTTTTTTTCCTGTTTTTCTTTGGATTTTTCTGATTTTGTTCCTTCTTTTGGCAGGTTCCGCCGCCAGTTCTTATTGCTGAGACTTCCCACTGTTCCTCCGCAGTGGCCTGAGGCCTTGGTCGGAGTTCCAGCTGCCGGGATGCCTCGATTTCGTGATTTAGGAGGATGAAACCCATGTCTTTGATTGGACTGATACTTTGAATTCGCTCACAGAGTAAGTAATGTTTCGCTTTTTCTAAATTTATCAGCAATTTATAAAATTATTATATTCATGACTTTTGAGTGATATTATTCATAAGGTATGAATTTGATGAATAGTATATGATGCAGGAGCAGCAGGGGTCGACTCATTGCTTTCATGAGTCAACTCATGTGTAGCAGGGGTCGACTCATTGCTTTCATGAGTCGACTCATGTGTTTAGTGAGTCGTCCTTTGATCCTAACAGCATAACAGAGTTGGTTTTGAATTAATTCTAGGAACAATATATGGTTAATCAGCCAGCATGCCATATACCATTGGAAAGCTCTACGCCTCTAGTTTCCAACGCACCTGATATCATGCCATTTGAAGATCCCTAGAGAAAGTTATGGCATTTTTACTACAGCACGTCTGGACTAGCAGCGCCCAGCGAAGTGCATTTAATTTGGTCTTTTTCCAGCACATAGTTTTATTTTTCTAAGTGTCTTTTGGTATTTCTAAATATTGGAACATGTAACTAGACTCCCATCAATGTGTTTTAGCACTGTTTTGTCTTACCTTTGCTTGAAGGGATGTTCCAAGATAGCATATACAACTGGTACATGAATGAAATGAAAAAGGAGAGTTGTTATTTTTCAGAATTCCTTTCCAGCAAGCCTTTCTTGCTTTTGTGAGTTGAGTGGCATCCTCCTACCAATCAAGCGCATGGCTTGGTCGCATCGAGTGGCATCTGCGATTAGTAGCGTCGAGTGGCATCCGCTACCTCTGGTTGAGTGGCATCCCAGGATCATCTTTTTTCTTGGCTGAATCCTTTTGGTTTGGCCAAGACTTGCAGGTTTCAGCCTGCATCAAATTGGTATCAGAGCAGGTTTTCCTGCAGTGGTGTCCCTTATTTCGAAATTGTTCGATCGTCTTCGTATCTTCGGGTCCTCTACAATGCCTCCACGGCATCAAAGGAATCCTCCACGGCGTCATAGGGATACGGAGCATGATGAAGTGCAAGCTGAACTTGCTGCATTACGAGAATCGAATCAAGCACTGACAGACATGGTAAATAAACTTTGTCAGCGGATTCAAGCTTCACCCACTCGAAGCCATAGAAGTCAAAAAAGTGAACACAATATCTTCTTCAACAACCACAGCCAAAAGAATCGTTCATCTTCTTCTAGTTCTGTTCTAGAATCTGGTGTTGCTGATCAATGGTCCATGGAACGCTTGACCCGTGCTTTGGAGAATACCGATCGAAGCATCCAAGTTCAAGTGCAAGACTTTAATGGCAAACTTGATAGTTGATGCTGATGGCTATTGTGACTGGATGGCATCTTTAGAAGCTTTCTTTGATTGGAAATTTCTTATAGACGAGAGAAAGGTGTAGTTCGTGGCTACGAAGCTAAAGGGTCATGCTCTAATCTGGTGGCAACAATATCAGCGTAGCAGAGATCGAAGAGGAATCCCAAAAGTCAATACCTGGGCTGAGATTAAATTGAAGCTTGATGAGAAATTTCTTCCCTTGAATTATTCTCAAACTCTCTACCAAAAGTTCCATCAGTTGCATCAGCGTGTGGAGCAATCTGTTGGTGATTATACAAAGCAATTCTACAAGCTTATGAGTCGTGTGAACTTACAAGAATCTGATGATCAATTAGTGGCCAGATATGTGAGTGGACTGAAATATAACCTCAAAGGCGAGCTGATGATGCATTCGCTTCATTCTCTGGAGGAAGCATATCAAAAGGCATTGAAGGCAGAAGAGAAAATAAAATGGAGTTCATACCGAAAGGGTGAAAGCTCAAAAGGGGTGAAAGAGAAGGGTAAGAAGTTGGCTCCTATCTCTGAAAAACAAACCCAACATCAGGGTGGAGGGAGTAAGGAGAGTGGGAAGTTTCATTCATCTTCCAACAAATATTTTCGGTGTGGTGAATCTGGGCATAGATCCTATGAATGTCCAAAGAAGAAAGCTGAATTGTATCTCGAGGAAGAAGAAAATGAAGAGCCAATTTATGATGAAGAACCAGAGGCTGATCTTAATGAAGAATATTGTGAAGGTGATTGTGATGCGCAAAGTCTTGTAATCCGGCAAGTGCTGACTGTTCAAGAGACTGATAGATGGCTGAGGCATAACATTTTTCGAAACTATTATCTTTCTTATGGAAAGAAGTGCATCTTGATAATTGATTCGGAAAGTTATGAGAACATGGTGTCAAAAGTAGTGATAGAAAAGCTGAAGTTTTCTTGTGAACACCATCCAAAGCCTTATAAGGTTTCCTGGTTCAAAAAGGGTGGAGAAATCATGGTGACTCAGAGATGCAAACTAAAGTTTGCTGTTGGCAAGTATAAAGATGAAATTTATTTGATGTGCTGCCCATGGATGCCTGCCATTTGCTTCTTGGCAGACCATAGCAGTTTGATAGGAATGCTTATCATGATGGGAGGAAGAACACTTACACTATTATCCACAACAAAGTGAAGTATGTTTTGACCCCATGAAAGACATTCCAAATAGTGTGCCTTCTTTGAACCAAATCAGCTTATTATCTTACAAGGAATTTGAAGAGTCCTACAAAAAAGATGGTATTGTTTGTGCTCTAGTTGCTGCAGAAAAAAAGGAAGAACTTGAAACAGAAGTTCCGGATCTTCCTGCTGGTTTACCACCACTTCGAGACATTCAGCATCGAATTGAATAGATTCAATTCGAAGTTCGAGGCTTATTGGATAGATTCAAAGGCTTAGCTCCTGCTGACCTTCCTGCTGGTTTACCACCACTTCAAGACATTCAACATCGAATTGATTTCATTCCAGGTGCTATTCTTCCTAATTTGCCTCATTATAGAATGTCTCCTAATGAGCATGTTGAATTACAAAGGCAAATCATTGATTTATTGCAAAAGGGATTGATTAGAGAATCACTTAGTCCTTGTGCTGTCCCTGCCCTTTTCACTCCTAAGAAAGATAAAACATGGAGAATGTGTGTTGATAGTAGAGCTATAAACAAGATTACAATCAAGAGGTTTTCCATCCCTAGACTTGATGATATGCTGGATGAGTTGGCTGATGCAAAGGTGTTTTCTAAGATTGATTTACGGAGTGGTTATCACCAAACCCGAATTAGAAAAGGTGATGAGTGGAAAACAGCCTTTAAAACCAAAGATGGTTTGTATGAGCGGCTGGTTATGCCATTTGGATTATCAAATGCCCCCAGCACTTTCATGAGGCTTATGACCCAAGTTTTGAAGAACTTCATGGGGAAGTATGTTGTGGCGTATTTTGATGACATCCTGGTTTACAGCAAGGATAGTGTACAGCATGTGAATCACCTATCCAATGTTCTCAAAGTGCTCCATAAAAACCAGTTGTATGTGAATCTGAAGAAGTGCTCTTTCATGACTAATCAAGTTGTAGTTCTAGGCTATGTTGTTAGTGCAGATGGTATGAAGATGGATGACGAGAAGGTAAAGGCTATTCTTGATTGGCCTACGCCTAGAAGTCTGACTGACGTGAGAAGCTTTCATAGTTTGGCATCATTCTACAGGAGATTCATCCGACGCTTCAGTACCATTGCTGCTCCAATGATGGATGTTCTAAAGAAGAAGGAATTTCAATGGACCAATGAGGCTGAAAGAAGTTTCCAAGAGTTGAAGTCCAAACTTGTTCAAGCACCGGTCCTAGCACTACCAGATTTCTCTAAGACATTCCAAGTGGAGTGTGATGCTTCCAAAGTTGGCATAGGAGCTGTTCTCTTGCAAGGGAGAAGATCTGTTGCTTATTTCAGTGAGAAATTCAGTAATGCAAAGCTGAAATATTCAACCTATGACAAGGAGCTATATGCAATTGTTCAAGCCTTGCGGCATTGGGAACATTATCTAATTAGTGTAGAATTTGTGCTCTATTCCGACCATGAAGCTTTGAGATTCTTGAAGGGCCAAAAGAAGCTGAATTCTCGCCATGCTGGTTGGGTATCATACCTTGAGAAGTTTTCTTTGTTCTACACCATAAAGCTGATTCATCAAACAAAGTTGCTGATGCTTTGAGTCGACGGCATAGTTTGTTGACAACATTCTCTTATGAAATTACTGGCTTTGATCTCTTACCAGGTTATTATGTTGCAGATCCATTCTTTAAAAGGGTGTTGCAGAATTTGAATATGAAAAGAGTAAAGACTATTTGTTGATCAATGGCTATTTATTCAAAGGCAATCAACTTTGTTTGCTAGAGGGATCTTGGAGATTATTTGTTATTGCAGAATTACATGCTGGCGGACTTGGACATTTTGGAAGGGACAAGACTGAAGCTCTTGTGAAGATGCGATACTTTTGGCCTACCCTAAAGCGTGATATTTCTCGGTTTGTGCAAAATTGTCTTGTATGTCAAAAAGCCAAAGGGGGAGTCCAAAATACTGGTCATTATGAGCCCTTACCAGTCCCTAATGCTCCCTGGCTTATCAATGGACTTTGTTCTTGGTTTGCCAAGAATACAGCATGGATTTGATTGCATTTTTGTGGTGGTGGATCGATTCTCCAAGATGGCTCACTTTATACCATGTAAGAGCTCTACTATTACATTTCACATAGCTACTTTGTTTTTCAGAGAAGTTGTTCGTCTACATGGTGTTCCAAAGTCCATAACTTCAGATCGTGATGTAAAGTTTGTTGGTCACTTCTGGAGGACGCTGTGGAAACTTTTGGAAACTCGATTGCAATTCTCCAGTGCTTACCATCCTCAGATCGATGGACAAACTGAAGTAGTGAATAGATCCTTGGGGAACTTACTAAGAAGCTTAGTGGGAGAAAACCCAAAGAAGTGGAAATTTGTCATTCCTTAAGCTGAATTTGCTTATAATAGTTCAGCCAGTCGATCAACGAAGAAGCCTCCATTCGAAGTTGTTTATGACAGAAATCCAAGTCATGTTCTTTATCTCTTGCTACTACCAAATCAAACAAGAGTGAGTATGGAAGCTGAAGAGTTTGCTGAGCACATAAAGGAGGTCCATAAACAAGTTCAACATCAGCTGCAGCAATCTACTCAAATGTACAAGTCACAAGCTGATGTTCATCGAAGGAAGTTAGAGTTCAAGAAAGGAGATTTGGTCATAGTATATTTGAGGAAGGATAGATTTTCTATAGATACTTATAATAATCTGAAACAGTTAAAGTTTGGACCCTGTCGGATTCTGAAGAAGTTGGGTCCAAATGCCTACCGAATTGAACTGCCTGAAGGATTTTCAATCGGTCATACCTTCAACATATGTGATATTTATCCTTATTATGGAGATGAGGAGAAGATTGTGTTTCAACCAAAAGACTTCGAGTGTCGCATCTCTAATCCTCCGCGTGAGTCTGTTGACGCTCTGGATGTACGTTCTATCATGACTCAGCATGGCACTTATACACAATACTTGGTCCATTGGCAAGGAAAGCCACATTCTAAGGATGCATGGATTTCAAGTGAGGAGCTCAAGAAACTGGATCATCTGCTTTGGGAAGACCTGAATTCCAACTCGAAGGCGAGTTCTTTTCAAGCTGGGGAGAATGATGCAGGAGCAGCAGGGGTCGGCTCATTGCTTTCATGAGTCGACTCATGTGTAGCAGAGGTCGACTCATTGCTTTCATAAGTCGGCTCATGTGTTTAGTGAGTCGTCCTTTGATCCTGGCAGCATGACAGAGTTGGTTTTGAATTAAATTTGGAAACAATATATGGTTAATCAGCCAACATGCCATATACCATTGGAAAGCTCTACGCCTGTAGTTTCCAACGCACCTGATCTCGTGCCATTTGAAGATCCCTATAGAAAGTTATGGCATTTTTACTACAGCACGTCTGGACTAGCAGCGCCCAACGAAGTGCATTTAATTTGGTCTTTTTCCGGCACATAGTTTCATTTTCCTAAGTGTCTTTTGATATTTCTAAATATTGGAACATGTAACTAGACTCCCATCAATGTGTTTCAGCATTGTTTTGTCTTACCTATGCTTGGAGGGATGTTTCAAGATAGCATATAAAACTGGTACATGAATGAAATGAAAAAGGAGAGTTGTTATTTTTCATAATTCCTTTCCAGCAAGCTTTTCTTACTTTTGTGAGTTGAGTGGCATCCTCCTACCAATCAAGCGTGTGGCTTGGTCACATCAAGTGACATTTGCGATTAGTAGCGTCGAGTGGCATCCGCTGCCCCTGGTTGAGTGGCATCCTAGGATCATCTTTTTTCTTGGTTGAATCCTTTTGGTTTGGCCAAGACTTGTAGGTTTCAGCCTGCATCAGTATATTATTATGGAATATGTTATTTAGGAAGATTATGACGATGTATGATCTTATTATGGATATGATTGATTTTGACACCGCATAATTTTAAAACTAAAATATGAACCTAGAACTATTTGAATTTCGACCTGGCTATATTGAGGACCCCGCCAATGGGGGGTTAATATGTTGGCACATGATTTATCCTAAAGGTTATGTCCAAGATGATGAGCGACATCTCGCAAGCAAATATGCAATCCTGAAAGACTTTGCTGCAAGATGATATGTAGCTCACCGCAAGAAAATTAGTCGGTGTCATGACCCTACCATAGGAAAGATGTAGTCATAGCTCAGGATTGATAAAATAAATTGAATATTTGAAAAAAATTGAATCCATGAACAAAAATTTAATATTTTGAGAAAGATTTGATTCGTATATTAGTACTGCATATATGCTTATTTTTTGTAAATTATTATCTATTTGATTGCCTGATTTGTTTAGCTAAAGTGATCATGGCTGGCTAGGTTGTTTAACTCATGATACGATTTCTTACTGTTTTTACAGATCCGAAGAACTAGCCTGATCGAGATTTTTAATATGGAAGAGCGACTGGCAAAACTTTGGCACAGATGATCTTAGATTAGAGTTTCTTACCTTAGAAAAATGTTAGAATCGTGAGACATTTAAATGTTGAGCTACTTATTGAAAGAAAGATTGCATATTATTATTTAAATTGTTTCGCTGCATATTTATGATATCATGTTGAGAAGCCCTGCATGCTTGTGGGGAGGGTTCCCTATGAGTATGCGGCAGTTGACATGACCTCCGGTTCGTGAATTTGGGTTGGGGGTGTGACATACATGCATCGTAAATTTGTGCTTGAGAGAGAGTAGACCCATTTTTCTTCACTTTTAAACCCATGAGGAAAGTCACTTCCAAGCCTTTTATCATGATGACTATTTCTTTCTAAATAATTAACCCACTTCATATCTTGCTTGGTTGCTAGTAGCCACTTTAACAAAAACCTATGTAAGCTCATATTATAATTTGGTTTGAGTGAAAAGTCTTGTGCATAGCCACAAGCTAAATCTAGGTTGCAAAATATTTATATAATTGTTGACCAACGAGCAAAACAAGATACCATAGAAAACACAATACGCCAAGAACTATTGAACCATCCTAAACTGGGTGGTTCAAGGTGTACAAAATCAAATTGGTCCAAAATCGGGATAGTTTGGGCTTTCAAAATAAGAAAGGAGGTGAATTGGGCCATACCAGTCTAAATTGGGTCGAACTGATCAATTTTGCATGGTTTTGGGCGACACTAACATGGTTCGCTTGAGCCAAATCAGCCACCTTTATATAAGTCTTCTAGTGAACCCTCAGTCCCAATCTCTCTTGTTCCTCTCCTCGCCTCTCTCTCCTCAATCTCCCACAACTACCACCGCCAATCACCATCGATCGCCACCATCAATTGCCTCGATTGGGCACCTCAACCTACCATTTAACTCTTTCCCTCAAGAAACCTATCTCGATTTTTCTTTTGCTAGGCCCATATCTAAAAAACCTACTTTCTTATGATTACGAGCTTCATTCGAATATGAAATCCAATCCCAGAAATACAGCATTCCACTTTTTTTTTTACCACTCAAGGCTTCGAGACATTTCGAAATCGAGAAATCTCTACAGGAGAAGGTGCTATCAGAGAACAAATATCCGATTCAGAATTGCGAATCTCAACATCCTGCTCCCCATCCTCGACGTCTTCCACTCCAAACCATTCGAGACCTTGAAATCCTTGGTCAACTTTGCTTGCAGCCCTCCATGATCGCAACACCTTCACTGTCACCGTCTCCTCTGACGGTGCCTCCTCGGCATCCGCCGCTAGGTCACCACCTACGGGTAACCCCAAGCTTCCCTTTCTCCCTCTCTCTCTAGATTTTGGGGGTAGCAGCATCTGACCATCATAGTGCCATGCACTGTGAGTTGGTAATAGTACAATACCTTGTTGTACCAACACGATGCCTAACCGGCATGGGTCATAGGTACTAGTGCTGCTAAACTTGCTATACAAATTACAACGAGAATATCCTTCCAGGAATAATATGCATAGAAAATAGAAAAGGAAATAATGTATAACTATAAATGTTTGGAGAATTATCTTTAACAACCTCAGTGCAATGCATAGATCAGATTTATCGAACCACCTTGCATTGTGGTCTTATAGACACGCTCCTCCAAACATGGTGTTTAGAGATTAAGTTTATAAATAAGGACTGGGCAATAAAGGATATCCTTAAAAGAGTTGGCATAAGATGAAGGCAAAAATTTTAGTAAGTTAGCAACAACAAATAGAAAACAATATACTTTATTAACATTAAATACGAGCCCAGCTCTTGCAAAAGAGTGCAGTAGATAGATAAAGAAAATATCAAAAGAAAAGCAACAATAAATGAATCCTATTTAAGTATTCGGTAAGGGGGGTTATTGAAAATGGATGAGCCATGGTCTGCTGAACCGACCGGTACTGGTCGGTTCAGCCCAAGGTTCGCCGTACCGGTGCCGAACCCCGTACCGGTGCCGCACTAGTATAGACGTACCGAGTGTCGGTATGGTACGGTATGCTCGGTACCGACCGTACCGACATTGGTGTACTGATACCGGTACCCATCGGTACGGGTACGGTACGCTCGGTACCGACCGGTACCGACCGGTACAGCGAACCTTGGTTCAGCCCGTACCATACCGGTACCGACAGGCACTGGTACGGTACGGCTATTGAAATCGGTTCTAACCCAATCTGGGTCGGAACCGATCGGTTCATGGCCTATACTGGTGCGAACCAACTCGGTTCGCACCCGTACATATCCGTACCGGTCGGTTCGCACCGGTGCATACCTGTATCGGTGCCAACCGAGCCGGTTCACACAGGTACAGGGTGTTCTTCACGGGAGATAGCTGTGGCACTTTCGGTATGGTACCGGTTCGGCTCAGTTCGGTACCGGTACCGGACTGTACCGATACGTCGGCACGGTCAGTATGGCGAACCTTGGATGAGCTCAACCTGTTCCTCACATAATAATCTTGCAGAGGCAAAGAAGAAAACAGAAATCAAGGATCTATAAATAGTGCATGAATGAAAACGAAAAAGGAAACACAGAACAAATAAGTAGGCTCACTGGATACTTGGTGCCAGCATTCTGATGTTGTTGGGGTGAGATCCCAGGAATCAAAATGCACATTTCCATGTATGATCTCAATCTAGCATCATAATACATGTAGAAACATCACTAGTCAACTTAAGCACGCGTTCATATAGACAAATAGGTGAAAATGTTCATAAACTGTATCTATAATGCAGTAGGAGAAATTTTTAGAATCCATATACACCATTTCCAAGAACAATCACAATCTGGTAACGTGATACACAAAAATGGCAAATACAACCGATCAACTAAAATTTTGTCCTCAGCAATGTAACAAAGGAACAGATAAGAACAAAAGCTAAATGAAAAGATCTTCATGTTTGACACTTCTAATGAGTTCCTTCATCTTTTCTTCATGTAAGTAGTTTATCATAATTATTATCCATGACAATCACATGGAAGCCACAAATTCCTTATTTTTCTAAGACAAATAGTAAATTTCATATGCATAGAAAGATATGCGCTATGAACACATTATTATTTCAGATTCCTTCGCAAAATTAATACTCCCTTTCCACATGAAAGCAGGTCATAGTGGAAAAGGCCAACTCTACATAAAAAAAAACATACAGAAGATGAAACCACAAGGATAGTACTTTACTAGTTTATTTCAGCTTCAATTAACAAGGTTTAGATCAAGTATTTAAACATCAAGGTATAGATCCATGATGGTCACTGTCTAGTGAAGTACATAGTGGAATATTGGCTTGGCACTAGCAGATTTAAATGAGCAACAAAAAGAAAGTGCACCAAGTGATGCAGGTAAGTTCAGGGTTGGTTTTCCTACAGAATCTTTGTGAGGGGTGCCATATGCTGCTCCTCGACTGTATGGTATGTAGTGAGCAGTATAAGGCTGGTACAGGCAGCACCATAATTTTTGGTTTATTGACACAATGAAGAAGATGCGCATTGAATGAGGGATTTCAAAAGAAGGATAAAAAGTATAGAAAAGATAAAACACATAAGCATCATAGCTATGCCATGACATCTGAAGCTTCACAAATGTGAGAAGTTAGGATCCTTGCTGCACAGTACCGATAACTAACAATGGCAGCAACCTACTTATGAAGTAGGTAAGGACATGCAGGGGTGGAGATAGGAATATTCCCTAGGAGGGGCAAACATAAGGACAATATTTTTTTTATCTAAGAAAATTACATATGTTTTTTCTATAAAAGTTATGTTTATTTAAATTTTTATAGTACAAATTTTTACAGCTGGTCTCATACTAATTATTTTAAAATTTTCTTTGATGTAAAATGCTGATCAAAAAGTAAAATATTGTCTTATTTCAACAATCTTAGTAGAAAATTTGAAGAGAATACAAAATAGGAAATCCTGCATATGTATAATTATTTATAATAACAAATAACATATGCATGATAATCAACTTATGCAATCAAGAAGTTACTATCCTCTTACTCATTCTCCTTTTCTAACTCTACCATTTTTTCCTTTGTCAGTTTTATTTACATTTGGTTTCCTTCATTTTGTTACAGATTTGATAATAATAATAAAATGAAACATATTTATTCTCTTATTGTTTGAATAAAATGTAAGAGAGGGAAATGGGGGAGAAGACAGGAAGAGAGAGAGTTAAATTTGATGTTAATGTAGATGCATGTGACAGATTGAGAGAGAGAAGCATGGGAGAGATGGAAAGAAATAGGGGAGAGAGAGAGAGAGAGAGAGAGAGAGAGTGGTAGAAATAGGAACTAGAAAGTTGTTAGGATTGGTTTAAGTTTTCCTTCTCTTGGGTTCTGTTTCCCTTAGAGGTGTGGCAGTTTAGTCCTGCCAAATTATTCATTATTCTGAAATCAGACATCATATGTAAGCTGGTTTCCACTGCATGCCAATGCTACCATTCTAACACCCCATTCAACACTCGAGTGTACAAGCATAAGATCTGATTACATATCCCATGCTATAAAGCATAAACAACCTATATCAACTGAGAGCTTATCGACTCTATTGTCACAAAGATTTCAGAACTTAATTTTGTTTAATGATGTTTCTCAAAAAAAATTGAAAACTTAACATATGCTTAAACGTCAGACACATGGTATGTTGTACTGGCCTGAACCGGACGGTACAAGGTGTACTGTATCGTGCCGGTTCGGTACGGGTACCCGGTATGGATGGTGTACCAACACTCGGTATGCCAAAAAAAATTCGTACCGTACTGTACCGACACTGTGCTAGTGTCGCACCGGTACGGGGTCAGGTACCGAAACAGCGAATCTTGGTCCAATATGTTGTCAAAATCGTTTATCACAGATAAGCAATGATATGGGCCCGCAAGCTATTAAGTAGATAAATTGCAAGGATGTCGGAGTACAATTAGGATTATCAAAAAAGCAAATTGTGGTTGTTTATCTCAAAGATTGAGATGTTGGTGCCCATGTCTCTCACCTACCAGCAAAAAATATCGAGAGCAATGTTCATTATCTCGGTACCGGATCCCATACCAGTGCCACACTAGCAAAATGTCAGTGACTCGGTACGGTATAGTATGAAATTTTTTTAGCGTACTGAGTGTCGATACGCCATCCGTACTAATTACCAGTACCGATCTAATATGGTACGCCCTATACTATCTGATTCGAGATGGTACGGCACACCTTGGTGGAGAGCATGTGCAGATGCCAACACATGGACATGCCACTATGAACCAGCCAAATAGTAACCTCAATCCTTGGTTTTCCTAAATGACAAGAATGCCATAAAGCACCTGCGAAAGTTACTGATAACAGGAAAAATCTCTATCAAGAAATATTTGACATGGTAGTATTTGGATTACATTGACTTTAGCTACAATGCTAGAAGATTGCATTTTTATTTTTAGACACACAATTAACGCATGTAAAACTTAAATATGAATAGGTCATTGAGAAGTATATGCTAGGAATTTCATGTAGTTGAGGAAACCTGTCCCTAATCTATTTAGCAAGGGATATCTAAAATTAACATTATGATTATTGTAACTTATGCCAAAGAAACAATATGGCACTGCATTTTCGGTGTTAAGAGCACTTCAAAATGATGAAAATTCTTACTTGATTGAAGGAAAAGGGGTTTTGTGTCCAGTTAAGATAATCTATGGTGCTTTGCATTTAGGGATGCAGGGTGGGCAAGCTAATTAGTGTTCCCTGTCAGAAATTGGCTACACCCTTGTCCACTTCATCCTTCAATGCTGAGAGGCAAATTCCCATGCTCTTGAACTAGTAATTAAGAACTGCCACACTGTTACTTCTTCACTTATTTGTCCCATCATCATTATAGATAGAATCATAGAAAAGCACATTCTAGTTGTTTAATAATGCTTCCAAATATTTGACAAGCATAAGCATCCATGTTCCCACCACCATAATACCAATTCATGAAAGCAACATGGCCAAGTTAAAATTATCTCCTTGCTTAGATTTCACAGAAAAAATTAAAGAAGGGAGGCAAAACACATCCTTCTTTATTCTAATGTCCTTGAAAACCATAAGCTTAATTGCTGTCATGGCCTTTATCATCATCTATTACTTATCTTTGCTGAAAATTTTAATGGAAATGAGAATTTCATAAGAATTACGAGTAGGGACTGGTTTCTTCATTAGGATGTACATAAATGTCTTCATATCGCAAGAGGCAATATATAAGAAAATGAATAAATAGGATTTAAGATGCACCCAAATACAAACATATATGCAATGAAGGTGTCCTAGAAGATAATGAGTTGATGAATCATTAACAATAACATGTTGGATGGTACCGAATTGATCAACAAACCCCCTTAGTTGATGATGGCAACCTCATTCAGTTGTATAGCTCCGTCCTAAGTTGCATAAATTGAACTTTGGAAGATTGTAGAGATAATCTTGGATGTTAAGCCAATGGAAGTGTAGGCACTATGACTTGACAAAATTTTGTTACAGTAAAAGTATTGCAACCAATATGCAATTAACCTGTCTGCACATTTGCCCACTGGATTGGTTTTACTGGATAACTATCCCTTTTTTCTCATTCCACTCAATAAAAATGATTCTGGAAGGTGTTGCAGTGGATTCATTAACCTGACGGCAAATGGAAGAAATAAAATAAGTTGATTTTCAAAGATATATTGTTTTAGTAAATTCAATGCAGATTAGTTGGCCGAGCATGCTAGGTAGGAAGAGATGGTACTAGACACACTAGTCAAGAAACATAGATCAGAGTTCGTAAAAAAAAAAAAAGAACTTTTTTAGGTGACTGCAGGTACTGAGGTGATAGGTCAGGTAACTAAAAAAAATAAAAGGGTTACAGTTTCAACGAAAAAGAAAAAGAAAGTATATGAAGAAAATTTGTTTGTTATGTCAGTTGAATAGGAGGAAGAAAGACCAAAAAAAAAAATGGATGTTTACGGTTAGGTTTTGAACTTGATGAAGCGAAAGGAAAGGAACAAGAGTGACTAGGTTCAAAGCAGAAGTAAAGGAAATATGTGATCCATACATGGGCAACTAGGTCAGGGTAAAATAAGAAAATGTGAAAAAGAGAAAGGAGGAAGAAAAGGGTAAGCTTTAAGATTTAAAAACAGCAAAAGAGGGTGCTTAGCGTTAGGTTCTGAACTTGATAAAGGAAAAAGGAAATCAAATGTGTGACTCGTACGTGGGTGGTCATCTTTCAAGGATAGAAGAATATAAAAAGGGAAAGAAGAAAGACAAATGCTAGGCAAAAGGTTTTATTGAAAAGAGTGTAAAAGTGAAATTACCAAGAATGAGGTGATAGAAAGATAAGCAGAGATTTCAATTAGCTACATGGAGACCTCCAGAAATCTTTTGCCCGGATAATAGTTAACCATACCGCCTGAACCACCTGGTTTGGGACATACTGAACCGTACCAAGGGGAACCCGAGACGGGCCCCCCTTCAGTTCAAAATAGGAAGTAAAGCACTCCAAACAGGGTGATTCGAAGCGATATTGGTGCGAACTACCCGGTTCGCACCGATTCGGTGCCTGCTTTTTCCAATCTCGTCTCCACACCCCCCCCCCCCCCGGTCCAGCTTCAATAATAAAGGAGGTAGGATAACAAGGCATCCCGTGCCTTTTCAATCTCTCCCCCATTTTTTAAAATCTTGAAAACAAGGAGAAAACATGGAATTTCATGAGATTTGAGTCAGATCCTAGCTAAAAATAGATACTCACCCTTTCCCCTTCCTCATTTCCTAATTTTCTTTTAAAGGCTGAAATCTACCAAAAAAAATGAAGAAATAGGGGGAAGTCATCTCAAAATTTTTGATTTTGGCATAATTTTATGATATGTTGTAGTTCTATGAATGATCTTCACAATAGTACCAAAATTATAATTTTTAAATTAAAAATATATTTTTAGATTAAAAAATAAAAGACAAAATAATTGTCAAAAAATTTTGTAAAATCAGTAGCATGATTATAGGTATGCATTATACTGAAAATTCTCTTTTTCAAAAAAGTTAATTAAATAATGATACTCTGAGATAAAAATATATGTAGCATCCCGGTAAAAATTCTACATTATTGAATTAAAAACAATTTTAATATATTTTTAATTTAATATAGTTTATTATATAAAAATAATTACGACTATTTAATGAAGTGTAGAAATTATAAAAAAATCATACTACATGTAGATAATGTAAAATTATTTTTCTAGGCTAATTTGGAAAGTGCTTGATATTTGTAAGAATGGATCTGCACAAGAACAAACAAGTCTAAATACATTTGAACTAAACGGAACTGCCCCATACCGACAAGGTTCCACACTGGCTTAGTACAATATGCATCGAGCCGGTGGTTCGTGTCAGTTTTGGGAACCTTAATAACAATTAAGCTTAATGCCAAGATATACCACAAAGTGATAGGTTTCTTATTTAGGATCTATTGTACAAAATAATAAGATAGATATGTAATAGAATTAGCGCTTGTTGGATGAAGTGAAGAGAGGCATCTGGATATATTACACGATAGGCATATAACTTGAAGACTAAAGGGAAAATTTTACAGAACAGTATGGCTTGCCATACAAGTATAGCTCAAAATGCTAGGCAATAAAGAAAGTACATGAAGATAAGTTGGCGTAGCCGAAATGAAAATGTTAAAATGGATGTCTAGTAAAACTAGAAAGACAAAATAAGAAATGGACATATCTGACGATTTGTATGAGCTGCATCAAATAAGGATGAAGTAATGAAAAATGATTAAGATGGTATGGACAAGTATCTTGAAGATCTAAGGAAGCTCCAGTAAGGACAGGTACTTTGGTTTATGTTGATAATAATAAGAATGACAGGTACTTTGGTTTATGTTGATAATAATAAGAATGGAGAGGGAAGATCTAAAGAAACATGGATGAAGGTTGTGAGGCATTATGGAGAAACTTGAAATAACATCACAGGTGGCCTAAATAAAAAAACTTGGCAAATAAGGATTCATAAAGCCGATCCCAAACAGTTGGGAAAAGGTTAGATGGTTGTGGTTGTTAGGTGGTTTCAGCCACTTTCTACCGAAACTAACCATGGATAAAGGGCACCTAATGCGTGAATCTCTCACCATTAAGGAGTCTAGGGAGGGTCAGATATATACTGCCTTACCCCCTAGAGAGGTCATTAACATATTTCGAACCCATAACTTCTAGGTCAAAATGATGTAACCTTGCCGTTGTGCCAAGGCTCACCCTTCAAAACTAGTCATAATTATTGTTAAAATTTTGATTTACTGTTATCTATCATTTATAATTATTGTTAAGTTATTTAAGTATATAGGGGCTAATATGGTACCAATTTTCAATGGAAATTTTTTTCCTTTTTTCGAGTTAAAAGGAGAGGATACATGATAAACATAGTCCTTGACAAGCCAAAGCCCTTATAATGGCCCTTACTGTAATGCTTCCCATACTATCATAAACAAACAAATTTGACACATTTCGAAAAAAAACAACATTTTTCATAAAAAATAAATGTAGCATTCAATAATTACATGGATTAGTGGTGAGCTTTCTATCTCATTATTATGTTCATCCCGTCAGTACACCCATCCATGTCAAGATGATGATAACCATAATGATCATTTTTTGCATGACCCTCAATCTAATAATATATGGTACTAAACAGGTGAATATCATTTATTATATATCCTTTTGAACTTGTATTAATTTATGCTTGTTTGAAGGATATTTGGTATTTTACTAATAAGTAAATATCATTGCACTAAGCTTCAATACAGTCTATTTCAATCATGAAACTACCCAAAACTATAATAAATTATGATCATATATAACTTAAAGCACAATCAAATAATGGGAAATAACGTCTTGATCTTTTTCTTTTCCCGATTTTTCACTATTTTTGGATTTTAACCATTTTCACCAAAGTCTAAGGTTTCAAATACCAATGGAATGGGATGGTACCATATGTACAGTACCGGACTGATGGAAAGATGGTGCTTCTACGGGCCTTGGGACATTGAAAGCGTGGCCTTGTATGTACCGTTGTATCAATCCATATCGGTCAATATCAACAACATATTGATTGCAGCAGTCCACACAGTTGCTTTTCATTCATTTTGATTCTCTCAGTACCGATACATATTGACTGTGCTGATATTGTACCATTTTGATAAAAAACCAATACAAGGTTCAGTACAAATACTTAAAATCTTGGACAAAATACTCTGAAACTAAAGGAGGAAAATCACTTTGATCTCTTGTTTCGGAGAAATAAGTGGCTCACGAGGAATGGAAAAGCCAAGGAGCTCATTTAGGGTCATTCCAATCTTCGAGCCAATCAGCCCCGTCTTTTCAGTTTACCAAAGCTGGAAAGAAAAAAATATTCTTCACCAAGAAAGGTCGCGAAGTCACCTCCATTCTCGATTTCTATAAAGGAAAGTTGCCAAAACTGGCGGAACCAAAACTCTGCCCTAGGGAGTGAAACTAAAGCTGAGCTTTAAAACCTTAGAAGGTTTCACCAAGAATGACAAAGGACACTATAGACTACGAGGATAAGTGTTGAAAATCAAAAACCACAAGGATGGCTGTGTGGAGATGAACTCTGCTAGGAAGAAAAAGAAAATTAGAGTTCACGTGGAAACTTGACAACAGAATTGAACAGGAAACCTAAAACAACTAAACCTAGGTCTATTATCTGGGAAACAATAAATTGTTTAGGAGACATTTCTCAAACAGAGTACGCTTGATGATTCTTCGAAGACGATAGAGAGGAATCATAGAAACTAGAAAATATTAGGTGGCAGTTCTTCTAAGATAGACCCGACTATTTTGGTCCTGCTTCAAACTACCATCAACCCAGCAGTTGCAAACTATGACTGCTGGGTATGACTGCTGGAAGTAGAAAGTATCAGGAGAAGCTCTTCCAAGCCAGTACACTGGACAATTTTGGCCGTGCTTCAAACTACCACCAACCCATGAGTTGCAAGCTCCACTTGGGTATGACAGCTGAGAGTGAATATGTATCTTAAGTACAATTCTTTTCAGATCTTTCACAATTTCTTCTTTCATGACCATATCTAAGCGTCATAACCATGCCCAATTCTACGTGTCACGTGCAGGCACTTCACGGTAAATCGAAAGGACTGAGTAATATATGTTGCAACAACCCATATTTAAAGTGGAAATCTTTAATTTTAGCAAGTTTTCATTAAGACAACCACTTTCACGATTTTTCACTTGTGTTCTTAAGTTTTAAGTTAACTTTCTTCTACCTTGGCAAGCTATCTATGTGTTAATTTCTTTCAGGTTTCAGGTGAAGGGGATAAGATAGACAATCAAGAGTAACAAAATATTTGGAAATGATATAAGTGCATAATTATAAACAATGTGTGGGATCTAGATTTTCATTTGGAGGATTGAGTTCATCAATACAGGAAAACTTCCTGTAGAGCTTAAGAAGTTATACAAGGGACACATGGATCTGATTGGAAGTTGAAAATTGGAGACAGGACAGGTTATCCTCAGGACGATCAGCATGACATGGCAGCTATCAGGGTTATAGGTACAGCAGTCACTACGATTTACACATTTTGTATGTGCACATTTATATTTTGATGATGAATAAAAAATATTAAAATTACATTACTAAAATTGAAATATTTAATCTATAAATGACTTCAGAATCAACTTTTTCAAGATTACCATTTACCTGTATGCGAGCTCCTTTGTGTGCTCACTCCAGCCTTCAAGATGCTGATCCAACAGAGCACGGGTACGGTCGCTTATCTGAAAAACATGTGGGGATCCTAAGATCAATTCTAGGATCACAACTCCCACACTCCACATATCATACCTATCAAAGTAAGAAAACAGAGTTGTTGAGTACAAATTTCTATTAAATTGTGAATAACAGAATGCACATTAGCATGAAAACACAGACTTCATAATGAAGAAGTCATTAAAGAACAAATGGATAATAAAATGAAAAGGAAAATTCAAAAAGGGCACCTAAGATATTAAATAATAGAATATTCCAATTTAGTTGAGAGATTATAACGAACTTTAATGTAACACTTTTCGGCCCCTGAAACCAGCTTGCATTTAGTAGAGCTTCGGGAGGAGTATACTCAAAAGTCTGCTCAGATCTGGAAGACATGAAGGGTAATGAGAACAAAGAAAAAGTAAAAGATACAGAATAAGCATCTAGCATGTTAGACACCAAATATAATAAACGAGATAAAGATTATATTCTAGAAGCACCATATAGAGTGGCCAACAAGGCTTAGTAAATGCTCTAGTCTCACATCTGTGACAAATTTAAGGTGCTATTATTAATTCATACAACATTTTTAAGACAACATACCTAAAAATGTAAAATTCCTAGCTCTGTAAACATGTCTATAAAGCAGTTGTGATTGTCAATAGGACAATTCAACTTTCAACTGACGCCTCAAAGTGCCTCGAGGCCGTATGTCTATATTTTAAGGGAAAAAAAAGTCCCTCTTCCCACTTTTAGAAAATGGAAGTCTCATTCATATTTTAGAATATAACAGAAAAATTAAATGGGGAAATTCACCATTCCCCTTTTCTCTTTACCTTGGCCAAAGAGTCTCCTATGAATGTTCTTTCATAAATGGTGAATTTGAGCCATTGAAGCATAAGGGTTCAGTCTTCCGTTTTCTCTGCCGATGACATGCTAGCGCTCAGGAAGGAAGATTGGGTTTTATTCATAGAGATAGAGACCAAGTCTGCTACCCTGTGAACAAGTGCTGGAGTTTGGACTAAGCATCACTAAAACTAAGACTATGAATTTTAGCTAAATACTAGCATTCTCTATTACCGAAAAAACTAAACATGCACCAGAATTTCGAGCATAAAAAGTAAATAACCTGAACACAAGCTGGGCCTAGTTCACTCATGTTCAGTTCAATATAGCTCGAAAAATAAATACACAAAGTAAATATTGTATATAACATGTTGATTACTGATTTTTATAAATTATATAACATTCTATGTTTATATTTAACTAGAAAGGATTTTAATTTAAATAAGTAAACCCCTAGTTTTTATTAATGAATCCAATGTCTCAAGTGTTTGTTTCCTAATAAACATTGAAGCCCTTAGATTCATATCCACTAGCTCATTTCAATCAGAGAAAATGTAAAGTTGCACTAGCTCTTCCATTGTTTTTCTTCTTCTAATGTTCCAGACAAGGTTCACCGATACCATGGTTTGCCATATCGGCCCGAGCTGGACTAGGGCATACCGTATCGTACGATTCAGTACCGGTACATGGCATAGGTGGCGTACCAACACTCGGTATGTCGAAAAAATTTCGTACGATATCATACCGACACGGTACTAGTGTGGCACCATTACGAGGTCCAGTATCAATACAGCGAACCTTGATCCGTACTCTACCATTCCAAAGCAAACCAAAAATAGGGAAGGGAGGGAAAGGAAGAGAGAATAAGAGAGGAAGAGGGGGAGGGAAGGAGAGAGAGAGGTGGGGAGAGAGGAAGGGCGGAAGGGAAGAGAGAGTGGAGGAGTGCCATGGACGCTAGGGGAGAGAGGAGTGAGAGAAAAACAGACCTGAACCCATGGACTGCCGTACGGGCCGGTACATAGCGGTTCGGCCCTAGACCGGTACCGAATCCACGTGGAATCCGGTACCGGGTTGGTTTTTTAGCAGAGTCGACCGGTACGTGCTCCGTACCGGTCGATACTGGCCAGTACCGCTTGGTACCAGCCTCATACCGGTGCCAACCGGCCGGTTCGCACCGGTAAGCAAAAAAAAAAAAAATTCTTAAACAACCACAGCGCCTAGCGCTGTGGTTTTTGAAGCTACTGCGTGGCGCGTGGTTTCAGAAAAGAAGTGGCCGAGAGGCCACTTCTGTTGCTTTTGAAAATAAAGGAGTGGCCGAGAGCCACATTTTTTAACCATGATGGCCGAGACAGCATGATTCTGCGCCTCGGCCTTCCTCACTCGTTCGGTTATAAAAACCGAACGAGAGCATTCAATTCAAACTCCAGAGGGATTTTATACAGTGAGCCTTTGAGGAGTAACCAGAGAAGGAAAGATTTGAGAGATAGCCCACATATTTAGGAGGAGGTCCTGCCCAAAAAATCCAGCAAAGACTATTTAAAGTGTGATTTTTTTGTCCTATGTTATTTCATTAATTTTGTTAATAAGTAACTTAAAAAAAATAGTTCATAAATTGCTTAAAAAATAAGATCATGCGAAAATTTACTCCATTAGCTTAATTTTTTGATAAGTTGCACATTTATGATAGAAATGGAGCCATCAAGAAAAACGAACCCTACAAAGCGTGATATTGGCTTGTCTTATGGGCGAAAACTTGGAAGAGAGGGGCAACGGCACCATTTCAATGCAACTTTTGCAACAAGATTTTCAAGGGAGGGGTAACCAGATTGAAGCAACACTTAGCCGAAAATTCCGGTGAGGTTGCTACGTGCCCGAATTGTCCTGGCGAGATTCGTATGCTGATAAGGCAGAATTTCGTTGAGGTCAAAGAAGCAAAGGAGAGGACTTCCAACAAGAGGGCGGAGGTCGATCGCCGAGCGGCAGAGCCACCTTTCTATCACTCTAGGGAGCCAGAGGAGGTTGAGGATCTAGATGAGGAGGAGGCAGATATTCAGGCGGCCATGCAGGCAAGCCTGGATGATCAGTGGCAGCAGGAGATGGCCAGGCATAGGGCCCAATTTGGGCCCTCTGCATACGAGTTGGACGGCGGTTCTGGGAGCACTAGACAAGATCCAGAGTTCTTGAGGACAACTTCAGTCAGGGAGGGCGTCAGCAAAGAATGTGACCGGATTGCATCTATGCTGGATAGTTTTGGTAGCCGAAAGAAGTCATGTAGAGAAATTCCACAAGGAACGACAATTCATGATGTAGATCCGCATGCTCTCCCCAGCAGAGATTTAAGGCAGCAGAGGGTAGACACAATGTGGATGAAGGATAAGAAGAAAACTATGTGGCGAGCTATTGGATCCTGATTACACTTCAGCCACATTCCAGCGAATATGACAGACAATACATACTACAGGTCTGCCATTACCGTCATACAAGCTACCGGTCCCGGTGTAATTTCTCCAGGCCCGAAGGACATATACGGTGAGCTTCTTGACAACAATAAGGAGCTGGAGAATTGGATTGACTCCTACAAAAGCAAGTGGCCCATATATGGACTAACCATCATGTGTGATGGTTGGACCGGTCCGACCAGGCGGAGCATCAACTTCCTGACATACTATGATGCGAAGACCTTCCACAAGTCGGTTGATGCTTCGGCTTATGTGCACAACACCGTGTACATGCTGAAACTTATGGAGGATGTGATTGATCTGGTAGGAGAGGAGAATGTCGTGCAGGTCGTCACTGATAATAGGCTACAATATAAGGCTGCCGAGCAGGTCTTCATAGAGCGGCAACCACATATTTTCTGAACCTCATGTGCTGCACATTGTATCGATCTCATGCTGATGGACATTGAAAAGATCCGTGGGGTGCAACAAACGGTGGAGACAGCCCAACGCATTACCAGGTATATTTATAACCATAACTGGATCCTTTCACTGATGAGAAAGTATGCAGGGGGAGAGATTCTAAGACCAGGAGTCACACGGTTTGCTACCAACTTCATCGCACTTGATAGCATACTCAAGAAGAGAGGAGCCCTACGTCAGATGTTTGCCAGTTCCGAGTGGCATGATAGTAGATATTTTTATGCCGACACTGAAGGGAGCAAGATAGAAGACTTGGTGACGAGACAGTCAATCTGGCAGCGGGCTACTACAATAGTCAAGGCTATCAAACCATTATATGAAGTGTTGCGGGCCGTAGATAGCGAGATCTACCCCCAGATGGAATTTTTGTATCACATGATGGTCAAGGCAAAGGATCAGATTATGGAGATAGATCCAGCACATGGCCGGTCGTACATCAACATCATTGAGCGATGGTGGAGAGCGCAAATGGGTAAGGAATTGCATCTAGCAGGTAAGCTAAGATATAATTATAGTGACAATTATAGTGATAGATGTACTTATATAATTATGCTAAGATAGTCTCGTATATCTGCAGCATACTACCTAAACCCCCAGTTTCAGTACAGTATAGATGGAATTGGTATGGATGAAACATTTCTGGATGCTTTGCGTAATGTGATTTACAAGATAGAGCATGATCCAGAAAAAGCGGCCCTATGTCTTGAAGAGATAATTATGATTTAGTAAATACCAGCATGTGTAAGTATACCGGCATTTTCAATTATTAACATAGTAGAACATGCTTCTTTTTCACAGAGCAAATTATTTAGAGAGGGCAGCTACAGTTTTGGCCAACGAGCGGCTGTCGTCAGCAAACACTATGAGTCCAGGTACGTGACACATCAAGAAAACATTCACCTAGTGTTACTTAGTTATTAATATGGAACTATCATATATGTAATTTTCATAAATATTTTTACAACTGAATGGTGGGTGCATTTTGGCGGGTCCGTGAGAAATCTAAAGCGGATAGCTATCCGGATCCTCTCCCAAACAGTCTCCTCTAGTGGATGTGAGCGCAATTGGTCCACCTTCGCCCTTATCCACAGCAAATGATCCGATTTATGGGACCTTCACTGATGATGACGATGATCCACTACTCGGTTGGCTTGTAGGCCAGCAGCAGAAGCCCGAGCTTGACGAGCCAGGATCGCCTCCACGACTAGCTAGCTCATAGCCACCGAGGCTAGGGTCGATCCAGAGCAATGGGCTGAGCGCAATATTCCACGCACTCCCAAAGCTGATCAGTTGTAGACACAGGAGAGCCAGTCACCACATGATTAGTACGAGACACCCTCCAAGAGAGCTGATCGAGAGATGCTCGACAGACAAGGGCAACATAGCCAGACAGAGAGGGCCAGAAAAGGAAAACAAAGGGTCCCAATAGAGAGTGTCGAGGAGGAGACTTGGACCAGCAGCGATGAAGATTCTGGTGGTGATGGATCTTCTAGCCATGAAGGAAGCGGAGGACAGTATGGTACTTATGAGGCATAGCCGGAGGGTGGTCTTTGTTTCACTGGTGAGTCCCAATTTACGGATCCTACACATGATACGGACCACGGTCGACCACCTGATAGATTCCGTGAGGATATCATTGGATATAGAAGACGGGCTCTTCGAGGTCGTTCAGGAAGACAGGATACGGCTGCATATGAGCTCGCATACGGATACGGATTCTATTATCCACAGCCTCAGCCTGACGAATATGGATATGGTGCATCGGATTTTGCTTCCGCCATATTTGGATGGGCCCCTACACAATTAGAGGACACCTCTCAGAGCCAGAGCGTGAGCGAGAGATCCGACAGTTCTTATAACCTGGCGCGCGTTCCTTCTGATTGAGTTGATTTGCCTCCTGACTATACTTATGATCCGGATATCTACGAGAGCCATCGGCACTCGTCCCGATTTTAGATATCTGAGAGTGCTTTAAATGTATGTAAATGATTGTATCTTAATTTGAAGATATTTTATGTGTATCATTTTATCATTTGGAACTGAAGGAGCTAATAACATGCATCATCTATGTTTCAAATTTCAACCCTAAATTTAAGCATAAAAACATCAAAAATCATGAAAAAAGCAATAAAAAACATCTTCACTTAATTTAAGATCCAACAGAGACAACATTTAAAAAAAAAACCCAAATTTCTAGCTCGCCGTACCGTGCTAGTACAGTACTGATACCGGCAGTACGTACCGGACCGGACCGGCCACCGGAACGCCGACCGGTATCGGTACAGCGGACCATGCCTGAACCTAAACACTTGGAGACGGGGAGAGAGAGACCCCAACGACCCAACCCGAAGAGGGAGGGGAGAGAGAGACCCCAACCCTAAGAGGGAGGGAAGAGAAAGGGAGGGAGAGGGAGGGGGAACCGAAAAAAGGAGAGAGAGAGGGAGAGAGGAGTGGGAATCACCTGTTAGAAGAGAGGAGCGGCCAAAGTAGGCTTCACGAGGCGGCGAGGGCATCGGGAGAGAGGATCAACCTGAGGAGGCTTCACAAGAGAAGCTGAAGGAGACTTTGCGAGGGTGTCGACACTAAAAGAAGCAGCTGCACATATCGGGAGGAGAGAGACTTAGCTCGCACAGTCGCATGGGTTTATGTACCAAATCGGTATGCTGAACCATATGGGTAACCGACCAGACTGGTTCGGTACATCCCAAACCAGCTAGTTCATCACGGTTCAGCAATCCTTGGTTCCAAAGCAACCACCGACCATCCCTCATCTTCTTTCCTCTCTTCAAATCCCTCATCTAACCTCTAACTCCTATGCCTCCACAAACTCATCTCCATCCTCTTCCTCTCCAACAAAACATGATAGTTCATCCCCTCCAAACAGCCTTTAGATTCTACCTCTTCATCCCTATGATCGAGGCACTGAGGCTAGCTAAGAACTTGATCTAGTGAAGGAATGTTCTTTCGCTGCCCCCTCCTCCTACAACCATATCTACCCAGAAGAGCTTCAAATCCAAGATTTGATTCAAGACTTGGAGAAGAGACATAGGAGAATAAAGAATGTTTGGGTTTTCTTTTTCTTATATACGTTAGATTTTGGATTTTCCATTAGAATAGCTAGAAAGGCTTAGATTACTCGATGTTTGAAGCCCAATCTTGCCAAGCTCAAGCTGACTAAATATATTATGACTTGATCTTGAAATAATTCTTCCTAGCTCAACCCAAATAATTTTGATTCGAGCTAGAGAAAGCCTCAGCTTGCTAGTATTCAGCTTGTTTACGACCCTACTGGCCACCTAAAATTGGCTTCTTATTTGAGGCCATATTCCACTTGGAACTTGAAATCATTGCAATGCCAAAATAAAATTTTATTCTACAACATGTTACATTGCATAATAATAATATCTTATTAATATTGATTAATTTTCATATTTTTATTTTTCTTTTCACAATTGAAGTGCAAGTTAACTATATGCACTTCAAGTAATTAGGATTTGGGGGTACCGGGCGTACCCATACCATATCGATACCGAACCGAGACTCGGTATGATAGGTATATTGAGCCTGGTATCGAACCAAGACTCATCATGCCGAACCAACCCCCATAACGGGTGTATCACCTCTATACCATAGTACCAATACAGAGTCCGGTACCAAGATGGTGACCCTAGATTCATGATTTGTAGAGAAATCACATTTTTGATTATTTAGAAACAGTTTTCTATGCCATTAAGAATTATTTAATTTCAAAAGTTAATACTAATAATTCAAGATGCAATATGAAATAAACACTACCTTTCTTAGAAAATATTACCTACTTATCTCACAACAAAAATATTTTCTTAGTTAATTTACAAAATCAGATCATTTCCAAAATATCAAATCCTTGAGGGATTTTGTAGGTCAACCCCTTGGGCAACTATGTAAAATGATCAACTTGAGTTAACGTGATTTGGTTTGGCTGATTCCAATGTTACATTTGTCAAGACCCATGAGGGTGTATTTAGTCCCCCATCAATTGTGCATCAGGAAGATTATAAGTATACAAGGTCGAAAATTCCAAATAATAACTTTTGGTTAGAATTTTTTGTGTGAACTCTTGGGTCAATACAAATGGTATCAAAGCTAACTCGACCCACAACTCATGTAACTATGGGAAACTACAGCATGGGCCACTTTGGGGCTTTCTTTAACAAGGTCACCAGAATTTAAATAGAGGGAGTATGTGAGGACTTGTGCGAGCATGTTCTTTAGTCCCACATCAATTGTGTGTTAGGTGAGGTCCTAAGCATTTAAGCAAGCCAAGGATCCCAAATAACAACTTAACTAGTCTTTTTGGGTGATGTTTCAGCTTGTTACAACATTTAGACAAGATGTACATTTGGGATGAATGCAAACATGCTGAAAATTAATTTGATTAGCATGCAATTAATGTAGCACATGAACAATTAAAACACAAACAAGCTACCAAATTTTTACTTATTTTTACAATTTTAAATATCTTCTATAAACATTTACTTGAAAACATAAAGCTTAAATTATTAAAATGTCAATACATTGCAGATCAGGCCCACTCAACAACATAAAAAGAAAATCAACCAAATTTACATCACCTCATCATGTTACTTTTAGATTTGCGGTGAAGCTCCCAAATCACCTAATTTCATAAGTACGACACGTATACATGCTCTTTTAACAACAAATTTTGGAAAAGGAAAAATAAAAAAGGTGAAAGCAGCCATGACCTAAGTTGCATTGGCTAGAATATCGATAATTAGAAGGTTAATTTAGATTTGATCACTGATAGTAGAAATCTACTCGACTATATTGTAGGCTTCTTGGAATATAGTTGCATCCAGAGCAGTCAATGATGATTAAAAGAAAAGGATAAAAGAGCTAAATGGGAGGCAGTGTTCAATGTCTAGAATTCCACACCTATAGGTGGAATATTGAGAAGTAGATAAATTTTCAACAAAAAAAAGCCACTCTAAACAAATTATTATCTGCAATCTTTAGCTTCAAAAAATAAGAAAAAGGAATATATATATAATATATATATATACATATATATATATATATATATATATATATATATATTCCATGCAGGGAATCTGAGAGAATTTAGATAGCCCATTAGGTTTTTGTAGTAAAAATGACAATGATATCTCAAGAAAACAAGTAACTATCATCAGAAAAACACTGGATATTAATTTATGATACGAATTTAAATAAGGAAATTGTTTATTCAAGCAGCTAGAAAAACTTAGAGAATTATTAAACAAGTACAAGGAATTGTACCTAGTTGGCCCAGACCCGTATAAATGCTTCATGGTAAAATCATCAATGGCACTACCAAAATCAATAATTCGCCTAAACAATGGAAAAAATAATTATCAGCTGTTACCACTCAATTTAATAAAAGAGGAGCAAAGTCCAATTTAGATGCAATCTTGACTAATAAATCAATTTATTTTTTATTCCAATTTCAAAACATGTTGAATTTTTCATATTCCGAATGTTGAAATAAGATTTATTTAATGAATGAACGTACACTTCTACAAAAAGTCTAAGAGCAAGATACAAGACTGTAAAAGAACTGTACATTCTGAGATGCATTTGTTTTGCTCTGCTAGGAATTTCCCTTAAGCATCTTCCAGTGTCCACATCTTCAAAACACACAATCATGTTTTCTTTCGCACAAGAAAAAACATATATGTTAGTATTATACTTGAACGATTCAAATACGTTATAAATTCACAAATTCACAAATACTATTTAATGACTATGCCTAAATGATTTAGTTTATGACAAGTAATATGTACCCAAGAAAATAAGAAAAACACGGTCAACATAAGATCATATTGTTTAGGTATTGGAGGCCACAACTACATATATGCACATCGTGCCGGCAAAGAGAATGAGACTTTTAGTCATATTGAATTTAATTATTATACTTAAAGAAACTTGATTAGCGGACAATGAAGAAGAAAGGTACAATTATGAGTATACAAAAACAAATAAAGCATATTTTTAAATATAATAGCTATATAAAAAAGATGTGAAGTAATTCATTGAAATCAAACTTCACAAGAGGTCAACTTTCATACATCTAAACTTTCTATGCTTTCTATAAATGCAAAACTCATATACTTTTGGAGGATGTCCATTGGTGATTCTATGTCAATGATATTGTTTCATGATGAACCGCATAGAGAAGAACATTAACTTAGAATTAGTTAAAATAGCTTTGGACAATAATAGGGAAAGAAATTAATACCTACATTAATTCAGCCCAACATTAGTGTAACATATGGACTCATGGATGCCATTATTATTGAGTAATAAGATATTCCTCCAATAGATTATCACTACCTCAGCTTCATATACAATAGATAAGTAGATAGGTGAGAAAGTCTAGCATATAAGGTGGACAATGTGGTGACTGGTGATGCACCTCTACAGAGTGTGTGATTGGACACCACTAAAACTAAATATCTACCAGAAAACCAGCTAAAACGAATATTTAATTAAAAGTTGATTGGGGAAAGACGTAAGGTAAACATAATAAGAAACTTAGATACATAGACAGTATAAATAGAAAGAAAATTAATAGAATTGAAGTGCTATCATTCAACAATTGCCCCATTGTAGATTACTTTTAAAAATGATTGTTCCCATACCATATGCTGCTCAATGGCAGAAGCATTAAAAAAAAGAAGTGGGGAAGGGGGGGAATTAGATAGGATGTCCCCAAAGTATAATCTTCGATATATATGTATAGGAATATCATGACAAGAGAAACATACAAAAAGATGCACAAAATACATCAACAATTGATGCAAGCGATGATATACATGAAGATCTCTAGGAACCGAACAAGCTTTTGTTTACTAACTAAATCAAATACATATCTTGGTAGTTTATGACCTCAATCCAAAGTATAATATACAATCTCAAGCATACAAATGGATGAGGAACTCTTAACTGCACTAAGAAATGTGACTTATACAATGGAGCTTGGTGCAACCATTGCTACCCAATGTATAAATAAGGTAAACTGAATTTAATGGGATGCCACAGTAGAGAATAACACATTGGCTTATCAAACATGCAATATAATACCATGGTGTGTGTTTTGCAGACTAAAGCATTAAGGGAGGGCACCCATAGCTTTGTCAAGAAGGGAGCTATCGCAAGCATATTAGATAAGAATTAGGTGCTCTTGTCTCGAGTCCAATTTCACTAATATTGTATAAAAAATGGTGTCTAATGTGCTATGTGCATAAATGCACCTGCAATGGAATGGTGGCTCCATTATGGTGGATCAACTAAACACCTTAAGAGGATAGCAATCCGAATCCTCTCGCAAACAGTCTCCTCAAGTCAAATGTTACCTAGAATACACTTGGCATAGGTGCCAAGTGTCAAAATTCCATCAGGTGTCGAACATGACAACAAGCAAAATTCTAGGCATGAGAACATGACATATATATACGCATACTGACATAGATATATACATATGTATGTATTTATACGTGTGTGTGTGTGTGTGTATCTACATATATGCATTTATACCATATATACTATGTGTTTGTGCGTACCTATGTGCTTATCCTGAAAAAAGGGGAACTTAGAACTGGAGAAGCTATTTAACAACCAAAATAATGGAATAGCCACCAGCTTGCAAGTTATCTAATCTATTTGCTAGGTTTATTTAAGATGTGTTGAGGTATTTAAATTGATAATTAACCATGATATACTTATATTTAAAACATAATTACATTTTGCTTAAAGTTTCCATGTATCTTGATAACTTTATACTAAAAACATAATCACACTTCACTTGAACTGTCCAGAAAAATTTGAGTACACTTCACTTAAAATGTCCATAAAAACTTAAGGGCACTTCATTTAAGGTGTCATCTCTCAAGATCAAGTCCCTACAATACAGTCCTAGAAAACCCAAGTGTCAAACACTTTTTGCTGACATTATCAAGACACTTCAAAGTGGAGTGTCCAGCCGTGTCATGTCATGTCTTGCCATGTCCAAGTGTCCGAAAATGTCACTACTTCCAGGCAGCTTAAAAATGGAGTGTTCAAATAGCATAGATGTCCAGTGGTTGTCCTTGATCTATAATTACTTGTGACAACTCCCTTTGAAACTTGGGATGACTATTCAGGAGTTGTTATCATAAATATTCTGGGAAGAGTTTGCCATTGATGCCTCATGGGAACATGTCATGTATGTAACTGAAGTGATACATTAGACGAACTAGCCTACTTTCAAATTCAAACACAACTATCTCTTGAGTTGTTCTTGTTTTTGCTCCTCCCTTTCATGGTGGATTCCAAATGGTGCGAGTTTCTACCCAAAAGCACACTTAGTGCTATCTCCTCTCCTCTCCTCTCCATTTACTAGCCTTAATTTTGCTTACTATCTTGTTTGCAACTCTTTTGGTCTTTCAAAATACTTGATGTTGTCACTCTTTTACAATTTATTCTTCCTTGATTGATTCTTACCCAGTAGTTACCCACATGGTTTCATTAATATGAATTTCTTTGCCTTTAGATTGTCCAAAACCTTCCATTATATAGTCTAGCAACATCTTGGTAGAGTTCTCAAATTCCAGCTTTCCTCAATAATTGTTTCTAAAAGATGTTTTCTTTTCCCTTTTCAAATTTCATCACCTTATCCTCGGGCTAGTTTCATTTCTATGTTACTTGCTCCTATTGTTCAGATTTGAAAGCACAAGCCTATCCTGTTAGACATTAGAAAATTGAAAATAACATAGGAAAAGGGATTATGTACAGCATAATCAAACTTCTGGGTGGGCAATCAAATCCCTTAATTACAGTAAAACCTAATGCTATAACTCTAAAAAATTAAAATGAATTGCTTTCACAATTTATTCTCACAATGACATCATAACACATCAAGAGAGAGGCAAAAGCTAGCAGACATGTAGTAGGATGGAAAAAACAGAAACATACGCATTTAACTTAAAATGAAGATGGGACATCTATACCAGGTTTAATATCTCTATGAGTGATATTACGATCATGGCAAGACTTCAAAGCCATCAACTACATCAAGAGAAAGAGAATGCATTATTAACATAGGCATAAAAATAACCCAAATTAATAAACAAACCCAAAACACCATTAAGCATATCTAGCCACAATGAAACAACCCTAGAACCAACCGATATAAACGAAAAAAGATACACTAAAAGCCACCATTTGGGTACAAAGAATAAATAATTTTATTTTCCCAAAATAATTTTGCATCCTTCATAATAAACATGTGACCAATATAATATCAAGATAATAGCATGTTTAGATATCACACCAAATAACATGTCTGCAACATATTTGACATGCATGTCATTACTGAAGCAACAAAAACATCAAAGATACAACGATATACACTCTAAGTCTCAACTTACGTGTGATACACCTTGATACAGCCAATGTTCCCTCGTATGCCTTAATTTCATCTCAAAAATTATTTCTTGCTTTTTTTCCTACGTTTTGGTACATTAAGGCTTTTTTGTTTCGCAGAAATATGGTGACTTATTGAATTAAGTACCTTACTCATCCTACTTGATGTAGTTTAAATTTTTCTTCATTGTTAGTTTATTAAATAACGTAATTTGTAATTAAAAATGCATTGAAAGCTTACGTGTAATTTAACAATTGGAATGCAATAAGTTTATTGGAAATATTGAATTACTGAATGATACCGAATGCTATCAAGATTGAAGATGACATAGTCGAATACAAGCATTAATTTGACAAGTGAACAAAGAAAGGATGCATCTACAATATTAATGAACAATAGTGATTATGTTCTCAACATAGAAATGTAGTCCCTTGCCTCAATGCCACATTAAGATATGCATTAATAAATGAAATTTAATAACCCACCACATACATGGAGGAATACACACACACACATACATAGGCGTATAACACAAAATTTGAATACAAATAATTGTACTAAAGCATGAAGTGTTGTTTATTGTCATTTTAGGTGAGATGCTTCACAGACTAAGATATGACTTTTCTTACCGTTTTAACAATGAATGGATAAATGGATAAAATAAAGTCTGAGCTTTTAAGATTTAGGATACCATACCATTTAAAAGCTAAAACTTTGATTGAAACCCAAAATTCTAGAATTTGAAATAAAACTAAGAAATCAACTTTTAATCATCAAGGAATTTGATTTTTGTTTTGAGCAAGGTACGCCATCTTGGTACCGAGCTCCATACCAGTGCCACGCTATCACTATATCGGTATGCCCAATAGGGGGCACCGAGTGTTGGTACGCCCTCTGTACCTTCTACTAGTACCAAACCGGTACGGTACAACATGTCCTGTACCGTACGATTTAGTACGATACACCCTGTACCATCCGGTTCAATACGGTACGACCTATACTGTCGGGTCCGGTATGGTGTACCTTGGTTTTGAGTATTCTAATTAAACTCAAATAAAGGTTTAGATCTAGTATCATGAGTAAATTGGCATTTACTTAAATGATATTCACGTATATAAGTTTAGTAGTCCATGTGTTTGTTAGTGGTTTGCCCTCTCCTCGGTTGTTCCCACATTTATATGGTGGAAATGGGTAAAAAAGTTTCAAGGCAAAACTAAGTGGCTTTACCTGCCCAACTGCCCTAATATAAGGGTGCTAGAACTACTAATTTTGGCCATTCATGGGGCGGCCCTATTATAGTAGCTCAAGGCTATAACTCGTTAGCACCAAGGTTTTACAACTCGATCTCAGGTCCCATATGGGTACCTTACAAGTACGATACAACAAGTATAGTTTGCCCCTATATTAACACATCATAATGGTGCTAAGTTGATATAACACCCATACCATCTATTGGTTAAGTACCATATCCAACCCTTATACCATACCAGTTACCTACTAATAAGGGATGGTACGCCCCATATAAACTGGTAAGATTTGATATATAAAACCATGGTCAATACAAAACTATATGCTAGAAATTTTGATTCCTTGGTTTTAGTTCACCATTTTTTATAAAATATGTCCCTAATTACAAAAACTAGAATGAAAACCGTTGAACCTGCCAAAATCATCAAAATCAGTAATGAGCTTTCAAAATTAATGACTACCTCATTACACATGTTCCATGCTAGTTCAATGTAAATGTTCATAATGACAATATTATATTCATATGAATGTCTCCAATCACATACCTGATTTATTTATTTCTAAATATAGTCATTAAAAATAAGTCATCACTCAAACATCATACTACCACCTTGTTGAAATCTCAAAACCTTCTAATTCCCAATACATGAGCCTCAATAAACATCACATCAACACCAATCGCAATTTTATACTTAATTATGTTCTAACTTGGGTACGTGGTCAATGTTTGTAACTTACTATGAGCTTACTTTTTAAGAATGCAATATTGGCCAAATAATTTAAACAACTATTGTCACTAGGACAATCTGAGGATACTTGAAAACTGAAGAAAATAATTTATTTCATGACAAACTGTCAGGAAAAAAAAAAAGATGCATGACAATCTATGAACAATCATACTAACAAAACTTTCTATATTAGGACAAGGGTCATGCACTTTGTATGAGAATATAAGCTTGCAGTTCTTACAGAATTTCTTGCTTGAAATAAATTTTGAGTTTCATACTAACAAAGCATATCTGGTAATAGGCTGTAAAAGAACCAAACCATTCATATACAACTTGGGCTCCGGTTAGAGATAGACTTGTGTGACCCAAGCTCAAACATCCTTAAAAGCTTGACACATAAATAACCCAAGATTGAAGACTTTGAGTTTGCAAAAAATAAATCAAGGTTTTAATTACCACCAAACAAGATGATATAATTACCATCTTACATTCCAGCTAGAAAATGGCAAAGGGACAACCATTAGGTTGCTGAAATCGCCTAAAATAGGGCATCCCAGCCAGGCCAAATAGGTAAGTATTAATACGAGTCGATACAGACCCTAGTTTGGTTACAATGCATGTTTGAGCTTTCCATTTGTGTCTCACTACTAACATCGATTCAAGTGGTTCAGTAGGCATCCTGCACGGAAAAAAATCTTTTTAATTTGGATGGGGGATAAAGGGGGCCATGTGGGGTGTCCCTCCCTCTTTGTAGGCAGCAAGTGAGAGACTATGTCTCTCCTTTTTGCCAAGCCATGAGATAGTGAGAGAGATAGAGGGGAAGTGAAGGAGGCTAGGAGGGTCTCAACAAGAAGAGGAAGTGGCAGCACTAAAGAGAGGGTTGTCGAATCAACAAGGCCCTTCTTCCCCCTTGTTCTTAAAAAGGCCAAAACATTGCAAAAACCAAGAAAATTAGGAGAAACCATGACCAATGTTTTATGTCCCGACAGGATGGGGCGTCCCAGCCATCCCATCCCATTCCTGTGAGAAAACAAGACCGGGGTAGGATCAAGACTCCAACCCCTCCATGCAGGGAGAGAAGATGAAAGAGGAAAGAGAAAAAAAGGAAGGAAAGATAAAAAAAAAACGTGAAAGGAAAGAAGAAAAAGAAAGGAAAGAAAAAAAGAAGGGAGAAGAAAAAGAAAGGAAAGAAGGAAGAAATGAAAGAGATAGAAGAAGAAAAAAGAAAAAAGAAATAAAGGAAGGGATAAGAAAAGGAAACAAAAAGGAAAGAAAGGAAGGAAAGAAAGAAGAGAGAAAGAAAGGAAGGAAAGAAAGAAGAGAGAAAGAAAGATGAAAAAAAAAGGAAAGAAAGAAACGAAAGAATAAGGGGAGAGAGATGGATGATATCTACCAGGATGCATGATCGAGACTGCTGCTGAGACAAGGCGGGACAGCGAGGTGTCCTGTTCCATGGAGAAACTAGGACACCCCCATCCCTCTAGATTTAAAGCCTTGGATCCTCCACAACCAGACAGAACCATCATGAAAGAGGTGGATGTGCACCAAGGTTCGCCGGACCGACCGTACCGGCATACCGGTGAGCATCGGTACCGGTACGGTTTCGGTTTGGTACCGGCTTTGAACCAGTACCGAACCGGAGCTGCGCGCACGGACATCAAAAAAAAAGCAAAACAAAAAACAACGCGTCCGCGCGCGTCCGCGCGGACGCGTCAAATGCCACAGAGTGGCATTTAATGGCCCACGTGGGCTGGCAGCCCGCGTGGGCATGCTGCCCCGTGCGGGGAACCGCGCGCGGGCGCGATTCCCTACTGGGGAATCGGCCACAAGCGTGGTTCCTGCTCGGGGAATCGCGCGCAGGCACGCATTCTCCGCTCGCACGTCCGCGCACGATTCCTAAAAAAATAAAAAAAATCGTTGTGTCCGGGCGGACGCGTTAAATGCCACAGAGTGGCTTTAAATGCCACTCTGTGGCATTAAGAGGCCCACGCGGGCTCCAGCCGCGTGGGAGCTCTTCCCCGCGCGCCCACGTGCAGAAAAAATGTGGTTGGATCGGTGCCATCCGGCCCGGTTCGCATCGGTACAAGTACGGAACCAATCGATTCCGACCCAGTTTGGATCAAAACCGTTTTTATACGTTGTACCGTACCGGTGCCCGTCGGCACCAGTTCGGTACAGGCTGAACCGACCGATTCCAGTCGGTTCAGCATACCTTGATGTGCACAATGCGGACAGATGGACAGAGAAAAATTTCACCCGCCACAAGTGAGACTTGACAAGAGGTCAAACAGGAGTCAGAAGACTCTAATTAGCAATTTGATCAGCAAATGTTCAGGCCACAACATGGTGCACAAGCCAACACCAATCAAGGTTGTATACAGAGCAAGTACAAGGGGAAAGTGACAATCATCAATCCGATTGAGGCAGCTGGAGATATACCAATCCAGGAAGATGACGGCAAGACACTAGAGCCATTAGATCTCGCCTTGCCTAAATCATCTCGCGTACACCAAGCATCATCAGGACCATGAGGTTCATGACAAGGAGATGCTATCCTACAGAAGGAGAGGATCCACGGTGGCGCAACTCAAAGCACATAGACTCAAGGTTATGGGGCGAGGCACAAAGAAATTGGAGAGTCAATTAAAAGAAGCTATGTTCAAGGGTAGGAGGTACATGTGCACCTAGAATATTAGAAGCCAAGTTAATCGCAAAAATTAGATGATGGTGGAAGTAGATGAGGCACAGTATTGGAATACCCAAGAACTGTCACATCAAATGGAGGAAGTGGAGATTTGTGACACATCTATCAGTGTATCGGATAGCAACAATGCACAGAAGATCTCATCTAATGTCGAAGGCGGATCTCCTACTATATCGGATAATCAAAGTGGACATTAAGCTCCATCCATGCATGAAGCTTTCGCACTCTTCAACTCATCTTTTCGAGAGGGATCCGACTCGCATATTAACCCTCCTATAGGTACAACCAGGGTCAAAGATGGTGTTACCTCCTACCATCCTTAGTCAGGATACCTGATCTCCTACAATTATGCACATACAGCACTAATATTAGGGCCACACCTAGGTTACTATTAGATATCATATGACCAACAAGGATGGAGATAGTATCGAGGCTAGTATAATGTTCAAAGTCCAGACTACAAATGACTCGAATATCTACGAGAGCCATAGGTACTCTACTTGGGATTAAAACTATAAAATGAGTTATTATACCTTTTCTTTTTACAATACCATACTTTACTTGCCATTTTTAATTATAAATATCCCTAGTATATTGACTCAATCAGTGTCGATACTGATGTCGACACTCCAATATCACACATCTATTGAAAATGCAACTAAAATACTAAAAAATCATTCCCATAGCATAACAAGCCTTAGAAACGAAAGAAAAATAAAAAAAGGGACCTTCGGCATCCTAGGACAAAACTACATACCATATGTCAATGCAAGACGTACCTATATTGTACCAGTTCAACCAAAAACTGGCACCAATATCAATGCTAGTTTTTAAAATCTTGGCTTAGATTAATAATAAGCTCATTCAAACATGGTTCAGATGACAAACAAGCCAAGTTTGACCTGCTCAAGCTCAACTCAAGCTCATTACCCTTTTTCATGTAACAAGTTGAACCTGAAAGCTTATATGCTTTGGTTCATTGAAGCCTGAGCAGCTTCTAAATCAAGATTAAAACAAGCACTAAAGCATACGGCAATAATATAGACTAATATACTCAACCATTTATATATAACTGAGAGTAGTATCTCATAGTCAAGATACTACTGATCTATGAAAAATATGATTATTCAACAGACAACACTTGGTAATATCGTAGACATGAATGGAGAGTAAAGTGTGCTTAGTGAGAGTTATCAACATGAAGAACAAAAAGAGGATTGTAATAAGAAATATAACAGCTACTGGTTGAGTCGGTACCAACTGCCATATGAGACTTTGTATTTCTTGTTTTCCTGCTTCTGTTGTCCTCAACCAGTACCACCAGGCGGATGGATGTAGCACCTGGATATTTCGCACTCCATCCCTTTCACCACCAGTACCCAATTTTGTTTCTTCCGCTGTATATATCAGCTTTGACAGTGACAGCCCTTCATTCCGAAATACAAGCCAGATTTCCTTTGATTCTGACTCGAATGATTCCACAAATCTAGCTATATGTTTTAAGCCTTCTTCATAGCTGACATGCATCATTCTGAAATTAGTAGAAAATTTATTTGTAGGATCAAAAATATATTCAAACCCGTCCATGTATGATATATTCTACCTTAACAGATCGGAATAATCAAGCTGCACATTTTTCAAGTAGGCAGTTGATAAGTCTGTTGCTGTCAAACCTCCAGGAGACTTAGAAGCATTTAAGAAAAGTTCACCAAAGTACTTCTCACGCAGTCCACTCAAATAAGCAGCGGCCCCTCTCTCCACCTGACAGTAATATCAGTATTTTGCATTCTTCAAGTATTACAACTGAGAAGGACATTAAAACTCCGCGCATTTCACAAATAACTTCGAATATCCAATAGATGAGTACATAATAAGGAGGCATATGAAAAGGCATACGACATTTCAACCTCAAAATCTCAAACATGAAATAGAAAACTAAATACTGATAATAACCATACAATAATCATATTAGTAGTTAAATATGTAAAAAAAAAAATTGGGCAAGAAAATCATTCTATATAAAAGTATAAAAAGAATGATAGTGGCGAGTTTTATGCCAGCATAATGACGATGCATACTTTTTTGTTATTCCGAAGAGGTTTCTTCATATTTGCCATATAGTCAGATAACATAGGAATCAAGGTCGGCGGAACTGTCCCGAGCCGCCCGGTTCAAAGTGTCCCGAGCCGTACCGGACGCGGACTAGGACGGTTCTGACGAAGAAAATTAGACCGGCGCTGGAGGGGGAGAAGACGAAGGAAAAAGAAGAAGAGTGAGAGAGGGAGGGAGGGCGAGGGAGAGGGTGAGGAAGGCAGATAGAGGAAGGTTGAGACCGGCCAGCGAAGGCTGAGGAGCCGTCGCGCGGAGGAGGGAGCCGCGGAAGAGGGGCTTGCTCTGGTCTCCTGTTTCGTTCGAAACAGAGGCCGGAGGGGCTCCTTTGATTTTGGCGTTTTTAAGCGAAAGTCGGCAAACCCATTGTCGACTTTACTTAATTTTTTTAAAATAAAAAAATTAAGTGAAATCGGCAATTGGTTTGCTGACTTTCGCTTAAAAACGCCAAAAATAAATGGGCCCCCTCCGGCCCATGTTTCGAATGAAACAGGGGACCGGAGCGGAGCCCTTCTTCCACGGCTTCCCAGCGGCTCTCCGGCCTAAGCCTCCTCTGGGCGGCGGCTTCCCGGCCCTCCGTTGGCTCTTCGCCAACCTCCCTCGGCCTCCCTCTTCTCTCTCTCTTTTCCTATCTCGTTCTCCCTCTCTCCCACCTTTTTCTACTGCATCGGTACAGGCCCGGCACGAGACGGCGCAGACCCGCACCGACTTATGCCGCCGGGCAATTGGTATAGTGCCCGGTACCGGTTCAACCGACCCTGATAGAAATATTTCATATCTGTTGTTCTACATGACCAATCCTATTGTAACTCGAGACTGCTTGTTCAATACAACTAGTTCGATAAAAATGGCAAGGAATTAGAGATGCAATGGAAAGAACAGGAATGGAATGGAAAGGATAATCATTTCAAAAGTTCTCTACTCTGAATTCATCAAGAGTATTACATGTAATATATTTAACCCTAAGAATCTTGAACAGAGTGATCTAAGTTAAAACCAAGAAGCTAAACCCAGCTATTTGGAGTCATCATTGATCCCTTTGTTATCATATTCAACTCAATATCCTTTCTTGTAGTAGAGGTTTTCGGGGGTGCTGAGACTTCGCCATTTATAAAACATAATGATCAATCAAGGAATATTTCTTAGCCTCTCAAGTCTCAACAAGAAGAAAAGTACTATTGATGGCACATATTATTTTGATGCAATGTGGTTACACTACCTAAATCACGATTTCAATTAGGGTCTTCTAACCTACATCATAGTTTTGGGCAGAAAGGTAGGTCAAGATTTGAAACTTCAGAAAATTATGAATGTGGTGAAATATTACAATATATCCACCAAGTTATACGAAACCATGCCAAACAAGCTGGTTCAGGCATTCCGAACTAGACCAGTCGACTGTCAGCACTTCATTCTCCTGGTTCAAAATGGAGGGAGAGAGAGGAAGAGAGAGAGAGGGAGGGAGGGAAGGGGAGAGATTGAGGTCGAGAGAGAGAGAGAGAGGGCTCGAAAGCGCTTATTGAAATAGTTTCGAAATAGGGGATCCAATATTTTTTTTGCCGATTTCGAATTGAAATAGGCAAATGGTTTCAATAAGGGCTTTTGAGCCCTCTCCCTCTCTCTCCCTCCCTTCCTCTCCCTCTCGCTCACTCCCTCTTTCTTTTCCTCTCTCTTCTTCTCCCTCACCAACCTTTCTATATCGATACACCCTAGAATGGCAGAATAGAGACCCCTACCATCTCAAACCGGTCGCTAGCCGATACTCCCTCTAGTACAGGCTTGGCAAACCTTTATCCACTCTATGGAGCAATAGCTTAACATGCATAATTAAAATAGGCTACGAGTATACCATGTGAATAAATTGCATTGCAAATAAATGTGTTATCTTATTCAATCTGTGCAGAAGTTTCTTTTGATTTAAAAAATGAAGTCCGATAACTTCCAAGTTTATCCATACCGAAAAACTATATGTTTGCACTAACAATTGAAATGTAATTAGGCTAGTTGAAACCAATGAATTAACCAATGGTATTGAAAGATTAAAGTCATTCAAGATAAAAGAGGCTATTACTAACACTGATTTGACAAATGAACCAAGAAAGAATACATTTACTATATTACTTAAAAAATGCTGCTAACTATCAACTAATACCAGCTGGGACTGAATGATAATAGACCATTTCAGGCCCAATCTGCACCAATCCACCACAATTCAGTGTGCTGAGTATTTAAAGCCTAGTTCAGCTAAAAACAGGGGTAAAGGCAGGGTCTGCTGAACCGACCTGTACCGGTCGGTTCAGCCCGAACCGGACCGGTACCGACTGGAATCGGTCCGGTTCCAGTGTGTAAAACGGTTCCGACCCAATGTTTCGAGCACCATACCGGTGCGAACCGAGCCGGTTCGCACCGGTACATGCTCGAACCGCTCGGTTCGCACCGGTACATTCTCGAACCGGTGCGAACCGCTTGGTTCGCACCGGTACATGCTCGAACCCTCGGTTCACACCGGTTCGGTGCTGGAAATAATGTGCCAGCGCTGTGGCACTATCACCGGTGCTGGAAATAATGTGCCAGCGCTGTGGCACTATGATAGTGCCACAGCGCTGGCCAGAGGCACTTTCCTCTGGCAGAGGCACTTTGAAAGTGCCACACTGTGGCACTTTCAAAGTGCCGTTTTGTGCGGCACTTTGAGCTTTCAAAGTGCCGTTTTGTGCGGCACTTTGAAAGCGGCGCTTTTAAATTGCCGCTTTGTGCGGCAATGCGACCGAAAGTGCCGCTTTGTGCGGCACTTCGACCGAAAGTGCTGGTGCAGCACTTCGCGCGGCACTTCGAAAGTGCCGCGCTGTGGCTCACAGTGGCACTTTGAAAGTGCCACAGTGACCCAACGGTTGGCTATAAAAGCCGATCGAATGCTGAAGGCTGAAGCCAAATCCATGAGCTTAAGTGAAGGAAAGGCAAAGAGAAAGGAGGAGAAAAAGAAGAGAAAGGCAAAGACAAAGGCATGAAAAAAAATTAGAAAGGTCGGAGAGCAGCGTTTTTCTTGAAGAAAAATCCAGCAAAAACAAAATAAGGTAAAATTTCTTTCCCCTGCATTGTTTTTTTAATATTTCATTTAAATTGCTTAAAAAAATTAAGTCAAAAATTGCCAAAAATTAGGAAATGATTCAATGATTCCATTTCGTTTTGAAATTTTTATATGTTGTTGATATATGGACGATGTTAATGATGACATTAACTGTTGTTTTTACAGAATTTATATAATTTATAATTTTATTAATAAATTTAAAAATTAATTTTTAATTATAAAAAAATAAAAATTGAAAAAAATTAATGTGGTCGTAGGAATGGAGCCATCAAGGAGAGGGCAACCCCAAGAGCGTAATATTGGCTGGGAGCATGGGAAGATGCTCGGTGAACGTCACCAGTTTCAGTGCAATTATTGCCACAAGTGCTTCAAAGGAGGAGGAGTAACCAGATTAAAGCAGCACTTAGCCGGTAATTCTCGTGAGATATCTGCATGCTCGGAGTGCCCACCGACCACCCGTCAGCTGATGAGGAAAAACCTCGCTGAGATCAAAGCAGCCAAGGAGAGGGCTGCCAAGCAGAAAGCGGAGGTGGAACGCCAAGCTGCAGAAGCACCTTCCTATCACTTGATGGAGTCACAGGAGGTCGAGGGTCCAGATGAGGAGGAGGCACAGATCCAGGCTGCCATGCGGGCGAGTCTGGATGATCGATGGCAGCAGGAGGAGGTGGCGAGGCATCGGGCTCGATTTGGGCCCTCGTTTTTTGAGTCGGGCGCCGGTTCTGGTGGAAGCAGACAAGATCCAGAGTTTCAAAGGACAACATCAGTCAGGGAGGGCGAGGGCAGAGGACGTAGCCGGATTGCATCTATCCTGGGTGGTTTTGGTAGCCGAAAGAAGTCTTCCGGAGGGATTCCACCAGGTGCGTCAATCCATGATGTAGATCCGCATGCCTTCCCCAGAAGAGATTCGAAGCAGCAAAGAGTAGACACAATGTGGAAGAAGGAGAAGAAGAAGGATATGTGGCGAGCTATTGGATCCTGGTTCCACTTCAGCCACATTCCAGCAAATGCTGCAGACAATACATACTACAAGTCTGCCATTTCTGCCATACAGACTGCCGGTCCCGGTGTTGATCCTCCAGGTCCGAGGGACATCTACGGTGAGCTTCTTGACAACAATAAGGAGGAGCTAGAGAATTGGATTGGTTCATATAAAAGCAAGTGGCCCACATATGGGCTCACTCTGATGTGTGATGGTTGGACCGGTCCGACAAAGCGGGCCATCATCAACTTTCTGACATACTGTGATACGAAGACCTTCTTCCACAAGTCAGTTGATGCTTCGGATAAGGTGCACAACGCCTCATACATCCTCAGACTTATGGAGGAGGTGATTGATCAGATTGAAGAGGAGAATATCGTGCAGGTCGTCACTGATAACGGACCGCAATATAAGTTGGCCGGGCAGGTCTTGATGGAGCGGCGACCACAAATTTTCTGGACCCCATGTGCTGCACATTGCATCGACCTCATCCTGATGGATATTGGAAAGATCCGTAGGGTGCAACATACGGTGGAGATAGCCCAACGCATCACCAGGTATATTTATAGCCATACTTGTTAATGAGAAGGTATGCAGGGGGAGAAATTCTTAGACCAGGAGTCACACGGTTTGCTACGAATTACATTGCACTTGATAGCCTTATCGAGAAGAAAGGAGCCCTACGTCAGATGTTTGTTAGTCCCGAGTGGCAGGAAAGTAGATATGCCCAGGCCGGCACTGAAGGAAGCAGGATGGAAGACTTGATAAGCAGGCAGTCATTCTGGCAGCGGGCCAATGCGATAGTCAAGGCTATCAAACAATTATATGAAGTGCTGCGGGCCGTGGATAGCGAGAGGTATCCCCAGATGGACTTTTTGTATCACATGATAGAGAAGGCAAAGGCTCAGATCATGGAGGCAGATGTAGCCCATGCCCAGGAGTACATCGACATCATTGAGCGGCGGTGGGGAGCCCAAATGGGTAGGGAATTGCATCTAGCAGGTAAGCGATAATATTGATAATTATACTGATTGATATATTTGTATAGTTATACTAAGATGGTGTCATCTATGTGCAGCATACTATCTGAATCCCCGGTTTCAGTACGAGAGTGGAATTGGTATGGATGATGAACTTCTTCATGCTCTGCGTAATGTTATTTATAAGATGGAGCCTGATCTAGAAGTCGCCGCGTTATGTATAGAAGAGGTAACTATGATTTAGTAACATATGTAAATATATCAGATCTTATATTATTGACATAGTACAACAAGCTTCTTTCCACAGACCAAATTATTTAGAGAGGGTAGCCACAGCTTTGGACAGCGATCAGCTGTCGTGAGCAAGACAACTATGAATCCAGGTACAATACAAATCTGCAAGACATTTTTGCATTTGAATTATCTTCAACTATGAGGCCATCATATATATAAAATGTAATTATCTTCAATATTTTTGCAGCTGAATGGTGGATTCATTTTGGCGGATCCGCAAAAAATCTTAAGCGGATAGCTATCCGGATTCTCTCCCAAACGGTCTCCTCGACTGGCTGTGAGCGCAACTGGTCCACCTTCGGCCTCATCCACAGCAAACAAAGGAACCGTTTGACACAAAAGCGCCTCAACGACTTAGTTTATGTGCACTACAATCTACGGTTGAGGCTAAAATGCATTCAAGAGGAAGTGGAGCTCAAGTATGCAGATCCCATCTATAGGACTTTTACAGATGATGATGATAATCCTATGCTCGACTGGCTTGCGGCCCAGCAGCAGGAGCCCGAGCTTGATGAGCCAGGATCGCCTCGACGACCAGCCAGTATCATAGCCACCGAGGCTATGGTCGATCCACAGCAATGGGCTGAGCGCAACATTCCACGCACTCCTACAGCTGATATGACGAGGCTAGAGGGGAGCCAGTCACCGCATGACTGGTACGATGCTCCCGTTCAGAGAAATGATCCTCTCATGCGAGGACGAGGACGAGGACGCTCTACTACCCAGTCGACTCGATCAGGAGGGCGTAAATCCCAACAAACAAGAAAAGAAAAGGAAAGGGCCCCAATGGAGAGTGTCGAGGAGACTTGGACCAGCAGCGATGAAGATTCTGGTGGTGATGGATCTACTAGCCATGGAGGAAGTGGAGGACAGTATGGTACTAGTTATGAGACACAGCCGGAGGGAGGTTTTCGATACACCGGTGAGTCTCAGTTTACACATGCTACACAAGATACGGACCACGGTAGGCCGTCTGATATAGGCCGGTCAGATACCATTGCATATCGAAGAAGAGCTCCTCGAGGTCGTTCAAGAGGCCAGGATGCAGCTGCAGATGACCTTCCATATGGAGTCGAATCCATTGATGTATCAAGTTCCGAGTCTTCCTATTATCCGCGGCCTCAGCCAGCCTATGGATATGGTGCATCGGAGTCATCTTCCGGTAGCTACTATCCTGCGCAGCCCGGAGGATCTTACGGATCGGATTTTAGTGCCGGCATATTCGGATGGGCCCCTTATCAAGACACCTCTCAGAGCCAGAGCTTCAGCGAGAGATCCGAAAGTTCTTATGATCCAACGCGCATTCCTCGAGGATTGAGCATACAAGACTACAATGCCGCTTGGTTAGAGGGATGGGTTGATCTGCCTCCATATTATGCTGATGATCCAGATATTGACGAGAAGCATCGCCATTCGACCCGATTTTAGATATTCGAGAGTGATTTAAACGTATGTAATTGATTGTATCTTAATTTGAAAATTTTTTATGTTCTTCATCTCATTATTTGAATCATTTGGAAGTAATAAGTTGCATCATCTAGTTTTAACCTTAAACCTAAACATAAAAACATCCAAAAAACTCCAAAAAAAAAAAACGACGATGGAGTCGCTGAATGTACCATATCGGTACGGTATCGGTTCGGCTCGGTTCGGCAACGGTACCGTACCGATACCGGAGCCGACCGGTACGTCGGTACGATCGGTACCGCGAACCTTGGGTAAAGGTCTGTATTTACTGACTTAGGACCAGTATAGAGCCGGTATGCTTGATTTTCAATCCTTGTTCACCGTAAACATTCAAAATCAATTTTGCTGTCATAGGAACCAATGAAGTTTTACTAGTAAATAATACTAGTTAATTTTCATGAGCAAGCAACATTTGCAGCAGGATTTAAGTTCCAGTATACATCAGTCCATACTGGATTGTACTTATAAGGTACTGGTCCAGTAAATCCCAGTATTGGTACCATATTGACACAAGGTATTTAACCTCTATTTTGTGGTTCCAGCCCCAAGAGTTGTATTTGTTCCAGTATGATATTGTACCATACCGATCCATATATACTAGTAAAATACCAATACAGGAACCTGTACCTATACTTCAACCCTTGATTCGCACAATCATTTGCCAACACATCATAGGAATCTAAAACCAACAACAAAAATAACCCACAAACCAATAATAAAGGAATACTAAAGACTAAACATGTTAGGAAATTTCAAATTTCAAGTGAACTATGTAATAAAGCACTAAGATTGGCCGATAACAAGTACATTGACTATCTTACCATTATGCGCTTCAAAATAAACAAATTATCATCACTTGAATCAGTAAAGCAATGTTTATCAGATGAACTGGTATTTGTACTCATGTTGCACTTATTTGGATCAAGATGTAGACAACTAGCAACATGAGATGGATTCTTATGCAGCTGATCAGATGCAGCACCATCTTGAGAACAATTCCAATGAAATGCCAACCAAACTTCACCATATGATCCACGATCAAACCTTCTCTTGAGTATATACCTAAATCCATATAAGATAATCAAATTTAAAAAATAATAAAAAAAGAAAGAGCAAGATGAATCAGAAAAACAAGTATCAACACAAAAAGTACTGAACATCATGAAAGAATAGATTCTAGAATCTAGAATAATACTAGCAAGACAAGCCTAATTATTTTGCTTATCCAACTCCCCCTGTCAACAACTACACCTCCATCAAAGGTTTAAAAATTAAATTATGGTTCTAATTTTGGTTTAATTTTGGTTTAATTTTGGCCAGGCCAAATTATGCTTTGCATTACTCGCAATTTGGCTCCAGTTTTGGCATTTCTAACCAAAAATATCAAATTAGGGAAAAATCCAGGAAAAAGAAACAAAGCAAGTTGAGAACATAACAATAAATAACATTTTAGAATATATTGTTTGCAACAATTGGTTGTACAATTTCAATGGTTTCAAGAAGAAAAAACAAAAAATTACATTTTTAAGAGAAAAAAAAAAAACATGTCACACATGTTCTTAAGTTCTATATCATTTTTTATTTTTAGTGACAATACAATAGAAAAGTATGATGTCTGATATAAGAACTAGGATACCTAATCCTACATCAAAAAATTAATTCTACCTTTTTTGGAGCTCAATATTCCAATGCTTCTAATTTTAGTACTTGGAAAATTCTTGCTGTTTTCGAGAGAGAGGGAGAATGTTTCTTGGAATTTAAATACAAATGAAAAAAAGGTGGCACAAATTTCATCTATGGATGGTAAACTTTGTCTCCATAAGTTATGTTAACCAAAACTCTGACGACCAAGGTTCAAACCATGCCCTAGTTCAAATAAAAAATATTGTCTCCATAGGTTAGTGTTAACCAAAATTTTGGATTGGTTATGGGTGAAACTGAACCTTTTTTTGGAGTTCTAACCAAGACTTCAAACCATGCCCTAGTTCAAATAAAGTTATTCTCAAAAACTCTCTTACAACTTCCTATCCATACGTTATAACCTATACAAATTCAAGCTTCTCTCACTAAGAAGGCCGACAATAATCCATGTCACATGCACATACCAACTCAATCTATTCTCTATTACATTATTCATAAGTGCAGACATTATATTGCCTTCGGCATGCGCATGTTAACTCTGTTCTCGATAGATTACCAGACATCAACCTCAACAATCACATTTTAGATGCTCATCTATAGGTGTATGGATTCTAACATTGCATAGTAAGATGAAACAAGAAAAAATTTCTAGTGCTGCGTTTGAAATGTCTATCTCTAAGGCTCTCTTTGGTAGTAGAGCTTTTGAAAGTAGAGCTTTTGAAAGTAGAGCTTTTAGAAGTAGAGCTTTTGGAAATAGAGCTTTAGCTAGTAGAGCTTTTAACAAAAAACTGTTTGATGTTTGGTAACTACATTTCTGAAGTGTTGTAGAACTTATACATCTATTTTGTAACCTAACTAAAAAAGTACTTTAGTATGACAAAATGACAACAAAGAACATTGCATAGTATTGTATGGTATAATATAATATAATGTAATATTGCATATCATTACATACTAAAATATTATTACATAGCATAATATTATTATAATGTAATATAATATTATATTACATTATCTAGTATAGTATAATAATAAAATATGATATAATATAATAAAATATAATATAGTAACATATTATTACATAGTATAGTATTATTATGTGTAAAATAAGATTTGTAATATAATGTATCATAAAATTATAATATAATATTATTATAATATACTATTATATTATATAGTATACTATAATAGTATAATATGATATGATATTATATAATATAATACAATAAAGTAATATATTATTGCATATTAAAATATTTTATATAGTATAATATTATTATCAAGCTTTTAAATTTCATGGGATGGGGCTATCCTGATTGGCCCATGGAACGAGACACAGCCATCCCGTCCTCTCCCATCCAGACACTTGGGACATAGGATGTCCCAAGATGTGCCCGATCAAGACGCTAAAAGTAAAACAATGGCAAAACGGTCCTATGAGACATCCCACCAGAATTTCTGTAACATAATGTCATTATATAATGTAATATAATATTATATTTATATTATTATAATAAAATTTAATATAATATTATATAGTAAAAATAAAATATGAGAATATATGATATAGTAATGTATTATTACATATTAAAATATTGTTACATGATATAATATTAATATAATATAATATTGTAATATAATGTAATATACCATTATAATATAATTAATATTATTATAATATAAGGTAATATAATAATGTAATACTATAACATAATATAATAGCATGGGTATTTTGGTCGCTACGAAAATTTCATTAAATCAAAAATAGCTTCAGTCAAGTAAAGCTTTTGGTTAAAAGCTCTAAAATAGAGCTTCTCTCAAGTAGATGATTTTCAGCATTTTAGGGAACGAGAAAACACTTTCAATTGTTTTTACAAAACACCACCAAATGGCTCAAAAGTGCTTTTGGAGAGCCACAAAACATTTTCTAGCTCTCCAAAAGCATTCCCAAATGGGGCCTAAATCTTTATATCCTTAAAAAAATAATCCTTTTTTGTCGAATACTGATAGCTAGAATGAAAAAAAAAAAGAAAAAAAATCATTTCACAATCCTAACATGATTGTCTGTATCACCCAATTTTTCTCTCTAATATATCTGAGATGTTTGAGAAAATGGACAAGTTCGTTTTTTTATCGTCCTTTGTTGATTACACAAAGTAACACAAACTATATTTCTAGTAAGATAAAAATCTCATATTGTAAGTAGTAATTATGGAGTCATATGTCTTTACCATGATTACTGATGACAGAGAAAAGCATAATCATCCTTCTTCTTCACAGAAAAAGCATGAAAGCACTGCAAATTGATTAATGCAAAAAAAAAAAACATAATTTGGTTCTTAGTTATGTGATTCATCCTTGTCCCAACAAAAATTCAATATCAGGTTGGCATTTACTACCGCTGTAACTCCAGCACAAGTTAGAGGAAACTGTGCCAACCCAATTGGGTTGGTCAGACCTGGGTTTTTGCATAAAAGTTGAACTTAGGGGCTGATAAGTAACCAGCTGCAATGTCCTTGTGATTTTTCTGCATTAGTGAGAATTAGATGAGAACAGGATGCCTGGAAAGGATTCAGCAGAAGGGACTGGAAAAACTTTTGTGCCTGAAATTCCATGATTTTCAATATAGCAAAAATAACTTTTCTAGACAGACTCCAATGCATTAAAAAATCATAGATTAAATGATCAAAAGTATTTCATCTCCACTTGCTTCTTCCTTCTCTATCTCCTCTCATCAGTTGATTCCCATTGAAGGGGAGAAATCACATGGATCCATCCATACTGCAGATGATTTTGCCTTCTACATCAAGTCCATTACAAATTCTAGTATTTACGAAATATAAAAGGCCATCTAGTTAACTAGCTACCTGAGTATTGTTTGTCGAAAGTCAAACAAGCATTACTTGGTAAAGAACCATTTAGTGAATAGATACTGGCTATCCTAAAAGGATAAAAATGATCTACCTAAAATCAGGTATCTTGTAGCCAAATGATTCTGAAGTGTTGAATCCAGTATCACTGTAAGGAATTGAATCAAGCAAACCAAGAAACTTAGCGAAAACTTCAGGACTAGTGCATTGGCCCTTGTCTCCATCATGCATCCCAAAATGCCAGCATAATTTTTGTTCCTTATACCGTTCTAAAGGGCCTCCACCTGAACATTAAAATAAAAGGATGTAATTCCACCAAGTGGGCAAAAGCAAACTGCAAATATAGCTGAATGGACCCCTTTCTTAAAAAGAATAAAGATAATGTGAATGAGATAACTTCCTAGAACTGTGGCATTAAAGTAATAACAAAAAAAAGTAAATAGATAAGAAATCATGTAATAGTCCATTAACATCTTTAGAATACAGTGATCTAAACTTTTTATATCATGCTAAAATTACATGAGACTTTATGGAGGGAAAAATTTAGAAGGTGATATGTTTGCTTCACACAGTTATGACTACCAATATACAGTGGCCTAGATAAACGTCCTCACCTATATAACCTATATACAAATTTTGACATGGAATAAAAAGTATAAAAATATTATCTTGTTCTCTATTAAATAGCATTCTTACAAAGATATTTTTCATGCTCTGTCCACATTTTGATAGTGCAAAGAAGTAAATGCATAGACTTGCTGTCTGTGCTCATCACAAAAACATGATATAAAATCACTGATATAATCTGACCAATTTATTCTACCACAGAAGAAACCTGAGGTAGCCCAAAACTGATTTCTTATAAACTTTGGAAGATCATGCATTGTTTCTTGGATGTGCTACTATTAACAAGATCTGTGCCAGTCTTATCTTTATTCAAGTGTGGCCCATATACTTGCCAAATTGATGGACAAACAGCATTGCATGAAACAAATAATTATAGGGGCAAAATCATAAATTTTGATCTACATGTTCTTGCACTATTTTTCGTAAAGAAAAAGTGTGGATGCTAGCTTGAAAGATTCTTCCATGAAGCCTTCTCAGCTATGAGTTGTGCTCCATAGCCAACCAAAAATTTTCATGTGAAACGGTTTCGATATAATAACAATGGCCCCATTCCCTTTAACTCTCTATGCTTCTCTTCCTTCACCCTTCTCTTTGCTTCTCTGAATTTCCCATACAGTATCGTTCGTTCCTCCTAATAAGAAATCTTTAGTTATTTTCCATACAGTATCCGGTGGTGAAGTGGAGAGAGAGAGCCCTCGTCCCTCTGTTAGGTAAGTAGAGGGTATAGATTCTCCACTTCTTATTAGCCTAGGTAATTATCACTAACATTCTTAATAGGACATTCCGAGTGGATGCATGCAACAAATCCTCTGATCAACTCATTTAGAGAATCCACAGCTGTATGCATATCATGTTGTCCCCTCAGCAGTACAATAATATTGAGTGAAGTAAATCAACAAGCAAATTATGAGTTTCCACCATCAAATGAAGCCTGACTATAATGGAAAACTTGATAAAGAAACTTAGATTAAGAATCATGCATGAGATGACTCTGTTGCTGATTACACACCACTCTTTGCTTACCTAAGGGCGAGGATATACTAGGTTTCCCATTACTTACAACTCGTAATCCATTGTCAGAAAACAGGACAAGAAAAACCAACTTTGTAATAAAGAATATACAGATGCATAAGAGATCTGCCTTGAGTTTAGATAACTATTATTTAATAGAATTATAATTGAGAGCTTTCAGGCCTTCCAAAGACAATTTGATGTTGTCCTATGGTTGAATTTTAGGTAGGAGCAACAGCATTTCAGAAACTGACAGAAACCTATTAAGTAAAGAGGATTAAAGAAAAAAGTGATCTCCAGGAAAACATGAAATCAAATAGGTAAAGAAATTGGCACCTAAATCAGGTTAGGCCCAATCTGTGCTTAGAATTGATCTGTTGTGCAATAAACCAGTAGACACATGAGAAAAGCAGCAGAGGATAATAATGAAGAAAAATATGGAGAAATGGGATGGAAAAGGAGAAGAAAAAAGGCTGAAACTTGGCTTCTTTCTTTCCCTTCAATAGAACTCCAACAATTCTTAAAACTTGTCAATGCACATGGACACCAAGGTTGAGAGATGTACAACCAGAAGACAATATTTTTGATTCTGCAAAGAACACCAATGTTACCTTTTATAACTCTAAACAATCAAAAATTCACCACATCTAGAACATTTTGGATAAGAACTAAATAACAGAAAAGAAAATATACTATAAACTGGGAGACTAGAGCCACAAGTAAGATTTCTTAAATCTCTGATACCTGCAAAATTTCTCCTAACATTTACTTTCAAAAGACTTTGAGAACAAATACGCTTTTTTTGTCGACCAAGGTTGAACCATTTGATGCTTATATTGCTCAAGTACAGCCCATTGACTCTTTTAACTTTCCAAGCCAAAGACCAACAGAACGTAACAGGAACCAAATTATTACCTTGTAGAACAGTCTAAATCAGAAATAAAAATAAAGAATAACACTTACCATGGTAAGAAACAACAGGTTCTTCTAAGTCATTATACAAGTCAGGCATTTCAACTTCGTGATATTCCTTTGGGGCTTGGAAAACATATTCCATGTTCTCATTCAGATTTTCAGACAGATAGAAGCAACCTAGTCTCTTGAATTTTGTCTCAACCTACATGAACAGCAATCATCAATAATGATTAAACATGTCAAGCACTCCCTTGAAAAATGGAAGAAAATACATCAGAGAATAATCAATGAAGCACATTGACCTGACTACAAAGGACAGAGCTATCAACATCCAATAGTGCATTACACAAGCAATCACAAATCAGATAAAGTTACCAACTTTAAGTTGATAACTGAAAGAATATAAACTCCAATATAAGCTATCCACTTCTACATAAATAAATCCCAGAATTAAAAGGATTGACTTGTTTAAGGTTAATAGTAAAGTTAAATTGACGTACAGGCCCGTTAAGATCATTTGCCAGCAATGCACTACTGGATGAAATTTACACACTCTGTTTAGACTTCACCGAACAGAGCTGTTTGATCTGGAGTCACGGAAGGAATTCGGGTGCAAAACATTGAAGTTGGCCTACGGTTCACCGACTATCTAATAAGCAATCATCTAGAATTGCACTAGAAATTAGGTGGTTCCAATGATGGGGAACTGCTGCATGTCATTGGGCTGAAACCCAGTTAGAATCAATTCAACAGGATTGCCTGCAGATAGCAGGGGGGCAACGAGGTCATTCATTATAAACAATGAACAAGGATTGTCACTTGATGACAGTCCCTCCCCTGAATAAACAAAAAAACCCACTTAAATTTAGTTATTACACTCCAATCAGTATATAAATGGATACATTTACAAGTTAAAGTACTTTCATAATTAAATATAAAGCTGGCAAAAGCATTGGCTTTGTAGATAAGTCGTGCCCACTTAGCTTTGAGACTTTTGCTACTGTGCTGATCTCAAGGTCCCTTCAATGAGAACTCTTTCTTCCTTCCAAAAGGGAAAGGAAACCATATTCGAGTCACCATGTTCAATCCATCCACTAAAATTTAGAACTCTATGTTCTCTATTCTCTGCTGCAAAGATGCTTGTGGAGTTACAAAGTGGGGTTTGAAAGCCCTACCTTCATCCGGTTGCAAATACAATGGTTCCGATGCTTGGATGAAAATGACTGGTTAACTACCAGTAATTTTGTGGTGTCTCTATGAGATGCCATAAAATACTACGGTTTCATGAGTTCCCACTCAAGAAAACCAAAGCTTTCATGAACTCTGGTTATAATCTTGAAGTCTTCAAGGGAAAACTTTGCTAGAATTTTGAATTAGACTTTAACCTAACCCATTAGAAAAAAATGATCAAGTATGAAATTTAACAAAGACCAAGACTGAAAACTCGAGCAAGATCAATCCACGGCTTCTCTTGTTCTGACAATAGGTGAATGCCCATTGCCAAAGTGCTAGTATAGGGTTTACATGACCTAGAAATCTAGGAACCCTTGCCCATCATCTAGGGCTAAAGCAGTTCGGATATAATCCAACCATATCCGATACGGGTCAGATTCAGATATGCTTGATTTTTCGAGATTTATATTCAGATATCTATATAACAGAATGCATCTTTTAAGGTACAAAGTTGTCTAAAATAATTTGTAAAGCCTAGGATTTGAACCTCAAACATCTCATTTAAAACACAAACAACCCACCACCAGACCACAAGATTGTATCTAATTTATATAGGTCGTTCTTTTAACTTATTGAAAAGTATTCAGGTCAATAAATAACTATTTCACCACATATGTTGTTATATTTCATATTTTAATCATTGTTTTCCATAAAAAATAAATATTTTTCTTGGATAAAAATGAAATTTTAATTATAGATATTTTCAAAACTTTATTGACTAAAATATTGATAAATATTAGCAACTTCTATGTCCTACTACATTTATTTATAAATTTTCTTACAAGCTCTCTAAAAAACTAGATAAATCATGATTATCTTTTATTTATGCTATAAACAAAAGTAATGATAATATTTGATGCAAAAACTTATTGGTATTCTTTATATTATATTTTTTATTTTAAATGGTTTCAATTTTTAATATTCAAATACAAATCTAGTCAAACTAGTAACTTGGACACTTGACCATATCGATCTCCATACGGATTTAATAACCATATCTTAAATATTTAATTATCTTGTGTTGCATGCAATCTGCATAACGAATTACATTACCATCCAAGGTTTACCGTATCGTTCGGTACCGTACCATATCGGGCGCATGGTACCGTACCGGTATTGAACCGGTATATGGTATCGTACTTTACCGGTGTTGAACCGGTATATGGTATCATACCGTACCGACATTTAGTACGCTAAACTTTACCATACCATACCACATACCGACACTGTAATAGGAATGGTAGCAGTATGGAGTCTAGTACTAAGACGGTGAACCTTGTTACCATCTTTTATGATTTTATAATTAACATTAGCTTTCATCATTAAGTTCTGCTAAAAATTCGATTTATATCCGAATAATATCCAATCCAACTTATATCTATATTTGGATAGAAAAAATATGAATATAACTAGCATCTTATTTGTATCCGTATTCGCTCATGACAAATATGGATATACTTAATATCCAATTTATATGTGTATTTGTTTAGAACAAATATGGATACTAATTTTGGTGTCCAATTAATACTCGTATCCATAAATATATTCGTCAAAAAATATGGATACAAATATGGATAACCAGTATCCAATCCGTTTTCAGCCCTACCATCATCCAAAGGTTGAAGCTGATGACAGAGTTATGATTTTTCACAACTATGTTGCAAGTTGGCTCGGTCACACCAACTTGAATCGATCTAGGATCCTAAGAGGGTGCACTCAAGTTGGTCAACACTCATTAAGCCATTACATAAATAAGAACTGTAACTTGGCTAGCCCAAATCACATTAATGGTTCTCAAGTTCAAACCCAAGTCCAAGACACAAGCAAAATTGTCTAAGTATTAAAGTCTCGCAACTAAGGGCAAAATCATGAATAGAAATAAAAAATTCTCCAAAATTACAAGGTGAACCAACATGGCTCACCACAAATCCTTGAAAAGCCTGAGGGCAGGATAGTGCAACGCTTATTATCTTGGCACATTGTAGCCCAAAGTAGAGGGGTATTTCAGTAATTAAAATATCACTTTAGCCAATTTACTGATCTAACCAATATGGCTTTTTACGAATCTTCTAACCGTTAAGGTTATTACGGTAAATGGCTTAAGGATTTGAAGTGACAATCCTCAGTTGGCTAGTATAGACAAAATTGGCCTGTAGTTTGAAATCGAATTGACTTAAATTGAGAAAACTAGGCCCCAACTCTATACTTAAGTCTCTAATATAGACTTTAATTGAAATTAACTTCAATTAAACAAATTAACGAAATTTTATAACATGAAATCGGCCCAAGAGTTGTTTAATGGCTAAAACCAACATTAAATGGGTAAGAAGCACCACGTCGCCAAATCAGTCATGGTCGCTAATTGTGATTAAAGTTGAATTTTAATGAAATTTGCAATGCATGTGTCAAGATTGACTTGTACATTACATAATTTGTTAATTGAATACAAGATTAACACCTAAATATAAACTAATTAGGCTAAGAACATGGGTTAACTTAAAAATCATAAATAAAATTTAAGTGAATCTAACCAACTTGAATTGAATTGATGGTCCAAGCTGCATTAACTAAAATAACACACTTGAATAATCCTAACATTGATGCCAAATGTCATTAAATATCAATTAAACATTGAACATGGGCTGATTATCCCAATCTAAACTGAATGAGTTGGAATTAAACTCGAACCTGTGTTAGGTTCAAATATTGTCCTATATGATATAACAAGATCCAAATTGGATAAAGTTTGCGCCACGTGACACCAAAAAACTCAGTGTGACTTTTAATGTCTCGAGGGTCATTTGGAAAAAAATTTCCAATCCACCCCTGACTAATAAAGAATAAATTATTAAAGAAATTAATAAAATGAAATAAAATATAACTCAAAAATTGATAACTTCCAATCAACCGTATCAAGTAAACTCCCTTTCCTTTATAACCTAATCCAGGGTTATTTGGTGAAGAGCATCTTCAGGAATGATGCCTAAGTTGAACATGTTAGCAGGTTGTTATTGACCTTCCCCTCCACCAGAGTTTAGAGAATATCCCCCTTTCAAGTTGTTTTTAAGAGTTTCAATTATTGGAAGTTCTTTCTTTTTTTTATTACCTTTCTAGCATATGTATAAGCCTGAATCCATTCGAATTCTAAAAAGGATTGCAAATGCTTAACATTTTGAGAAATTCTAGGATCAAAATCATTATTCAGAAGCACACCTAGCAAGGTTTACCCAAAAAGATTCAACATGAGATTTACCTCTCTCTCGAAATGACCTATTACCTCCATTCCCTTGCACACCTTCATTACCTTTGGGGAGGCTTACACCCCATAGAAACTGTCTACCTGAGAATGTCCCTTGGCCCATAGGTCCTGACCCAAGGTTTGTATTCTAGCTCTTCCAGAACAATATCTCACTGATGGCTTGGGCCTTCCAGAGGGAGGCCTTCTTTGCCTTCTGCCTAAGCAGCATAGGAAAGGCCCAAAACCAATCCTACAGAATAGTAAGGCTTCATAGGGCTTTTTATTCTAGGTGCAAGTAGTCTACATTTTCACAGACATGTCTATTTAATCGAGCCGCTCTCCGAGAAAAATTCTATATTATTACAGATATGGTATGCTGTACCGATCGGTACAGGTCGGTACCGGGCGTACCGTACCCGTACCGATGGTAACCGGTATCGGTACGCCAGTGTCGGTACGCCTGACGTACCGCGTACCGTACCGTACCGACATTCGGTACGCTTATACTAATGCGGCACCGGTACGGGGTTCGGTACCGGTACGGCGAACCTCAGACACTCACTCACTTACACCCATGGTCTGCCGTACCGGTCCGTACCGGCCGGTACGGGCCGGTACATACCGGTCCGGCCTAGGACCGGTACCGAATCAGCGTGGAATCCGGTACCTGTGGTTTATTGTTGGAGAACCGGTACGGACCGGTTCGGACTGGTCATGACCGGTTCGGACCGGTACGTGATCGGTTCGGACCGGTACGGGACCGGTACGGGATCGATTCGTACCGGTCCGGGCCGCTACCGGTACGCCGACCGGTACCGGTACGGCGGACCTTAGTTACACCTTTCATGCAGGTTAGAACTTACCCGACAGGAATTTCGCTACCTTAGGACTGTCATAGTTACGATCTCCATTCACCCTGGTTTTGATCGCCATTCACCTGGGCTTTGATCGCTAGCTCCCCCATCATCAAGCAACCAACTTCCTTGACCTTGCGGCACTGGGTAGGCATCGTCCAACTCCATTGAATTACCAGAATCCCTGTTGTATATTTGAAGTAGATGGACCTTCTTGCTTCTCTCATTGTACAATCCTCTTCCCAAAGAGCCCCCTTTCTACTAGTTTACCCCTTGTAGCGAAAATGGTGAAATATCTAATTGTAAACTTGAGTTACAACTTACAAGTCATATACTTGCTAGCAACATTTACATCATTTTTAACCAGTATACCTCCCCCAATGCATCAATTGCGATTAACCAGAATTTTGGTCATTTCACATTCTTGTCTTGTAACTTGTATATTTGCATTTTCTGCACTATTAAATATAACTCTGGGATAGATTATTGATTTCCAGCTAGCTTATTCAGTGGTGGTTTGCACTATTGCAAACATAATTAACGAGGGTTGAGTGTTCTGAAAGGAACCCAGGAAACATAGTTCCCACATTCATCTAACATTTTCTATGTACACCCATGATCTTCATGAGGCCAAATCATTTTCTCTGTTCAATTTTGTGTTAATTCATAGGCACGTAATATTTTATGTGCCATATCAACACATGGTACTGCTAGGAATCGCTTTAAGCAGAAGTAAAAAGGGAAGAAAAGGCATAAAAATACACTTAATACCAAGCAGTATGAGGTTGATTAGGTGCTACTTCAAGATATTTCAGCAAAAATCTGTCCCAAGGGGATGTCACATATCGGTTCCTCATCCATACAGCATGTACCAGCCAGTGTGCATGGTATTTAAATCCTTGGTTTACGCAATATCAGTATAACAAATTCTAAACAGCGGTTAATAATAATTGATCATGGATTCCTCATTAAGAGAATACTTTCTCTATAGATGGTAATTAAATGCTAAATTAATTTAAAAAAATAAACCAACAGATGCACAATACATACAGGAACATTAAGAGGTCTGGAAAAAAGAACTATATAATTATGAAATGCAAGTAAACAATGCTAGAATGTTGATCTTACCAACAATCGCTTAAACTTCAATGTTATCCGGTCAAAATACTCTCTTGGTAAAAGACTTGTACTTATTGCATCATCTGTTGGCCATAGTGGAATTCATATCAAGGGAACATAATGAATTAGCTTGTGCGTAGCCAAAGTCAAAAGAAAAAGGGGGTCCTTGAACATCAGATGTTATGAAACAAGGAGATTCTTAAGGAACTTAAAATCAAGTAAATTGAACTTGTTGGTTCATATGTTTGTAATGAAAAATTCATTAACACATTCCGAATATACTGAAGTTGCCTATACTCGTGCATGATTAAATGATCCAATTCTAAGACTCTGATCTTCATAAATTGCCATAGATATTCAAGAGGCCATACGGTGTTTGTTATTTGTGAGTGATGCAGTATTATCTAACGAGACAAAAACGTATGAAACTTAGAGTGGACTAGCAGAGGTATACGGATCAAAAAAGTACCAAAGACCAACATAAAATATATGTAAATACAATTTTCATGAAAATACAAACAATGACTCCATAAAAAAAAAACTAGGAGCAGCATGGTGGAAGTGATACATTTTAATAATATATGACTAATGTATGCAATTGAGACTAAAATTTTATAATAACATGGATTATAATGTTTAGTGAGTCAGAGCATTAGGCAACAAAAGAGGACTGGAGCATTGTGCACAGTGCAACAAAGATAAAAGATAAATGATAAAGACCATAAAAGCAGAAAGTATGAAGACCATAAACTGATAAAAGAACCCAGTAAGGAAATGAGCTGATTTAGGATTTGCTTCTCAGCTCCTATGGAGTGTATGTACCTTGTCATCTTTCATCACAAGTCTGTAAGTGAAGGTATTATCCAAATCTCACTCATATATGTGAACAGCCATGGTTTGCCACACCCCATACTGGTGCATACCATACCGGAGAAGCACACCTACTACATGACCAACTTCTCTAGCCACAAGGCTAAACCATTATTTTCTTATTGCAGCAGTCGCATGAGGCCTCTGTGTAAAGAAAATTCCTGTTCTTCAACTCTTCAAACTTTCCTTTCCATTCAGGCTTGAACCCGAGCCTATGTTTGACTGAAATCCTATCGATATTCGGCTGGTTTCTTGTGTCTTAATTCTTTGGCATCAATAAACCTAGATTAATCGAAGTCATGTTCACCTCCGCCTTTGAGAAAAAAAAGGCTTGCTATCCACCAACATGACGCCCTTGTCTTTTGCTAGGAACTTTAACCTTTAACCTGCCATCCACAATCACCTTCTAGATAGCATTACAAACGACAATACAATTAGCCATGTGATGGCTCAACTTATAATGTCATTTGCAATATGTTTTGTCCTTCAATTTCTCTAGCGCGGGGAACTTGTGATTGTTGGATAGTCTTTCTGCCTATCTTTCAAAAGATGATCAAATATTTGTTCTATATTGATGCTATCAAAGGAGTACTTCGCATCACCTTTGGAACAGGTTGCCCTAATACTGGCAGATTCTATGGAGTCGGCCTACTTAGGACTTTGCAAACATATGGCCTATTGGTCGGAATCTCAGTCACATCAATTTCATTGCAATCATCCCCTTCAAAACTGCATAGATCAAAATCATCCAATTCCAAGGCCGAGGCTTTGTAGTTTGGGTTTCTCATATACAGCCCTTTGGACACCTTTTTCTGCTCTCCCTACAAGATAGCCTTATACTTAGCTTCTTAGAGTGGTTGGCTAGAAGAGGTCTCAGAATTCCTGCCTGGCGAACTTCTCAGTTCCAAGTTTAGGCCATTTTGTGCAAACTTCATAGATTCAACCTCTCTCAAAGAATGTAGTAACAGTGTCTGGCCTTCTTGAATCTGGACATAAACTACTCCACGGATTCTCCAAGCTGCTCAACCTAGCAAGACAACTACCGATACTTCGAGCTCGGTACAGTAGAATGGCACGTGGAATTGAGACTCCAAATCTTGCCATGTGAGAATGAAGTTCAAGGGTAGATTCACATACTAGGTGAAGGTCGATCCAGCTAATGAATTCACAAACAACTAGAGTTTCAAAAAGTCATTAGCCCCAGCCTCACCACATTGGACAAAATATTGACCGATATGCTTGATAGTCAAGAGCTTGTCCCACGAGAATCTTAAAAAATCAAGGATGTTGTCGCCCCTAAGAAATTCATAAACCTGGTCAAACTGAGTATGGCTTTCGGTATACTAGCCTCAAATAGGCCGATAAATCCATCCCAATTGATCTCGAACTAGTTCAACCTATTGACAGACATTTGGAAAATTCACTCTCCATACCGTAATTGACAGGTTCGGCAGTATAAGTCGGTCTCGGCACCGGCTAGAAAAGTAAGTCGTGATACATATTGTACACACCTAAGTTAACTTAGTCTTGCCCCCTAACATATAGATTTGGTCCCGCTAGTTGCTGGAGAGGTGGCAACAGCACCCATTAGGGTGATTGCCCCCATCCCTCGATGCAGGAGCAAGTTGTGCTGAGAGCTGATTGAATTACGGCCTCCCCTCAGTCGCCCCAAAAGGACGACTAATTTTGACAACTGGCACTGGTGAAGCTCTACCGATATTTCTCCTAGCAGCCATCCGAAAGTCAAGGTTGGTGAACCCAAGCCTCAGCTCAAGCGATGGCCTAACAGGAACCTGAGAATCTATGATCATGTGCTCAATTCAGCCATCTAATCATGCACCTGCTCTCAAAGTAATTTCTTCATTGTCTCAATCTCTAGGTCACAAGGATTCTTCAAGATGATATTCGTCCTTTCCTTTTTCATAGGCCGAAAGCTTCTAGAAGTCAAGCTTTTCCAATATCTTGACTTCCCCATATTGCAAAGGTTAATGGGTCGATGAAGAATTGGCTAGGTTTATCACAAGGTACACTAGAGTGAGCTGTGGCACTTGGTAGTGGTTGGCTATGATGCAGACAAGTTGCTCAACTAGCTTCACCACAAGACCAAAGACACTTTGTGTAATTCCATGAATGTCATCATCACAATGGCCATCTAACTAGCAACTGCTTCCAACAAGTCACGCTGACTTTTATCCATGTAGAACTTAATTTGCATGACCATCTCCTGAAAGGGACCAACTAGCGAATAGATCATTTCCGACTGTGGAATATGGTTTTCAATTCCAGGTTCCCTAGAGTGAGCAGAGTCGTTCAGGTTGCTAAGGACTTCAACTCCCATGAGGGGCGGAGAAACAAGTTCAGACGGCCCAGCCTGTGAATTCTGAGGCTCCTCAACAAAATGCCATGGACTTCGTAGTAGTCCAAATGCTTGAATATCCATCTTCCTCGGCAGCATGATGAAAACTATGCAACAAGGTTAGACTGGGCATGCCAGAAAAACTTGTTAGGCTCTCCAGCGGGATGGCAAGTCCTGTGGTTGGGTCTAATGATAGTGCGGGCATGCCACCAGCATCAAATAATTGGGCGGAGATAAAAAGGGCGGGAACAGTAATAGTAGCATGGGGCCAAACGGCCTAACCTTCAAGGACTTTTGCTACTGAAACACCACCTCCTCGAAAGAGGAGGTAGGGTGTAGCCAAGGCTACAAGGTATTCTACTGCTACGGATAAACTAGAGTCCTGCAAGAAAACTAAAGCATAGAATTCGAAAAATAAAAGCAAGGGTAACTTAAAAGATAAACTGGTTGTTTGAGTACAGAAGAAGAGTTTTTTTTGTTCAGATTACATTCTATTATTTATACAACATGACTAAAACTAGCAAATAGTTACTAATAACTGTAGTTGTAACCACCAACGTGGGTTCCCCATCATTCCTAGTAATTTCCAGCAGTTTTGCTCCATCAATCCATGTATCTCCTATGCTACATAACTGCAAGCCACAAATTTTGACAATCACCTAGAATAGCATTTAGTATCTTTCAACCTACGCCTCTATGCCTCCTACGATCACTTCATCTGTCATGGCCAAATCCCATTCGGCCTAGAAGGGATCATGTGACTCCAACCTATCCTGGTTCTAAGCCTTGTCCACGTGACACCCATTCATGGCCACTGCTGAGGTGAGGCGTAAACATGTGTCAATTTAATTTTACAGAGCCAATAACCAGATTTTCTATGATTAAATTCAATTCATCCTATCTATCCTCATACTATCAATTATCCAATATTTCAATGTATATGAGTATTCATATGTTTGACAGGGGAGAGGTTCTAGTGTTATAAACAATGCATATTCTAACTCATGGATTGCATAACCATAATGCTAACCTGTGCAATTAACACATAGGAGTCTCATGAAAGATGTAACACGAGTTGAACAAGAAGAGATGTGACATATGACAATGCATTGTGATGCTGCCCTCATTCATGAATCATTGCATCATTTTGACATTCCAACACTAGCTTCTCAAATTTCAATTAACATTATTTAAAACAAATAAGTTCATGAGGAAACATGAATTGAAACAACCGTTATTGTTAAAGTCAACCATTCATTTTCATTCTTGATGATTTTCTTTTCTTGTCACATACTGAATTCAGTCATCTAGAATGGATGCTTGTACTAGAAATATAGTTTGTTGATACATATATACAGACATACATACACCTATCTACCCTAAACAAATGCTCACATGCATATACCCTAAACAAAAGATCACACAAGAATGATCCTAATGAGCCATTGATAGTTCAAATGAAAGATACCGAACACATATACAAGGGGAAAGAAAAATAAGCATTGAGACACTATACTACCATCAAATGTACAAATCAGTGGCCCATGAGAAATAATAAATTTGAAAATTAAGTTGGGATAAAAAAGAGAAAAAAAGATCAGATTAATGGTATCAATGTAAAGGTTACCTGACTTTTTGAACAAGAACCTATGAAGTCCAAAAAATGATGAGTCAGAGGTTTCTTCTGAATCACAACCGTCTTTCACAACAGATCCAAAAATACTAAAAGATCCCAGAGGAACAACTACAACTGCCATGTTGTCCATACTACCTTTTTCAAGTGCAATCTTAACTATATAGTCAGCCAAAGAGTGTTTTATAGTACGAATGGAATCTGAATTCATATCTGCTCTTAATTTCTCATACCACAACAAATCACAAACCTCTTGTGTTGTCATCTTTTCAAAAATTCCATCTGATGCAGCAATAAGATAACTGTCATTGCTTGTTAGAGACTGCCAATCTGTCACCTCAGGTGTGGATATAACACCATAACTGACCATGATCAAGATCAACAACAGCTGAATGAGATGGAGTTGGAAATATTGACAAAAAAAAATTCAGAAAATAAGACAATTGCAGTTGTTTAAACATAAAGAAGCCATATTAAATATTCAAGATTGCCTGTGCACTCTGAAGAATTTTTACCCATAAATTAAATATGGTAGCTTTCCTCCTTTCATGTGGTCACATATTCTGGGAGTGCTTAGCAGCTTTGCCACCATAAGGGCAAAGATTTTCCTATAGATAGACGGTTTCCAGTAGTTGTGGACCTCTTCTATCATCCAGACTCCTACTGCTAGTACAGGGCAGTCTCAATTCTGTTCCAGATGGTGGGATCCTCACTTCCGGGTTTGGGAGCTTTCTTAATGGCTATGCCTTACAGTGGAGCCACAGCTAGTGAAACTGCTGCTTCTACATTTTCTTCTAATGTTTTCCTATCAGTTATTTATTACGTAAACTTGCTTTGTGGCAAAGAAACTTAATGCTTATCCAACAACAAATTCAAATGTTACCATGAGAGATGATCATATGCCATCCACATAAAAGAAAGAAGGCTTGTGATTAAAGTACTGAGAATTAGAACCTTACTTTTTGAAGGGAACATCACCTATAGCTCGAGATACAGCTAGTTCACCATTGATTCGAAGCACACCAGCCCACTCCAAAACATAGCCACCAGCAGCTTCCACTCGGCTTCTTTCATCTTCTCTATCAGGGTGATGATCCATTGTCAGCTCCTTAACATAATATGTCGGTCCATCATAATTTGCCAACTCTGAGATCCCATATTTAGTAACAGGAGAGAGAGCACCTCTATTTCTTCTTTGTCTATTAAGTTTTGACCTATTACCTGTGATATAAAATGTGCAATGTGCATCAATTGTATTAGTCTGTAATGGTACGATCTATAGCATAGAATATCCATGCCATATCTAACAGAATGAACCAATACAAAACAGCAAGGCATCTATAGTACTTACTACTTGGCTTAGTCCATACAACTTGCTCAATGGTTATATCATTCATGCATATCAATTAGTTCCTCATATCCACTTAGTACCATTAAGTAATTATGTTGTTTCTTTACGTTGGAACTTGCTTCGCTTATTGATTTTCAATGTAACATTAAAATTCTTCAGATATTGTTGAGCACATTCCCAAACCTCATTTAACAGGAATTAACATTACTTTCCTAACATTTAGTTGGATTAGAGACTGATATCCTGCTCCCTTGACCCAAATTGACTGGGCTCTGAATAAAAAAAGGAGAACAAATTTGCGATAAACAGATCCAAAGCCTTTTAAGACAGTTTGGGGCATAAGCAAATCCAAAACCAAAACTCCTTTGACACAACTGCCTCTAAGATGACAATGAGAACATATCTTAGCATTAATGATTACATAGAATTATAGTAAGTAGTCTATTTATTAGTTCTTGCTACTCTCGAAGGAGGCCTTACTCATCTTTACACAGACATGTTGGTCATATAGCTTGCTCACATATAAGCCAACACTCGTCCCAAAGATCCAGTGGGATGTTTGAATTTTCAAAAGGCCATGATGACTAGAGGTTCAAAGTATCTTAAAATATTCTAGTTATTTCAAAAGATACAAGTCCAGTGACTTATAAACCAGCAAGAAAAGTTCTCATATAAACCCAAAAAATCCTAAGAAAATAGCCAACAAAAAATCACTACCTGCTTATATTTCGCTACCATCAAGCATAGATCCAACTATTTTAGGAATTGGTGTCAGATCTGGGATTGAATGCTTAGCTCAGATTTAGGTACAGATAAAGCAAGATCCAACTCAAGCTGCCACTTGCATGCTTAAGCATTCAACTATCAACTAGCAAGAAATTAAATAGTCTAGACAGGGCTTCTTTCAGGATTATCTTTGCATGGAATTTAAAATTCAGCAACATCTCATGTTCTCATGACAATGCATATGATCCAAATTCAGCAGTACTGCACCTTTTCATTATGCATATCAAATATCAGCTAGATATAATACAATATAAAGAAGCATGCCAAAATTTGAGTGGTATAGGCATGATATGAACTATGCCGACTATACACTAATGAGAATTTTATCTTCACATGAATTTAAGTTCTATTCAGTGGTCCAAGAAGTAAGGAATTAACCAACAAACTTAAGTAACAGTCTATATTGATGCATACAGGCCACATTTGATCATATCCGTAAACTATTGGTACTGGTATGCTCCCCATGTTGGACTGTACTGAGACATTGTATTTCACCTTTATTTTGCTATGCCGGCACCAAGAGGCATACCATGTAGCTGAACAATGTTATAAATAATTACTAGAATTTCATGTTGCCAAAATAGTTATAGTCTAGTTCAGACCAAAAAATCCTAAAGGGAAACAACATTAATTTCATTGAAAACTAAAAGTTGGCAAAAATTCTAGAGGATCTAAGCTCCATGTTTTATGTTTTAAAATTGCTAGAAGACTTACTGTTAACCGTATGTTCAACTAGCAGACCTAACTTTCTATCACGGCTATCATGAAGGAAAGAACTTCAATTTGGGCAAAAAAAAAGCAAGAAAACCTTGAGATCACCTTTCATTAATGAGCTGCATGATGAGAGTGGAGATATATGGAAAGAAGAACTGTGGCAACAAACTATGGCACACCCTTCAAACTTGACGTAGAGTTCCCTCAAGCCAGTGAAAGATGATGCATGAGAAGAGGGGGATAAGTGTTTAGTAGCATAGGATGAAGAAAAAGGAGAATGAAAAAGCAGAAGACAAAGGGAGAATGGGGAGCTCAGCCACTACAGAGGGATGAATGAGTCATACAGGACATTATTTAGGAACACCTAACCACCCTAAAAGTCTTCTAGTATTCTGCTTATGTTCCTACATTGTTATGGTCTGGCTAAAGTCTACATACATAAATACAAACATATATCTACATATATGTATGTA